>NC_138759.1:139753463-140395963 GCF_965113315.1 Podarcis vaucheri
CCTTGAGACTCTTTTTAGTCAGACCTCCTCCACTCAGATATGGCAAGCAAAGCTTTCAGTCCCAGAATTTCATGGTAAGTGAAATGCAGAAGCTGGAAGGCCATATAGTGTGAATGGCTGGCTGCAATAAACCAGGGTGGGGTGGAATAAGACCACCCACCATAGCGGTCAACTTACAGATTTGAAAATAAGGGACCAGCAGCCAAAATAAGGGACCTGCAGCCTCACCTGTTCCAGGCACTCCAATCTTCCCGTCCTCCTGCAGTCTGGTCAAACTCATGCTGGGTAGCTTTGAGAACACTGTCCAACCAACTTTGTAACCAGAGGTTCAACTGAATAGAATCTGAATCACATGCACCACAAGGCCTATGCAGCCTCAACTTAAGATGGCTCCCCGGCCTGGCCTTGCACTGCAAAGTTTGCAGTAGCACGTGCAACAAAATGGCATCCAGCATTCAAAAAACCCTCAGCTTGCATTAACTAGCCACACACAAGGCATGCAAGCTCCACCCCCCAGTCGTTCTTAGACTTCTTATTGGGTGAGCAACACAGCCAAGCAACACAGTTGGAGCCCCCCTCCTCCCTGGCCGGCAGGGAGGGAGGGAGAGGAGCTGCTTCCTTTGAAATTTAAGGGACATCATTTAAGGAACATCCATTAATAAGGGACAGCAGCGGGACATGGCGCTGGAATAAGGGACTGTCCCTTCAAATAAGGGACACTTGACAGCTATGCCACCCACATTCCTCTCAAAACCAGGGAGAGGAGAAGCAATGCTGAAGTAGTGATTATATTAATTGGGAAGGGCTGTAACTCATAGGTGGAGCATGTGCTCTGCATACAAGATGTCCCAGGTTCAACAGCCCTTGTCTCTAGGTAGGGCTAACAGAGACCTGCACCTGAGAGTTGCTGCCAGTCAGTCAACTATATTGGGCTATGGCCTGACTCAGTGTTAGGTGGCAAACTGCTGCAAACAATGGGTGTTTGGAATTTTCCCAGGGGGCAGCAAAGAGATGAGGAACGGGGTGCAACTGGCCTAGATTAAAGCATAGTATCTACTAACCAACTGATCCCCTCTTAGGAACATACGTACTGCAAGAGGGCTAAAGCTTTCCTCTCTCTTCAATGAGCTAGTCTTTCCAGCTAGCCTGGTGGGAAATGATGTTCAAATCACCTTCCAATTCTATGATTCTATCTACCAAAGCCTATATTATGTCCTCCTCTCCCACCATCTTGTCACACTCTGAATAATAACGTGACTACATTACTGGCACATGGAAAGGTGGAACTGAGTTGTAAATCCTTTGTTTAACTTGCTCTTCCCTCCTATATTGGGCAAGGTGAGTTCCTGAGTGCCCACTTCCATTCACTACAATGGGGTAGTAGAGAGAGGAAAACTTCAAGGTTTACATAATGTATATTGATGGGTGGTCACTGAATAGAAGGACTTATTAAAACAGCAGTGCTACCTCACCAGAGCAGGACCAGGTACTGCCAGACTGATGAGGCTCAGTAGGCTCGAACTGGAGAGGGCAGAATCACCCATTATCCCTATTTTAACATGATAGCTGTAAGGGCTTAGATTACAATTCTGTTAGCATGAATGTCTCAAAATTAAAAATGAACAATTTCCCATTCAGTTTTAAAAACTGAATTTCCATAGAGGAATTCTAGAACCTGGATTTTGAAATTCATGCTACTTGTCTCCAGCTCACAGTTAAACACAAACATTTCAGCTTTGGCTCTGAAATCTGTTATACAATGACCTGGGTCCAGGCACTGTACTCTGAGTTCAAATAATTTAACACAGTAGTCTATTTCCAAACAATAAACCTATTTGCAGTCACAGAGCTTGCACTTCTCAAACAGAAACTCCTCCCCATAGCATATTGAAAAATGCATCTTTTGAAACTGAGGGGACTTTCAAACCAGTTGATGACATGGCACTGGGGTCTGTTCAAAGGGGAGGAGTCAAAGACCAAAATCCTTCTGACTTAAGTACAGTCAGGAAGAGCCCAACCACTTTTTCCATTTGGACAGCGTCTAATAGCAAGAGCCACTTTATTTGGTATAGAACCCCTCTTTGTTTAGAAATGCATTGTGTGATGGAGCAATGGCCAAAGGAAAAATACACTGATGTAGTAATGTAACTTTCATGTTTGACAGTGCAATATGTAATGTCGGATTATGTTGAGTACTATGAAAAATACAGAACAAAACTCATTGAGATGGGATGCTGTGTTCCTTTTCCAATACAAAAATAGAAGAATGTCAAGATGCAAGGTTGTTTCCTTGGCAACAAGCTCACATTTGCAACTGGATGGCAGTTAAGTACTTGGAAGAATACAGTTACTATCATTTTTTTCCATAATAGGAAAGAAAGTGCTTTTTTCAGATGCCACTGCTTAAAAATAACAAAGCAATTAATTGTTTGTCTCAAAGAATAGTAATTTTGTTGAGAATGCAGAACAGCATCTCTCTAAGAAATGGTATGAAGGCACAAGACATGCAAACACAGAAGAAAAGAGATAATTAAAACACATTTTGTACAGGGTTTTCCATTTCATCAGTGCTGAGCTTTACAGAAGATGGTAGATGATCAATAATGGGAGATAAAAGCTGATGGGCGCATTCATAATTTCACATCAAAGAGTGAAATTTAATTTTAGCATAATATGTTTGAAATCAGACCCCTGCTTTCAAATGATTTCCAAATTTCCCCCCTAAAGCTAGAGGGCTTGATTTTTTTGAAGTCCAAATGTTACTTTAGTTTAATTTATTGGCCCATATTTGCTTTTCCTTCTTGGTTAGAATTACACTGAAATCAAAATGGCGTAAAAAGAAAAAAAGAACAAAAATGGCTACAAAGTATGCAGAGCCAGAGAGAGAAGTAGAATGAGTTCAAAAACCATGTTTAAAAAAAGATAAAGGATAAATTGATGAAGAAAAGTAACCAAAGAATGGAGCAGGGGGGGGGGAGCAAAAAAGGACTGAAGAAACAGAACCCTGATTTCTAACCATCTTTTTCTTCTGTGTGATGAAGCTTGGATGGATGTCTTCGGCAGGTGCGCCATTTACCAAGACGCTTGAAGAAATTCTCCTCTTCATCTCGTCCATTCTCCAAGCCACTTCCTGGCCCTCCTTCAGACAGCTTCACGGCACTAGTGAATTTCACCTAAACAAAAAGAAGGTGTGCCATTCATTGTTAATGCCCCTTCTTTAGCTTCTTCTGATGTAACAGTCCCTCATTCCCATTCTTCTACATGCAACATTTTGAAGCTCCCAAAAGACTTACTGCTAAGTGCTGTGGCATAAGTTGAAGAATGAAACCCACTAGGGTCTACTGCAAGACAAAAACTCATGTGCCTTGGCCTTATTTTGCTGCTAAATGTGGGCAGCTGGAGTCTTACAAGGAAAGACTTGCTCTTTGAGCACCTCTGCTTCATGGCCTAAGGGAATGGATTTTGTGCTTTTTTTCTTGTCAATGTCCCAATATGCACACAGAAAAGCCATAATGGATTATGACTGTGCATAATGGGAAATAGCAACCTACCTAACACATCTGTGGATAAAAGGAATGGACAACATTTAGATACTTAAAACCACCCACAAGCATTAACAAGTGTAAATGATGCTAATTTAGAACCCATACGTGGCTCCTTCCCAGAAAAAGGTGGTTTTAAGAACAATCAAGTACGAGCTTCCAGTAGAGTTGTTCCTAGTCTTTGTGTTGCAGAACAAATTATCATCTGTATTGGGAAGTGCACATTTTCCATCCTCAGACTTATTCAACTGTTACTGGTCATCTACAAGGAGTGAGACGTGACAAAAACAAGTGCACTATGCATATCTCCATACTTCTTCATCTCTCTATGAGTTCAAGGAAACTTATTTACCTTGGAACTCTGCCGGATGAAAGAGAGCCGGTCCACAGAGCTGATGTCCAGAAGGTCTTCCACACCATCTGCCAGACCAGAAAGGGATGAGCGTTTCAGCCAATTCCCTGTTTGTACAGAGAACATAGAAAAATGTGAGCATGTGTGTGAATCTACTAGCAGTAAATGTGGGTACCAAGGAAGCTACATCACATAACAAAAGGTTGGCACACATGTTTTATATGAAAGAGGTTTTGTACAGAAATGGATGGTAATAAATATGGAGGAAGACTGAATAATATATATTCTCCAGGTGATGCTAAAATATGAACAGAACCGTTCTCTGAAAATGTCTGTGCACTGATACATGGAAAAATAGAAAATATATTAAATGTTATATGATAATATCATGTGAAGAGGCATACATTTACCTAAGGGGAGTTTGAGTTTCTTTCGGAGTGAGATCCTCCTTGAGCGAGAGCGGGATCGCCTCTCAGTGGTTGCCCCTGAGTGTGCAGTTGTGCATTCCGAGGTATCCTGCTCCGACTGGCTACTAGTATCACTCGCTGCACTCTGAGATTTGAACATCTTTCGCCAGAAATCTTTGCGCCCTAGGGCTGCTCCTTGCATCTGCTCATCACTGCAATGGAACAAATTGCATGGTTCGTAACGCTTAGCCAAATGTACCCAGGAATGCACAAAGAATGGGAGCACCTTACCTTTTCTACTGTGCTCTAGCGGTCAGAGGATTGTGTGACATTTTGTTAGCTTTCTTTGGTGCTCAGCTTTGTCAAGAATAGGCTAGTAAGGCACAACATTGTTCTACTTAACATTTGCTTAGTGTTCTGGATTCTCATAAACACTCAGTACATGGTCCTCTGATCCTCACAACAGCCCTGCAAGGCGGGCCAGTGTTACTATCCCTGTACTGCAAATGGCGGGCAATGCCAAGTCTGAGAGAGAGGTTTTCCAAAGCCATCTTGATATATTAAGAGGCTGCAAACACAGCATGCTGTAGATTTAATCCTGGGAACTGTAGTTTACCCCTCCCAGAGCTACAATTCCCAGCATGAGGATTCTTTAGGGGTGGGGTGAGCTTTACATGTATGGCATGTACACAGCCCAAGGCTACAGGCTTATGGTACTGACTGGTTTTTTTTACTAGAATCACAAGCTCCACTAACTAGAGCACAAGATAGTGACTTTGCACCCCAAGACATTGACTGCCATAATTTGCATAGACAAATAGAAATTACACATGAGTTACTGCAGATCGCAAAACTCTCTAACTGGCTAGCACAGTTGCACAAAGACCCAGCTGTAGGCAACCAATGACCAGTAATATCCATTTTAGAGGTAAGGAACACAAAGGCTGGGTTGTAAAGCTATTAAATGCCGGGTGTCACAAAAGATTTTATTTATTAGATTGCAATTGTCAGGCTATTGGGAGTCAGAAATCCTTACCAATCTACTGTAAATCACTTTAAGATCTCCCAATGGAACCCAACCCAACTTCTGCTCACCTCTGGTATAAAGGGCTATGACAAAACAGCGAGGCACTAGAAGTAGCAGCCCACGGACCAACTGATCACCTCTCTAACGCTCATGATAATTATTTCACACACACTCTTCAACAAAAAAAGCACTTGTTGTAGGGATGTGTCATTTTCATACCATTGTTCTCAGCCCACTCTTTTAATGTAAGGATTAGATGTAATGTAATCTTATCCATATCATTAAAAAATGTGATTCATTTCCTCTCCCTGACAGATGGCATAATCATAGCAATGGACCTATGGGTGAACAGGCAAATCCTCTGTGGGGCCACGTTTCAACCACAGACTGCATGAGAACTTGAGTGAGTCTTCAAGCTGGCCATTAACTGCTTGGGCAATATTAAATTAAAGATTGAGTTTTATGAAACAAAATATCCAAATAAACAAACCATACACAAATTAGGGTTGTTCTGAGTAATTATCTTTTGTGCCTTTGCTAATTGTACAATCACTCTTCAGTTTAATCCAATGCAATTATTTCTATGGACTTAGATATTTTCTACTGCAGCACTGAGTACTATGCACAAAGAAGTCATTAGGGGAAAGGGAAAGGAAGAGAGAAGGCTGGAAGAATGAAGTGGAGGCAGTGGCAGATGGTAATGTTTTGATTTGGTAGGCAGCAATTTTTAACTTTGCTGTTTTCATTGCAATAGGTAATATACAGCACTTACTTAGGAAAGTGTGGCATTACACAGGTGCAGAAAGCCGCTGTCCCCCCCCCTCAAAAAATAAAAATAAAAATTCTCTGCATATTTATGGACAGAGAAAGAGCTTCCATTTAAATGAATCCAGCTATGATTTTCAGACGAGTGACTCCATACCTCTTATTTACAAATTAAGACATACCAAAAGATGTTTTTGACTTCATGTATTATTTACACCCACATCTCTGTTGCAAAAAACCCCCTAAACACACAAAAATCTTTAAAGTGCGAGGGAAATTTGATTTCCATTGCATGCAGTTCCCAATCCTCCGGGGCAGCTTTAGGGGGATGGGTACAGGGGGAGGAGAGGGGGAAATCCATTGCATAAGTAGACCTCAGTCCATGCATGCAACAACTTAGTTCAATTCTGCCCCTTGTGTAGACATTGATAATCTCATCCTTCGTTACTTCAACTACAGGCGATGACTGATTAATGCAGGGATCAGCAAATTTTTTTAGCCATGGGCCGGTCCACTGTCACTCACACCTTGTCGCGGGCTGGAGGAGCAGCACCGGGGGAGGGGGAGCTAGAAGAAGAGGCGAGGGGGGCAAGAAGTCCCCACCCCCCAGCCCCAGCTGCTGCCCCTACCTTCCCAGGGCCTGCCACCACCACCACCGCTTCTTCTTGTGGGTAGGCAGAGGGAGCTCGTCTGCTCCACTCTCTGGCCCACAGGAGCACCAGGGCGGCGGCAGACGGATGATGAGCGGCGCGGAAGGGCTGGCTCTGGAGAGGGGCTGCTTAAAATGGCACTCAGCCAGCTCCCTTCCTCCTCTAGGCAGGGTGGGGAGAAGCCAGGAGGAGGAAGGGAGGAGGTGCCACTACAGGGGGGGGGGAGGGGAGAAATGGAATGGCGTGGGGGGGGAATGGTGCAGCCCAAACAAACAGAATCCTCACGCCGATCCAAGGACAGTCCGAGGGCCAGATCCTGAAGGCAATTGGGCTTGATCCAGCCCGTGGACCTTAGTTTGCCAACCCCGGATTAATCTGTGTCCGAAAAACACGTAATCATGCACACACACACAGCACTGAACCCAGAAGTGACTGAAAACATTACTAAATGTGTCACAAAAAAGGTGTAACAGGATGGGGCAGGGCATAATGGGGTGGGGGTGGGGTTGCTTATACATGATTTGCCAACACACGCAGGGGCCGGGAACAAAATATTATTATATTATTTCACAAATGGATTCACAGATGACCCAGTCCCACATTCCATACTTATCCATGGTTTGAACAATTCATGATGGTAGCCTGTCTGTTGCTGTTCTTACGCTTAAATTTAAAGTGTCAGCACAATTCATGCTCAGAAGGGTGAAAATTTGTGGGTTACATCAGTTAAGGCTAGAATATCTAATGGTGGTGACTAGAATGCTTACCAGATTTCTTGGGAATACTGAATATACCTTTGAGCTCCAAAATATTTACTTACTGCTCTGGAGTCTGCATTGGGCGGCTTGAGATGTAACTGCGGCATTCATCGGGAGCTGAAGACGGTTGTCCTTTGTCAATGACAACACTTCCCACTTCAGATCTATGCAGACAAAACAGCCACATGTACAGTAATATTTTTTTTGAAACCCCTACCTTGTATTCCTGTAATATGAAGTTGGAGGTCCATGTTCCCATTCTAGGAATTGCCTCATCTGTATGCACTGCCATCACAAATCTGTCATGCTCAAAATGTGCAATAAATAGTTGACGATCCACTTTTAAAGACTCACAGCTTGATACATACTCAGATATAAGTCCCGCTGTGCTCAAGAAGACTAACTCCCTAGTAAATATGCATAGAATTGCAACATAAACGTGGATAGGACCACACTCCACTTTTCAAACACTCTCTAGAAAGAAACAAGCCTGCAGAGTGAGCTTTAAGTCTGGATCTCACAGGTACAAATTATGATCAAACTTGAGGTGTCTGCTTAAGTCAAGAGTCCTTCAGTCCTGCTTTGTGGATATCTAATGGGGTGGTCTTTGAGATGATGAATAATCTGTGTGCAGCCCTTAAGTGTGCTTCAGAGCCATGGATTTCATTGGACTTCAAGCACACTAAACTGTGCTCTCTGTTGCATCAATATCAACAAGGTCTCCAGGGCCAGATGAACTGCATCCAAGAGTATTAAAAGAACTGGCAGATGTGATCTCAGAACCACTGGCAGTCATCTTTGAGAATTCCTGGAGAACAGGCGAAGTCCCGGCAGACTGGAGGAGGGCAAATGTTGTCCCTATTTTCAAAAAGGGGAAAAGAGAGGACCCAAATAATTACCGCCCAGTCAGTCTGACATCAATAGCAGGGAAGATTCTGGAGCAGATCATTAAGCAAACAGTCTGTGAGCACCTAGAAAGGAATGCTGTGATCACCAATAGTCAGCATGGATTTCTGAAAAATAAGTCATGTCAGACTAACCTGATCTCGTTTTTTGACAGAATTACAAGCCTGGTAGACAAAGGGAACGCAGTGGATGTAGCCTACCTTGATTTCAGCAAGGCATTTGACAAGGTGACCCATGATATTCTTGTAAAGAAGCTGGTAAAATGTGGTCTTGACTATGCTACCACTCAGTGGATTTGTAACTGGCTGACTGACCAAACCCAAAGGGTGCTCATCAATGGTTCCTCTTCATCCTGGAGAAGAGTGACTAGTGGGGTGCCACAGGGTTCTGTCTTGGGCCCGGTCTTATTCAACATCTTTATCAATGACTTGGATGATGGACTCAAGGGCATCCTGATCAAATTTGCAGATGACACCAAACTGGGAGGGGTGGCTAACACCCCAGAGGACAGGATCACACTTCAAAACGACCTTGACAGATTAGAGAACTGGGCCAAAACAAACAAGATGAACTTTAACAGGAAGAAATGTAAAGTATTGCACTTGGGCCAAAAAAATGAGAGGCACAAATACAAGATGGGGGACACCTGGCTTGAGAGCAGTACATGTGAAAAGGATCTAGGAGTCTTGGCTGACCACAAACTTGACATGAGCCAACAGTGTGATGCGGCAGCTAAAAAAGCCAATGCAATTCTGGGCTGCATCAATAGGAGTATAGCATCTAGATCAAGGGAAGTAATAGTGCCACTGTATTCTGCTCTGGTCAGACCTCACCTGGAGTACTGTGTCCAGTTCTGGGCACCACAGTTCAAGAAGGACACTGACAAGCTGGAACGTGTCCAGAGGAGGGCAACCAAAATGGTCAAAGGCCTGGAAACGATGCCTTATGAGGAACGGCTAAGGGAGCTGGGCATGTTTAGCCTGGAGAAGAGGAGGTTAAGGGGTGATATGATAGCCATGTTCAAATATATAAAAGGATGTCACATAGAGGAGGGAGAAAGGTTGTTTTCTGCTGCTCCAGAGAAGCGGACACGGAGCTATGGATCCAAACTACAAGAAAGAAGATTCCACGTAAACATTACGAAGAACTTCCTGACAGTAAGAGCTGTTCGACAGTGGAATTTGCTGCCAAGGAGTGTGGTGGAGTCTCCTACTTTGGAGGTCTTTAAGCAGAGGCTTGACAACCATATGTCAGGAGTGCTCTGATGGTGTTTCCTGCTTGGTAGGGGGTTGGACTCGATGGCCCTTGTGGTCTATTCCAACTCTATGATTCTATGATTCTATGATTCTAAGGTCTGAAGGAGAAGAATTGTGTTATAAAAGTTTTTAAGCCCTAGCAAAATTGTGTGAATATCATTTATCTCCTTACTCCTGCATACTCCTTATGCTGAGGTGCTTGGTTCTGCAAATTTGCATTAGGGGAAAGGTAGGACAGAGCATCACTCAAACATCTCTGTGCGTTTTGCACTTCGGTTACAAACCTTTTACTGCCTGATGGTTTGGGCTCCTGTTCAGCTGTTTCCTCTGCTCTTCTTCCTGGTGTCAACTTCTCAGCACTATCCAAAAGGGCACTAAGGGCTACTCTTCTAAAGACATTCCCATGAGCCTCCTTGATAAACTGAACCAGTTGTCGGATGTCGCAATACAGTCCCTATGGAGTGCAGGATTAGAAAGTGAAAAGGAAAAAAAGAATGAAAGAATTGAAGCAAACATCAGAATCATTTCCCCCGAGTCATGCTTTGAAGCAATATTGGCCCAAGCTTCAGTCCTTTCGTTTTCAATCAGCCGTAACTAAGAATCTCAAAAATATGAAGTAAATTTAACCAATAAAGTGTTTTGGCTTTTTCAAGAGTTGCCATCATCTCACCCAACATGGAAAAAACTCATTCAGGTAAATTAACGGTGATTGGATTAGAAACAAATGTGGATATTTTACATAAAGATTTTGAGAACTGCAGAGCATATTCTGGAAGGCAACATGATTTTCCACTGAGAGAAGTGGCACAGCTCTAGTATACAGAGGATTTAAATTTGTGTTAAATCTTTGGAAATCTTTGTCAAAACTGGAGGCAAAAGAAGTGCACACAGTCAACATTTTCCTTATGGATGAACTCTGTCTGGTGCTCTCTCAGGTCAACAATAGTATCAATACTTAGGCCACTAAAACAGTATGGAGTGAAATTAATTGTGCTAGGGTTTCAGTGTTGTCCTTACCAGATTCTCGGGGCTATGAAGCTCATGTGTGGTAGAGGCACAGCGGGTGATAAGCGATTTGAACATGGCACTGACAATAATACCTTCCACACTTTGGGCAGTAGACTTGTTGTCCACTGTTGTGAAATTATTTCCAAAACCAGCCTTGTCTGCAAAACACAAGCATTAAATAGTCAAGTTGAACTGTTCGGTTTTCACAAAAAAATGGCAAAATCTGAATCAATAATACTCTTGACATCTACAGCTCCTATGTTTTGTAGCAGTGTCATTTCTCTTAAGGAATCTTATGATAACAGCCTATATTTACTAAGGTTTTATTAAAGCTTTTCCATAATACAATAAGATAAAATAAGCTAATCTAAATAAAAACAAAAACACATATTCTTCTCTCAAAGGTAGCTCTTAACCCTTATCTCACTCAGAAAGGGGTGGACCCTCCCAGCTCTCACCTGGGAGCTTTCCTTTCTTCTCCCAGTCTCTCACCCTGTGAGATCTTCCCTTCCCTGCATTTCTCTCAGGGTCCTTCCACCACCCACCTACCAGTTTCATGCGTGTGCAATCTTTGGGCCTGGACAACAGTCCATAGCAGAGGACATCAAATGAAAGGAAGGAAGGAAGGAAGGAAGGAAGGAAGGAAGGAAGGAAGGAAGGAGAGGAGAGGAGAGAAAGATTTTTTTAAAGGAAAAAAAGAAAAATAAAGTGGGGGGGAGGGCTTTCCAACAACAGCTTATACTTACTGTCAGTGACTGGCTCCATGCAGAAACCTAGCAAGGCATGTAAAAAATCCACCACATTGTTGAGTGAATCCTTGTTTACATAATCCCTCATGGTTTGCCGGAACTGCATCTTATCCAGCTTGTACAACTTTGTGAGGCAATTCTGAGCCTATGGAGGGAAGATCAGGCACTTAGGTTCTGGTGACAGCAACCATGTATTATTTGGAGAACAAAGAAAGAAACTGAGCCTGGAACAGCCCTGCATCTCCTCTTCATTGGCCATGTGTACTAAATGAGAAGGCGTAAAAAATGCTCCCAGTGACAGAGCTTCAATGTGAAGGGACAAAAAAAATTTGATAACAGTTGGTCGTGGGTTATCTATTACAACACATGACAGGAGAGATGAATGGACACACAGGGTTGCGATTTTCATAGGGGAGCCGTGCGTCACCCAGAGCATGCATTTCTGCCCTTCGTTCAACCCCCACACCAAACTTTGGTTCCCATGCAGTGCCAGCAAGGGGTACAGTCTTGGCAAGTCTTGCCCTATCGAGGATGCTGTGTCTTAGGGATGACTGGTTAATCTTGGATTCCATTTGGCCAACTCTTTCAGTTCTCCAGATGCTATTGGATCCAGTCTAGCCAGGACACACAAATGCATGCACACGTACACACAGACTGAAAAATCAGAGCAGTTCAACCATGATGCAGTCCCATTAAGTGGGCATTAATGTAAATGGTTTTTTAAAAAAGGTTGCCCAACAGTACAACATGGGGGCAGCCGTTGTTTTGAATGGATGGTGGTCTTTTGTGCACAGAATTACACAGGAAGTACTGTGTCACCACTTCCTGCATCATTTTTAAAGCATCTTTACCTGGTGTGGCAGAGGTGCCATGCTTTGAAGCTGTTCTAACCAGCTTTACACTGTTATAAGCAAGAATGAATCAATTTATTTCGGTCACTGACCAGAGTGCAAATAAGCAAGAAAAATGGCAGGATGCCATTGGAACTCACAAATATTCAAGTGTGTTTGTATAAAAGTTTGTGTGTGGACTTTTTAGAATTTCCCTGGAATTATCCTAAAAGAGCTATACAGAAATGTGCTGGGGTGTGTTTTTAAATGTCTACATGTGGAAGCAAGATGGGGCAGATTAGGAGGGATTCCTCTATTTCTAGCTGGAGCATTCACATACAGCACAATCCCCCTTACTCACTCCTGTCCTCTGGTGCTAAATCACAGGCTTCACAGTTAAGAATCATGAGTGCAGAAGGTCTTGCCTTCCGCATACAATTCCAGACCAAGATGAACGTTGTGAGCTGCTCAGACCAGGAACTCTACAAAATGGTTTAAGAATCCTGCTTCCATCCATTGTTTTGCCATGGCATACCTGATGTCTCAGCCGGTCTCCAGAGAGCCCACGGTGACCTTCTCCACAGCCATATGCACAGCCCAGAGACTTCACAATTTTTATCAGCATTGTCAGGGCCAACCTATGTGTGCTTGCTGGAGTGCTTTCCTCCTTAGCAACAGGGGGGAAGAGACAACAATATCCCATTTTATTGCATGAAGCAGATGTATATAACATTCCAGGTTGTTTTTGTGCTCCCAGACAATCCAATCTAATTTGCAGATGACACCAAACTGGGAGGGGTGGCTAACACCCCAGAGGACAGGATCACACTTCAAAACGACCTTGACAGATTAGAGAACTGGGCAAAAACAAACAAGATGAATTTTAACAGGGAGAAATGTAAAGTATTGCACTTGGGCAAAAAAAATGAGAGGCACAAATACAAGATGGGGGACACCTGGCTTGAGAGCAGTACATGTGAAAAGGATCTAGGAGTCTTGGTTGACCACAAACTTGACATGAGCCAACAGTGTGACGCGGCAGCTAAAAAAGCCAATGCAATTCTGGGCTGCATCAATAGGAGTATAGCATCTAGATCAAGGGAAGTAATAGTGCCACTGTATTATGCTCTGGTCAGACCTCACCTGGAGTACTGTGTCCAGTTCTGGGCACCACAATTCAAGAAGGACACTGACAAACTGGAACGTGTCCAGAGGAGGGCAACCAAAATGGTCCAAGGCCTGGAAACGATGCCTTATGAGGAACGGCTAAGGGAGCTGGGCATGTTTAGCCTGGAGAAGAGGAGGTTAAGGGGTGATATGATAGCCATGTTCAAATATATAAAAGGATGTCACATAGAGGAGGGAGAAAGGTTGTTTCCTGCTGCTCCAGAGAAGCGGACACGGAGCAATGGATGCAAACTACAAGAAAGAAGATTCCACCTAAACATTAGGAAGAACTTCCTGACATTAAGAGCTGTTCGACAGTGGAATTTGCTGCCAAGGAGTGTGGTGGAGTCTCCTTCTTTGGAGGTCTTTAAGCAGAGGCTTGACAATCATATGTCAGGAGTGCTCTGATGGTGTTTCCTGCTTGGCAGGGGGTTGGACTCGATGGCCCTTGTGGTCTCTTCCAACTCTATGATTCTATGATTCTATGATTCTATGATTTGACAAGGTGCCCCATGATATTATTGTAAAGAAGCTGGTAAAATGCGGTCTTGACTATGCTACCACTCAGTGGATTTGTAACTGGCTGACTGACCGAACCCAAAGGGTGCTCATCAATGGTTCCTCTTCATCCTGGAGAAGAGTGACTAGTGGGGTGCCAGAGGGTTCTGTCTTGGGCCCGGTCTTATTCAACATCTTTATCAACGACTTGGATGATGGACTCAAGGGCATCCTGATCAAATTTGCAGATGACACCAAACTGGGGGTGTGGGGTGGCTAACACCCCAGAGGACAAGATCACACTACAAAACGACCTTGACAGATTAGAGAACTGGGCCGAAACAAACAACATGAACTTTAACAGGGAGAAATGTAAAGTATTGCACTTGGGCAAAAAAATGAGAGGCACAAATACAAGATGGGGGACACCTGGCTTGAGAGCAGTACATGTGAAAAGGATCTAGGAGTCTTGGTTGACCACAAACTTGACATGAGCCAACAGTGTGATGCGGCAGCTAAAAAAGCCAATGCAATTCTGAGCTGCATCAATAGGAGTATAGCATCTAGATCAAGGGAAGTAATAGTGCCACTGTATTCTGCTCTGGTCAGACCTCACCTGGAGTACTGTGTCCAGTTCTGGGCACCACAGTTCAAGAAGGACACTGACAAGCTGGAACGTGTCCAGAGGAGGGCAACCAAAATGGTCAAAGGCCTGGAAACGATGCCTTATGAGGAACGGCTAAGGGAGCTGGGCATGTTTAGCCTGGAGAAGAGGAGGTTAAGGGGTGATATGATAGCCACGTTCAAATATATAAAAGGATGTCACATAGAGGAGGAAGAAAGGTTGTTTTCTGCTGCTCCAGAGAAGCGGACACGGAGCAATGGATCCAAACTACAAGAAAGAAGATTCCACCTAAACATTAGGAAGAACTTCCTGACAGTAAGAGCTGTTCGACAGTGGAATTTGCTGCCAAGGAGTGTGGTGGAGTCTCCTACTTTGGAGGTCTTTAAGCAGAGGCTTGACAACCATATGTCAGGAGTGCTCTGATGGTGTTTCCTGCTTGGCAGGGGGTTGGACTCGATGGCCCTTGTGGTCTCTTCCAACTCTATGATTCTATGATTCTATGATTCAATCTAAGACAATGAACGGTGGGTTAATCAGCCTCATATAACCAACATTTACCTTGTCTTCCTTTTTATCATTCTTTTCATAAGGTCTTCCTCCACCTTCTCCTCCTCCGTCACCTCCTCCTCCATCTCCTCCACCACTTTCTCCTCCTCCTTCTTCTCCACCGCCATCTCCAGCTGCGCTGGCTGGGGCAACCCCAAATCCAGAGGTTGAACTACTCAGAGCCCCCTTGAGTTGGAAGGAGGTCTCGCTTTGTCTCTTCTCACTGGGTTCATTCTCTTTGTTGTCACTTTTCCTTCTGATCTTCTCCACACAGGGCACCACACCAAGCTGAAGCAGGCATTCCACAATATTGAGGGCCACATCACAGATTCGGGAGCTGATGTCGTGATTCAGGACCAGGAAAACAGCCTTGAGAACCACCTTGGAGGATGAAAAGCAAGACGTTGCAAACAATTTTGTTCTTAAAGACAGCATTCAAAATCCTGGCTGAGCTGGCAGCAAAGACAGATTTTGCCATGGGATTCACTGCGGTAACTTTTATGTGTCATTTACAAAGCATGGTTGGTACACCACTTCAAAGTGAGCTTGGTTGTGGCGTGATGTGCTGTGCACTGAGGTGTATGCTATTTATAGAAGCTTACCAAAGCAAGTCTCTGTCTTTACTCTTCAGCCAGAATTGATCTAGGTCATGTTTCTAACAGAGTTGCCTTTTAGCGAAACCATAATGAACTTGTCATAAGAGGTGAGAGAGTAATGCACCAGCCACAGCAGTTATTGAAAAAGTACTTTGGGATCAGAAACTGAGAGTGGGATCAGAAACTGGACAGTCATTAGTCTTTCACCTCACAGGTTCAATTTAGAGGGAGTTTCTGTCAAGTGCAAATTGCAGGGGTGAGGGACCTGATTCATAATGAGACCACAGTGGAAGTCAATGCACAGAAATGGACAGTCCTTCAAATTGCTATTTATATGTTTATTCTTATTTCTTATATTTATTCCTCGCAAAATAAATATTTATCCAAGAACTCCAAGTGGTTTACATATATTTAGAAAATTAAAAATGCATACTTCTGGCAGAACCACGGCCATTGAAAAGAAGTGCAAGATAGCCCTCTGGGGAATCTAGAGCAACACGGGGTGTTTTAGAAGTTTAGCGAAGGCTAGGCGGACCTTGGAACCTCAAGAGGATTATCTTGGGGGACGTGGCACCCGGCGGTGCCCGGTTGTGCTCTCCTGCTCCCCGGGTTTTGCTAATAAATCCAGAGATGGGATCAAGCTGCAGGCACGAAGGGGAGGCATCACTAACTCCACGCTGTGCAGTCTCAGGCTTCTAATGAAAGCTGCAAGCTTCCAAGAATAAAAAAAAAGAACCTGGAACTATAATTGGGAAAGTTTATTTGACCATCGCATTAAAATTTAACTTATTAAGATTTGGAGCGTTGAGGGGCGAAAAAGGGAGTCTGTCCCGGCAGCTGGGAGAAGATGGCATATGGCGGAAGGCTGCAGGAAGGAGCAAGGAAAGAAAGTATCTGCTGAGTGAGTGTTACTAAAAGACCTCGGTTACTTTGTTTAAAGTGCCGAGGCTGATTTTTTTTATAAGAAATAACTTTGTGGCAAGTGAAGTAGAGTGGAGGAGTCTCTCTTTTGGTTCTGGTTGGAGTTCAACCTGTCAGTGGCTTAAAATCCAAACTCGACACACTCCACTATTTTCTGATGGAGAAAGTTTTGCCAGTTCTAGCGGGCAAAAATCAGCAAAGGCTTTGATTAGTGAACTATTGTGGAACTTTGGAAAAGTGTAAGACTTGGCTAAAGGCTTTCACTTGGTTTATCACAGTTTAGGGGAAGGGAGCTTTGTCGTCGGGACTTTTTTTTAAAAAAACCTCTGCTCTTCTATCGGAGGAGAGTGCCGGAAACTCTGTATTTAATTGTACTTGGAATTTGTGTTGGTTCTCTGGGCTATCTACTGCCTTGAATTAAGCCAAAAAGCGGCCGAAAAATAAGAAAAACCCCAACTGGATTACAAATATTTGATCTCCTGGGATATCCACTGTTTTGGATTAAGCCGACAAGTGGCTGAAAAATAATAAACTTCAACTGGATTGCAAATATCTTTTTATTTTCTTCTTTCCTTTCTTTGAACACAGCATTGTGGCAGAGAAAGAAATTGAAAGTAACTTTGTTTAAGGACTTGGTGTTTATGCATTAGCTGCCACCGAGTGGAGTTGAGGGGAACTGTACCTAAGAGAAAAGTTAGAACGGACTTGCAACCCCTGGAGGAGGATAGTAAAATTGCATAGGAGAATTTAAAAATTGGTTATTGATTTTAACAGTAAAAAAGATTCTATGGCTAGGAAAAAGGGAACGGGCACCCCAGGGGAAAGACAGGAAAATGGGAAAGGATGATAAGGAAATTAAAGATTATGACAGTTTAATAGTGGAAATAAGGAAGGAATTCAAACAAAATGAACAATATGTGGAGAAAAAATATTGGAGGTTAAGGAGACTTTAGATAAGAAACTAGAGGGAGTAGTGAGGGAATTGACAAGTAAAGTAAAAGATCTTGCAGTTAGATCTAAGACACTGCAAGACTCAATGAGTCAAACATAGAAAGAATTGAAGGAGACAAAGAGGGAGACAGAACAGGTCAGAGGAGAGGTAACACAAGAAGTGATGTTGGATAATATGGCTCTTTTGGAGATGAGTCAAAAACAATTGAACTTGAAATTTAGAGGAATCCCTGAGGAAGCAAATCAGAATATAAGGGCCAAAATAATTAGAGAATTACCAATTTGGATATATTTAAAAGAAGAAGACATCGGATTCACAATTGGAAATGCATTTAGAATAAAAGTAGTCAGCAAAAGCAAAAGTGAAGAAATTACCAGGAGATGTCTTGGTCATGTTTACTTCAATGGATATGAGGAATGAAATTCTGAGATTGAATTATAATAGAAATTTATGTATTGAAGGGAAGAAAATTATCATATTTAAAGAGATTCCATCCAGATTTTTATGAAAAAGGGACATTTATAAACAACTGGTTGGATTGTTAAAGAAAAATGGGATACAGCATAGGTGGGAATTCCTGGAAGGAATTTCCTTCTATTACAAAGACAAAAGGTTCAAATTAAGTAGCCTTCAAGAACTAGAGAAATTCTCCTGGAGATATGACAAAGAGTTGGGAAAAATAGAGAAAGCAAGACCAGGACGGGACCAGAGGGAGGAAGAAAAAAAGGAAGAAGAGAAGGAAGAAGAAAAAGAGGAGGAGGAGGAGGAGGAGGAAGAAGAAGAGGATAATAACAAAGCTCCCCAAACTTAACTTAAATTTGACAAGGGACTTAAATAAATTGGATAATGGCTCTGAAAATAATATCATGGAACGTGAATGGACTTAACAATAAAAATAAAAGGAATAAAACTGAACATGTTTTGATTAAACGGAATTTAGAACAAAATTTGTTTGCAAGAAACACATGTTGCAAGGAAACATAAAAAAAATTTAAGTAACAAAAGGTGGGGGAGAGACTTTATAACCACAGACATAAATAAAAAACGAAGGGTGGTATTATACATAAAAGAGAAATACAATCCAAAATTAATTTACAAAGATGAGGTAGGGAAAGTGTTGATTGTACAAATCATGTTCCAAGGTGAAAAGCTGATCATTGCGGGAATTTATGCACCTATTGACAAGAAAGCTGACTTTTACCTAAAACCTAATGATATACTATTAGAGATAGTCTGGATCAGAGAGTGATGTTAATGGGAGACTTTAATGGAGTGGTTATGCCAGATTTAGACAGATCAGGGAAAAGATGAAATGTAAATGAAGGCAAACTACCGAAAATATTCTTTGACATGGTAAATACTATGGGATTAACTGACATTTGGAGACTCAAAAACCCAACAACAAAACATTTCACGTTCTTTTCAGAACTAAATCAAAGTTCTGGCAGAATGGAATAACTTTGGATTTCTAAGGAGTTGGTTCCAAGAGTTTCAAAAACTGAGATCTCCCCAAGGAGCATAATTCACTGTATATGGAACTAAAAGGGAAAGACCCCACATTTTTCAGATGGAGAATGAAAGAAAGTTTATTCAATGATCAAAAGATAGTAGAAAAAGCAAACGAGGCAATTGCAGAATATATTAAATGGAATTTAAATAAAGGAACTCCTATTGAAACAGTGTGGGATGCAAGCAAAGCAGTGATGCGAGGTTTCTTGATTCAAAAGAACAGTTTTCAGAAAAGAGGAAAGAAGAAATCCTGGCTCACCTCATGGAGAATGAGAGACTGCTAACAATAAAACTAAAGGATGAGTCAATAAAACAAAGTATTAAATTGTTGCAGACCCAGTTCTTCATGGTGGTAAACCAGGAAGTAGAGTGGAGAATAATGACAATGAGACAAATGAATTTTGAATCGGCCAACAAAATTGGGAAACTCTTGGTTAAACAAAAACAAAATACAATTTGTAAGATAAAAGATGTAGATGGGACAGTGGAAGAGCCTAAGGAAATTAGGAAAAATTTTCAGAAATTTTACATGGACTTGTATAAAAAAGAGAAGGAAGACGTTAAGAAAATCGAAAACTATATATAAAAGCATAAATTACAGCAGATTCCCATAGGAGAAAAAGAACAGCTAAATCAGACAATAACAGAACAAGAAATTGAGAAGGCAATAAAAATAATTAATACTGGAAAAGCCCCAGGCCCAGATGGCGTCTCAGCAAAATATTATAAGACATTAGCTGGTCAATTAACACCCGTGCTATGTGAGGTTATGAACAATATTCTGAAAGAAGGAAAGATCCCAAATACTTGGAAAGAAGCCTACATTATCTTGATCCCAAAGAAAGACACAGATGGTTTGAACGTGAAAAGCTATAGGCCTATTTCGTTACTGAACAACAACTATAAGTTATTTGCGGATATACTGGCTGATAGACTAAAAAAGGTGTTAAATGAAGTAATCCACAAAGATCAAGCCGGCTTGATCAAGACAGTTGAAGGATAATGTGAGAAATATAGTAGACATAATTGAATATTGGAGATGAGAAATGAAAAACAGGTGATGTTAATGTTTATTGACGCTGAAAAAGCATTCGATAATGTTGCAATGGCACTTTATGAAAGAAAATTTAAAAATAATGGGATTAGGAGAAATGTTTTTGAAAGGCATTGATGCTATATATTCAGAGCAAAAGGCCAAACTTATTATTAACAATAATTTATCAGACAATTTTGAGATCTCCAAAGGTACTAGGCAGGAGTGCCCTTTGTCACCCTTGCTGTTTATTACTGTTTTGGAAGTGTTGAATAAGAATTTGAGAGAAGTGTCAGAAATCAGAGGTGTAAAGGTGGGAACAAAAGAGCACAAGGTGAAAGCCTTCGCCGACGATTTAGTCTTAACTGTTGAAGATCCAAAGAATAGTGTAAGAGAAGTTTTAGAGAGAATGGAGGACTTTGGAAAGGTATCAGGATTTAAACTTAACAAAAATAAAACCAAAATGTTAGCAAAGAATATGAATAAAGAAGAAATAGAGGAATTGCAATGCAGGTCAGGAATTATGGTGGTTAAGAAAGTGAAATATCTTGGAATTTGGTTGACAATGAAAAATATTAATCTGTTCAAAGACAATTATGAAAACACATGGAAGGAGAAATTAAGAGGGATTTAGATATTTGGAGCATTGAAATTGTCATTCCTGGGTAGAATTATCAGTGATAAAGATGAACGTTTTACCTAGAATGTTATTCCTATTCCAAACAATTCCAGTAATCAGAGGGACGGGGCAACTCAAAGATTGGCAAAAATCATTATCAAGATTCATCCGGCAAGGGAAAAAGCAGAGGATTAAAATGAAAATATTAATAGACAAAAAAGAAAGAGGTGGATTGCCTTGCCATACATGAATCTATATTATGAGGCATCCTGTCTAGTATGGTTGAAGGAATGGATAACACTGGAAAACACAGATCTCTTGGACTTAGAGGGTCACAATAATAGGTATGGGTGGCACTCGTACCTATGGTATGACAAAGTAAAAGTACATAAAGGGTTTTTAAATCATGTGATTAGAAGGTCAATTTATGAAGTGTGGGAAAGGAAAACTCCATGGTGGATATCACCGATAGAGGTATTGACGGTTAAAAAGGTGAATATGGAGGGGAGGCGAGCAACGTATGAGGAAATTATCAGACGGACAGAACAAGGATTAAAGCTTAAACCATATGACCAAATCAAAGGTATGTTAACAGGCTGGTTGCAATACCATCAGGTAAATGACATAATGAGTGAGGATAAAAGGAAAGTCGGATTTGAGGGTAAAAAATCAAGATTCCAAATTAATAGAAAGCAGAGGTTGAACACTATCCAGAATGTATGATTTGTTGCTAGAATGGTTTTACGAAAGATGAGGAAGTGAAAGAAGCTATGATAAAATGGGCTATAGATTTTGGGCATAAGATTGAATTGTATGCATGGATAAAATTATGGAATGAAGGTATGAAATTTACGGCATATACGGTTCTGGAAGGAAAGGAAAATTGCCTTGCAAAAATGTGTATACAGTGGTACCTCGGGTTAAGTACTTAATTCGTTCCGGAGGTCCGTTCTTAACCCAAAACTGTTCTTAACTTGAAGCACCACTTCAGCTAATGGTGCCTCCCGCTGCTGCCATGCCACCAAAGCACGACTTCTGTTCTCATCCTGAAGCAAAGTTCTTAACCTGAAGCACTATTTCTGGGTTAGCGGAGTCTGTAACCTGAAGCGTATGTAACCTGAGGTACCACTGTACAATCATATGTGGTGGACGTGCGATAAAGTGAAGAAATTTTGGGAGTTGATTTAGAATAAACTTAAGAAAATAATAAAGTATACCTTCCCCAAAAAGCCAGAAGCCTTTTTGCTTGGCCTGATGGGAAAGGAAATTAAGATCAAAGATCAAAGATTATTCATGTATGCCACAGCTGCTGCAAGGACTTTGTTGGCCCAAAACTGGAAATCGCAAGAAGTTCCTACCATTGCGGAGTGGCAGTCGAAGATGACGGACTATGCGGAGCTAGCCAAACTGACCGGAAGGATTTGGGAACAGGACGATCGGAGATTCCAGGACAATTGGAGTAAATTTATTGAATATTTAAAGGACAGTTGTAAAAACTTAAAAACACTAGCAGGACTGAAGTAACTCCTACAATATAGATAAGATATGAAAAGATAAAATACAAGAGTGGATAAAGGATACCATCTGAAGGGAGGGAGGGAAGTCACAAGCTCGGCAGAGCAAAAAGCTGTATATGTTGTTTAAAGTACGATAAGAAAGAATATGTAAAGAAAATAATAAAAATGTATGGGGTGGGTGGGAAGAAAATAAAAAATGCAGTAGCTAATGTCAGAATGAGTATTGCCATAAATATTTACCGAAAGATCTAGCATGCCGTTCTTGTGGACAAAGTTGCTGGTCCCGTCGATGTGGTCTGTATCCTCCAGGCAGCTATAGTTGATGCAGGAATCCGTCAAACTCCGAGGGAGATTGGCACAAGCCAGGGGCTCATGGGGCATCTCTGGGATGGGCACCTGGTTACAGAGCTTGCGCATGTGCTCACTGAAGAAGTCTGCATACCCCACATTGAAAGAGGCCAGAGTGGTGTTGAATGTTGCCACTGTGATGGTGGAAATTTGGGAACGTACTAGGCAGAAGTACAACAGATAATGTTAGCTTCACAAGCGGGATAATGTATTTATATTATGTCTTTTGTTTTCCCCCCATAAAATTTATTCATCACTTGGTTGAAAAAAACCCTTAAACCCTCAAAGCGGTTTACAAAAGATAAAACAAGAAAATCAATAATTTTTTACAACCCTACTTTAAAACATGTTGTAAAAAAAAAAACATAATGGGACGCGGGTGGCGCTGTGGGTAAAACCTCAGTGCCTAGGACTTGCCGATCGTATGGTCGGCGGTTCGAATCCCCGCGGCGGGGTGAGCTGCCGTCCTTCGGTCCCAGCTCCTGCCCACCTAGCAGTTCGAAAGCACCCCTAAGTGCATGTAGATAAATAGTGACCACTTTATAGCGAGAAGGTAAACGGCATTTCTGTGTGCTGCGCTGGTGCTGGCTCGCTAGAGCAGCCTTGTTACGCTGGCCACGTGACCCGGACGTGTCTCCGGACAGCGCTGGCCCCTGGCCTCTTAAGTGAGTTGGGCGCACAACCCTAGAGTCGGACACGACTGGCCCGTACGGGCAGGGGAACCTTTACTTTAAAACATACAAAAGTTAAAATGCCCAAACAGAATTACCTCAGCTTTCTAAGCATCTGGGTAGGCCTGTCAAAACAGGAATGTTTTTAGCAGGCCCCGAAAAGGGTATCAGAGAATCATAGAGTTGGAAGAGACCACAAGGGCCATCGAGTCCAACCCCCTGCCAAGCAGGAAACACCATCAGAGCACTCCTGACATATGGTTGTCAAGCCTCTGCTTAAAGACCTCCAAAGTAGGAGACTCCACCACACTCCTTGGCAGCAAATTCCACTGTCGAACAGCTCTTACTGTCAGGAAGTTCTTCCTAATGTTTAGGTGGAATCTTCTTTCTTGTAGTTTGGATCCATTGCTCCGTGTCCGCTTCTCTGGAGCAGCAGAAAACAACCTTTCTTCCTCCTCTATGTGACATCCTTTTATATATTTGAACGTGGCTATCATATCACCCCTTAACCTCCTCTTCTCCAGGCTAAACATGCCCAGCTCCCTTAGCCGTTCCTCATAAGGCATCGTTTCCAGGCCTTTGACCATTTTGGTTGCCCTCCTCTGGACACGTTCCAGCTTGTCAGTGTCCTTCTTGAACTGTGGTGCCCAGAACTGGACACAGTACTCCAGGTGAGGTCTGACCAGAGCAGAATACAGTGGCACTATTACTTCCCTTGATCTAGATGCTATACTCCTATTGATGCAGCTCAGAATTGCATTGGCTTTTTTAGCTGCCGCATCACACTGTTGGCTCATGTCAAGTTTGTGGTCAACCAAGACTCCTAGATCCTTTTCACATGTACTGCTCTCAAGCCAGGTGTCCCCCATCTTGTATTTGTGCCTCTCATTTTTTTGCCCAAGTGCAATACTTTACATTTCTCCCTGTTAAAGTTCATGTTGTTTGTTTCGGCCCAGTTCTCTAATCTGTCAAGGTCGTTTTGTAGTGTGATCTTGTCCTCTGGGGTGTTAGCCACCCCACAGCCCCAGTTTGGTGTCATCTGCAAATTTGATCAGGATGCCCTTGAGTCCATCATCCAAGTCGTTGATAAAGATGTTGAATAAGACCGGGCCCAAGACAGAACCCTCTGGCACCCCACTAGTCACTCTTCTCCAGGATGAAGAGGAACCATTGATGAGCACCCTTTGGGTTCGGTCAGTCAGCCAGTTACAAATCCACTGAGTGGTAGCATAGTCAAGACCGCATTTTACCAGCTTCTTTACAATAATATCATGGGGCACCTTGTCAAATCATAGAATCATAGAATCATAGAATCATAGAGTTGGAAGAGACCACAAGGGCCATCGAGTCCAACCCCCTGCCAAGCAGGAAACACCATCAGAGCATTCCTGACATATGATTGTCAAGCCTCTGCTTAAAGACCTCCAAAGAAGGAGACTCCACCACACTCCTTGGCAGCAAATTCCACTGTCGAACAGCTCTTAATGTCAGGAAGTTCTTCCTAATGTTTAGGTGGAATCTTCTTTCTTGTAGTTTGCATCCATTGCTCCGTGTCCGCTTCTCTGGAGCAGCAGGAAACAACCTTTCTCCCTCCTCTATGTGACATCCTTTTATATATTTGAACATGGCTATCATATCACCCCTTAACCTCCTCTTCTCCAGGCTAAACATGCCCAGCTCCCTTAGCCGTTCCTCATAAGGCATCGTTTCCAGGCCTTGGACCATTTTGGTTGCCCTCCTCTGGACACGTTCCAGTTTGTCAGTGCCCTTCTTGAATTGTGGTGCCCAGAACTGGACACAGTACTCCAGGTGAGGTCTGACCAGAGCATAATACAGTGGCACTATTACTTCCCTTGATCTGGATGCTATTTTACCAGCTTCTTTACAAGAATATGATGGGGCACCTTGTCAAATGCCTTGCTGAAATCAAGGTAGGCTACATCCACTGCGTTCCCTTCATCTACCAGGCTTGTAATTCTGTCAAAAAACGAGATCAGGTTAGTCTGATATGACTTCTTTTTCAGAAATCCATGCTGACTATTGGTGATCACAGCATTCCTTTCTAGGTGCTCACAGACTGTTTGCTTAATGATCTGCTCCAGAATCTTCCCTGGTATTGATGTCAGACTGACTGGGCGGTAATTATTTGGGTCCTCTCTTTTCCCCTTTTTGGAAATAGGGACAACATTTGCCCTCCTCCAGTCTGCTGGGACTTCGCCTGTTCTCCAGGAATTCTCAAAGATGACTGCCAGTGGTTCTGAGATCACATATGCCAGTTCTTTTAATACTCTTGGATGCAGTTCATCTGGCCCTGGAGACTTGAATACATCTATACTAGCCAAGTATTCATGTACTATCTCCTTAGTTATTCTGGGCTGTGTTTCCTCTGCTGAATCATTTGTTCCAAATTCTTCAGGTCGGGCATTGTTTTCTTTATCGGAGAAGACTGAGGCAAAGAAGGCATTGAGGAGTTCAGCCCTTTCTGTGTCCCCTGTTTGAATTGCACCATCTTCTCCTCTGAGTGACCCCACCGTTTCTTTGTTCTTCCTTTTGCTACGAACATACCCATAAAAGCCTTTTTTGTTGCTTTTAACCTCTCTAGCAAGCCTGAGTTCATTCTGTGCTTTAGCTTTTCTGACTTTGTGTCTACACGTGCTGGCTATTTGTTAAAAGTTTTTTAGATAGCCACCCTGGCTTCTTTAGGCACCTTCCATGTTTCCGTCTCATTGGTATTGCCTGACGTTGTGCTTTTACTATCTCCCTCTTAACAAACTCCCAGCCATCATGAACTCCCTTTCCTTTTAGTATTACTGTCCATGGGATCTCACCCAGCACTTCCCTAAGTTTTATGAAGTCGGCTTTCTTAAAGTCAAGAAATTGAGTCCTAGTATGCTTGGCTGCTCCTTTCCGCTGTATAGTAAACTTCAGAAGAGCATGATCACTCGTGCCTAATGATCCTTCCACTTCTACCCCACTAACCAGGTCATCAACATTGGTTAGGACCAGATCTAAAATGGCTGTTCCTCTTGTTGCTTCTCCCACTTTCTGGACAATGAAGTTGTCTGCAAGGCCAGTGAGGAATCTGTTTGACCTTATGCTCTTGCCTGAGTTTGACATCCAACAAATATCCGGGTAATTGAAGTCCCCCATTACTACTATCTCCCTTCCTTTTGCATGCTTGGCCATCTGTTCCAGGAAGGCATCATCTATGTCCTCCGTTTGGCTTGGGGATCTATAGTAAACTCCCACAATGAGGTCTCTGTTATTCTTCTCTCCCTTAACCACTTTGGCTTTGAGGATCTAAATCTTGGATCTCTTCACAGGTATACACATCCCTGACATATAACGCCACTCCTCCTCCTTTCTTGTCTGGTCTGTTTCTCTGAAATAGATTGTATCCCCCCATTTTTACATTCCAATCATGGGACTTATCCCACCAGGTTTCAGTGATGCCTATTATGTCATATTTAGTTTGCTGTACCAAGAGCTCAAGCTCACCTTGTTTATTTCCCATGCTTTGCACATTAGTGTACAGACATTGAAGTCCATTAATCATTCCCCCGTGTCTCTTATTTAAGGATTTTTTCCTCCCACCACTAGGTCTGCGTGCTGTTTGCTCCATTTGGTCTATGACATTTGGATGATCATCTTCATCAATTGATAGACTCCTACCTTCAGGAGCACTGTCTCCCTCCCCCACATTCGTCAGTTTAAAGCCCTCCTGATGAGGTTTCTGAGATTTTTGGCAAAAACATTTCTCCCAACCGTTGTGAGGTGCAGCCCATCACTTGCCAGAAGTCCATCTTCAAGAAACTGCAGTCTGTGATCTAAGAATCCAAACTGTTCCTGTTTACACCATTTGCGAAGCCAGCTGTTCACTTCCACTATTTTTCCCTCTCTCCCTGGGCCACGTCGTTCAACTGGGAGGACAGATGAGATGACAATTTGTGCATTTAGTTGCTTCAGTTTCCTGCCCAGAGCCTCGTAGTCTCTTTTGATCTTCTGGAGGCTATTGCTTGCAGTGTCATTGGTTCCCACATGAACCAAGAGGAAGGGGTATTTGTCAGTGGGTTTTATGATTCCTTGCAGTCGTTCAGTTACATCTTGGATCTTAGCCCCAGGGAGACAGCACACTTCCCGAGACATCTTGTCAGGCCCACAGATCACTGCTTCTGTTCCCCTCAGTAGGGAATCCCCTATCACCACTACACGCCTCCTCTTAGGTTTGGTCGGGGTTCTTCCGTGAGCTGTCCGTTCCAAGGTCGCCTGCACATTCCCTGAGGACTGACTTTGCTGCTCGTCTTCATATACCTGATCGACTGTAATGAGGGAGAGATCCTCAAATGGAGTCTGCTCTTCGTCTTCCATGCTAGGGGAGAGGACCTCAAAGCGATTGTGTATTTCTAAACAATCAGAGCGAACCCTGGGCCTCCTACTTCTTTGAGTCACGTTTCTCCATATATCTGGCTCCTGTGTTGGTGAACTAGCCTCCTTCTCAGGGGAGTCCCCTGTCTCCTCCTTGGTGGAGATGGTGTGCTCTGTTGCTTCCAAGAAGAGCTCCAGCTCTCTAATTCTTTGGAGCGTAGCTACACGTTCCTCCAGTTGCTGGACTTTGTCTTTTAAGAGGGCAATCAACATGCAATTGCTGCAGGTAAAGCTGCCTGCAACCTTTGGCAAGATGGCAAACATTGCGCAGGAACCGCAGGCGACTGCAGCTGTTCCCTCCCCCTCCATCTTGAGAACGTGTCGTTGGGGGTGGCTACAGCGGTCCTCCATCAAAAAAAGCGTGAAGACAGGACAAATAACTCCCCCCACAAAAAAACCTAGGTGTCCCCCAACAAACGTTTGAGACTAGCTCCCCTAAATCTAAAAGATGGATCAAACTGCCCTGCAAGCTTTGATAAGCTCCTCCCACAGCTAATCACCTTCCTCAACAGAAACCCTGCCCCCTCTGACCTTTACACAGGGAAAACAGCTAATCAGCCACAAAGAAACACACAGACACAAGAAAACCCTTTTTGCTCCTTCTTCAACTGCTGCCCTGCAATACAGTGTACAGGGTACAGTGAAGGCTCTTGTTTGCTCTCAATAGGCAGGGAGTTCCAAAATGCAGGCACTGCCACACTGAACAATTGAGTTCCAAATGTGGAACAGGTATCATGTGGCACTTGCAGTAGTGCCAGTTCCTCCAATCAAAGTGGTCTAGTGAGTGCATGCAGGGTAGGGTGATCTTGTAGGTAAACTGGTCCAAAGTTCTTAAGGGCTTTAAGAGTAATATTTAGTAATAGTAATACCTTGAACTTGGCCCACCAACAAATTGGCAGCCAATGCAGATCTCTGGCCACAGGTGTTATATGCTGATAAGGTGTCACTTCTGTCAGCAATCATGCTGCAGAATTCTACACTAACTGCAGCTTCTGGATCAACTTGCACCCTGGGGAGGTCACTTCGGTGCTGCTAACACAGGTGTTTGACTTCACCCATGAGGTGCACTCCATTGTCTTTTGAGACAGATGCACGCCAACAACAGGTATAATATTTAATTATATTATTGGAATAGAATCTCTATTGGAATAGCAACTCACCATGGCTGTTGGAGTGGTCTGGCAGGTCAGTAACCAGGGTATGATGGGAATGGGAATGCCTAGCACTCAAGCTCTCCATCTCTGTAGCTGTATCGGAACTACCTCGCCTGGTAAACCTTCCTAGAGCATGGGAAAGAAGCACACAGTTATGCTCATAGTGCAATGTTATCAATGAGGATGCTTTGCAAAATGATCATGTTTGCAAGTTGCAGCGATCAAGCCACATTTGGGTCTGTTGGCTGAAAATAGATGGGATAGAAATGCACCAAGCAAACGTTTTCCGGGGACTGAACACAGTGAATGGGTGATATAAAAGCTGCAGGATTTGGACTGTGAAGACAGGATCAATGAGCATGTCTGGAAATGTTCTGCCCCCAGTTTGTTGAAATCATTAAATATTTAAACATAGTTATTCATATTAACATTGGGACGCGGGTGGCGCTGTGGGCTAAAAGCCTCAGCGCCTAGGGCTTGCCGATCGAAAGGTCGGCGGTTCGAATCCCCGCGGCGGGGTGCGCTCCCGCTGCTCGGTCCCAGCGCCTGCCAACCTAGCAGTTCGAAAGCACCTCCGGGTGCAAGTAGATAAATAGGTACCGCTTACCAGCGGGAAGGTAAACGGCGTTCCGTGTGCGGCTCTGGCTCGCCAGAGCAGCGTTGTCACGCTGGCCACGTGACCCGGAAGTGTCTCCGGACAGCGCTGGCCCCCGGCCAATAAATGTGAGATGGGCGCACAAACCCCAGAGTCTGTCAAGACTGGCCCGTTCGGGCAGGGGTACCTTTACCTTTACCTTTATTCATATTAACATAGTTATTAAGCCCAGACAAACAAGAGAAATGTGTGGTTCAGCTATAAAGCTGGCACAAATTTCACTGCAATTTCTAAAATATTAAATCAGATTAGATTGCTAAGTCATAATCAAACAGTATCCTGTGGCCCGTAAAAGCAACAGGACATTCTAGTGCATTCAGGGTCTGGAGAGCTCTCTACTCTGAAGGCCATGTTCTCATTCACCTAGGATGGTTGTTTGCCACCCTCCTCTCTCAATGCCACGCCTGTCTTCTCCAATCCCTGAGAAGCTGCCAAAAGAGAAGGTGCTCCGAGTAGGTGACACGTCCAAATGGTCTTCGTGGAGTAAGAAGGGCACCCCCATCCTTCGCTGCCGCTTTTTCCCTGTGTGGTGGTAAGGAATGGAGCCCTTGCGCTCGCGATCTTCTTTGCGGCTCTTGAACTGCAGGAAGAAGACAGGAAGAAATCTTAGCAGCAGAACTCATAAGACACAGGTGGGGAACCTCAGGTTCCAGTACCTGAATCATAGAATCAAAGAACGGTAGAGTCGATGGGACCACAAGGGTCATCTAGTCCAACCCCCGGCAACGCAGGAATCTTTTGGCCAATGTGAGGTTTGAACCCACAATCCTGAGATTAAGAGTCTCATAACCCGACCAACTGAACTATCCCAGGTGAAGAATGTGTCTCCCTCTGAGGCCACTTTGTCTTTCTAGACTCCCAATCTGCACCCCTGCTCAAGTTTCTTTGTGTGTTTGGAATGTGTCCTTGAACCTCTTGCTTGCCTGGCTGGCAGATAAAGAGGGGTGTGAAGGAGTGTGTAGTTATTAGCCTACTGCGCAAAGGTATCATTTAGATTCATCACTCTTTTTTTCTTTTCTTTTTTTGGATTTGATATCCTGCTTTATCACTACCCGAAGGAGTCTCAAAGCGACTAACATTCTCCTTTCCCTTCCTCCCCCACAACAAACACTCTGTGTGCTGAGTGGGGCTGAGAGACTTTAGAGAAGTGTGACTAGCCCAAGGTCACCCAGCAGCTGCATGTGGAGGAGCGGGGAAGCGAACCCGGTTCACCAGATTACGAGTCCACTGCTCTTAACCACTACACCAAACTGGCTCTCTGCCTGAATTTTCCTAGTTAGATCGCTTTAGTTCAGTGAGGGTCGGCCTTCATGTAGTTTATGCAGTCCACACCTTTAGCAAATAACAGCATTAAGTACATTAAGGGAAGAGATACAATATTTTAATTTAAGGTGTGATTCATTTACCTTCTTAAAAATATTCATTCCCAAATCAGAGGAGAGGTCTGGAACAGCTGGCCTGCGCAGGTTGGTTAGCGACACTTTAGCAAAAGCTTCAGTGCTTAACGATTTTTCCTCCTCATTGCATTTCATTGTGAGATCCTATACGTCCGCAGAGAGACAAGAAACATATTACCATGTATAGGAAGACTGGATAAACAGCCAAATAACATAATATAAATATAATAATCTCTTATTGTGTTGTAACATACTCCCCATTCCTCAGTTCCAAGGTTAGCACAATTGGTGTTTTCATTCCTTTGGGTGAGAACACTGGAGGCTTCTGGTGTGTAAGCATAGTGTAAGTTAGCACACATTTCTACAACAGGCAGCAGATCTACTGACCATCAATCAGATTCCCAAAAGCCAACAAAGTTGCGCTCCAGTTTAACTCGCAACAATGACTAAAAAAGGGAAACTGACTCCATTCAATTTCATCTTTCAGCTTCTCAAATGCCAACCGATATTATATTTGAAAAGCTGGAGAATATTTCCCAACGGCCAACTGACAGATTTATGCTATATTATTCTTTTTTCTTCAGCCATAGAAAAGCTTCAATGTCTACTTGTGGCTACCAAAAGAGCCACTAGGGGGAGAGGAAATGTCTGCAAAAACCTGCAGAAAAAGCAGGGAAAATAGGCAGACCCCCCATCTTTCATCCAAACCTGCTATAGCCTAGGTCAGGGCCGTCTTTAGCAGATGCGACGCCAGGGTGCAAATATCCGCTCAGCGCCCCCAAATTACCACAGATAGTGGGGGGCAAAGCTGCGCACTTTGGGGGGGGAACTCTCCCCCATGCCGCTGCAAGATCACTCTCCTTCCGCAAAGGCTTGGGAGGCAAGCTGCACACCCGCCAGCCATATGGTTGGTGGAGCGCAACTGGCGGGCGCAGTTCCCCCACTCGCTGGGGTGCCCCTGAGAGGCCGGCACCCTGGCGCAATGCACCACTAAGCCCTATGGGAAAGACGGCTCTCAACTAGGTTAAGCCAGAAACGCTGGCAGGGAATGTCCCAGGTAGCAGATGGCAGCACTCAGCTGCAAATGCATAATCTCTTTTCTTAGTTTACTTCCTTCCCCAAAATAAGAAATTCAGAGGTAGAGGGAAGCTGTGTAGGGTCTGTCCTGAAATAATTGCTGTGGGTGGGATAGCATTGACCAAGAGTAAAGTTTTATCTGAGCCCAATCCCTTTTTCTGCCTCTCGTTTTGGGAGCAATGGGAGGCTGATCTGCTAAGGCAGCTTTGCAAGAGTAAAGGAAAGGGATCTGTTTTTATTCCGTTGCCCCCTTCAGTCAATCCCACCCCAAGGAACCTTTGCATGCTCCAATTTGCTGTAAATATCAGCTACCCACAGCCCTTATTCACTGTCATGGCACTAGTGTGGAGTTTGCATAGTTGGGTGTCTAAGAGACTGTCTCTCAGTTCCATAGCTGCTCTATTGGGGAAATAACATTTATTGGCCAGATCACACAGATAATGCATGCAACATATTTTTGTACATTCTAGAAATACTGCATGTGTAGTAAATATTACAGTTACACATACTTTTCACTACTTCTTTAAGTCTATTCACTGTGTAATTGTTACTAATTAATGTACCCTGACAGGTCTGCAACAATTCAAACATACCTCATTGCAATTCTAAACTCATGTTTGGTTCTATACGTTGCTCTTTGAACGCAGTAATAGTGGTGAGTCAAGATATTTTATATCTGCTGCTTATAATACTAACTGGGTGCCTCTTTCCGTATCAGCTGCCAGTGCATTAACATCTTCTGCTGGTTTTGTTTTGTTTTGTTTTGGTGTAATTGTTTCTTTGTTTGCTTTTATATTTTGTAAATGGAGGCGAGTATGTGGCTTGGGATTCCTACTGTGGAGGGGCGAGGGAGGTATGGCGGTGGGGGCAGATGTCATAGGCGAAGGGGATCGAGATACGGATATGCTCGTACCCCTTCCAATCTGCGCCCCATCCCGAGAGACGAGGGTAGGGTGAGCAAGGATTACTCACCTCCGTCACTGGTGTTGTGCAATGCCAGGTCTATAGGCAACAAAACCGCCACCCTGCGAGATTTCATCATCTCGCAGGGGGTCGACCTGGCTTGTGTGACGGAGACCTGGGTGCGCGAAGGGGATACTGTTACCTTACAAGAGATGGCGCCCCCGGGTTTTTCCGTCCTCCACCAGTCACGGACTGTGGGCCGGGGGGGAGGGGTGGCACTATTAATCCGGGAAGATTGTTCTTTCAGGGCTCTACCACCGCCATCGATCCTCGGCATTGAATGTGTTGGCCTAGTGTGGGGCTCCGAGGTGAGCTTGGCTGTCTGGCTGGTGTACCGGCCACCTAGCGCACCAGCAGCCACCCTGTCAGGCCTGCTGGAGGCGGTGGCCGGCTGGGCCTTGGAGTTCCCTAACCTATTGGTATTGGGGGACTTCAACATCCATGCCGATGCCACTCCCTCCTCACAGGCTCTGGACCTGGTGTCTTCCATGGCGACACTAGGGCTCTCCCAGTTTGTTTCGGGCCCCACACATCAAGCAGGCCACACACTGGATCTGATCTTTGGCGTCGGTATAGATGTGATCATGTTTCCTTCGATGAAGGTGCCATGGTCTGATCACTACGCTCTGAAAGCCAGAATTGACGTTCCACCCCCACCCTGCTTAGGTGGTGAGCCGATTTGGGCTCGCCCGCGGAGGCTGATGGACCCTGATAGATTCCGTCAAGCCTTGCGGGACCTTTCTCCCCCTGGCGACTCATTGACTGAGCTTGTTGAGGGCTGGAATACCCAGCTCCTGGCAGCCATCAATGAGATCGCACCTAAGCGCTCTCTGCGACCCCGCAGAAACCGGGCTCCCTGGTTTACTGAGGAGCTCCGGAAAATGAAGCGGGACCTCAGACGGTTAGAGCGAGTATGGCGGGGTGCCCATGACGGAGCCTCAAGAACATCTTATAGGGCTTTTATGAAAACCTACGAGATGGCGGTGAAGGCTGCTAAGAAGTCTTACTTCTCGGCCTCCATTGCATCCGCTAGCTCTCGCCCGGCACAATTATTTAGTATAATTCGGTCTTTAACGTCCCTCGAAGGACAGCCAAATTTAAATAACAATTCGACACACAGCTGTGAGGCATTTGCGAGCTTTTTTGCGGAGAAGGTCCTGTCGCTCCGCCATGACCTCCCTGCCAATTTGGATACAATAAAGGAACTGGAGGCCCCTCGACTGTCCTCGGGTCCAGTATTGGACCACTTTGACCGGATATCCCCAGCCGATGTGGACAGACTCCTCCGAGCTGGAAAGCCCACCACTTGTCCTCTCGACCCGTGCCCGTCTTGGCTGATTAGAGCGTGTCCAGACGAGGTGCGGGCCCCCCTGGGGGATATCATCAATTTGTCCCTTGGCACCGGGACATTCCCAGGGGAACTGAAGGAGGCAGTGGTGCGTCTGCTCTTAAAGAAAACATCATTAGATCCCTTAGATCTATCCAATTACCGCCCAGTTTCGAATCTTCCATTCCTGGGTAAGGTGATTGAGAGAGCGGTTGCTGAACAGCTTGGTAGGTTTCTGGATGAAACATCGGCTCTGGATCCATTCCAGTCCGGCTTCCGCGCTGGTCATGGGACCGAGACGGCTCTGGTCGCCCTAACAGATGATCTTCGTAGACAGCTGGATCGAGGTGGGTCGGGGCTGCTGATTCTTCTAGATCTGACAGCAGCTTTCGACATGGTCGATCATGAACTTCTGGACCACCGCCTCGCCGACGTGGGGATCCGGGGCACAGTCCTTCAATGGCTGCGCTCGTTTCTCTCTGGTCGGGGACAGAGGGTGGCGCTTGGGGGGGAACTGTCATCCCGCCACTCCTTGGTGTGTGGAGTGCCTCGGGGTGCGATTCTCTCCCCGATGCTTTTTAACATCTTTATGCGCCCCCTCGCCCAGCTTGTCCGGAGTTTTGGCTGGGCTGCCATCAGTATGCTGATGACACCCAACTCTATCTGTTGATGGATGGCCATCCTGACTCGGCCCCAGACACACTGATCAGATGCTTGGAAGCTGTGGCTGGATGGTTACGTGGGAGCCGGTTGAAGTTAAATCCTTCGAAGACAGAGGTCCTCTGGCTGGGACGGGACGATATGGGATTGAGGGGGCAACTCCCATCTCTTGCGGGGGTGCAATTAGTGCCAGCACCGTCCGTTAAGAGTTTGGGTGTAATCTTCGATACCTCCCTCTCCATGGAGGCGCAGATTGCAGCTATAACAAAGGCGGCATTTTTTCATCTCCGCCAAGCTAAGCAGTTGGCTCCTTACCTCTCTCGCCCTGACCTAGCCACTGTGATCCACGCGACGGTCACCTCCAGACTGGATTATTGTAACTCGCTCTACGTGGGGCTGCCCTTGAGACTGACCCAGAAACTCCAGCGGGTGCAGAATGCCGCAGCGAGACTCCTTACGGGGTCTTCACTGCGGGATCACATTCATCCAGTGCTATACCAGCTGCACTGGCTCCCGGTGGAGTACAGGATCAGATTTAAGGTGCTGGTTTTAACCTTCAAAGCCCTACACGGCCTAGGACCCTCGTATCTACGGGACCGCCTCTCCTGGTATGCCCCACAGAGGAACTTACGGTCCTCAAATAAAAACATCTTGAAGGTCCCAGGCCACAGAGAGGTTAGGCTGGCCTCAACTAGAGCCAGGGCTTTTTCGGCTGCGGCTCCAACCTGGTGGAACGCTCTGTCACAAGAGACAAGGGCCCTGCAGGACTTGACATCTTTCCGCAGGGCCTGCAAGACAGAGCTGTTCCACCAGGCCTTTAGTTAGGGCACAGCCTGACTCCCTCCTTTGGCAATCTTTACAATACTTTAGTTTATGGTTGCCATCAATTTTGATTTTAATTAATTCTTATGATGTTTTTATAATGTTGCACTATTTTAGTGTTGTTAGCCGCCCTGAGCCCGGCTTCGGCTGGGGAGGGCGGGATATAAATAAAATTTATTATTATTATTATTATTAAATCATCCTTCATTATACCTTTATCAGAGGTACACTATATGAAAACAAGGGAAAGGGCCTTTTTGGGGGTGGTACCCCAATTATGGAATGCTCTCCTTAAAGAGACTTGCCCGGTATCCCCAGTGCAATGTTTTAGGAACCAGGCAAAAATATTTGTGTTCACTCAGTAATTTGAATGCTGTGTATGTGTCAGGGAACTGACATCGGAGGAAGGGGAAGTGGTAAGGCTCCCAGAGACTGGGAGAGAGTCAACAGCCAAAGCAGGGACCAGCAGGGGGAGCGCGGGGTCTCTGGAGGAGGATCTCAGTAATGCTGAGAGAGACGCAGCAGCCCAGGCAGGAAGCAGCAGGGGAGAGAAAGGGGTGAGAGACACTTCGAGCGAAAATAGCGGGGAGGTGTCAGAAGCAACTGCCGGGAGACCCATGCTTCGCCGGAAGCTGCCACGTCGTGAGTCCAGGAGACGCGTTTCCGTTAAGGAACTTCTTTGCTGGAAGCGCTTCCGCAGACAGCCACTGTCAGACTCTACTAGTGACTAGAGCAGACATGTCTGAGGAGCTCTGTCACACACAGAGGTTTGTGGGGTCGCACAAACTCTGAAGGGGCACAATTTTAAGCACAAGCAGCTAACCATCCCCTGACAGCAGTCTGACAGTCTCTGTACGCTGCCTGTGCAGGAGAAAGCATCATGAGCAACCCAGTCGGAACCGGAGACGCAGGGGTTGGAGCTGGTCCAAGCTTGGAAGAAAGGTATCAAGCTCTGGAGGTCCAACTTGCGCTGCAGACGGCGAGGCTCGAGGAGAGAAGGGCTCAGGATGCTGACAAAAAGGGGAGAACCACTCAGTTCCCCAGAAAGGTACCAGGATTGGTGCAGAAGTTTGGGGGGGACCCCAAGGATTACCATGCCTTTAGGACTGAGATGCAATATGCTCTGAATGTGCAGTTTGATGAGTTCCCTGATGAGGAATCGCGAGTTGCGTTCGTAATTGGGCATCTTGAGAAGGGGGCGCGGGACTGGGTTCGACCCCTGATGGCAACGCACAACGATATCCTAAAGGACACTATGAAATTCTTTCGTGCAATGGATATCATGTTTTCCAGCGATATTGAGGAAGGGGTGGTACGCAGACAGCTAATGGCTTGCAAGCAGGGAAGCAGATCTGTCCGTGAGTACTGGACTGAATTTACCATGCTGATTCACAGATTGGGGTGGGATTTATCGGCAGCACCCATTCAGATGCTATTTGAAGAAGGTCTTTCTTCAGCTGTGAAAGACGAGCTGGCCAGGAGCCCCAGGGCGGGGTCTATGGATCAGCTGACCAAATCTGCGCTGACCATTGGAGCGCGCCAGGAGGCAAGAGCCTTGGAGAGGCGGGAAGGGAGACGGGAACGTTGGAAGGAGTTACGCATTCCAGACATTCCTGAGCCAGCTTTCCCGCCGGCAGAGCCGATGGAAATCGGAACAGCCCGCGCGCGCGCAGTTTCAAAGCCCAGTGAGGGGGCGAAGAAGGAGGGAAAGGGAGCCCGGAAATGCTATCTCTGCCAACAGCCAGGCCACTTTGCCAGAGTCTGCCCCCAGAGGAAGGAATGGCAAGGGATGGTGGGAGCTGTTGAGGGGGAAGAGCAGGGAGAAACGGAGCAGGTAAAAGCCAACGCCTGGTTGCCAGCAGGGCACTGCAGCCAGGCCAAAGAGCAGTGAAAGTGCCCCTTCCCCAAGTGCCAGTGCCAGAAGCTCCTCGACCTGCTCTAGTGATTGAAGTGTCTCTAGAGCTGCAAAATGGACACCCCCTAAAAATAAAGGCGCTGTTGGACTCAGGCAGCTCCTGCAATTTCATGAGCAAGGAGTTTGCTGCTGAGCACCAGATACAGACTATCCCTTTAAGCAACCCCCTGCAGGTGACCACGATTGATGGCAGGGAACTGTTGGGAGGAGGCGTCAGCTTGCAGACCGTCCCAATGATAATGAGGGTGGCAAGGCACACAGAACTGATAGCGTTTAATGTGGCCACCTTGGGAGGCGCTCCCATTATTTTGGGAATGAGCTGGCTAGCCCTACATGATCCGCTGGTGGGCTGGCATCAAAGAGTGGTTTCCTTCGGTTCCGCACACTGCTTAGAACACTGCAGGGCGGAAAAGGGGTCAGCAGGGGCCCAAGTCACCCTAGCAGGGACGGAAGTGATGGAGAAGGGGAAGGTGCCACCACAGTATGCTGATCTCAGCGACGTGTTCAGCGAGAAGGAAGCGGACCAACTACCCCCGCATAGGCCCTTTGATTGCCAGATCAATTTACTCCCTGGAGCACAGCTTCCTGTAGGCAAGTTGTATGCCATGTCAGACAGGGAGATGCAGGAGTTGCGAGCGTTCATTGACAAGAACCTGAAGAGAGGCTTCATCAGAGAGTCCAAGGCAGCGGGGGGTAGCCCAGTGTTTTTTGTGGATAAAAAAAACACGGACAAGCCGAGGCTGGTATGTGACTTTCGGGCCCTAAATGCAGTGACAGAGCCGGCGGCTTTTCCTATGCCCAGGATTGATGATATTTTGACCAGGGTGCGAAAAGGAAAGATTTTTACAAAGCTGGACCTAAGGGGGGCGTACAACCTGATACGTATAAGGAAAGGGGATGAATGGAAGACCACCATGTTCACCCCTTTGGGGGCATTTGAATACCTCGTTATGCCTTTTGGATTACAAACAGGCTCCGCGTGTTTTCAAGCCTTTATGAACCATGTACTGGGGCCTTTGCTCTACAAGAATTGCGTGGCCTTCTTAGATGACGTGTTGGTGTATTCGGAGAATGAGGAGCAACATGTGAGAGACGTCAGAGAAGTGTTGAGCAGGCTGCAAGCCAACAGACTGTGGGTGAAACTGGAGAAGTGTCAGTTTCATACCAAGGAGGTGGAATTCCTGGGGTACCGCTTGTCAGACAAGGGGTTGGCCATGGACCCCGGCAAGGTTCAAGCGGTGCTGGAATGGAAAACACCCAAGACCAAGAAGGATGTGCAGAGGTTCCTAGGGTTTGGAAACTTTTATCGTAAGTTCATCCGAAACTTCGCCCACCTGACGGCGCCCATCACGGACTGTCTCAGCAGCAAAAAGAAGTTTGTTTGGACGGGGGAGGCGGAGCGAGCGTTTGAGGAACTGAAAAGGGCCTTCGCCTCTGACGAACAACTTCTACATGTGGATTTACAAAAAAAGCTGAGGGTCGAAACAGACGCTTCTGACAGAGCCATAGGGGCGGTGCTTCTTCTGCAGCCGGGGAAGGAGGGGTCAGAGTGGCGACCGTGTGCCTTCTTTTCGCGAAAGCTGAACAAATCTGAGAGAAACTACACGGTGCACGACCGGGAACTTCTTGCGATTTATGAGGCCTTCCGGAGATGGAGGCACCTACTAATTGGTGCACAACAGAAGGTGCAAGTGTGCACGGACCATAAGAATCTAGAGTATTGGAGAACTGCGCGAGTGCTCAACCAACGGCAGTTGAGATGGGCCCAGGAGTTCTCCAAATTTAACTTTGAGATTTGTTACGTACCAGGCCCGGAGAACGTTAGGGCGGACGCTCTCTCACGCAAACCTGAATATTTGGAGGGAGAGGGTGCACCCGAAGAGACCCATGTTATTCCCGAGGACCGCTGGGTGTGTGGGGCGGCTTTGGTGGGGCAAAGGGAACTGGTAGAGGGAACGGTGCAGGATGAATACGCCCAGGACAAACTCAGGGGTCTCAGGAGGGAGGGAGACAAACCCGGGGGTTTTGAGGAGAGAAACGGGGCGTTGTACTACAAGGGAGCGTTATACATACCTGAAGGGGAATTGAGGGAAAAGGTACTCAAGCAACTGCACGATAGCCCCACAGCAGGGCATTTTGGGCAACACAAAACCATGTGGCTGGTTACCAGGGAATTCTGGTGGCCCAAGGTCAGGGAAGATGTGCGTGAATATGTGAGAGGGTGTGACCGATGTCAACGAGCCAAGGGGGAGAGGCGGGCACCGGCAGGTTTATTAGAACCACTACCCACGCCGGAAAGACCATGGGAGGCAGTGGCAATAGATTTCATGACTGATCTGCCCAGGTCCAAAGGGAAGACAGCCATTATGGTTGTGGTAGACCTGTTAACCAAGATGGCCCACTTTATAGCCTGCTCACATGCGGTCACAGCAGAAGAAACCGCTAAATTGTTTGTGGAAAATGTGTTTAGGTTGCATGGTGCCCCCTTGAGGGTGGTTTCGGACCGAGGGAAACAATTTACTTCCAGGTTCTGGAGGAAGCTCATGAGCTTATTGCACGTAGAGGTGAATTTTTCCACTGCCCGTCATCCAGAAACCAATGGGCAGGCGGAAAGAGCTAATGGTGTCCTCCAGCAATATTTGAGGTGTTATGTGAATGACAGAGAGAATGATTGGGTGGAGAAGCTGGCGTTGGCAGAATTTGCCTATAACAATGCAGAGAACGTGTCCACGGGGATGAGCCCTTTTTTGGCCAATCACGGGTGTCATCCCCGAGCCTTCCCAGGGGGGGAGGGGGAGAACTGGAGCGTTCCTGCCGCAGAACAGTTCGTTGAAGAAATGGAAGCGATCCATCGCCAGCTCCAACTTAATTTAAACAGGGCGAAGGAGGAATATAAGAGGCAGGCAGACAAAACCAGAAGGGAAGGGGAAAGCATTAGGGTGGGGGACCAGGTGTGGCTGTCCACCCAAGGGTTACCATTTAAAGGAGGTTGTAAGAAGTTAAGACCCAAAAGACTGGGCCCATTTGAAGTCACGCAACAGGTCAACCCAGTGGCTTTCAGACTCCGGTTACCGAACCACATGAAGTTGCACCCAGTGTTCCACAGATCATTGCTGTCACCGTATATAGGGGACAGAGAGGGGAGGGTCAATAGGGGACCAGCTATGGAGGAAAAAGAACACAGCTACCATGTAGCGGAGATTCTCGATTCCAGGTGGAGGGGAGAGCAAGTAGAGTATTTGGTAATGTGGGAAGGGGAGCCGGAGTCGGAAAACACCTGGGTCAGGGCAGAGGATGTAGATGACGAGGTTTTGATTGAAACTTTTCATCAGAGATTCCCTAGAAAACCCCAGCCAGTGGAAAGGTTCCGGAGGGAATACTTCGCCACCACCGACGACGAAGAAGAGTTGGAGGGGTTCGCTGATTCCGAGGTGGGGGAGGATTCAGCGAGTCGGAACGAAGACCGATGGAGGGAATTGTTCGAGACGTCTGAAGATGAAGAGGATTCTTTTAGGGGTTTCAGCTCCTCACCGCCCAGAGGAGAAAGTAGGGGCGGGGGAGAGGGGGGCCCTGGAGGGGAGGTGGATGTCAGGGAACTGACATCGGAGGAAGGGGAAGTGGTAAGGCTCCCAGAGACTGGGAGAGAGTCAACAGCCAAAGCAGGGACCAGCAGGGGGAGCGCGGGGTCTCTGGAGGAGGATCTCAGTAATGCTGAGAGAGACGCAGCAGCCCAGGCAGGAAGCAGCAGGGGAGAGAAAGGGGTGAGAGACACTTCGAGCGAAAATAGCGGGGAGGTGTCAGAAGCAACTGCCGGGAGACCCATGCTTCGCCGGAAGCTGCCACGTCGTGAGTCCAGGAGACGCGTTTCCGTTAAGGAACTTCTTTGCTGGAAGCGCTTCCGCAGACAGCCACTGTCAGACTCTACTAGTGACTAGAGCAGACATGTCTGAGGAGCTCTGTCACACACAGAGGTTTGTGGGGTCGCACAAACTCTGAAGGGGCACAATTTTAAGCACAAGCAGCTAACCATCCCCTGACAGTATGTTTCAAAAATTGAGTGGTTTTTAATGATTTTTTTTACTGTTGTTACTGTTGTATTTTATTGTGCACTGCACTGAAATTGTCAATAGAACAGTGTAAAAATATTTTAAATAAATAAATCCTAAAAATCAAAGGAATATTTTGTTTATTTCCAAATGAACAAAAGAGCAGCAACCTAGAAAGACAGCTAAATTAGATGTGTACTTCTTCCCTGGTTGGTCTGAAATTCCGGCCAGGTTTCTGACCAGGCCATAAGACCTAAAACTATAGACATGTTAGCCACACCACCCCCAAACCTTTGTGGGCTGTCCCGTTGTCCTTACCTGTGTTTTGTGAGTGTTCACCAGTGATGGAGCTGCTGCAACCATGGAACTGCTGCGAGGCCTGGGCAACGGTGGGACCTCTGGCTCAGGAGATTTCTCAGGCCTTTCCTCCAGCATATGCCGCAGCCTCTGGAGGTAATACATCAGGGACCACTGAGTGCCTTCCTCGGACCAGTGTGGCTGAAGTAGGCAGCGTAATACAGCCACGTCAAAATAGGTAGCATACCGAGACTTTTGGCATGGTGGGATGACCAAAGACACCCTGTCACAAATGATAAAGAAACAAAAGCTTGGAACTATAGAAGCAGCCAGACCCCTAAGGGCTCCCAAGTACATCTTATTACAGGACAAGTCAAAGGACAAACTGCTTACTTCAGTCTGGAGAAAGCTGCTTAAGTTAATAGCAACCTTATTAGCAGAAGATATCAAATTCTAACCAGAAAAGCTTAACTCTGCAATCTAAACATATAATTCGTATAAGGAAAATGGCACAAACTATTCTGTATTCAAGCTCTCTTGAACTATAGCTTTTCTATCAAAGCTTAAGGTCAAGGAGAAGAATAAAGAATGTGACTAATTGTGATTCCAAGGAAGGTTATTTTATTATTATTATTATTATTATTATTATTATTATTATTATTAATTTATACCCTGCTTACAGATTAAAATATGTACTACTATGAACTACCTGCATTTGCATCACTGCCAGTCAACCCTAAGCACCCTCTCCTAGGCAAATCTGACCAGGCACCCACATATTAACCGTGTGATTAATTAATAAGTCACACCAGTTAATTGGTGTTTCCTGCTTGGCAGGGGGTTGGACTCGATGGCCCTTGTGGTCTCTTCCAACTCTATGATTCTATGATTCTATGAATTGATTAGTGCTTCTAGCCCAGCTTTTGTGAACCCTAGATGTTGCGCTTCCAGTGAATTTTCCACAAGTGCTGAGCCCTTTCAAGAGCACTCGCCTGCCTGTGCTAAAGAGGGTCCCCAGATTGCTGCCAGAGTCATCTCCCTTTTCCCCAGGGTCTATTGCAGCTGAGGATGTACATCAATGCCAAAGGCTGCTGGAGAATAATGCAACATGAGGTCTGCTACACCAGGGCCAGCCCTGACATTTTGGCACCTGAGGTGAACCACAAAATGGTGTCGCCCCACCCATCAGGGGTTAAGGGGCGAGTGAAGACCTACATCAGGAACAAGAACTACTTTGGGGGCGGGGGGCAGGCGGGGGCAGTGCAGCGGTGGCAGCAGTAGACAATGCATTCCTTAGAGGCCAAATTTGCTGCCACTGTGGATCCTGACACCTGAGGTGCCTGCCTCACCTTGCCCCATAGTAGAAGCAGCTACACCTTCTGTTGGCTGGGACTGTGATGGAAGAGGATAGACTGCTGTCCTTTTTATGGAATGAAGATAAAAAATCAGGATTTAGTGAGAAAAAATCTAAATATCAAACAGAAATTTTGGAAGGGAAAACAAAACTTCTATCGAAGATGTATAATGTTTTACTGGAATGGGATACCAAAGACGAGGAAATTAAGGAGGTGATGGTAAAGTGGGCAATTGACCTGGGTTATAATATAGATTTTGATAAATGGACAAATTTATGGAATAAGGGAATGAAATTGACGGCATGTTCCACTTTAAGGGAGAACCTAGAAAAAATGATGTATAGGTGGTATATTACCCCAGTTAAATTAGTAAAAATGTATAAAATGGGAAATAAGGCTTGTTGGAAATGTAAAAGTAAAGATGGAGACCTATATCATATGTGGTGTACATGCGAGAAAATGAAAAGATTCTGGGAATTAATATACAGTGAATTAAAGAAAATCTTCAGATATACCTTTCCAAAAAAGCCAGAGGCATTCTTATTAGGGATAATAGGGGACAAAATAAAAAAAGATTGATCATAAGTTATTTCAGTACGCAACGGTGGCCGCTAGGATTCTAGTAGTGCGAAAATGGAAGACATCAGAAATTCCAACTGTTATGGAATGGCAGGTAAAACTATTCGAATGTACGGAATTAGTGAAAATGACACATAGGATTAGAAACCAAAAAGGTTCAAAGTTTGTAGAAGAATGGAGCAAATTTCTTACATATATGGAAACTAACTGTAGAAGCTTAAGGACTACAGCAGGATTAACTTAACTCTTGTGATATATATATAAAGAATATGAAGAAACTGTAAAAGATAAGAAATAATAAGAAAACCACAACTGGGAAGGAGGGAAGTCGAGGCATGATCTAACACAATGTAGATAAGATGATACTATATATAACTGTAAAGAATATTGTATTTAATTTTTTATTTATTATTTCGTACTTGTCAGAGCTGCTACCAGGTCCCAGCTCACATAGGACCACGCCACACAGCGTCCACTTTAAAAGAGTCTTTATTGAGTTACAGGTTTCATTTCCGAACTGCAGCGGGCAGCTCTACACCTTCTGCTCTAGGTCGGCGAAGACCCGTCTGAGTCCCCGCCTCTTGCACACCAGCTTAATACCCTAGCCTTGCTCCACCTCCTTCGCCTCTCCCTACGTCTCTGGGTCCTTCTGCCCCCCTGGGCCTCCTCCCTTCTACTCTCCTCTGACGCTGACCCCCCTGATCCTTCTGCCTCCTTGCGGCGGGCTTTAGGACCTGGCTCACTCTCCGGGCTGCTTACTGCTCCAGCTTCCGCTGCATTTGAACTTGGCGCGCGCGCCCAACTCTCTACTTTCCTCTTAACCGTTGCCTCGCTCTCTGAGGAGGGCGTGACCACCCCTGACTCGTGCCCTCCCTCCTGCTGACAGCCTCCGGAACCCGATGCCTGGCTACCTTCCTCCCTGCTGCTCTCAGTCTTGAGCGTGGGTCCCGACTTCCAGCTGCTGCCGCCCTCAGTTATGAGCGTGGGTCCCGACTTCCAGCTGCTGCTCTCTGAATCTCCTCTGTTCCCTTCCTCCTGGGGTGTCCCTCCGGATCCCCCCCTTGCTCTGCTCACTGGGGCTCCCTTTTGGGAGTCCTCTGACTCACTGCTTAGGCTTGGAGATCTCGGCTCGTCATCATCACTCATTCTCCCTTCTGCTTCCTCCCCCTCGCTCTCTGTTTCCACCCTTCTCTGCGTCTCTGCTTCTGAACCCCTGACATCCATCCCCCCCTCGAAGCCCCCCCTTCCCCCCTCCCCGCTGTCAGGTGTGGGTGCTGGGCGCTCCATCATCATGGGAGGGAATGCTGGATACAGGTCGCTCCCCGGGGGTGGCCGCCAACTGAAGACCTCCGAGTCTTCCCCCTCGCGGTCGTCGACGTGGACTTGTTGCTCTTCCATCTCTGTACCGCCGTGCTCGAACCCGAGTTCCTCCCCGAACACGTCCATGTCAGTCTCTGCGTCGGTCGTTCGACCTGGCATCTCCAGCCACTTCCTGCGCCATCGCTCCTCTGGTCGATCGTCCCACCAATACGAGTTGCCTGATGCCGAACCTGCCGGTGAACCTTCTGGGGAACGGGTGCTCCGTGCGGGTTCCCCTTCTGAGTCGAATCCATGGAACGTGCTGGAAGAAAGTGTGGGTGTGAACAACCAGTCGTCGAAGAAGCTCGCTGGCATGGGTTTGTGTGGGAAGAGGGCATGAAACTCGTCCTTGAGCAGGGGTTCCTCCAAGGCGTAGTCTGGTACCCAGCTATTGGCGCTGGCCCGGGTGCCCTCTCTGGCTAAGAGGTATTCGACTCCCTCTTCCCCCCATCTGGAGTCCAAAATCTCCGTGACCTCGTTGATGTGGTCCTGGTGCTTCACCTCCCTCGTCTCCGTCCCTTCCCGGAGCGGACTTGGCGCCGTCCCTGGCTCCTGGAACCTGTGAGGTGCCTTGTAGGGAGTGAGCACCGACCTGTGGAACACCGGATGCATTCTGGAACCCTCCGGCAGCGCCAGTCGGAAAGCTACTGGGTTGATCTGCGCTTCGACTTGGTACGGACCGATCTGCTTGTGCCCCAACTTCTTCTTGGCAAGCGACCTGGTCGGCACTGCGTGGGCTGCCAACCAGACCCAGTCTCCCACTTGGATCACTTCGCCAACCCGCCTGTGCTTGTCAGCTTGCACCTTGTAGGCGTGCTTAGCTAGCTCCAGCTGCCGTCTGAGTTGATCGTGGACCGCCTGCAGCTCTGACGCGAACGCGTCCGCCGTCTGTGGTTCTCCTTCCCCCACTCTCTCCAGTCCCGGGAAGGTTCTGGGATTCCTCCCATTGTTGGCAAAGAACGGCGTCACTCCTGTGGACACGTGCTTCGTGTTGTTGTAAGCGAACTCGGCTAGCGGCAGGTAATCCACCCACGTCGCAGGCTGTTGATTGGCATAGCATCTCAGGTACTGCTGCATGATGGCATTGACCCTCTCTGCTTGCCCGTTGGTCTGCGGGTGTCTTGCTGATGCCAGATTGACCTTGACATTTAGAAAACCCATCAGCTTCTGCCAGAAAGACGAGATGAACTGGCGTCCGCGGTCGGACAGGATAGACCGTGGCAGGCCATGCACTTTGAACACGTGATCTATGAACAGTTTGGCGGTTTGTTCCGCCGTGGCCACCTTCGCACACGGAATGAAATGTGCCATCTTGGTGAACAAGTCCACCACCACTAGCACAGCTGTCTTGCCTCTCGAGCTGGGTAAATCCGTCACAAAGTCCAGGGCCACCCTCTCCCACGGTTCAAACGGTGTTTGCAGCGGTTCTAACAGTCCCGCCGGTGGTCTGTGTACCGGCTTGGCCCTCTGGCAGGTGTCGCACCTCGCGACGTAGTCCGCGACCTCTCCTCTCAGCCTGGGCCACCAGAAGTCTCTCGCGACTAATTCCATCGTTTTCTCTGTGCCAAAGTGACCGGCCGTGGGTGCGTCGTGCAACTGTTGCAGTACCTTGGCGCGAAGGTCGTCTCCTGGTACATAGACAGCCCCTTTGCGTAGGAGCAAGCCGTCCCGCACCTGGAACTCGTCCGTGGTAGCCGTGCCTCTGAGCAGTTCCGCCATCTTGTCTTGCGCGAATGAGTCGTCCCGCAATGCACGTCGCACCGCATCCAGGTCTACTGTAGCTGAGGCACACGCCCACGCCGTCGGTGCGAAGATGTGCATGGCCGCCGCTGGCGTCACCTCTTCTAGGTATTGCGGTTTTCGGGACAGTGCATCCGCCATGATGTTGGTGTCGCCTGGGACGTACTCTATTCGGAAATTGAAGTCAGCAAAGAACTCCGCCCAACGTATCTGCCTCTGGTTCAGGAACTGAGCCGTGCGCCAGTGCTCCAGATTCTTGTGGTCCGTGCAGACCTGCACCGTGTGCTTGGCGCCGATTAGGAAGTGCCTCCACGCCTTGAAAGCTGCATGAATGGCCAGCAACTCCCTGTCCCAGATGGTGTAGTTCTGCTCCGACTTGCTGAGCTTTCTGGAGTAGAACGCTCCCGGCCGCCACACCCCCTGCGGGTCTCGCTGCAGCAGGACAGCTCCCACGGCTCTGTCTGACGCGTCTGTCTCTACCCTCAACGGTTTACTGGGGTCGATATGCAGCAGTTGCTTCTCCGATGCGAAGAGATGCTTGAGCGCTTGAAAGGACTGTTCCGCCTGCTCCGTCCAGATGAATTTCTTTTTTTTGGAGCTGAGCGTGTCCGTAATTGCTGCCGTCTGCATCGCGAACCCCTTGATAAACTTGCGATAGAAGTTGGCGAAGCCGACAAACCGCTGGACCTCCTTCCGGTTGCGCGGGCTTTTCCAATCCAATACCGCACGAACCTTGGTGCTGTCCATGGCTATCCCCTTGTCCGACAACTTGTATCCCAGGAAATCCACCTCCGTCGTGTCGAACTGGCACTTCTCCAGCTTGGCGTACAGTCTATGTTGTTGCAACCTGCTGAGCACCTCCCTCACGTCTCGGTCGTGAGCTTGCTGCGAGTCAGAGAAAATCAGGATGTCATCCAGGAAGCAGACGCATGTCTTGTAGAGGAGTCCCTCCAACACGTGATGCATAAAAGCTTGAAAACAGTGAGAGCCATTTTGTAATCCAAAGGGCATAACTCTGTATTCGTAGGTGCCCAGCGGTGTGAACATGGCCGTCTTCCACTCATCGCCCTCCCGCATGCGGATGAGATTGTACGCCCCTCGCAGGTCCAACTTGGTGAACACGCGTCCCTTGCGCACCGTCGCGAGGAGGTCGTCAATCCTGGGCATGGGGTAATCAGACGGTTTGGTCATCTGGTTCAAAAGGCGGTAGTCCACAACTAGTCTTTTTTGGGGCGTGTCTTTCTTTTTCACGAAGAAAACTGGACTGCCCCCCACTGCCTTGGACTCTCTGATGAAGCCACGCTCCAGATTATGCTCGATGAACTGTTTGAGTTCCTGCATTTCATCTTCAGACATGGAGTATAGCCGCCCCTTCGGCAGCGTCGCCCCCGGTAGGAGGTCAATCTTGCAGTCATATGGCCGGTGAGGGGGTAGCTTGTCCGCCTCCTTCTCGCAGAAGACCTCCAAAAAGCTCGCGTATTTGTGGGGGACCGCTTGCAACGTTCCCAACTGCAGTTGTGATTCCTCCTCCTCTCCCTCCCGTCGGGGCAGGATGCAGTGTTCTGCGCAATAAGAGGAGCCGAAGATCAGTTGTCTCTGGTACCAAGCCAGTGTCGGACTGTGCCTGTCCAGCCAACTCATGCCCAACACAATGGGCGTGTCCGACAGTTGGGTGACATTAAAACTGATGACTTCCCTGTGGTTGCCAAGGCGCATCACCATCGGTGGCGTCTGCTTCACCACCTGCCCCCCTAGCAACTCTCTGCCATCCACTGTGACGACTTGCAGGGGCAGAGTGGCAGGCAATAGCTGTATAGCGTGCTGCTCCACAAAGCTCTGCGCTATAAAGTCTGCGTTGCTTCCAGAATCCACAGAAAGCGGCACTTCGATAGTGACGCCGTCGGGTAGCTGGAGAGATGCTGTGAGCTGCACTACTGGTTTGGGTGGGAGGGGATCCGTGGGTTGCAAGATTGCTGGGGACTGCTTCACAGATGCGTCTGGCTGGGCCCCAGTGCCTCCGTCTCCAGCCAGACATCGTCGTTTCCCTGCTGTGGTTCTCCTTGCTGCGTTGCTGCAGTCACCATTGCTGAGGCTGCAGTGTGCTTGTGGAGCCTCCGGGGACACTCCTTCGCCAAATGGCCTGGATCCTCGCAGATGTAACACTTCCTGTTCCCTCTAGGAGGCTTCGCTTTCCCTGCTGCCGGTGCTAGGGCTCTGGCTGCTGACTGAGCCCTTGCACCTCCAACCTCCATCGGTTCCCCTCCCCCTCCTGGCGGAGGTGTGGATTGCGCACGCGCTGCTTCCCTCGGAACGAAAGAGAAACTTCTCGCTGCTTCGCGCCCTCCACGTCCTTCATCTCTGCACCATGGACGTTCTTCCAGCCTCACCCCCACAGTCAGCGCCCTTTGGACCACCTCCTGCGTGCTTCGGGGCCTCTCCCCCCTTGCAATTTCATCCTTAACCGCTGAACTTAGACCCTCCCAGAAGAGGTCTCTGACAGGGGGCGAATCCCGATCCCATTCTAAAGCACTGACCAGCGCAAAAAATCGGGCGTGATACTGCCGGACGCTCGCCCTCCCTTGTTTTAGTCCATGAATCTCCCGTCTGGCAAGATCCACATCAATAGTAGACAAAAAACACGCATCCATCGCTTTGATAAAGGCATCTGCATTCTGAAGCGCCGGATCTTTATCCCTCCACAAATTGCGCAGCCAGGCTTTGGCATCCCCATGCAAATGGGACAATATGAACCCCACCTTCTCTTCCTCATCTCTAAAGTCTTTTGCCAGCAGTTGCAGTGCGCACATTACGTCTGCTCTAAAATTAGGGTACTGTTGCAAAGTCCCATCGAAGTGAGCCACAAGCCCTCCTGCTTTCCGTGCCAATCCCACGCCCTCCGGTCTGGGTCCCGGTTGCCCTTGCTTAACAAGCATTTCAAACCTGGCGTGTAGGTCTCTGTAGGCGGCTGTAGTCTCCTCCTCCCGTTTCTTGGAAGCCAATACCTCTGAGGACAACTGGGTCACTGCCTCTTGCAGCGCGGAGATCCTCTGTTCTTCCGTCATCTTGCTAACCTTTGTGAGCTCGCTTACAGACACCCCTCTTCCTCCCCTAGCGGCTTCTGCTCCCGCTGCGAGGTTTCAGGTTTCTGAAGCTTTGTAGAGACGGGTCTTACTGTCAGAGCTGCTACCAGGTCCCAGCTCACATAGGACCACGCCACACAGCGTCCACTTTAAAAGAGTCTTTATTGAGTTACAGGTTTCATTTCCGAACTGCAGCGGGCAGCTCTACACCTTCTGCTCTAGGTCGGCGAAGACCCGTCTGAGTCCCCGCCTCTTGCACACCAGCTTAATACCCTAGCCTTGCTCCACCTCCTTCGCCTCTCCCTACGTCTCTGGGTCCTTCTGCCCCCCTGGGCCTCCTCCCTTCTACTCTCCTCTGACGCTGACCCCCCTGATCCTTCTGCCTCCTTGCGGCGGGCTTTAGGACCTGGCTCACTCTCCGGGCTGCTTACTGCTCCAGCTTCCGCTGCATTTGAACTTGGCGCGCGCGCCCAACTCTCTACTTTCCTCTTAACCGTTGCCTCGCTCTCTGAGGAGGGCGTGACCACCCCTGACTCGTGCCCTCCCTCCTGCTGACAGCCTCCGGAACCCGATGCCTGGCTACCTTCCTCCCTGCTGCTCTCAGTCTTGAGCGTGGGTCCCGACTTCCAGCTGCTGCCGCCCTCAGTTATGAGCGTGGGTCCCGACTTCCAGCTGCTGCTCTCTGAATCTCCTCTGTTCCCTTCCTCCTGGGGTGTCCCTCCGGATCCCCCCCTTGCTCTGCTCACTGGGGCTCCCTTTTGGGAGTCCTCTGACTCACTGCTTAGGCTTGGAGATCTCGGCTCGTCATCATCACTCATTCTCCCTTCTGCTTCCTCCCCCTCGCTCTCTGTTTCCACCCTTCTCTGCGTCTCTGCTTCTGAACCCCTGACAGTACTTATGTTTTCTTTTCTTTTTTTGGAAAATGTTAATAAAAATTAATTTTAAAAAAAGGATGGTAGTCATGTTGGCTCATAAGGAAAACTCCAAAACTGCATCCCCTCCAACATTTCTCTGATGAAAATAGGGACGTCCCATTCCATAATGATAATTTTACTATTTATACCCCACACATCTTACTGGGTTGCTCCAGCCACTCTGGGCAGCTTCCAACATATATTAAAACATAATAAAACATTAAACATTAAGAAAACTTCCTTATGCAGGATTGGCTTCAGATGGCTCAGGGGTCGAATAACTCAATACCCTCCAACATTTCTTCAATGAAAGTAGGGACATCGTAAAGAAAAGTGGGGCATTCTGGAATCAAATCAGAAACTGAGACAGCTTCTCTAAATCAGGTATGTCCCTGGAAAATAGGGACACTTGGATGGTCTGAAATCAATATAAGGGTGATACTTTCATTAGGTCAACCAAAATGGTTTTTGTTTTTTTTAAAGGAATTCATGTGTGTTTTGTTATGTTCCCCCTTCAGTGATTAATCCGCTGGTATACTGTGATCTAGGGACGCGGGTGGCGCTGTGGGCTAAAGCCTCAGCGCCTAGGGCTTGCCGATCGAAAGGTCGGCGGTTCGAATCCCCGCGGCGGGGTGCGCTCCCGCTGCTCGGTCCCAGCGCCTGCCCACCTAGCAGTTCGAAAGCACCCCCGGGTGCAAGTAGATAAATAGGTACCGCTTACCAGCGGGAAGGTAAACGGCGTTCCGTGTGCGGCTCTGGCTCGCCAGAGCAGCGTTGTCACGCTGGCCACGTGACCCGGAAGTGTCTGCGGACAGCGCTGGCCCCCGGCCAATAGATGTGAGATGGGCGCACAAACCCCAGAGTCTGTCAAGACTGGCCCGTTCGGGCAGGGGTACCTTTACCTTTATACTGTGATCTATTTTTAGTTGCTCTTTAATCTTGTTTGTAAATTGTTTTTTAATGCTCTGTTATTTTATGGTTTTGTAAATTGCTTTGAGAATTTGTGCCGATAAAGCTGCATTGGTAGAGAAACAATAAACACTGGTGTTGGCACAAATCCCAAAACCTAAGAGTGTTTAATCCTTGCTGAGAAACAGATTGTGCGTCTTACACCTGATTCTTCCCTATTAATGAGCACTAGGACAACATTAACATTAACAAACAGACTGAAAAATAATACAAAAAGTATATCTAATTTATTTGAGATTAAGAAAGTTAACAAACAGATAAGGTTGCTCTGCTGGTTAAGAATCGTTACCTTATATTAATTTTTGCTGGGGCAGAAGTGGCCTTGCTAAAATTCCCAGTCTACTTGTCATCAAAGACCCACCTCCCAGTTTTCTACATGTCACTCAGACTGTGGCTATGAACTCTGAGGATGACTCATTCTTTTGGACTGGGGACTACATTAGGGACAAATAGTAGACTACATATAGTATATTCAGAAACAGAACAGTTCAAAAAAAAAAAGCTCAGGATATCTATCAAAAAGCCAATCTATGTTCTGTTGAATAAACCTGCCTTTAAAAAAATCTAGACATTTTCATGTCTTCTGAATTCTAATTTCAACTCTGTGCTGACTCAATTCAGTTACCACGACCCCCAAAGGCTGTGTATGTAGCAATTTGGTTGAATTTGGTCTTCAAGGACAAAATAATTCCATGGATGTTGGGTTAGTAACTGGAGCAAACAACATTTATTTCTTCACTGCATGTTGCTAGGCAACAACTACCCCTCCCCCGTATCCAGTTGACTTTGTAGTGATCAATGAGTTCAGCAAATGAGGAGAAATTAATGACGCAGAATAGAGAGCCTGCCTGCAGCTTCATTGCCATAGCGACCGCCCAGCTCAGTTTCAGACACTGACTGCCTCATTTTTGCTGTCTAAAAACCAGTTCCTTCCTCCTTTGGGCACTCTGAACTAGCCTAAAAATAATCAAGTAAAGAGAGTTGCCCAAAAACTGTAGCTCAGCAGGAAAAAGAATATTTGATATTGTCAGGGGTTCAGGAGCAGAGGCAAGGGCAAGGGAGGAAACAGAGAGCGAGGGGGAGGAGGCAGAAGAAAAGATGAGTGATGACGATGATCCGAGATCTCCGAGTCTTTCCAGTGAATCAGAAGATTCACAGAAAGGAGCACCAGTGGCCAGGGCAAGGGGGGAGCCTAGGGGGACACCCCAGGAAGATAGAGCCAGAGGGGACTCAGAGGGGAGCAGTTGGAAATCGGGACCGGCGTCACCGCCAGAGAGCAGGGAAGAGGAAGGGCGCCAGGGATCAAGCACTGGCAGCTCACAACAGGGGGGAGGGCACGAGTCAGGAGTGGCCACACCTCCATCAGGGAGCGAAGAAACGGTCAGACGGAAAGTGGAAGGTTGGGCACGCGCGCCAAGTTCAAATGCACAGGAAGGTGGCGCAGTAGGCAGCCCGGAAAGGAGACAGAAGGGTCCGGGGGGTCAGCGTCAGAAGAATCCCGGAAGGAAGAGACCCCGGGGGGCAGAGGGACCCAGAGGAGAACAGTCAGGCGGAAAAGGTGGAGCAGGGCTAGGATATTAAGTTGGTGTACAAGGGGCGGAGACTCAGACGGAGCTTCGCCGATCTAACGCATAAGACGTAGAGTTGCACGCAGCAGCTTGAGAATGGAAACTGTAACTCAATAAAGACCTTTACTTAATGATCGCTGGCTAGCGTGATCCTCTGTGAGCTAGGATCTGGGAGCAGCTCTGACAGATATATTTTAAAGAGTGTGTGTGTTTGTGTCTCCCCCCCCCCTTCTGATGGTGTTTCCTGCTTGGCAGGGGGTTGGACTCGATGGCCCTTGTGGTCTATTCCAACTCTATGACTCTATGATTCTACGATTCTGTGTATATATTTGGGGAAAGTCTTCATTTCCACTCTCTGTGAGCATGGCACTACATCACAGAAGTTTCTTTTCAATGCTTTTTTCACAGAAAATAAGGTTCCTGGGTGGGGCAAGTCAGCTGTGCCCTTTTAATATAGTTGGCAACAGGTCAGGACCAGGTCAGTAAACATGAATGCCTTGTTTCAGGCACTACGCTTCAAACATTTTTCTGAAAAATTAAAATGCTTGCCAGAGATTCTTGCAGAGGGCCTTCTCGGTAGTGGCGCCCACCCTGTGGAACGCCCTTCCAGCAGATGTCAAAGCGATAAACAACTACCTGACATTCAGGAGACATCTTAAGGCAGCCCTGTTCAGGGAAGTTTTTAACGTGTGATATTTTATTGTATTTTTGGTTTTTATGGTAGCCGCCCAGAGTGGCTGGGGAGGCCCAGCCAGATGGGTGGGGTATAAATAATAAATTATTATTATTATTATTATTATCTTGCAAGAGAAAGTGTCTTTGAATGTCGAAACAACAATTTGTGTTTCGATCTGCTTGGTAATGGCTTCAGCTTAAAACACGGTATCCTACAAGAGACCAACAACCCAGGGCCAAAACTTAAACGGGCAAAGAAATAATGCCCCTCAGGAAGCTTTGAAGGGGACAAACTGAGAGGAAGGTGCCTGCCTCATTCGCAGCAATGCTGTGTGAGGAAGGAAAAGCAGTTCCCACAACACTGCTAGGGCATACGGAAGGCACCAACGTCCCACAGTCTCCTCCAGAGCTGTATGTGAAGTGAAGTCCTGGAAGATAGCAAGGCCACCAATGAGGGCGGTGGGTGTTAAATTAGTGTTATATGCTATTCAAAACACATTTTATAGTCCAAATACATTTCAAACAGAATCACACAACTGGAAGACTCCCATTTTAATATTTAGAACAGAAATAATCTTTCTCTGTCTTTTCTAACTGTGGGAAGTATCCTATGATCATAGAAGAAGGGGACAGGGATGGGGAGAAAAGAGAGACAAGGAGGAGCCCTTCTAGAAGATCAGCTTTTACCTAGGATAGGGGGGTCCTTTCTCCTGGGAGGCTTGGGATGACACACTTCCATCAATAGAATTCCCACGGTGGCAGCCCGAGAAAGCAGGCCTGGGGGGCACTGCATCTGCCTGGGGTGTTTCACACACTACCTGGAGCCCCTGTGGGTGCAAAAATATTTCACAGAGAGAAATGCAATCAAAATGTGCAGTTTGCTGTTCTGCCTAACATGTAATCCAAACTACTCTTGCTGTTAATCGGAGGAACTGAACATTCAGATGTCCTCCTTGAAAGCTTCACTGCAGGAATAATGGTTGAAGTCTGCATAATTAGGCTACACACTGAAACTGCAATCCTGTGCATAGTTTCTTGAGGGTAAAACCCACTGAAAGAAACTGCACTTGCTTTGAATGAAGCACACCTATAAAAGACTGCACTGTAAGGATCTACTCCCATGGTGTAGCAGTGAGCTTGCCTTGCATCCATCATGCAGGAATCTTGTTGCTGTTTTCTACTTCACTCTGCTACACTATTTGCAAAATGAGGAGCGTGGTGGTGCAACTCTAGAGTGCAATTAAAGGGAAAGGAATTGGCTTTGACAGTCCATGTCAAGTGCACAGTTCAAACCTGTTCTTTGAAACAACTGTGTTCATGTAAAACTTGTTCTAGCTCTCTGATGTGTTATCTTTCTAGGTGCAGAGCAACAATTCTTAGAGTGGTTAAACTGTTTTCCTCAGGCTTTTGTGGGGGAAGCCATGGCTGTTTAAAGTGGAATGATACTGGGATGGTTGGCAGCTCTCCCACACCTAGCATAGATCTGATCCAACAAGGCTCCTATCTAGTTCATCATTCTGTTCTCACAGTGGCTGCTTATGAAACTTTCTTTCCCTGAAATCCTGAATAAAGGCCTGAACCTCTTACAGAGGGCAATCTTTAAAGCCAACCTTTGATGGCTGAGGTTAAGTGGATATGGATTAAGTGGATTTTAGCTTTTGTTATTTCAGGTTGTGCTAGGATTTAATTTACATTATACAGCAAGCATTTGTTTAAAGGTATTCCACTTCTCTTGAGTTACCAAAGGGACTGTGGTTGGTATTTGCACATTCGCCTGCCTAGAGGAGCAAGTGGGAAGGACAACCCATTCCTTTCCAGGATCGCTTCCTTCCCTGCAGTTCCTTAGCTCGCCCCCCTGCCCCTCCCCTCCCTGTGATTCCAATAAAGATTGTACAGCCTCAGACATTACCTCTGTACGTCCAGCATCCACATTAGGAGATTCACATGTCAGAGTCTGGTTTTTCATTGGAGAACTCCTCTTTGCTGGCAAATGAAGAACTTGTTAGTAGGCAAGCTATGTGACTCAAAGCACAGAAACACTGGAATTGGCTAAGAAGTGCATGCATTTTTAAATAAAACAAACAAAAACCTCTTGAATCATGCAAATGCAGCCTCCCAGGCTTCTCTATCAATCCCTTCAGGCTCTCCCCAGGCTACAACCCTCACCAAACTTACTTCACACCCTCTTCTAGTGCTTTCACCTGGGTGGGAGATGTCATTGAACTCTGATAATGCACAGGAGCCACCTGATTAACTCTGTCAGTGAAAGCCCTGTGGAAGGGCTTCAGTGTGTGCAATGGGGCATCTCCCCTCTCCTTCTCCTTGCACCTCTGAAATTAGCTGGGTGTGAACCCCCAGAACTGTATACGGGAGGGGGGAGTGTCGTTCTATTTGGCACTTTTGCAATAGTGCAGCAATGAATACCACCAAATGCCTCTTGATGGATGATAGAGAGGGTGTTTGAGTGTCTGTAGATAGTAGACTACTGAACAAAGATTACATTCGCATGCACTGCTGCCCCTACTTTGCCTCTGGCCGCTAGAGTTGCCATATTTCAGAAAGCGAAAATCCAGACACAAAAGTTTTTTGGGGGCCAAAGTTGACATGGCATGCCATACATCTGGATTTTCTGGGAAGTCTTGCCGATTTCTGCCCGGACACTGCTTTTGACCACAGTATTCCAGGAAATTCTGGACATATGGCCACCCACCACTGTCATGTGTCCCCTGGAATGTTTCCCATGAGACATTGTGACCCTTGGTCTGGAAAAGGTTCCCCAGCTCTGTGTTAGGGACTTGGAGCCCTGTTAGATACTACATCTACTATTAAGAGGTGATTCTCTTCAAAAGAATTTGCTATTGGTTCTTTGGTGGAAGTTTGAGGAAGCCTCAAACTCTATAACAGACACTTACCAGCTACTTCTCTATGACTTTCAGTTTCTAAGTACTTTTGCATGCATTAGCACAACCACAAACCTGTGATTATATTCCTGATGGGTTTAACCAGTGCAGTAAAGGCGGAAACTTCAGGTTGCCTGTGCTCCCACATCGGCTGCCAAATAACAAGGCCACTGGCCAGACGAAAAGTCAGATCAGATTCCTAAAAGGACACAAGAACATGGGGACACCTGTGGATCTGACGGAGAAGAGCACTGATATTTTTTATTTAAACCCAGAGATTCCTTGTTCTAAAATCTCATAGGTAGAGTCCTTCTGTCCTATAAACCACTCTCTTATTCCATTTTACACATGGTTTATCCACAAAAGTGTGTGGACAATCATGGGGGTGGTATGTTGTGCACAAGGTGTCTTGTGACTGGGTTTGGGGTGCAGGCAGTGGGAGCAGCCATTGGCTCTGTGTTGCTGTAGTTGGGGAAGAGTATCTGAAGTTCTTATTGCTGGTTCCATGTTCACTCTCCAAAAATGTAATGCAATTCTACCTGTGATGAAGGTGGTAGAAATTGTAAGAATCATCTCATGCACCGAATAAACATTTTATACAGCAAAAAGAAAGAAAGAAAGAAAGAAAGAAAGAAAGAAAGAAAGAAAGAAAGAAAAGGGGTTGCTCTAAGGACTCTGCTACACCCTCCATTTGATACCCTAAAAGAAAAGTTTCTGTGAGATACCATAGGAATGCCAGACATGAAAGATGGAATGGTTGCCCTTGTGGGTCCAGGCCTCCTCCAGAATCCTCCACAGTAGGATTTGGAGGGTTGTCTGACTTGAGCTTCCATGCTTCTGTCTGTATAAGTATGAGTGAACCTGAGGGAAATAAAGCAGGGACAAGGGGAACTCTGGGAGTGGTCGTGGAATCAGAGTGTCCCACAACACTGGAGATCTAGGAAGGAAACACAGTAGCCACTTCTGGACATTGTAAGTAATTTAATACTTTCTAGGCACGGGACAAGCAGAACAAGCCTCGGTCCTGTATACCTGAAGGAGCATCTCCACCCCCATCGTTCAGCCCGGACACTGAGATCCAGCGCCGAGGGCCTTCTGGCGGTTCCCTCATTGCGAGAAGTGAGGCTACAGGGAACCAGACAGTGGGCCTTCTCGGTAGTGGCGCCCGCCCTGTGGAACGCCCTCGCTTCAGATGTCAAAGAGATAAATAATTACCTGACATTCAGAAGACATCTTAAGGCAGCCCTGTTCAGGGAAGTTTTTAATATGTAACGCTGTACTGTTTTTAACACTGATTGGGAGCCGCCCAGAGTGGCTGGGGAAACTCAGCCAGATGGACGGGATATAAATAATAAATTATTATTATTATTATAGGCACGGGACAAGCAGAAGTGTTGACGAGCCTTTACTTTAAGCACTTACTTTGATCCTATGAACTAGCGGAGCAAACAAGAATACAAAGAGCTCCACTGTGGCCATTGAATTCTGAAAGAACTTCCTCCTGTTGTTCTCCTCCTCTTCATTGGTGCTGTCACGCCTTGGATGCCCGGGAGATCCCTGGTTTTCAATCTGGTGGATGAAAGCGCTGCTGCTCCCTCTCCAGCTTGATGCCCTGTCTCCACCTCCTCCTCCTCCTCCTCCTCCTCCAAAGCGGTCATTGCTGCAGTCTTGAGGAGCTTCTAGCAACATCCAGTGCAGAGTATGAAGCAGCTTCGTTTCTGCAACACCAAGTTTATCCTGATGTCCTAGATGAGAAAATACAGCAAGACGTTCTGGGTCTTCCCATGCACTGTTGTGGGATTTTGTCTTCTGGTGATATATTAGTTTTGCTATGGCTTATGTCGAAGCTACAAACATGAGTCTGACCAAACTGCGGGAGGCATTGGAAGACAGGAGTGCCTGGCATGCTCTGGTCCAGGGGGTCACGAAGAGTCGGACACGACTAAATGACTAAACAACAACAACAACATGGCTTATGGCTGAGCAACATTTATTTTACTACTACGCTACTAAAACTACTACTGCGATATAATTAATTGAAAGTTTAAATGTTCTCCTCCACACCAAGGCCATGGGCTGTTACAATGTTCAGTCTTTATCTAGAAGTTCTCTCTAGCTTCCCCTCCCCCCATAATTTGATGGGTGTGTGTGTGTGTGTGTTCCTACTGGAAATAGGCTTTTGAATAGCAGGTAAAGGCAGGGTGACACATTATTTTTCTTCCACCCCTGATTCTTCACTCACATTCATCCACCCAGAAGCAGAAAAGGGACCTAGGCATGTAATGTAAGGTTACCAGATTTTTTTAAATGAATCCAGGGACACTTTTCAACTTCAGTAGAATGATAGGATTTTGTCAGGGGACTGATTTGGAAATTCGGGGAATGTCCCTGGGAAACGGGAACATCTGGTAACCTTAATGTAATGCCCAGATTGCCCTAAGACAATTTGTTTACCTAGTGGTGCCAGAGAAAGAAAACAAGACCTCTGGGCCCTTCTCAGGATAGATCTCCCAAACCCACATAGCTGAGAAATGAACAGGGTGTACCAGGAGTCATTCTGCTCAATCACAACCAACTGAAATCAAAAGGGGTAGGTAAATGCATCCCTTAGCCACAGCTTATCCTGCTTTGAGAACCATCAGTTTAAACTAGCCAGAACATAATTAGGGTTTTAGCATAATAGCATCCTAACATGCGCACTGACCTAACTTGTTCCGATTGGAAAGCAGTGTCGCCGTGCAGTGAAGAACATGGGGTAAGGCAGCTTGGACCAGTTCCCAGCGAGAAATGCTCTGGATGGCTTCAGAAAGGGCCGGTGAAAGACCGTGCAACTTATTCTCAACCAAAACTCTTTCAAAGGACTAAAATGAAGGAGGAAAAAGGAAAAAACAATCCTATTACATGTTCTTGAAAGACTGAACATTTCTGCTTTGTATGAAAATAGTACCATAAGTAAATTTAATGAGGACAGTTCCATTCTTCACACAGGAAGTCTGATTGGCCCACGTTGCAATGGTGGACAGTGGGCACATTATCTCTGGAAACCATGTCCACATGCATGGAAACCCTATTCAGCCCATTGCTCCTAGATTTAAGTACAGAGGGCTGACACACGTCTGTCATCATAGAATCATAGAATCATAGAGTTGGAAGAGACCACAAGGGCCATCGAGTCCAACCCCCTGCCAAGCAGGAAACAAAAAATATGTCAGGAACTTCTGGGCCCTTGTTGGACTTCCATGAGCAGCCAGGTCATGGCTAATGGTCAGAGCTGATGAAAGTTGTAAGGGGTTGTACTTTTGTTTGTTTTGTTTGTTTCATGCATTTTGTATTTTCATGCTGTAAACCACCCTATGATTCTTGGGTGAAGGGTGGTATGTCAATTTAATTAACATCAACATCAACAGCAGCAGCAGCAGCAGCAGCAGTGTTTGCTTCAGGAAACCCATCAAAACATTTGCATTTGCTTGGCACTGTCCTAAGATGTTTTTGTGAAAGGATAAAAGCCCAACCATTCAAAGTGCTGTTTTTGACCTAAAAACTTCACAGGGCAGTTCACAACATAAAAATGCAAAACGAGAATAGAGAAATAGAGAATAGAAGACAAAAACTAACCAATAACCCCCTTCCCTCAATGATTTAGAAGAACCACTTATACCCTTCTTCAAGGCCTGTCTATAAGGCCAGTTTTGTTGGCTGGCACAAGAAACAGGCTTCTGTGGAGGTCCAAGATTATGTAACCGTGGAGCCCCCCCCCCCAACTCTGCAAATTTTAAAGCGGGTGTTTTAAACCTATTGGGGGGGGGGGACTAGCTTTTTCCTAATCTATGCCTTTATTAAATGAGTGAGAGCTATTTTAGAATGTGTGTCATTTTAAAGTGCTGAATCTGTCCTGCCTGCTGTTTTATTTATTTTTAACCAGGCTATGTTTTTAAATTATTATGTACTGCCGCCATTTAAATTGCCTAGTTTCGTTTTCAATGGTATTGTGTTCATTGATATGTAAAGCTGTCTCTGTGTGGGCAACTTCACAAAAGGCAGCTTATAAATAAGTTTATAAGTAAACAAATCAGACTTTGATTGAAAATCGGCCTGTCAGTGCTGAAATTTTGATTGCTAGCAAGTGTAAATAACCCTCCAAAAAACCTTCAGTTAAAGAACAGCTACCAGGAAGCCACTGTGGGGTAGCATAAATGGATAAATAAACATAAATCAATGGTCTCCACAGAGGCGCCAACTCCTAGGGGCTGAGGGGGCTTTGCCCCCCAATAAAATATTTGAGGGGGCTATCCTCCCCAAGTTGATGGGCATTGCCATTCAAATTGTGTGCGCGCACCATGTCACGTGATCAATTATGTGGGGCAGGGCTTACCTGCCCCCCCAATCTTTTATTCAAGTTGGCACCCCTGAGTCTCCCCTTGTTTCCTTTTGGAACAAATTTATAAGGTGTAATAGAAAAGAACATTTTGAGCTTACCCACACATTTGTTCAGCAATTTCTTTTAACACTCCATGACCGAACATTTCTCTCTTTTTTTGTCCCAGACCTTTCCCCATAAAAACCTGCTCTTGAAAGCTGATTTGGAGCAAACATCAGTTTTCATTTTCCATGGTTTGTCGCTTGCTCTGATTGAGCCTTAAAGAGCAGGTTTTTGCAGGAAAAGCTCTAGGGTAAAAATAAACAGGGGGCTTGGACTTAGAGCTTTAAATCATGGATTGTGACTGGAAAGAGTGGGGGAAAGTAAGTGTGGACAAGCCCTTTGCTTGCTTTTTAAACACAGGATAGCGTGTTTGAACAAGGCTTTTCATTCATGCAAGACTCTCATATATTAATCAGCAGGGAATAGTAGCAATACTTGGTTAAGAAATTTTCTGGATATTTTAAAACTGCAATGTCGCTCAGTTGGTTGGAGCATGTTGTTGATAATGCCAATGTTGCAGGACATAGAATCCTAGAGTTGGAAGAGACCACAAGGGCCATCGAGTCCAACCCCCTGCCAAGCAGGAAACACCATCAGAGCACTCCTGACATATGGTTGTCAAGCCTCTGCTTAAAGACCTCCAAAGAAGGAGACTCCACCACACTCCTTGGCAGCAAATTCCACTGTCAAACAGCTCTTACTGTCAGGAAGTTCTTCCTAATGTTTAGGTGGAATCTTCTTTCTTGTAGTTTGGATCCATTGCTCCGTGTCCGCTTCTCTGGAGCAGCAGAAAACAACCTTTCTCGCTCCTCTATGTGACATCCTTTTATATATTTGAACATGGCTATCATATCACCCCTTAACCTCCTCTTCTCCAGGCTAAACATGCCCAGCTCCCTTAGCCGTTCCTCATAAGGCATCGTTTCCAGGCCTTTGACCATTTTGGTTGCCCTCCTCTGGACACGTTCCAGCTTGTCAGTGTCCTTCTTGAACTGTGGTGCCCAGAACTGGACACAGTACTCCAGGTGAGGTCTGACCAGAGCAGAATACAGTGGCACTATTACTTCCCTTGATCTAGATGCTATACTCCTATTGATGCAGCCCAGAATTGCATTGGCTTTTTTAGCTGCCGCATCACAGTGTTGGCTCATGTCAAGTTTGTGGTCAACCAAGACTCCTAGATCCTTTTCACATGTACTGCTCTCAAGCCAGGTGTCCCCCATCTTGTATTTGTGCCTCTCATTTTTTTTGCCCAAGTGCAATACTTTACATTTCTCCCTGTTAAAGTTCATGTTGTTTGTTTTGGCCCAGTTCTCTAATCTGTCAAGGTCGTTTTGAAGTGTGATCCTGTCCTCTGGGGTGTTAGCCACCCCTCCCAGTTTGGTGTCATCTGCAAATTTGATCAGGATGCCCTTGAGTCCATCATCCAAGTCGTTGATAAAGATGTTGAATAAGACCGGGCCCAAGACAGAACCCTGTGACACCCCACTAGTCACTCTTCTCCAGGATGAAGAGGAACATAAAGGACAGCTGCCTATTCCTGCATTACAGGGGGTTCGGCTCTATCATTCTATGAAAGACTTATTTTATGTATGTCCTTTCAAACCATCTGTACCACTTTTTTAGGTAACAATGAAGTGCCCTGATTCTAAATCAGGCATCTCCAAACTTGGCCCTCCAGATGTTTTGGGACTACAACTTCCATCATTCCTAGCTAACAGGACAGTGGTCAGGAAACTGTAGTCCTTAATGTAAAAAAAGGGCCAGGTTCCATCCTGCTCTGGGGGGGGGGAGTAATTGTTGGAACTGAGGTCAGTGGGGAAGGGGCTTAGGGAGCAGTGGCAGAGGCTGGTGTCTGAAAGGAAGTTGGAGATCCAGCTCAGGAGCTGATATCACTGGAGCAAAGAGTCAAGGGAGGAAATATGAGAGCAAGACAGCCTTCAAGAAAGCTGCTGTAAGTAACAGCATTGTTCATTATGAACTTGAGGTGGTAGCTATTGCTGGACCAAGTTAAAGACCATAGGTGCAATCCTGAGAGAATCCTGAAAAACTCCAGATTGCAGGAGGTATGGGTCACTAAGGCGATTACTGTGTTATGGTTCCTCCTGAGTCCTCTGATTCAGACCAGGAGTGCGAGGCACCTGAGGATGAGAACTCAGAGTGTGAAGAGAAGGGGATCAGACTATGCTGCAGAGACCACTTGATGAAGCTCTCCACTCCACCCTGCACCTAGATAAGCCTGGAACCGGCAAGGCGAGAAACACAAGGACCGATCCTTCCCAGCTTGCTAGGACAGAGCAGGAGAGTTCAGAGGAAGACACAGGCTCAGGGATTGATGCCACATCAAGAGATGAGAAGAGACTTTACCCACCCCCAGGAGGTATACCTGTCTTCAGATAAGGAATAAACTTGTTAGAACATGTTCACAGCTCCCATGCAAACTCCTGAACCTTGGCTTGTGATATTGGACCAGATTTGTTGATGCTACTCCTTTGCCTTGTAAGAGCACCTGGGCTTTCCTAGTTTGTATCATTAGACTGTTATAATAAAAGTTTACTTTTTTAAAACTTACAAGTAAATGCTTATGGGATCTGGACAGACTGCTTGTGAAGTCCTCTGGGTATAGTGCATTAACTGGCAAGGGAGCACTATAGGGTAATTGCCAAGGGTTTGATTTGGGGTGAAAAAGCAACCTTACATAGGCAGCTTCTTAAAGGGACAGTAACCCTATTGTGTATGTGGGCGCTATTTAATCATACAGTAACTAAGTGAAACCACAAGCGTTATAAGTAATCCTTTAAATAAACTTCATAGTATTAATATTGCAATTAAGCGCCAATAAAGTTGTAATGTATTGTTTTAAACAGAATACTGTGGTTGGTTTTGTCCCACATTCATCCATAGCTACTGAAAGTTTAACTATTATAGGAAAACAGGAAGATATTGAGTTATATGGTGGCCGATGAGACAAAGGGGGGGGGAATCTCTATATTTTGGGGTTGGGTTGGAAAGTACAGCATTAAAAGTGACCTCCAAATACAGCACAATACATCAACAAATTCAGCAAATACAAAAGGGATGTGTCTAAAAATAGTGCACTATCACACACTTCAATGGCTTCAACTTGGCAACTCAGATTCTAAAAATACACGGGACACTATTGAATTTTATAAGACCGTTACAATCTTAAATGGTAAAAGAAAAGGACTTTGTCTCCTTGACATTTAGGAAATTACAGTGTCAATAGAACAAAAGTCTGGAGAGCAGGGCAGAAAGCACTGACAGAGCCAGAAAGAACATTTCCACATGATGATACACAGTAAAGAGCTCCAATATCTAGCTTGGGAAGCATGTTTTGGATCTAGTTACTGTATATACTCGAGTATAAGCCGACTTTTTCAGCACATTTTTAATGCTGAAAAAGCCCCCCTCGGCTTATACTTGAGTGAGGCGGCAGTGGCGGGATAAGCTGCCCGAAGGAGCCCTTTCTCGCCGCTGGTCCTACCGCCGCCACCCGCCTCTCGCAAGGGCAGGCACAGGAAGCCACAGATGGGAGAGGCGCTGTGCTCTGAGGCGCTCTTGTGAGCGGCAGAGGCGGCGGCGGAGGGACAAGCAGCCCAAAAGGAGCCCTTTTGGGCTGCTTGTTCTTCCTCCATCGCTGCCGCCACCACCAGGTTTGTGATGTGGTGAACGGGTTTATACTTGAGTCAATAAGTTTCCCCAGGTTTTTGTGCTAAAATTAGGTGCCTTGGCTTATATTCGGGTCTGCTTATACTCGAGTATATACAATATGTTCTGATTGATTAAATGAAAAGGCTACAGCAAGGCTTGTTAATAGAGGGCTTGCTTCTGAAATACACTGGTAAGTCAGAAGCACAAGAGAAGAGGTCCAACACTCAATGCCCTTGGAGGTGATGTAGTAGCCCGGAAGCTAGAGCAGAATGGAAATGTAGTAACTGGTTGCCTCTCCCCAGCAATCCTCTGCATTGATGGGAAGCCTCCTCCCAGGTCTCTTACTCTGCTCCATACTCCAGTGCAGGGGAAGCATGTAGTGCCCTCCAAATATTGATGAACTACCATACCCATCATCCCTGACCATTGGCCATTCTGACTGGGGCTGATTGTGAGTGCTGGTCCATCAATGTCTGTAGGACACAACATTGACTATCTGTGCTCTAGAAGCACTTTGACACATTTTGTGGAAAGTTAAAAGTGTAGGTCCAAGTGGTCTGTGCCAGAGTCCTCATGCTACCCTCACCTTCCCACTCCATCTCCTACATACTGTGTAGTATCAAAGCAATATTAGCATAATGGAGGACTGCATGAATAATACTGCCACTGCTCCCTCTTCTCATCCATGTACTTGGAGTAGGGTAATGGACTGTGACTGTAAAAAGCAAGCTAGCAAATGAGCTCCCTAAAAGGAATTTATGATCGTATTTCAGTGGCATTATGAACGTAGGGAGACCATATTTAGTTAAGCTAATAGCTTACTAATAAGAACATAATGGGAGCAAATTATGAAAGCAAATCACAAGAGTTGTTCTCCTGATAGCTGGGACCCTCTCTCCAACATTTGGAATACAGTACAATGTGTTTGGGAAGATTATGTCCTCCAGCTGGTGACTGAAAGCAGGAGTGATATTTTGGAGCCAGTCTGCAACTTGAATGGACAGGAAGAGAGAAAAATTCAGAGAGTGAGAGTCTGGGTTGTTTGAAAGTGAAGCACCTTGAGTTGCAATGGTTCTCCCCAGAACTCTGAAACATGATCAGCAGATTAACTGCCTCCTGTAGGAGCGTCTGTCTGTTTTTGTTTTTATATGTGGAGAAATGTGAAGACCAAAGGATAATTTCATTTCAATTCACACATCAGTCCAGGGTGTGTGAATCAGGTCAGTTTGCTCAAAAATGCAGACCGAAACAAAATCCTCTACAAGGGAAGCTAACTGGGATGCTTTGTCCTGACATGCTTGGGAAGGAGTGTTTGATATGGAAGAGTGCATTGAAACATCAATTCCCACAACCCCACATTTCAGCTGTGTGAAACAGTATAGCATAGCAACAGTTGTGAATTTTCTGCTTGTACCTGTCAGAATTCAAGAACTTTGAGAAAGTGAGGAAAATAGTGTTTTCCTCACATGATATATAAAGCATGAGCAGTAAATTATTTATTTGCTCTGCAGGAGTGATTCAGTAAATCAAGGTCATATGCTAGAAGCCTGAAAAGAAATGGGTCATATTTCTTTGAAGTAGCATTTGTAGCTGTGCCAACTGAACAGAAGAGCATAGGGAGTCAAAACTCATGCATTAAGCTAGAGGGCATCATTCATAGTATGTCTGATGAGGTCCAGCAAACACAACAAGGCATAACCATCTGCATCAGTGATATGTGATTGACATGAGGTGCTGATATCCTATATTAGCAAAAGCCAGAACCAAAAGGCTTCAAAAACAACTGAGTTCATTAAATCATAAAATTGTAGAGTTGGGAAGGACCTCAAGAGTCGTCTAGTGCAACCTGCTGAACTGCAGGAATCTCAACCATAGCATCCCTGACAGATGGCCATCCAGCCTCTGCTTTAAAACCTCCACTGAAGGAGAGTCCACCATATTCCTAGGGGGCTGTGCCACTGCCAAACTGCTTTTACTGCCAGAAAGTTCTTCCTGATGTTATAAAACCTGTCTACCAGCCTTACTGACAGGGATTCTGCAATGGATATGAGCACACACCCTCTGCAATCTTCATGCTCAGAATCTCATCTGTCAGAATTATATTGATTTTGCCAGTACATAATAATGGAAACTTTTTTGTATTAAACAGCTAACAGTGTAAATCATGATAATAAATTTATATATAGTAATATTGGTTTGTACTTAGCTACTTTTGCCATGGTAAGGCAAGTGCTACATTTGGGCCATTGAGCTTAACAAAAGTCTGCCAGTTTCCTTTACTGAAATTAAGGAAATGCATGCAAATCCGTATATATATATATATATATATATATATATATATATATTGAAAGTCACATACCACACATGAAGCTTCATATTGTTTTCCCAGTTTGGGCCTCAAAAATGCACTGAGGGGAGAAAAAAGAAGTTTGTCAAAGGAATGGTCATAGGTACATAACACAGTTAAACATGCTGAATTACAATGAAGGTTACACAATGGCATAATTACTTACAGCACTGTGGCTATATAAATAAATCACACGCCAAGGTCCCAAGGAAACTGCATGTTACAAAGCTGACAAATAGGCCCATGTGGCTGCATCTGAGAGATTTCTGCAGGGGCTACAGTAAGTACTAGAGACGGAGGGATTTCCCTTTCCCAACAGTACATGGTACATGCCAGGGTGGGGTGGGCTGACGCTAAAGAAAAGCAAGGGAGATCCATTCCATCAGAGGCTTCAATTTTGGGAGTCTCAGGGTAAATATGTGCAGTGTAGGTGAGTGGACAGCAGTGGTAACCCACTCATAACAGTCAGCCAGCAGGCCTGGGAAATGTTAATGACAGCCTTCCCCAAGCTGCCATCTTCTTTGAATTTTTGGACTACAACTCCCATCAGCCCCAGCCAGCATATGGAGGGCACCAATCTGTGGAAGGCTGGTTTAGGATGCTGTGGCAAGGAAAGGTGACTAGTACTGGGATCTAATGTGAGGTGGAAGCCATTGTAAACTCTCCTCTACATGCCTAAGGCATGGCCTGCTCTGTAGGATCAGTCCAATAATAAAGAAGTCAATATTGTTTTCATACAAGAAGAAGATAATGCAACACTTGAACAAACTTAATTGAAAAATGTCAAATGAGTGTGAGATGATACCAAAAATGTCCCCTTTCCAAACTCACACAATACAGCCCCTTGCCTCATTTAATGTCTGAGGCCCAGGTAGCTGAAGCACCAACTTCTTGAACATGAAGACATTGGTTAATTTCATTTTCTGAAGTCTTGCCTCCTTTCTCAGAGGTGGTGAGGGTTTTTTCCTGGGGGCAGTTTTTGTGAGGGTGGGCAGAAGATGCCCTTGTCTGTATAACACTCTCTCTAGGGATGTTCCCCAGTCTCCTTCACTATATATTTTTTAAGCACCAGATGCAAACAATTCCATTTATGAAGGCCTTTGATGGACTATAATTATATACTCCAGATGGCTCGGTATCTCAACTCCCAGCTCCACTAAAGGTGTGGAGGAAGAGATCTTTTGAATTTATCTATTGCAAAGTGATGCTTTTTGTTTTGTTTTTCTGAGCTTACAAAGGCAAATGAAATGATAAACAATAATTTTCTGAAGTTAACAAATATTCTATACTATATTCATAAGTATACTAAGCATTATCCAGTCAAAGTGAAACACCTTTCAATCTCATTGATTTTAATGGATTATTTAACGATGTGTTCAGAATCAGATTTATCTGACTGGAAGCAATGGGATGTATAAGTGATACCAATTGTAGTTATATATTTATATATTTACATCTGATATTGCATGGCTTTAACTTCATTGTACTTTAAAAAATATAATTTCGTTTGTGTGTAAATCATAGTAAACTGACATTTTCCATGCTTTATCTCACAAAGTCTTCAGGATTCCATTTCAATGTAAGGTTATGCTGTGAAGTAGTGAACAACAAAATTGTGCAAAGTGACTTAAACATGTTATAAATTGAATTAATTCATTATAATATTTATAGCCGTCCCTTCACTGCAAGCAATCTCATGATGAGTCACATTCAAATAAATACAATGAGTTGTACCCAATGTTAGTTATACTAAGAGTAAGCCCACCAAAGTTATTAAATCTAAGTATAATCATTAATACTTATTAATTTCATAGGGTCTCTTTTGAGTAGAAGTGCCATTGGTTTTACAACCCAATACAAACAGATACAATAAAATCAGACAATAAAACAATAAAACTACCTCAACCTGAATAACTTAATTTGCTTCATCTAACAATGCCAGGTAGCTCAGCATGTCAACACCCAGCTCCACTAAAGGCCTGGAGGAAGAAATGGGTTTACATCTGGCAGCAGAAGCTAAATAATGCTGTACTTCAGAGGGAATAGCATTCCACCCCCAGGGTACAAGCACCAAAAAGGCTCCTCACTGAGCTAAAGCACCACAGGTGTCACTTGGTGATGGAATGACAAGAAGAGCCTTGCTGGTAGGTCTTAAATCTTGAGCAGGAAAATGCAGAGAGGCATTCTTTCATAGAACTGGGTCCTAAGTCATTCAGGACTTTGTACATAAACACTAAAACCTCAATTGGGCTCAGAAGCATGTAGGCAGCCAGTGAAAAACTCTTCGGAATTGTTCTCCAATTCCAAGCAGCTGCACCGGTCAACACACTGACCATCGCCTTTGCAACAACTGCAGCTTCTGAACAGTCTTTAAGGGCAGCCCCCCCCCCCAGTGCATTACAGTCATCTAACCTGGAGGTTGCTACAGCAGGGTATACTGTAGCCAGGCTTATTTCTATGCAGGAACAGCCATAGCTGGTGAACTAGCCTATTCCACAAGCCCAGCATTCACCACACTCTGAAGCAAAAGCTTGTTGCTGTGCCATGGTGGCAGTGGGAGAGCATCACCGCTCAAAGGCAGATGCATTCTGACGTTTGATAGCTTGCTTCAGGGGTTTCTTCTCCTGGACTGTGCTGCTCACAGGGACGACTGATGTAACCGGTTCTACAGACCAGTGTGGCTCACCGAGGGGACTGGCAGAGCTGCTGTGAAGCCTTTGGGTCTGACTGCAGCTGGAGGACGGCATCAGGTGCCAGGGATGGGGAGAAAACGTGGAAGCACCTTAATTCTAAAAAACAAGCGCGAAGTACCCCTTATAGCACGCAGCACTCTCATCAGAAAAGGAAAAAGCCTCAGCCCTCTTGATTTGACGGCGAGCCCTTGGAAACAAGCGCCATACAGCCAGGCGCAGACATGGCTCCCTTGCTGTTGCAGGAGGAGGAGGAGGCACTTGCTTGGGGGTCGCCAGCCTTTCCATCCCCAGCGAGGCTTCGCAGGTAGCGCCCCCTACTCTCTCTTACCTGGTTTGCCTCCATAGGAAGGTCTGGATGGGCAGCGGGACCCCTCGGCCGCTCTCCTGGTCATGGCCTTCCGAGCTCTTCCTCTTCACCATGGCGCCGGCTCGCCTGCCCGCAACAGCTGCTGCTAGCCCATCGCTCGGCTCCGCCGGCAGCCTGCCCCTGCCTCCGGCTCTGCTGGTTGCAAAATGGCTGCAGAAGCGGCAGAAGCAGCCAAGCAGCGGGGGGAGGAAAATCAGCGCCGCTCGCGGGGAGGCGGCGGCAGCCAAGGACGAGAGGATGCCCGCAGCGCGCCGGCGTCCTTCTCCCTTTCAGCACCTCCCCCCGTGGACAGCGACCGGCGCGGAGCGACCAGGGGACCAGGCGAGGCGGCCAGGCGCCGACCCCGCCGATGCCAGCCTCCCAGGGCCGCGGGGCACACAGCAGACCCCTCGCCTACTTATAGCCACAAACTGTTAAGTTCATCCCGCAAAGAGACCCAACACGTCATGACCCAAAGCTTCCCCCCCCCTGCGCGCGCTTTATTTCCAGTGAGTAATAGTTCCCAGCCCTTGCTAGATTGTCGCAAGGTAATCGTCCACCTGCCAATCCGACCATATTTTTTTTGAAAGACGGGAAATAAATCAGATGCAGAAAGCTAGAACTGTGAAGCAATAGGAGGTGCTTGCTTCCAAAGGAAGACTTCGCTACCTTCAGGGTCGCACTTTTTTATTTACTTTTTTTTTATTTTTTTAGAATGGGTCTAGGAAAGAGGGTGTTCATGAAGGGTGAGGGCACTCTCCTGTTTCAGATCCTTCAAACACAGAATTGGATTTGCCCTAACTTAGGTCCCATTGATTCCAACTTTCTCTAGCTCAAGATGTTTCTAATGAGTTCAATGGGCAATCACCTCATTTCGGTGTTTGGATCACATTATAGGGCTGTTTAAGGAATTTCCCATCCAACTAAAAAGCACAGTTAATAATAATAATAATAATAATAATAATATTTATTTGTACACCGCCCTCCCCAGCAGAAGCCAGGCTCAGAGCACCTAACATCATACAGATAACACAGTATACATAAATTATTTGTTATATGGAATGGATATTATTACTCTATGACATCTGAATCAAGAGCAGCTGCACATGTTCTAAACTGGTGCCTGAAGACTTCCGGGTTGGCGCGGACAGCTAATGGCGGATTCCCTCCGAGCTCCGGAGGGAATCGGCTCTGCTGGGGACGGGTCTTGCCGCGACGGCGACGTGGGGACCCTCAAAAACCTCAGGCGCGGATGCCTGAGGACCTGGTGACTCGGTGGGCACCTTAAGCGCCCTCCCCGACCCACGAAGAGCCTTTTTAAAGGCTACGGAGAGGGTACGGAGAGTGGCGTGGTGCTGGGAGTAGACCGCTATCCCAGCGGAGCGAAGCCGTGTGCCATGGCTGAAGAGCGCTGACTTGTTTCCTTAAATTCGGACTTGAAAAGAAGCAACCCGTGAGTAGATTGGAATTTGGACTCTAAAATAAATTATCTTTGAATTTGATACGACCGGGGGATGTGTCAAAAGGAAGTCCGCACCCCCCCTCCTGCAGAAGATTTAAAGCAATAGCAGAGAACTAAGCTGGAGAGCCTACCCTTTTGGGGTGAGTTAAAAAGACATTAACTCTCACGATTTGATAAAAGAAGCTTTGAGCTGGAGTGTAAGAGTGGAATTTTAGAAGATTTTCTTTTTGCTGGGTGCAACCCCCCCTCCCGGGCCCAGGAACGTCCTGCCTCTGAGCCTGCTGAAGAGGAAAGGAGTTTGACAGCTGTCAAAACTGTCAAACGGGCAATTTAAAGTAAAAAATCTTTTTACCTAAGATCCCTCTGGACTAAATGTGATACAATTGCATTAAAGCTGTTGGAAACAAAGAAACTAACGAGGCAGAGGGCTGTTGGAAAAAGATTACTAAGTAATCAGATTCCCTCTAGGGGGATTTCTGAGACATTACAATGGCTGTGGATGGAAAGTTACTAGCGGAGCTAGAAAAAACGTTTTATCTTGTTGGAATTTTACAAGAGCAGAGTCTGACTATGAACAAACAGCTTATGACCTTGACTTCTGGAATAAACAGCTCTGCTGAATGTACTGAGGACTTGAATGAGAAAGAATCCACAGCTGAAATGGAAGGGATATCTCAAGAATTGAAGACTAAACAAGGAGAGGAGAAAGTACAGATGGAAAGTACCAACCAGAAGGCCACACTAGTGGAGTATAAACAAGAAGACCTTTGGATCACATGGATTACAAATCTGCGAAAGATGCGAAAGATGAAGGAGGAGGCCCCTAGAGTACTTGGAATACAGGAACTTAAAATAAAGAAGAAATATGACTGGGGCCTCCACTTCGAAGATGAAGGGTTTGTGGATCTTTTGCAGCAATGGCTTTCAAGTTTTCTTGTGGAAAGAAGATTTGGTTTGAATGAGACAGAACTTCTTCGAGATTTAATGACCAACATAAAGGACTACCAACAAGACCGGCGGAGAGGGACTGAAAGAGACTTGAAGGCCTCGGACGTGAGGAACCCAGGCTAAGAACTGTTATTATGGACATGTATTTGGGAAGGGACGGAAACCGGGGATGGGAGGGAGGGGGAAAACAGAATTTCAATAACACTCATGACTTTTCGGTTTAATTAATACGTATTTTATTTAATATAAACTGGGAAATCGATGGAAGGGAACCTGAGTCCAACTTAGGAAAGAATCTAAATTTTCTATTAAAAAAAAATGCTATATTAAGATGGTGGAGAGGAGAAATAATAACTTGCTGACATAATTATGGAAATTGGGATGCTTGAAGGGGGGTGGGGGGAAGTCAAGGAACAAGGTTATGAAAGTAAGATTTTTGAAATTATGCATGTTTTTGTCTTTGTCTATCTGTGTGTGTCATGTCTTTGTAAAATTTGGAAAACCAATAAAAATTTTATATAAAAAAATAAAATAAACTGGTGCCTGAATGCAATCATAGGCTGGATTAGAGCTAATAAATTGTTGAGTCCTGACGAGGAGGTTTTATAAGATGGAGTGCTGACAAGAAGAAGTGGACAGTTCCCAGGTCTGGCAATTGGGTTGTACAGCTGCTCTGGATGGGATTGCACTCCCCTTGAAAGAGCAGGTGTGGAGTTTGGAGGTCCTCCTAGATCTATCACTGCCATTATAACCAATCAATTAATCACCTTCCACCTATGCCCCCAATAGATAGAATCATTGGCGTAGCGTGGGGGGTGCAGGGGGGGCCAGCCGCACCGGGCGCAACATCTGGGGGTTAGGGTTAGGGGGCGCAAATCCACGGGTTAGGGGGCGCAAATTACTTGCCTTGCCCCGGGTGCTGACAACCCACGCTACGCCACTGGATAGAATATATATTTAAAAGTTACAATACAGTGTGCAAACATAACAAACACACAAACATAATGCAAGTTTAAAACAATACAAAATGGACATCTATATGGCAGGGACCTATTGAGCAAGTTGGAAAAGTTTTGCCAGAACAAAAATGTATTCAGCTGTTTCTGGAAAGCACAAAGAAGGCAGCCTGGAATGGTCAAAAATTGCCTTGCTTTTGTGAAATCACTTCTTAAATTTCTGGGTATGCATCCCAGGAGATGTCTTTTGTCTTTTTGTTTGAAGATCAAACTTTTCCCAATGTATGTCTGTGGAAACAACCCAAAATGACCAGAGCTGTGGCACTCAGTAACATTAATGAGCCTGTGTCAGAAATGGTTAGACACAGTATACAAATATTTTTAATTGGTTAGCAAAAGCAAAATAAGACAAGAGGCATTTCATTCAAATTGATTTCCGATTCTACCAGAAAACACATATCTCTATGTGGCTGGTCTATGGGTAGCCTTTAGGTGAGTACTAAATGGTGGGAATAAGCACCACGGGACACACATTATCTTCACACTCATGAAATACATCGCTCGTATCAAGGGTGACAACTTTTAGTTAATTTAAATTTTATTTCCACATGAAGGCAGAAGATCCTAATTCTTCTCTCAGTGGCCCAGACTAGATCACCAGCTCACTATCCCCCCCCCAACAGATTTGCTTGGTTGATTGTGTTTTCCCCCCAGATTGTAAGGCTTCCTCACATTAACCAGTTGTGAGATAGCCTTCTGTATTAGCAATCCAAGAGAGGCAACTTCAAATGAAAAATATATTTTACCAAATATTTGCAGTTTTTGTGAGAATTTTTTAAATTAAAAATATTCACTTCGATTTTGACAATTCAGTAGGAAAACTTTATAAATAAAAGTCATATTCACTTTAGCATGGACCAAGAAAATGGCTACTTCTTGCTAGAATCCACTTGGCAGAAACAGAAAAAAATAAATAAATCTAAAGATGGAGTCTTCTTTCAGCCCATAATAAGAAGAGAGTCTCAATTTCACCCTATAACGGTCAGATTGCTACCCAGTGTTTGGGAATTTTTATATTTATAGTCATTTCATTAATTATTATTATTGTCATCATTATTATAGAAACTGTAACCATATCTCTGAAGTTATTGTGCTGTGTGATGATGGGGCTGGGTGGGTATCTCATTCCATCTACTAGTAAACTCTGGTGCTGACACGATTAGAATCAAAACAGGGCTGCTGAGAAACTTGCAGAAGTATAAAATTAAAAAATAACAAAAGCGAAAAGGGCAAACCCATTCCCAAAAACTAAGCATGCTCAACTACCTCCAGGAATCATGGAAGTTGCATCACTTGGAGAAGACCTAGCAGGGACCTAGAAGGGCAGCAGTTGAAGAAGGAGCAAAAAGGGTTTTCTTGTGTGTGTGTGTTTCTTTGTGGCTGATTAGCTGCTCTCCCTGTGCAAAGGTCAGAGGGGGCAGGGTTTCTGTTGAGGCAGGGGATTAGCTGTGGGAGGAGCTTATCAGAGCTAGCAGGGCAGTTTGATCCATCTTTTAGATTTAGGGGAGCTAGTCTCAAACGTTTGTTGGGGGAGACCTAGGTTTTTTTCTTGTGGGGGGAGTTATTTGTCCTGTCTTCACACTTTTTATGATGGAGGACCGCTGTAGCCATCCCCAATGACACGTTCTCAGGATGGAGGGGGAGGGAACAGCTGCAGTCGCCTGTGGTTCCTGCGCAATGTTTGCCATCTTGCCAAAGGTTGCAGGCAGCTTTACCTGCAGCAATTGCATGTTGATTGCCCTCTTAAAAGACAAAGTCCAGCAACTGGAGGAACGTGTAGCTACGCTCCAAAGAATTAGAGAGCTGGAGCTCTTCTTGGAAGCAACAGAGCACACCGTCTCCACCAAGGAGGAGACAGGGGACTCCCCTGAGAAGGAGGCTAGTTCACCAACACAGGAGCCAGATATATGGAGAAACGTGACTCAAAGAAGTAGGAGGCCCAGGGTTCGCTCTGATTTTTTAGAAATTCACAATCGCTTTGAGGTCCTCTCCCCTAGCATGGAAGACGAAGAGCAGACTCCATTTGAGGATCTCTCCCTCATTACAGTCGATCAGGTATATGAAGACGAACAGCAAAGTCAGTCTTCAGGGAATGTGCAGGCGACCTTGGAACGGACAGCTCACGGAAGAACCCCGACCAAACTCAAGAGGAGGCGTGTAGTGGTGATAGGGGATTCCCTACTGAGGGGAACAGAAGCAGTGATCTGTGGGCCTGACAAGATGTCTCGGGAAGTGTGCTGTCTCCCCGGGGCTAAGATCCAAGATGTAACTGAACGACTGCAAGGAATCATAAAACCCAGTGACAAATACCCCTTCCTCTTGGTTCATGTGGGAACCAATGACACTGCAAGCAATAGCCTCCAGAAGATCAAAAGAGACTACGAGGCTCTCGGCAGGAAATTGAAGCAACTAAATGCACAAATTGTCATCTCGTCTGTCCTCCCAGTTGAATGACGTGGCCCAGGGAGAGAGGGGAAAATAGTGGAAGTGAACAGCTGGCTTCGCAAATGGTGTAAACAGGAACAGTTTGGATTCTTAGATCACGGACTGCAGTTTCTTGAAGATGGACTTCTGGCAAGTGATGGGCTGCACCTCACAACGGTTGGGAGAAATGTTTTTGCCAAAAATCTCAGAAACCTCATCAGGAGGGCTTTAAACGGACTAATGTGGGGGAGGGAGACAGTGCTCCTAAAAGTAGGAGTCTATCAATTGATGAAGATGATCATCCAAATGTCATAGACCAAATGGAGCAAACAGCACGCAGACCTAGTGGTGGGAGGAAAAAATCCTTAAATAAGAGACACGGGGGAATGATTAATGGACTTCAATGTCTGTACACTAATGCGCAAAGCATGGGAAATAAACAAGATGAGCTTGAGCTCTTGGTACAGCAAACTAAATATGACATAATAGGCATCACTGAAACCTGGTGGTTCATGGATGTCAGGCCTGGGTCTCTCCCCCCCCCCACACGAGATGACTCTGGCAGTTAATTATTTCAGATTTTCCTCCTATAGCAGTTGCCGGAACTAAGCTCCGCTCCCTTTCCCTCCAACTAGAAAAGCACCACCTTTTCTTCCTGTTAGTTTTGCACTTCTCATTCAATCTCATGAGTCTACAAGATTGGGGAGATTGCACTCCCACTATTTCTCTGTGTCTGTCACTATCTGAGCTTTGCAGCTGCATTTCTGCTCTGTGTCTCTCTGTGTGCAAAGGTCAAATTCCTGTGGCTGACTGCTTCTCCCCCCTCTCTTAGGAATTCTCCCACTCCTTCCACTGTATCTGTCTCGTCTCTGCCTGTCAGAGTCTCGTTCTCTGACACAGGATGGGATAAAACTAGAATTAGCTGACTGCACCTGCCATTGGCTATTATGGATTGGTTGGACACAGAGGAACGGTGGGAGGAACCAGCTGGGGAACCCCCAGGGGATGAAGGCTCAGAGTCTGGGTTGTGGTGGTGGGACAATGATGACTGGTCACAGGGAGAAGAGGGAGAAGGCTGGGAAGAAGAGGTGACAGGCTTAGTGAGTCGGGTGAGTCTTTGGCAGAGAGAAGTCAAGAATCAGAGGCAGAAGCTGAAGCCGGTGAGTGGGAGGAGGGAGACCAAGAGGCAGAAGCTGAATCAGGCTGGTGAAAGGTTACGGAGTGTCTCCCCCCTTGACCACCTCCCTTCCCCCTTCCCCCATGCTCCAGAACCAGGTGCTTGGGGAAAGCCCTGAAGTGGAGGTGGGGGTCTTTCAGTCTTGGCAACTGATTTTCATGGAGGAAAACCACTGGGAATGAGCTGCTGTGCTCATTAGGCCTGACTCAACCAAGTCTGGGGAGGTCGTGTTTCTGCTAATAAAGAGTTGGCTCCCTCTTTGAACTGTGTGATTACTGACCACTCCTTTGACATTTGCTCTACAGTTGGCCTCCCTGCCTCTTGTGCCAGTGGTTCCATTGGTCATTAGCCACAACTGTCATAGGATTCCCTTTTCTTTTGGGACTAGCATTTTTATTCAGATAAAGAGATACATTTGAACACTGATGAGGAAGAGCTTTCCCTTTGCAGGTTGAAGGGGAAGCATAAAATATTTGTGACAGTGGGAGGTAAAAAGGTGTGGGAGACAGTTGTGTCTTCATCAGTGGTTTTCCCCTGGCAGGGCTGGGGAAAACTCAGTGTGATGGCCTCAACTCATACATGGATATGTTCTAAAGGATACATCCAAGTAGTGGGGTAGAGTTGCTATGGGGATGCTAATCCCATGGCAACATGCAGACTGGCTCTTAAGCCGAACTCTGGCAGAAAGAAAATGGTGCTGGCTATAAGAAATGGTTCAGGCTCATGCCGGCAGCTTGCTCACCATGGCCTGTTCTTCAGAGATCATTCAAAAAAGCTGACAGAGCAAGGATTCAGTCCAATACTCACATAACAGATCATCGGGGAAAATATTTCTCTTTTAGATGGAAAGGGGGGGTTGCAGCAGAGCTGTTTACACGCCAGCAGATATTCCTCTCTGTTGCTTCTGTTTCAGCAGAATCAGAACAGAGTGGCATGCAGTTGCTATGATACTCATTTCATGCTGTGTTTTATGACTGCTTTCTTGCCCCCACTCAGTAAATAATCAGGATCCAGCTACCATAGCATTTAGCAAAACATAAAGCCAGACATATGGAGTAGATAAAGAATTAGAAAAGAAGGCCCAGATTGCGCAAACAAAAATATGAAAGTGGTGGGAAAGCATAATACACTGTGATGATTATAGGGTCATTACAACCAACACACACACACACACACACACACACACACACACACACACACGTATTCAAAGCTTACAATTTCCCAGTTATCTGTTGCAGCAGCTGTGCCCGCAAAGACATTCCAATTTTAACAAACACTTAAGGCAGTGCTTCCAAGAGAGATTGGTGCCAAATTTGCCTTACTGAGCAATTGCTATAGAAGGTTCTGAAAACAACTCAGCTCACACTGATGCTTCTAGGCAGAGAATATGACATTAGTTCAGGAGCTAAACAACTTTTTGAAAAACCTCATTGCACATATTTGCACTCAACTGGTATCTCATTTGTAGAGATAAGTTAAACCATCTATTTTGCTCCCCCAAATGGTTTTGTGGACTTGGATCCTTCATTTGGAACTTTTGCCAACTTTCTGCTTCTGGAATCCCCTTCCCCTTCACATCTGCTGGAACATGGCAGGTTCTGGGACCAAAAGATTGCTCAGTTGGCTTTAGACATTTTTGTAATATGGCATTTATTTCTTTATCTTATTTTTTCCATTTCCATTTTGATGGCAATGAAGATAAGAGGAAATATTTTCTGAAAATAATACTAATAATACTAATCGCCATCATCATCATCATCATAATTTATTATTTATACCCCACACATCTGGCTGGGTTACCCCAGCCACTATGGGTGCCTTCCAACAAAACACTAAAATAAGTAAAAAATGAATGTGAAGCACTCAGAATGATTAAGTCTGAAAGGCACAAAGTCTACACCAGCTCAGAGTGAAGAAGAGCATAGACGCCACATGTGGATGACTGGTTTAATTTCTGTTCAAAACCATAAGCTTTCATGGTGTGTATCATGTACTGGATAACACTACATGGCATAAAGCCGTATCAGTTTACTGAGAAAGACTCATTTAACCATGGAGTGTGCAGGGGTATATGCAAGGCAGAGTAAGCAGCTACAACTCTGAGGGGCAGCGCGCGCGCACACACACACACACACACACGGGACACCATACAGTGAAAAAGCACTTCTAACAAAATCAAGGCTATTCAGCCTCAAATAAAGGAGAGAGCACTGGCAAACATCCCTGAAAGACATGGCATGCTGTGTGTGTGACATCAGCCAAATTGGAATTCACTGCCCAGCATGTGGGAAGGATTACAGAAAATGTGGCAAGTTTAATCATTCTGCTAAAATGTGTTGAACAATTCTAAGGCAGTATTTTCCATTGCTACTGTTAAGGTTAGTACAGGGCCAAGTCAAAATGAATGCTGAACAACAACTTTATTGCTCTGAAGAGTTTGTGGAAAAGAAGCAAAGCTGAAAGCCTCCTTTCAAGATACAGCATGACCTATGGTTGGAATAACCAAAAGCTCCCCATTCCATCCATTATGCTCCAACCAGAAGTATTTTCTGAAGTCTTAATAACTGGGAGATGACTGCACCAAGACTTCAGTTGCCGCACGCATGCCTTGCCAATAATTGCCTTCTCTTTTTATTATTATGTTCATTCTAATTTTTTTTTTAAGTTAACCAATTCCTTTCTATAGAGTTAGACCATAAAGCACCAATATCTTCTGTGTATTTAATGTCTGTCTATAGGGAGGCTTTTTAAAGTTTAAAGTTGTATTATGTTTTTATATATGTTGGAAGCCACCCAGAGTGGCTGGGGCATCCCTGTCAGATGGGTGGGGTACAAACAAGGAAACAAATAAAAAATATCTGTGCAAAAATAGTAGTCTTGTTGAGGTGGATCAGTTTTAGGGCATATAAACCAAAGCAGAACTAGATCAAAATATTTGATGTTTAGAAAACTGCACCAAAATATATTTCTACAGTACCTTTTACTGCTCTGTGGGCAGGCCTGTCTCATTTCCCCCTGTTTGCAGCTGTTTTATTTCTAAAGTTCAAGTAGAAGCTCAAGGGACAGGGCCTGAAGGGAGTGTTACAAAGCAAGTAGTTCTTAAACCCACTCAGCCCTTATGGATTTCACTTACCTGTGTTTGCCTCCTAACACTGATGTGGGGGCAGAGGGTATTTGGAAGGGGAAATTGGCAGGCTGAGTTGGGATGATTACGGTAATCCTCTTCACTTCTAACAATTGTTCCTTGTAGATGCCTCCTCTGTTGTTTCTAATCCATTTTTCCACATTTGGCTCCAAGACTGGAATTAAGTCTTGCAGGGAGGGGAGCAACTTTACAGAGAAGAAATGGCAGGTGCAGGAACCTGCCCCTGCTAATTCTCCCCTAAGCATCAAACCAACCACCCTACTACCTAGTTACTGTGAATATATGTATTTGCTTAAGTAATGTCACACACAGTTCTGTCCTCAGTTTTAGATCACCAGCTTTGAAGAGTTGGCTTCTTAGAGTAGCCTTTTAAATGCTTATTAAAGCACCCCCTGGTGGCTTGTTTGCTTCAACAACAACAACCACCTGCCTCACTCTAGATTATACTGCAAGGATATAGAACATTTTGCCAAATTGTTGTTTGAGGAAAAACTATCACGGACAGTATGCTCTGTATATTTGTGCGTGTGTGTTTCTGTGCAGGCACAAGTATTTAAAAAATGCACAACATTATTATCAGGGCTTTCACGCAGGAAGCAATATCGCAACAATGAATAAAGACGAGTCCTATGAACATGTGTGGAATGTGGTTTGCTTAGCAGCAATGTTTAACCACAGCTGCCCTTTTCCTTCCAACATTTTGCATTTGCAAGGGCTGTGTGCCAGAGGGTGCTCAGTAAAAACTGGGCCTTGTCACTTTCCTTTAGAAACAATCCTAGCGGTGTGGCAGTGAGGCATCTGATCAAGGCCTGTATTTTAAAATGAGCTTAAAGATATATTTGCAAATGTTTGTATGTTTCATGCCAGGCAGAAACCAGCTGGCTAAGTACTTTGGCAGTTGTTTATCTTCCTGCTCTCCTGAACAAGGGCCCCCCTGATTTATAGCAGTAGCAGGAGACAAGTTTCTCAAAGTTGTAAAAGGAAATTACAGGCTGGGAGCAAATGTTACACTGACCCTACATATTACAGAATACAATCAAGCTGCAAAAACCCTAATTAAGAGTTAGTAAATAGTAAGATTTATTGTTTAACAGAAAATAATACCATGTGCCTCCCATCAGACTCTAGCCATATTTTCCTAAGGTTTAAGGTATACTGAGAGAGTTAAAGGGCAATAAATTTTGGGAAGAGCTAATGGGAAAAGCAGCTGGCTGGGAAAGGGGGGGGTGTAAACTGAAGAGGCTTCTTTTGAAGCTGTTTTTACTGAGTTCCTTTTTTACTTTGCAAAGGCCTTTTCTTCTAAAAAGCTATCTATGTTATGTATGAGATTTGTTGGCTTAATGTAATTATGCAAAGGATTTAGAAAGTAAGAAATGTTAGATTCTTATGTTAGATTCTTATTTCATTGATGGTGTGTGAGAATGTGAACCCAAGATCTCTGTTTAGATAGAATTTAATACCATAAGCCATTTGTTTTAGCCATTTGTTTTGGAATGCAGGGGCAAGAGGGGCAAAAGGTGATCTGGTAATTAAGGTGCCTTGTCGAGGCAAATGTAAGATATATGGCTACTTGTCTGCCATTTATGGATAGAAGGAAATATAGCTCTTTGTCTCCCATAAAAGGTAATAGGAAATGGCTGTATCTTTTATTATTGGTTCTAGCAAACAGCCAATAGGAATTTCAACCAGGCTGATTGGACAGAGGCAGCCAAAGGAGGAGCAAGGGGGCTGGGCTGAGGAAATATAAATATTTCATTCCAGCTAAGCGTTAATCATGAGCAGGGTGCTACAGCAGTAAAACTGCTAGCACATTTGCAAAGCTGAGCAGCGTCCGGTATGGTTTCAAATTGGGCAGGGGACCATGTGTTGAGTTTCCTGCATTGCATGCGGGTTGAACTAGATAGCCTTTGGGCCTCTAGTTTACAACTTTACAATTACCGTATTTTTCCGTGTATAAGTCGATGTTTTTTGTTTTAAATAATCTGCCAAAAATTGGGAGTTGTCTTATACACGGATGGGGAATGCACAGGGGTTACAAAAACACTACTTACCTTCCCACGGCTGCCATGAAGAAGCTGCCGGAACTGCCAATCATTTCATCATAATCATAAAATGTTGATTTCTTAATTTGGGGTTCAAAAAAATAAGGGTCGTTTTATACATGGGGACACACAGAAAAACACGGTATAGGATCCTGATTCTGTGTGGTCGTTTCCTATAACTAATTGCACAACTTAGCAGCAGCCTCCTCGCATCCTGGTAGCACCTTGTTGGTTATTCAACTTGTGACTGGGCCGATAGGGACAATACAAGGGTAAGCTGTGAATGCCATACATAAAAGAGCACACACAGCTTCCCCTAAAGTATCATGGGGAGTGTAGTTTGTTAAGGGTATTGAGAACTGTAGCTCTGTTAGGGGTAAACTAGTTCCCAGGATCAATTGATGTGGTGTTTCTTTAAATGTATCTTGTGTACTGAGGCAGAAACTTGTGTCAGGACAGTAAGGATTTAAGGGCGAGTGCCTGGTAGCTTAGACTGCCTTAGAATTAACTACCCCCCTTCCAATTCAGGAAATACTTTGGATTACTGTATTATTACATTTATATCCTGCCCAGGGCAGCAAGTGCCCAACCCTTCCAGACCCTTTAGGCCTCGTTCCCGGACTTACCACGTCAGGTGGGAGAGAAATCTCTTCTCGCTCCCATCTTGGCACCTGCTCTGCTGCCAGGGCTTTTCCAGCCGCCCACTGACATTTCCCCAAGGCCAAAGGAGGGTTGGGGGAATCCGTGGCATCCTGCCCATGCACACCTCTGCGGAGAGGCCAAAACGGTGGTTCGTGTGCTGTCAGTTTGCTCTTTGTACACAGCTTGGTGTAAAGAATTAATCGGCCCATTATCTCAATCTGAACATTTGCACACTTATTATTTGACTTTTCTCCTTGTAGTTCAGAATGGAGTTCCACAAAGTTCCAGCTGAAAGGAAAAAAAGGCCCTGGAGCTTGGCAATTCTACCTGCTTAGTGTTTCTATTCCGTATACAAACCACAATGGCTGGTGCTTTGTTTTATTTTGGTGATTAATATTCCCTGCTTATACACGTTTTTACCGCCTGCTCCAATTGTGAAGGCCGGTGGCCGCCGCAAATAAATCTTTCTCTCTCTGTGAAGTAGCAGCACTGTTCATTGGGTTGGATGGGAAAAGGAGGGAAAGATATTGGAAGCTGGGAGGAGGGCAAGAAAAGCACGACTCTGATGGATTAAAACCTGAGGCAGATAGCAATAGCTAGGTCCTGATGCTCACCTCATATTTGAGGCAAACATCAGAAATACTAGGCTTGCCAACAACACTATCTGCTTCAGTCTGTAGGGAGAGTGCTCACATGAGGGAATACTCGCTTCAACACACAGAAAACTAGAAGGTCGCCCCCCCCCCGGTACCTGTTTCCTTCTTTTCCGTCTTGCAAATATCAAGTTTCTGCTGGAACTGGTACAGCCAGGCAGCAGCTTTCCTAGTTCAGGAAGAAGCAGGCCTCCATTTTGACCAGGAACATGCAGGTTGCCATCCTAAGCCCTCCTACTGGGAGCCAGCCGCACTGCAGGCAAGGGGCTTACTTCTGAGGAAACGCTGCGCTGAAGTAAAAAAAGTGCAGGCAAGGGTCCTGAATTGGCCCTTTAGGCCATTAGGACTAGAGTGCCCAACTGCCCATCTGCACCACTAACGAGAGTCATTATTAAAAGGAGAAAATTTGCAAAGACAAATCAGGTGAGGATGCTGATATATTAAGAACCCCACTGGGGGAGGGAGGGGAGAAATGCAAAGAAAGAAGACGGGGTGCAAGCAATTAGATGACAAGCCATTTTATTTTGCAAAACAATCACTATACAGCAACAAATACAATTGCAAATTGGATTGAAAAACATGAACTACCTACCACCAGCCATTCAAGAAATGCCTCTTTTATGATAACAGGCTCTAGAATTGCCAGGAAAAGAAATGGCTACACAGGCTTTGTAGTGGCCTACTGTTGTTTCCTCCTTCTTCTTTTTGAAAAAAAGGGAAAGGGGGAGGGGGAATTCCAGCACACAGAAGGCAATTTTATGTTTCTCTTTGCTAAAGTTGAAATGACTGTTAGGCCTGGCCTTACCAAATCTGCAAACTCACTATCTGCTTCATTTGTAATGGAATTTGCTAGGAGCAGCTGTCCCTGAGAGAGAAAGCTCTAGAGCAGTTTCTGGATAGGCCTGCACAACCAAGCTGATCACACCCGGTCAGCTGTGGGTGGGTGTCCTTTGGGGGCTCAACAACTACTACCCTGTTTTTACGCTTCTAAGGAGGCAGCGAAACCAGAGAGTCTACCAAGCCGCTGGTGGGCTTAGGTCAGCCTAGCAGCTTGAGACTGCAGCCCTGGCTTAGGTTGAAGCTTTGGCTTCCAGCTTCCTCTTTTATGTTGATTTGCATTATATCTTCTGGAAGGGAGTCTGGAATTCAGGACTACAGAAAAGCCCCTTGCATGCTTATTGTGACTTGGTGGTCCACATTTTTGGATCCTTCGGGACGTACACTAGGCAGACATAGATATTTGCAAACAGCCATTATGAAGAGAAAGGTTGCAGCTGTATAGGAGAGCATACGGTTAGATGTCTAATGCCATATATGTTCTATAGATAATATCCCAGTAGGCAAAAGGACTACCCTTATAATTAGCAGCTTGGACTACTGTTGCTGGACAAAAAAATGTCTGCCTGTCTGTCTTTTTTTTTGTCTCATCATGTCTAGGATTACACAGAAGCAAATGCTATGTAAGCAGAGAGAAACAGAGGGATCCCAAGGGACAGATGTTTTCTTGATTGAACCATCTATGGCAGCCCTACGTGTTTTTATTCATCTTCTCCACAAATTGCTAAGTGCACATTACTTCATTATACTTGAACTTACAAGAGCTTGTTAGTCAGTGTTACAGTGCCAGCTCCATAAAACCGACAAAGACGTGTTTTCCGATAATTGCAATAGGGCACAATCCAGCAAAATATTATCTTGCTGACTTGAAGAACAGCAGTGCCCTTGTGTGGCTGTTGCACAAGATAACTTACCCCTGAATTGTTGTGCTGTTAGCTTTTAAATGAAGCTTAGGCATGGGAAGTTAAGATTTGGCTGCCCCCCCTCCCGCTACCACCCCAGCAAAAATCTAGAGTCCTGTAACATAGTGTGTGCATTTCTTTTAATAATAACATGATCTCCTGCTGGCTCTTCAACTTGTACGACTTCAGCAAAATTCTGCAACTTTCTATGGAACTTTCTATGGAAGGATGATTATCTATTACAAGGACTTCTCTTTAAGATGAGAAAGATAAATTTGCAGCATGAAATTAATGTCTCGGCAGCGTTGGACATATATACTCAATAAATAACTTCACCATCTAGAATGTGTTTATATCCCAAAAAAGCAGAATACAAAATAGTCACAGATTAAACACTGTTCTGACTGGCTGGCAATCAGCATCAGTCCACGTGAGGTTCAGTAGTACCTTGGGCACTAAGACTGGAAAAAGATGTAAAAACACTAAGAGGCTAATCTGCAAGAACCAATGGCATAGAGTCAGAATGACAACATTTCATTAAAAATACTGTTCTTTTGCCTTTATTATTTTTTTCCTGAAGCGGTGGCGGTATGGACCCCTAGTCTGATCCAGCAGAGCTCTTCTTTTGTTCTTAGTGTTTGTATTTTGCATGATTATTCTAAGCAACATCACAGCCATAAGAGTCCTCCTGATGCACTGGTGTCTAAGCTAGGTTTTTTTATTAATTATATGACTGCATCATAAACTGAATGAGGCATCTTACAACATGAGATTGCTTTTAGGATGTAATGTATAAGGGTATTACTTAGGCTTTCATTCATTCCATGGAATTTGAACAAGCTCTACAATACACTGCTGAAGTTTTACCTATTAGAAATAAGCTGATGCCATTTAGAAAGCTTTTTTAAATATTCATGATCTAATTTAATTTTATGGAACTCCATAACTAAGGGAACAGTACTGGAATATATTGGAAGTCTGATCTGTGCATCTGATAATTTGGTTCTAGTCCCTGAAACATTTGCCATGGTAATTGTTTTAGTCTTTACGGTGCTACCAAGACTCATGGTTGATCATACCGTTGATGTTTTCTATCTTTAAAAACCATTTTAAAATCAGTACTGGATACATATTTTGTAAATTAAGGTGTTTAAGAGGTAGCCCTTTTCAAAAAGCTTCCAACATGTAAAATCATCCTAATGAACCGTTCATGTACTTGAGAGCGTTCAGCTTGAGAGCATGCAAATGTTATGCAGGTGAATTTATAAGGAAATGAGCAATTGATCTGCAGGTTGAAATAAGTAATTATTATCACCTAGTCAAAGCAAACATACATAACATGAGTAGACATTTGTCCACTTATGTGTCATATTACCATACCACCAATATTCTCTTAGTGTCCATGTGGCAGTGGTGGAAATCCCCTAGACTCCACTTGTTTTAATGTCTAGGTGTTCTTGTCTTATTTCTTATTACACACACTTGTCATATACTTTTTATGTTCAACATATGCATTCTGCAGATTTATTTAGCAGTTCCATCACCTTGGTGATGCTGTATAAGAAGCTTATTTAATTATGTTACCAGTAATCAACATGCATTATGTATGCATCTCTCCAGAGCATCATTCTCCGGAGGCATCTGAGCACATCTATGCAAAGATGCCATTAAAGGAATGGAAATGACTTCTGTTTAAACTCCCCCATTGTTTCTTGGAATTTCAACTTTAGCAAAAGAAAATAAATAAATAAATAAATAAATAACTTTATATTCCACTCTTTCTGCAGGATTTTTTAAAAATGCCAAAAAATGAACCATTGTTTTATTTTATTAATTTAGAATCCAAATCCATCTTTTTGGAAAATTAAAAAAAGATACTTGGACCCCATAGAGTCATGGTGAATTAAATAATAAAAAAAAGAATGAGGAAGTACAGGAGAAAGAAGGGAGAGTATTTTTTCTCGTATCACAGAAGAGACTTGCATCTGGCACTAAAACAGGGTCACAGTTTTGAGATGTCACAGAAAGCAATTTCATGCTAAAATATCTTTGCCTTTTTGTATTTTTTAAAAGTCTGAATAGGGAAATAAAAACCCTGCTAACATCTACTTTCACATACCTAAAATTGCAACACCAAAGGGTGCAAGAGACACAGATACTGTGAATAAAGAAGTAGAATATTCAAGTATGAGAGGGCGTATCACAAATGGCCACAGAGAAATATATATCTATAATAATACTGTATCAAACAGATGGAAAGGATGTGAAACCAGTAGTGTAGACACAAACCTAGCTGCTTAACCAACATTCTAATCAGACACAATTCCATTGCTTATTTTCAGTAGCTGCTTTTAGAAAAGAAAAATGCCACTTCCCCAATACAGTTCATATGATTCCCCCCCCCACTACTTTCTTTAATTATTAGTTAAATAATTTATTGGAATCAGCTATACACCGACATAATTATCCAAGTTCAACAACGTTAATAACTTAATTGACTCTTTCTTCTACCCATTTATATAAAATAACCCAACCCTGCACACCCCCTTTTGAAGCTTTGACATCTTTATTTGCCCTTCTGCCTGGTATTCAGATATCCAGTTTAATTTAACCTGTTAGTAAATTACAATGGGAGATGTTCCTTAATTCCATCCATCAACAAAATGGTAAAATGAGCAACTCAAGGTATTTAACAAGGCTTCTCAAAAAGTGGTAGATGGATGGCCTTCAGGCACATGAAAGGTAAAAATGCATTGTATCATAGTACAGTACTCCATGCAAAACAGGGCAGAGCGACAATTATTGTCCAATGTAATATACTGCAATTGTACCCACATAAAAGCCAGTGTCTTCCTGCTGTAAATGGAAATCAGGCCAATTTCTGCATCTATATATAACTTTCCCCCAGTTTTTATTTTATGGTTACTACAGTCTTGGGATGTGACTTAATTTTAGACATGGTAAAGAATGAATGTTAACACCTGCTCAGAGCCCATTCCTGGCAAGAGCTCATGCCTAAATATTATTACTTCAAACACTGCTAAATGAAGCAAATTCATAAGCCCTGTTTAGCTAGGGCTGCAGTGACATCTTCAGCGAGAGTAGCAAGCTGAGGAGATTCAAGCAGGTTGATGCTTCCAGAGGATGAGACGTTGCTGAGCCTCCGTGGGGAAGCCACGCTGGATCTGCCTGGTGACTGCGTGATGATCTCAGCTCCATGGTCTACCCGGGCCTTAGCATGCTCTCGGAAATTTAGCTTCTGGCTGTCAATCTGTACAAAGAAAGCAGACTCACTAAAGAAAACGCAGCAACTGCAGACATGTGAAGCTCCCCAAAGAAAGAGTGTCAATTTAATAAACACTATTTTAATTTACCATGAAAGGGCTATGGATTTTTTACTTCAGCAGAGCCCCTCAAATTCACTTCAATTTTCCCCCATGTCAATTTCCCCCCATAATATATTGCATTAATCTTATCAAAATAATATTAACTTCCATGGAGGACATGTGGCTTGCCATGTAAAAAGGATCAAGGAGTCTTAGAAGACCACAAGTACAACGTGAGTCAGCAGAGTGATGCAGCAGCAAAAAAATACCGGTACTTATCCTACTCTAGGTTGCACCAACAGAAGTCTAGTGTCCAGATCAAGTGAACTCATAGTACTGCTCTATTCTGCCCTGGTTGGACCACACCTAGAGTACTGTGTCAAGTTCTGGGCACCACAATTTAAGGAGGATATTGACAATCTGAAACATGTGCAAATGATAAAGTGTCTGGAAATCAAGCCTTAGGAAGAATGGTTGAGGGAGTTGAATAAGTTTAGCTTGGATAAGAGGATGCTGAGAGAAGATATGGTAGCCACCTTCAAATATCTAAAGGGCTGTTACATGGAAGATGGAGCAAGCCTGTTTTCTCCTGCTCTGGAGGGTAGGACCCAAATCAATGAATTCAAGTTATAAGAAAGGAGATTCTGACTAAACATCATAAGACCTTCTCAACAGTGGAACAGACTCCCAGGAGGGGTGTTAGGAAGGCCATCTGTCTGGATGCTTTAGCTGAGATTCCTGCATTGCAGGGGGTTGGATTAAATGACCCTCGGGGTCCCTTCCAACTCTACAATTCCATGACTCTAATTTCATAGACGTTTGCCTGAGCAGCTCCTCTTCAGCTGGACTTCATTGGGAATTTGTAGATGGGCAAACCCCTGTAAGAAATTTCACTGATCTTATTAAAATAATGTTAACTCCCTTCATATTTAATGCCATTCTGAGTACACTTTACTTTTACCTTTTTTCCTAGGCAACTTTACTCCTCTACTTAAAGAGAAAGAAGTTTGTAAAGATACAAAATAAATAAGGATAAAATGTTTTCTTTGGAAAGAACTGAAGGCTGTGCACACACAATTCCTTTAACCCCCACCCCCAAAAAATCCTTCTTGCCAAACATTAACTATAGGAATTACAGCTTTCTGTTTCTCACCTCTCTTTATTTCCCAGCTGGTAAAATCCAAGACATAACTAGGTACGTTAAGGTACAACAGTTTGCAACTTCATCTATAATACTGGATATATCCATAATCATTGTTGTTGTTATAGTTATTATTTATTAAATTTGTATACCTCTCTTCATCTGAAGATCACAGGGTTGTTCACAACATAAAATTACAGAATTGTTTGGTTGGGTTGAACCCCAAGTCATATATATATATTTATGAATATACCCCAGTATAATTGTATGCACTAAGTTTTATATAATACATTTCATATTAAAGCAGCAAAGCAATTTGACCTTTGATAAAGTAAGTAGAATGGCATATATTCAAATTTCCCATGAATTCCTGGTTTTTCCACACACAAAATGTTTTTTTTTTGGGGGGACCCTCAACAGTTTTATTCCATGGATTCAAGATTCATGGGGATTGTACACCTCTACTCCTGCAACTCTACTCAGCTATGATGTGGTTGAGGATGTGAAGTGGGTGGTGGAGCTGATACTTGCTGTCCCACCTCAGGCTATCATACTCTAGTGTATATATGACATGGCTGACCACAACACCGGATGAATCCCCAGTCCTCACAGGTATTTCTGCCTTCCCTAAGAGAAGCCCCACCTCAGCCCCTGGGCCTGCTTGCTGCCATTAGAGCTAACCTTCCCAGTTTGAGAAATTCCTGGGCTCAAAAGACAAATTGTGCAGTGCCTATGTAATAAAGAATAAACAGGCTGGTGATAAAGGTTTGGATCACAACTAACTTGTCCTGCTGATTTCAGTGGAACCACTTAGTCTGGATATCCAGGGTATTCACAAGCACCTGGATGATGCACAGAATGAATGTTTCAGTAAGTAGAAGTGGCAGCGCCTTACCTTGATATTGCCTCCTCCAGGTACATGGTGAGCGTTGTCAAGCGAGCCAACCTTGGCATGGGCCTTTTCTTTAAAATCCAGTTTCACGCTCTCAATTTTCACTCGCCCTCCACCTAGATGTTATGGGAGGAAAATTAAGTCGGAAAATACAGCAAGACTCTCCAACTGTGACTGAAGCACTTTTCAACACACATACTTTCCTCCTTAACAATGATCATGGGGTTAGGATGACACGCTGAGCCAAACTTTGCTGTGGCTGCTATGCTGTGCTCAGTGGAAAGGCTTGGAGAGAAGCACAGCGGGTACAATCTCCCCTCCAGGAGCCAGCTCATTTGTGTAGTCCTGGTAAGCATAGTTTGGCTTTCCATGATGTGCAGATCAGGCCATTCATTGTGTGGGAAGCTGGCACTGTGTACTTCAGAATGAGAAATCATTTGTAAATGGCTTTCAATTAGAGAGAGATAGTCATGTATGCAAATGCCTAATGTCAAAACTGGAATAAGCCAATGCTCCTCTGTGAACTTTTAGTGTCAGGGGTTTGGAAAAGAAACCAAAACTTTACATGGAAGCAGACCACAACAGAAACCAAGGTTAATCATTGCATAATGGACGGAGAGTGTTAAGAGAGTGCCTATATAAAACACTTCAACAGAAGAATCCTTCTGGGTTTGGGGAAGAAGACCTGAGGGTGCATGAACTGTGACTAGGGAAGAAAGTGGCATGAGTTTTTTGCCTTCCCTTAATCTCCCTGCTCCATTTTCCTTTCCACTGCTTACCCAGGATCAGGAATGGGAGTAGCTCCAAAACCATATTAACACAATAATATGCATATTAAATGGATGGCCTCTATAACCTAGTAAGTGGTACATGATGTCAGGGGTTCAGGAGCAGAGGCGAGGGCAAGGGAGGAAACAGAGAGCGAGGGGGAGGAGGCAGAAGAAAAGATGAGTGATGACGACGACCCGAGATCTCCGAGTCTTTCCAGTGAATCAGAAGATTCACAAAAAGGAGCACCAGTGGCCAGGGCAAGGGGGGAGACTAGGGTGTCCACCCCAGGAAGATAGAGCCAGAGGGGACTCAGAGGGGAGCAGTTGGAAATCGGGACCAGCGTCACCGCCAGAGAGCAGGGATGAGGAAGGGCGCCAGGGATCAAGCGCTGGCAGCTCACAACAGGGGGGAGGGCACGAGTCAGGAGTGGCCACACCTCCATCGGGGAGCGAAGAGACGGTTAGACGGAAAGTGGAAGGTTGGGCGCGCGCGCCAAGTTCAAATGCACAGGAAGGTGGCGCAGTAGGCAGCCCGGAAAGGGAGCCAGGTCCTAAAGCCCAGCGCAAGGAGACAGAAGGGTCCGGGGGGTCAGCGTCAGAAGAATCCCGGAAGGAAGAGACTACGGGGGGCAGAGGGACCCAGAGGAGAACTGTCAGGCGGAAAAGGTGGAGCAGGGCTAGGATATTAAGTTGGTGCACAAGGGGCGGAGACTCAGACGGAGCTTCGCCGATCTAAGCATAAGACGTAGAGTTGCGCGCAGCAGCTAGAGAATGGAGACTGTAACTCAATAAAGACTTTTATTTAATGATCGCTGGCTGGCGTGATCCTCTGTGAGCTAGGATCTGGAAGCAACCCTGACACATGAGATTAGCAAAAGAAAATACCATGGGAAATATGCAAACCCACAGCAGAGGTGCTATAGGGAGGGACAGCCATCTTCTTCATTTCACATTTATCTGGCAGTGGCAGTGGAGGTGTTTCTCTGGAGGCTTCCTTCACTCTCAAATGTGGCAATGACAACACCCCAGATGACAGGGACCCCAGGAAATGTAATTTTCCTACAGTGCCTGAGTAATTATTGTGGAACATCAGGTACCCTGGAAAATCCGTGTTTTGCAAAATTCTCTCCCCCCCCCCCGAGAATTTCCATCTTACCTGGCCTGTGACGGATATTCTTTAGTGAGCCACATTTTGAAGTCACATGACTTAAGTCTATCTTCTTGGTTACGATCTGCACCTGTTAAAAATATACAAAAATATATCTTGGGAATGAGAAAATAAAACCTGGAAATGAATGTGCCTTGACTTTGAAAGATACTGTAAGAAAATAGATGATTAGTAGTATACAATCATGCCACAAAGGAGGGAAACACCCAGATTAATACAGCAAGCTTCCCATTTGAACCTAGCAGAACCATTTTAAAGGTTTTTCATTAGTAAAGTGAAGACTGTAAATCAGGAAGGTGAGTGAAGTTCTTTCCTAAGTTTTTTCATGTGAAAGAAAGTTTGTTTCAGTGCTGCGTGCTGAGAACTGTATGACATATTTCTATTTCCTTTTTGCACAGAGTTCCAGGATTGCCTTCTGTGGCTTAACTGGATTTCTGATTGGAATATTTTTCAGTGCTCCTGTAGCTACATAAGGACACTTCCACCTTTCTAAGGCCCGATTTGGTCTCGCTAACCTTTTTTTAAAAGGTTATGTTATCCTCTAAGAGAAAAACTACAGATGTGTCTGAAGCATAAACTGGCATGTTTCCTTACAATGTTCCTGGCATTTGGGGGTGCTACTACAGATATTGCCTTAGATATGTGATAGACTTATGGTTCATTCACCCTTTTGGACCCACCATGAAATGAGATGGTGCAAATGGGTCAAGCATATCCGGAAATTATATGGCTCACGAGTTGGCCCTGATTCTACAAGGCCTTCAGTGTGAAATGAAGTCACAGAATGGTGGGTCTACAACAGCTATATTCCCCTATTCTTGCTAAGCCACCTGACTGCCACCTGGTAAGGAAACACTACCATGTGTTAAGGACATATTGCTAGCCTTACCTCCAGATTGCTAAGCAAGCGCAACTCTTATGTTTGTATCCTTAATATTTTCTCACATTTTCAGCCCTGTAAGGACTGGGATTTATTTTTTTTATAAGGCCTTGAATAGTTGTGGATTTCAGTTGGCTGAGTCAGTGTCTTGTGGAGCAGAGTGCTTTGACTGAGACTGGGAAATTTGCTGTGGTCTGTGAGGAAGGATGGAGATACCCACCACTCAACACACAATGCTGAACACATCACTAGACCAAGGTGTCTGTGAAACATTAGCAAGAAGGGAAAGAGTGCTTGGTAGGAAGACACAAAGGACTAGGCTGTGCAGAGGAGGGTCACCAAAGTGGCCCAGGGTATCTTGCCAGGCGCCATCTTTACTTACATTTCCTCCCCCTGCTGAATGTGTGATGTTATCCTTGGAACCACATCTGGATTGAATATCGCTAAAATCAATCTTCTTGCTTAAAATCCTAACCTAAAAGGAATCGGAGGTTAACTTGCTATAAAAAGTGTTAACGTTGGTATGCAAAGCTCCCAACAAAGTCCTGTCTGCTGCAGTGGAGGGGGCCGTTTGCTTTACAAGTTATGCTCTAATCATGAGTCAAAGTTGTTTAAGAATGCCTTGACCTTTCTATCCTGTTTCTCTCCAGCTGCCTGCATGGCAAAACAAAACCATTTCTTCAAGATTCTGAGAGGCAGGTGACTTTTCTATAGCAGCAGCTAGTTAAGTGCCCATCCGTGTGAAGATAGAAGGCCTATATCCTCTAAGCTACTGCAATGGGGCAAGGGAACAGTAGGCTCCTGAAAAGTGCAAGCAGTGCACTGAATGCTGGCTCAATATATTAAATATCAGCTTGGATTTCCATTATGAGGCACATACAACAAAATGCAAAGGCTGCAGCTCATGAGAGAAGTACAGTGGTACCTCGGGTTACATACGCTTCAGGTTACATATGCTTCAGGTTACAGACTCCGCTAACCCAGAAATAGTACCTCGGGTTAAGAACTTTGCTTCAGGATGAGAACAGAAATCGCACGGTGGTGGCGCGGCGGCAGCAGCAGCGGGAGGCTCCATTAGCTAAAGTGGTACCTCAGGTTAAGAACAGTTTCAGGTTAAGAACGGACCTCCGGCACAAATTAAGTACGTAACCAGAGGTACCACTGTAGTCAGTATGAATACTTTCTTGGTAGCGGACTTCCGGTCTACTGCGGAGGACAATGGCAATGTGCTAAGTGTCGTCCACAACATGGAGTGGACAGAAAGGCGTGGAGGGTGGTGCTAGAGCTCAGCGCACCCCAACCCCCCCCCCAGAAGAGTGGGGACCCTAGGGCTCCAGCAGAGTGGAAAAACTCGCCCCCTGAACATCTCCAAGCTGCTGCTGTGCGCGTGGGAGGGAAGGGGCTTGAGTTCGCTCTCAACTCCAACACAGCCTGCTGCCGAAGCTATGATTTGTCACCAGAAGCAGCAGATCTTCCAATTAGAGGTAAATGTGAAATAAAACATTTAAAATAAAAAATTAGAGGCTAAAAAGTTTATTTGGCGAAACGAAAGCAAAACAGGAAGTCAGCTTCCGATTTCTGCGGATGAGCTCTGCAAAGGGAATTTTTTTGTGAATGGGACACAGAGACTGCCTACAGCAACGGAGAGTTGAAACATATATATATATGCAGGTTTTGGTGTCTTCGGGTGTCTTCCCGTGTAAGAGTCGGGGTGTCTGGGCGACGTTTCGACGAGGTCTCACTCGTCATCTTCAAGACCTCGTCGAAACGTCGCCCAGACACCCCGACTCTTACACGGGAAGACACCCGAAGACACCAAAACCTGCATTCCTGTACCCGTGAAAATCTACGAAAGCATATATATATATATATATATATATATATATATATATGTAGGTTTTGGTGTCTTCGGGTGTCTTCCCGTGTAAGAGTCGGGGTGTCTGGGCGACGTTTCGACGAGGTCTCACTCGTCATCTTCAGGCTGGTGCTTTCGGCTTCTTGTTACTGGAACAGAGCAGAATCTGGTGTTTGAGTTCCTATAAATACTGTTGAGGGGTGTGGTGTATAGCCTCCAACGTTCTGGGCAGAGAGGAAGTTCCTAGATTAGTGTGCCTTTTCTTCTTTTGTTCCTTAATTACTTGAGGGATATCTTGAGTGATTTCATGAGTGATATTCTGAATACCACTGGGTGGGTCATTAAGTGTAGATTAGTTGCTAAAGCTTTCGTGTCTTGACCTCTTGAGCTTGTGAAGAGTTTTTCTGAGAAGATGGCTGTGCTGCATTTAGTTGTGCTCTGGCTTGGCTTCGTGTATAGGGGCGAGCTGTAATTTTGTGCCTTGTGCCAGCCAGATCTGTGTAGGGATTGCAGGGGGGTGCAGCATCCGGAGGTGCCACTATAGTTTGGCTACTGGATGGAGTCTGTAGTATGTCTGTGGAGAGGGTCTGGGTTTGGGTCTGGTGTGGTTGATTGGTGACGGCGTTCTGTGTGCCTCTGGTTCTGGTGTCGGTTTTTGTGGGGAGGGCTAATTTCCAGATGTCAGGCAGGCGGGACGTGTCGTCACGCTTGTTCATGTTGTGAGGGTGTTTCTCTATCTCGATGGCTTCCATGATTATTCTCTTGTGGTGATGTTCCATGTTAAAGAGCAATTTGGAATCTGCAAAATTAATTTCGTGTCCTGTTTCTTTCATGTGTTGGAAAAGAGAGGAAGTTTTTTCTTCTTTTTTGACGGCATTCTTGTGTTCTGCGATACGTGCATTTATTCGTCTGTTTGTTTGTCCAATGTACGTGGCTGGGCAGACTTTGCAGGGTATTTCATAGACCCCTTGGTTTTCGAGCTGGATTTTGTCTTTTGGGTTTCTGAGGATATTGGCTATTTTTTGGTTGGTGCAGAAGGCTGTTTTGATATTGTGTTTATGGAGGATTTTGCTAATTTTGTCTGTAGTGCCCTTGATATAAGGAAGGAGGGCCATGCCATTGTTTTCTTCTGTGTCTTGGTTTTTGGGGGGTGTTTCTTTTTGGATTAGCTTCGTAACCTTGTTTTTCTGGTATCCATTGGCGATTAACACATTTGAGAGATTCTGTAACTCAGTTGTCAAGTGGTCTTTGTCAGCCAGGCGTTTGGTTCTGGAGATGAGAGTCTTGGCTACGGAGTTTATTTGTGCAGGGTGGTGGTGTGATTGTGCATGTAAGTAGCGGTTGGTGTGTGTTTTTTTCCGGTAAATAGCCAATATCCTCAGAAACCCAAAAGACAAAATCCAGCTCGAAAACCAAGGGGTCTATGAAATACCCTGCAAAGTCTGCCCAGCCACGTACATTGGACAAACAAACAGACGAATAAATGCACGTATCGCAGAACACAAGAATGCCGTCAAAAAAGAAGAAAAAACTTCCTCTCTTTTCCAACACATGAAAGAAACAGGACATGAAATTAATTTTGCAGATTCCAAATCGCTCTTTAACATGGAACATCACCACAAGAGAATAATCATGGAAGCCATCGAGATAGAGAAACACCCTCACAACATGAACAAGCGTGACGACACGTCCCGCCTGCCTGACATCTGGAAATTAGCCCTCCCCACAAAAACCGACACCAGAACCAGAGGCACACAGAACGCCGTCACCAATCAACCACACCAGACCCAAACCCAGACCCTCTCCACAGACATACTACAGACTCCATCCAGTAGCCAAACTATAGTGGCACCTCCGGATGCTGCACCCCCCTGCAATCCCTACACAGATCTGGCTGGCACAAGGCACAAAATTACAGCTCGCCCCTATACACGAAGCCAAGCCAGAGCACAACTAAATGCAGCACAGCCATCTTCTCAGAAAAACTCTTCACAAGCTCAAGAGGTCAAGACACGAAAGCTTTAGCAACTAATCTACACTTAATGACCCACCCAGTGGTATTCAGAATATCACTCATGAAATCACTCAAGATATCCCTCAAGTAATTAAGGAACAAAAGAAGAAAAGGCACACTAATCTAGGAACTTCCTCTCTGCCCAGAACGTTGGAGGCTATACACCACACCCCTCAACAGTATTTATAGGAACTCAAACACCAGATTCTGCTCTGTTCCAGTAACAAGAAGCCGAAAGCACCAGCCTGAAGATGACGAGTGAGACCTCGTCGAAACGTCGCACAGACACCCCGACTCTTACACGGGAAGACACCCGAAGACACCAAAACCTGCATATATATATATATATATATATATATATATATATATATATATATATGAATATATATATTAACTATCAAGTAACCTATTGGATTATAAATTGGAAGCTGGAGGAATTTGAACAGTATTTTAAAAATTGGTGGAGCAGAAGAGGAAAAGGGAAAAGAAAGGGAGCTAGCAGGGGACTCTCGGCACTTCTGTGGGGTAACCACAGAAAGTGGAAAGAGCCTGGAACAGCTTCCAAAGTAACTTCAATACTCCAAGAGATTGAAAGAGCTTGCCAAGAAAGATCTGTCGATTGAAACTCCAGCACGTTTGTGAATTAAACAAGAAGACAAAATGCCATGGGATTACATATAAGAAATAAAATGGAGATATAAATTCTGGAACTATTGCAAGTCACCACTGTTTGAAACAATTACAAGTAGATAAGTACAAATTAAAGAATAACCTTGTTTTTAAAGACATAAATCTGAAACTGAACTGGCCTAACATCTTTTTGCTTTATGGACTTTTAAATTACTTTCTTATTTTTTCTTCTTATTTTTTGCCCTTTTAATTGTACATTTTATATCTCCTGATTTATTGGATGTTTTCATTTCTCTCTGCCTTTTTTGTTATATGACTGTATGATTTGTTGTTGTGGGGAGGGAGAAGGCAGACAAAAGGGAAAGGGAAACTGGAAAGAGTCTGGGAGGGGGGAAACAACCTCATGGCTGGGATAGAGCCGGAACTTGCAGGTGTGACCTTGAACAACTCAAAAAACACTGGGAACCAACTGATAAGACATGTTGGGTAAGGAGGGAACAACAACCAGGAAAGTGGCAGCTGCAGCGGTGGGGGCCGCTAGAAGGGCTAGTGTGCGAGGAGAAACGGGAGATAAAGGGGAGAGAGAGCAAACAGATCTTCTTGCACAGCAACTCTTGGAATTCAGGAAAGAAATGGTTCAATCAATGCAAGAATTTACAAAACAGGTTCACAGTGACATGGAAAAATCCAATCAAACATTGATTGAACAAGTGCACAGGGATATTAAAAATTTGAAGAGTTTTGAAAGAGCAATTTGGGATATTGGGAGACAAGGCCAACAAACTGGAAACCAAAGTAGACAAACTAGAAAAACTTAAAAGAGGAGGTAGGAGAATTAAGGGAGAAACAAAAAGGGTTGATGGGAACTGTGGAAGGGGTTCAAGGGAAGCAGAATGAATTGGAGGACCAGATCCTCCTCTTGCAGCTAAGGGAAAGAGACAGGACATTACGAATTAGAGGCCTTCCAGAATCTGACACAGAGCCAAATTTGGAGACATTTGTTACACAGACAATCTCAGAATGGATGGGAGAAAGTAAAGACTGGTTGGATGGACTTTCAGAGAGCTGTTTCAGAATTAGATCGTGCGAAAGTCGAGAACAGATGCAGCCAGATGTTTTATTAACATTAGTAACAAAAAGAGTGAAGGATGCAATCCTTCAGAACAGCTTTGAAAAAAATCTTGTGGTTGCCGGACAGAAAGTAGACATTTTTAGGGAGATCCCACTGAAATTGAGATTTAGAAGAATCAAATATAGGTTTTTAACAACAGCACTCAGGAGAGCTATCAGATACAAATGGGAATTTCCAGAGGGCATTTCTTTCACATACCTGAAAAGGAGATATAGGCTAACATCAGAGTTTCAGGTGAGAGAGTTCTTTGACAAATGCAGGAGAGACTTAGATTCCAAACAAGACAGGGGAGACCCTTGAGCTGAACAAAAAGAGGCCTTGGAGCAGTTAGCATTGGAAGGCACTACACCAGAAAAAACAGATATTGCAACTGACTATGACATTGGCCAATCTTAAAATACTGAGCAGGAATGTGAATGGATTGAACTGCAATCGGATTGAGCATGTAATAGCAAAATAGAAATTAGACATAATTTGCCTCCAAGAGACACATATTGCAAATAAAGGGGGTCTTAATTAACAAAAAAAAAAAAGGTATGGATTTCATTTCATCAGATAAAACCAAAAAAAGAGGAGGTTTTTTTTTACATTAATCCTGCACTTGAACCCAGATTGATTCAGAACCATGAAAAAGGCAGAATCTTAATAATACAAGTTAAAATTCAGGGAGAGAAAGTGTTATTGGTTGGCACTTATGCACCCAACAATAAAAAAGTATTCTTCTTTAAAAAAATAGAAACAGAACCACACGAATTTGCAGATCAAAAGATGATCTTAATGGGAGACCTAAATGGAGTTCCAGAACAGACAGGCAGATCAGCCAAGCAAAAAAGAGACCAAGGAAGATAAATTACCAAAGACTTTTATTGATATGACTCAAAATCTAAATTTGATAGATATATGGAGAATGAGACATATGTTTGATACAGAGTTCACTTATTACAGCCATGTACACAATAGCAGCTCGAGAATAGACTCTTTGTGGATTTCCAAAGAATTGGAAATAAGAGTAAAAAAATTTGAAATTAACCCCAGAACTTTTTCAGACCATAATTCCTTGATTATGGAATTACAAAAAGAAAGCCAAATCTCTTTCAGATGGAGACTATATGATGATTTACTAGATGATCAAAAATTTGTAGAAAAAATAAAAAAGACCTTGATTGATTATTTTGAAATAAATAATCAAGGACAGACAAAATTACAGACAGTCTGGGATGCAAGTAAGGCGGTGGTGAGAGGACTCTATACAACAAAACTCATATAAAAGGAAATTGAAAGAGAAATAGAAACAGGAAATTCTAGAGGAAATTACTCAAAAGGAGAAACAGCTGCCAAATAAAGCAAATAAAGAAGCAGTGAAACAGGCAATTAAAACCTTACAAACTCAATACTCAACGATAATCAATGAGGAAATTAGTTGGAAAATAAAGAGAGTAAAAAAAATATATTTGAGCATGTAAACAAACCGGGAAAATTGTTAGCCTGGCAGTTAAAAAAAAATGAACAAAGGAACTTCATAAATAAAATTAATCTAAATGGAAAGATCACAGATAAGATAAAGGAAATTAGAGTAGGATTTGTTAAATATTCTTCAGATTTGTATAGACAAGGGAAAGAAAAAACATTCAAGAGTATATCAGAAGTAGTAACATGCCACATATAAAGGATGAACAAAGGAAGATTTTTAATACCCAAGAACTGCTAGAGGCAATAAAAGGCTCTAAAAATGGCAAGTCACCAGGCCCGGATGGACTTACGGCAAAATATTATAAAAAATTAAGTGAACAACTAGTGAACCCACTGAAAGATGTCATGAATGAGATACTGAACACAGGTGAAATTCCAGAAACATGGAAAGAGGCCTATATTACAGTAATTCCAAAACAAGACGCAGACTTGCTGCAAATCAAAAATTACAGACCTATCTCTTTGTTAAACAACGATTACAAACTGTTTGCAAACTTATTAGCTAACAGATTGAAAAATATACTAAATGAGTATATACATCAAGACCAGGCAGGATTTCTTCCAGGTAGACAAATGAAGGGGAATATAAGGAATATTTTGAATATCATACAATACCTGGAGGCTAAAAATGAAAAGAAAGCAGCAATGATGTTTATAGATGCTGAAAAAGCTTTTGACAGCGTCTCTTGGAAATTTATGACAAAGATATTAGACGAAATCAAAAGTAGGCCTAAATTCCTAAAAGGAATATCAGCAATCTATTCAGAACAAAAAGCAAAATTAATTATAAACCAGGTAATAACGGATGATTGTAAGATTCAAAAAGGAACCAGACAAGGATGTTCACTATCACCATGGTTGTTCATCCTGGTACTGGAAGTACTTGCCAGAAATATAAGAGCAGATAAAGAGATCACAGGCATTAAAACTGGGAAAAGTGAGTTTAAATTAAAAGTATATGTAGATGACTTAGTGATAACAGTGGAAGACCCAAAAACTTCACTCCCTAAAGTAATAGAAAAGATTCAGAAATTTGGGGAAGTACCAGGATTTAAATTAAAAAGGAATAAAACTAAATTATTAGTTAAACATTTGAAGGAAGAAGAAAAAAATAATGAGGCAATGTTTAAAAGGAATTATTAAAATAATGAATAAGCCAAAAAGGAGATTGAAACACATGTCAACATTCTACATATCTGGCTAGACTTAAGTAAACAAAAATGTTTTTAGCAAGTGACAAAGAGAGTACAGTGAAGGCGTCTTGCCTGATGCAAATAAGCAGGGAGTTCCAATGTGTAGCTGCTGCCCCACTAAAAGGTAAGTTTATTACAAATGCTTTACCACTGACCCATGGCCTTTCCTCCCCAATAACCTGAAGTAGAAATTTGCCCTTCTTAATAACAATGCAACAGTGGCATTGCAACATCTATATTTTCAGGCAACACAGATGTGAAATAATACAAGTGCCATAAACTAAAATGGAAATGTTGAATGTGAAAGACTGTGCTGTGGTACTCTTCTCATATATGCAGTCATTTGTAACTGCAGTGGTTTATCATATGTGGCTATTGTCTTGTCACTAGCAAATGTCTGTTCTGAGGTTTTTGTATCCTTTCTTTTATGGATGGAGATTAATCATAGAATCATAGAACTGTAGAGTTGGAAGGGACCTTGAGGGTCATTGAATCCAACCCCTTACAAACTTAACAGCTGATGACTGGAATGGCCAAGGCAACTGTCACAAGATTTTTGAACAGTTGTGTATGTTATTTTAGGTGATTTGGTTATTTTAAAAACCTTGACAGGAGAGCACTGACCCTCAAACATGAACCCTGGATCTAATTCCTGGAGAAGTGTGAGTCAGATGGATAACAAAAACCCCTTCCCAATTTCTGTCCAGCCTGCCTGTTGCCAGCAGCAAGGAATCGGCAACACCTCTGAGCAGTGGTCAGGAGGAAGAATTTGCTCCACAAATGCAGATTCAAGGGGCAAAGAAAGTCCAAACTGCTGCAAGGTCTTGTGAAAGCCTGATTTAGAAATACAGTGCCCCTTGATTTAGAAATGCAGCAAGCTCTTCAACTGGCATGGCAGAGGCACACAGGAAAGAATCATACAATCATAGAATCATAGAATCATAGAGTTGGAAGAGACCACAAGGGCCATCGAGTCCAACCCCCTGCCAAGCAGGAAACACCATCAGAGCACTCCTGACATATGGTTGTCAAGCCTCAAGAAGACTCCACCACACTCCTTGGCAGCAAATTCCACTGTCGAACAGCTCTTACTGTCAGGAAGTTCTTCCTAATGTTTAGGTGGAATCTTCTTTCTTGTAGTTTGGATCCATTGCTCCGTGTCCACTTCTCTGGAGCAGCAGAAAACAACATTTCTCCCTCCTCTATGTGACATCCTTTTATATATTTGAACATGGCTATCATATCACCCCTTAACCTCCTCTTCTCCAGGCTAAACATGCCCAGCTCCCTTAGCCGTTCCTCATAAGGCATCGTTTCCAAGCCTTTGACCATTTTGGTTGCCCTCCTCTGGACACGTTCCAGTTTGTCAGTGTCCTTCTTGAACTGTGGTGCCCAGAACTGGACACAGTACTCCAGGTGAGGTCTGACCAGAGCAGAATACAGTGGGACTATTACTTCCCTTGATCTAGATGCTATACTCCTATTGATGCAGCCCAGAATTGCATTGGCTTTTTTAGCTGCCACGTCACACTGTTGGCTCATGTCAAGTTTGTGGTCAACCAAGACTCCTAGATCCTTTTCACATGTACTGCTCTCAAGCCAGGTGTCCCCCATCTTGTATTTGTGCCTCTCATTTTTTTTGCCCAAGTGCAATACTTTACATTTCTCCCTGTTAAAATTCATCTTGTTTGTTTTTGCCCAGTTCTCTAATCTGTCAAGGTCGTTTTGAAGTGTGATCCTGTCCTCTGGGGTGTTAGCCACCCCTCCCAATTTGGTGTCATCTGCAAATTTGATCAAGATGCCCTTGAGTCCATCATCCAAGTCGTTGATAAAGATGTTGAATAAGACCGGGCCCAAGACAGAACCCTGTGGCACCCCACTAGTCACTCTTCTCCAGGATGAAGAGGAACCATTGATGAGCACCCTTTGGGTTCGGTCAGTCAGCCAGTTACAAATCCACTGAGTGGTAGCATAGTCAAGACCGCATTTTACCAGCTTCTTTACAAGAATATCATGGGGCACCTTGTCAAATGCCTTGCTGAAATCAAGGTAGGCTACATCCACTGCGTTCCCTTCATCTACCAGGCTTGTAATTCTGTCAAAAAACGAGATCAGGTTAGTCTGACATGACTTATTTTTCAGAAATCCATGCTGACTATTGGTGATCACAGCATTCCTTTCTAGGTGCTCACAGACTGTTTGCTTAATGATCTGCTCCAGAATCTTCCCTGCTATTGATGTCAGACTGACTGGGCGGTAATTATTTGGGTCCTCTCTTTTCCCCTTTTTGAAAATAGGGACAACATTTGCCCTCCTCCAGTCTGCCGGGACTTCGCCTGTTCTCCAGGAATTCTCAAAGATGACTGCCAGTGGTTCTGAGATCACACCTGCCAGTTCTTTTAATACTCTTGGATGCAGTTCATCTGGCCCTGGAGACTTGAATACATCTAAACTAGCCAAGTATTCTTGTACTATCTCCTTAGTTATTCTGGGCTGTGTTTCCTCTGCTGAATCATTTGCTCCAAATTCTTCAGGTCGGGCATTGTTTTCTTTATCGGAGAAGACTAAGGCAAAGAAGGCATTGAGGAGTTCAGCCCTTTCTGTGTCCCCTGTTTGCATTTCACCATCTTCTCCTCTGAGTGACCCCACCGTTTCTTTGTTCTTCCTTTTGCTACGAACATACCCATAGAAGCCTTTTTTGTTGCTTTTAACCTCTCTAGCAAGCCTGAGTTCATTTTGTGCTTTAGCTTTTCTGACTTTGTGTCTACACGTGCTGGCTATTTGTTTGAATTCCTCTTTGGTGGTTTCCCCCATTTTCCATTTTTTGTACACATCCTTTTTTAATCTTAACTCAGTTAAAAGTTCTTTAGATAGCCACGCTGGCTTCTTTAGGCACCTTCCATGTTTCCGTCTCACTGGTATTGCCTGACGTTGTGCTTTTAGTATCTCCCTCTTAACAAACTCCCAGCCATCATGAACTCCCTTTCCTTTTAGTATTACTGTCCATGGGATCTCACCCAGCACTTCCGTAAGTTTTATGAAGTCGGCTTTCTTAAAGTCAAGAAATTGAGTCCTAGTATGCTTGGCTGCTCCTTTCCGCTGTATAGTAAACTTCAGAAGAGCATGATCACTCGCGCCTAATGATCCTTCCACTTCTACCCCACTAACCAGGTCATCAACATTGGTTAGGACCAGATCTAAAATGGCTGTTCCTCTTGTTGCTTCTCCCACTTTCTGGACAATGAAGTTGTCTGCAAGGCCAGTGAGGAATCTGTTTGACCTTATGCTCTTGGCTGAGTTTGACATCCAACAAATATCCGGGTAATTGAAGTCCCCCATTACTACTATCTCCCTTCCTTTTGCATGCTTGGCCATCTGTTCCAGGAAGGCATCATCTATGTCCTCCGTTTGGCTTGGGGATCTATAGTAAACTCCCACAATGAGGTCCCTGTTATTCTTCTCTCCCTTAATTTTGACCCAAATGCTCTCACTTTGGCTTTGAGGTTCTAAATCTTGGATCTCTTCACAGGTATACACATCCCTGACATATAACGCCACTCCTCCTCCTTTCTTTTCTGGTCTGTTTCTCTGAAATAGATTGTATCCCCCCATTATTACATTCCAATCGTGGGACTTATCCCACCAGGTTTCAGTGATGCCTATTATGTCATATTTAGTTTGCTGTACCAAGAGCTCAAGCTCATCTTGTTTATTTCCCATGCTTTGCGCATTAGTGTACAGACATTGAAGTCCATTAATCATTCCCCCGTGTCTCTTATTTAAGGATTTTTTCCTCCCACCACTAGGTCTGCGTGCTGTTTGCTCCATTTGGTCTATGACATTTGGATGATCATCTTCATCAATCGATAGGCTCCTACCTTCAGGAGCACTGTCTCCCTCCCCCACATTAGTCAGTTTAAAGCCCTCCTGATGAGGTTTCTGAGATTTTTGGCAAAAACATTTCTCCCAACCGTTGTGAGGTGCAGCCCATCGCTTGCCAGAAGTCCATCTTCCAGAAACTGCAGTCCGTGATCTAAGAATCCAAACCGTTCCTGTTTACACCATCTACGAAGCCAGCTGTTCACTTCCACTATTTTTTCCTCTCTCCCTGGGCCACGTCGTTCAACTGGGAGGACAGATGAGATGACAATTTGTGCATTTAGTTGCTTCAATTTCCTGCCGAGAGCCTCGTAGTCTCTCTTGATCTTCTGGAGGCTATTGCTTGCAGTGTCATTGGTTCCCACATGAACCAAGAGGAAGGGGTATTTGTCATTGGGTTTTATGATTCCTTGCAGTCGTTCAGTTACATCTTGGATCTTAGCCCCGGGGAGACAGCACACTTCCCGAGACATCTTGTCAGGCCCACAGATCACTGCTTCTGTTCCCCTCAGTAGGGAATCCCCTATCACCACTACACACCTCCTCTTAGGTTTGGTCGGGGTTCTTCCATGAGCTGTCCGTTCCAAGGTCGCCTGCACATTCCCTGAGGACTGACTTTGCTGCTCGTCTTCATTTACCTGATCGACAGAAATGAGGGAGAGATCCTCAAATGGAGTCTGCTCTTCGTCTTCCATGCTAGGGGAGAGGACCTCAAAGCGATTGTGTATTTCTAAACAATCAGAACGAACCCTGGGCCTCCTACTTCTTTGAGTCACGTTTCTCCATATATCTGGTTCCTGTGTTGGTGAACTAGCCTCCTTCTCAGGGGAGTCCCCTGTCTCCTCCTTGATGGAGACGGTGTGGTCTGTTGCTTCCAAGAAGAGCTCTAGCTCTCTAATTCTTTGGAGCGTAGCTACACGTTCCTCCAGTTGCTGGACTTTGTTCAGGTTCTTTTCCATCTCAACTCTGACCTACGAGTCTGAATGAAACCTGCGTGATTCAGGCCTTTATCTCCTCATTTTCATCTGGACAGGAATTCTTGCTGGCCAAGGGCTTGGCCTGCATCAGGCCCAGTTGTTGGCCAATTGCAGCCCTTGGAGTCACCACACCCACAAATTTATTGTTAGATGCCCCATTTTGTCTCACATCCTGTTCCAAAGCCTGAGATTCATTTTTACAGCATAGTTCCCTAGCGTTTGATTCTTACCTGCCCTTGTAAAAGAACTCACCCTAAAGTATCAAAGTTCATAAAGAACTTATTTAAAAGCTTTCCAGCTTTTGCACCCTATTCTCAATTCTCAGCTGACTTCTCAGCAGAATCCAGTGCATCTCCTGCACCTGCAACTAGAGCCAGAAGCAGCCATCGCCTGGGGGTTGGGGGAGTCCTGGCCTGTGAGGGGCTTAACATCCAGCTGCTTCAGCAACCTTTCTGGACCAAGATTATTTCTTTGGGCACCTGCTGTGGCTCAGAGATTCAGCAGCACAGTGGTGGTTGGAACACCTGAAGACTTGCAGGGAGGGGTGGAAGGTTCTAGCACCTTTGCTACCTCTGTGCTTCCTACATCCGCCACTGGAGCCAGAATCTGTGAGGGTCAGGGGCTATAGCAGTTTCTCAGTGAGAGACAAACACCTGAATTTTTCAACTGCCAGTTCAAGGCCTGGAGTTTTCAGTTGCAGAGTGGCAGCTGGAGAATTAGGGAAGAGAAAACCTTTGTACACTTTTGCTAATAACTAGTGCACTATGGTCTATCTCTTGCATTTTATTGATATTGCAAGCCATCCTGCACTTTATTCTTGGACCATATACTCCAATCCACAGTTAAGCCTTCAAAACATTCTACTATATAAAACCAATGCTGGGGGGGGGGGGAGGAATGTTTAAAGTTTTTTTTTCTCCTGTGCTTCTTTCACTAGGTTACTTCCTTCCTGTGCTCATGACATCTTATGCAACTGGAGTTATGAGGCTGATTATATGCAATTTCCTGAAAGGTTTATGAAAATTCATGTATACCTCAGAGGCTATTATCCTCTGCATACGTGTGCATAACTTTCAATGATAATTCAGTCCCTAGGGGACCAATTCTGCCATCTTTCTTCACTCCAAATTCCCTTTGAAGTATATAGGACATGACACAGGCAGTGGAACTTTTAAGTTTAGTATGCACATAGAAAAAACCCATTAGATAGATAGTTAGATAAGACTGCAGCAATGCAGGCAAGGAAGTCTGGGCTGAACCCCCAGGCATAGGCCCCAGTCATTATACAGATAGACTATATTTCTAAAGCTTCTGAAAAGATTTAGTTAATCACACTCAATTGGTTTCCTGAAGTCTGGTTTGACCAGGTAAAAGAGTAATCCCCTGGGAAGTGCCCAGTTCACATCTCACCTCAACTACAAAGCCACCTCTTGGGCTTTGCAATATGGGAATTATAAAACTGACCTCCCTGATAGAACTTGCAAGTCTTGGTGACAGTGTATTGTTATTATCGTGTTTCTATGTGGTCTTTCCTTCAGGAAGCTCAATGGCATTAGGCTGTGAAAAGGTGCCTAGCCCAAGGTCAACTAGTGAGTTTTGTAGCTTCCTGAGGGCTTTGAACTTGGGTCTCCCAGCACTATTAACAACGACACCACCATGGCTCTTTGTGAAATGCTTTGGGCACTGATATGTGCCCAATAACTGCTAAGTATTATTATTGTTCATTTCAAATGACAGGTCCATTTCCATTCCACTCCAGCTGTAAACTGAAAGTTGCTCAGGGAGAGTAGGGTGGCTTCAAAGGTTAAGGTACTACAAGATTCTATGTTCAGTCTTCAACATCTGCCATTCAAAGGATCAGGGAGCAGGTGATGTGAAAAGCCTCTGCCTGACACTCTGGAGGATTTTGTCCTGGCCTTCGAACTGAACTGAACACCCTAGAGAACCAAAGCCAGGCTACACGAACCATAGACTGATACAAATCCATATATTCTAATCTCTTGCTTGAGGGACATCAATGGCAACTGAGTGTATCTTGTACCAAATAAGTCCCTCACATATCCCAAGCCAAAGGAAACATCATGCTAAAAGGCCAACTAGATGTTATGCTAAGATGACATCAGCAACCATCTCCCTACATGATATTCTGTCTTTCCCAAACTCCACTGCACATCATTGGCTGCTGTTGAGGAGTGGGAAACACAAAGCACTGTGATGTCAGGGTACAGCTAAGTTCCACAAGCCATTGTTATCGAGGAAGACGGTGCAGCTAAATGCACAGTTGCTGTTTTCAGCAGTAACTGCACGTCTTGATTCTTAAAAATCCAGGGTTCATTCTCACATTGGCAATCCTTTGAACACATTTTTGGCCACCTCTGAAAACTTGTGGATATGTGTTGTTGCTGTGATTAATATGAGAATCTGGGTCTGAGGAAGACCTGGTGTTGTAGCATCATCTTTGGCAGTGTCAGCTGCCTTGTAGCCAATTCTCTGTACTAATATGAAAACGTTTGCAGATTGGCAGGCACTGGTGTCATTTACACCACGAGATGGAGAGATAGGCGATATCTTTTATAATAGGGAAAGTGTTCTTTTCGCCACACAAGCTTGTACAGCACAGTTTCTGCTACTGTCCTGTTAACATATGAAGGGCAATCCTCATAACAGATCCCCATAGTGGGATTTGTTATCTCTAGAGGTTTTGTTTAGCTCACAGATCTCTCAATGAAAATAAGCATATTCCACTGATGGGATACATTTTCTTCTCTGGAATTAGTAGTGCATTGACACACATCTCTACATTTCCATAACAAGGAGGGGTGGGAGGGAAATAAAGATAAAATAAGGCTTGGCACACGTTGCAAAAATTCCCAATTACATTCCTTGGGACATCTTGCAAATCATTCATGCCGCCTGGTTGCTTCTGAATGCCCTTCCCTGCAGTGTTTTCTGTTCCTGACGGATAGCATGCTAAATTACTTCTGAAACCTATCAGACATGCCCAAGAGCAAGCAGCCTTAAAATTTTGCCAAGAATTGAATATTTTTACCCAGCAACCCCTTAAGAAGGAAAACAGGCAATTCTCTCCTGTTTAAGATCACAAGATGTACAGCTTCCTTGGCTTTTAGCCCCATATAAAACCAATTAAAAACTTCTTGAGGCACAAATTGTAAGCTTGGCTGCAATGCCACAGTGTGAGGTACGATTCCCCAAGGAGACGAGGGAAAGTGCAAGATTCTCTTTGGTCTCTCCTGTCCCATTTTACTTGCTATGTACAAAGTCGCAATAGTCATGCTCAGCTGAATCACATAGTGCGCCTTTTGCTGAGGTGTACGACTGCAGAATACTGGAGTAGGCCCTCTCCGATTGCATGGAGCCCGGACAGCCCCGTGGTTTTCTTCGGAGCTGAGGGCGATGAAACAATCGCTGAGACGGCTAGAGCGTCTGTGGCAGAAAACTCACTCCGAATCTGACCGGACACAGGTTAGAGCTCAACGCCGAGCCTACCAAGTGGCGATAGCGACGGCGAAGAAGACTTTCTTCACCGCCTCTATTGCATCTGCAGAAAATAGTAGCAGGAGACTCTTTCAGGTGGTCCGCAATTTAACGGAACCACCTTTACCACCGGGGCCTTGTAAAGACCCCAAGATCTCCTGCAACGATTTTGCAAAGTTTTTTGCAGATAAAATCACTCATATTCGGAAGGAGCTAGACACCACCGTGGGAGCAGGGCCGGGGCGGGAGAGTGCTAGAGCCCTGTCTGGTCAAGTTGCATGGAATCAATTTCAATCCGTTACCCCCGAGGATGTGGACAGGCTGCTTGGACGCGAGAAACCAACCACCTGGATCCTTGATCCTTGCCCATCCTGGCTAATAAAAGCAAGCCGGGAAGGGCTGGGCGATGGGCTCTGCGGGGTGGTGAATGCTTCCCTCTGTGAGGGAACATTCCCAGATCCGCTGAAAGAGGCGGTCATTAAACCGCTTCTTAAAAAACCATCTTTAGACCCGGCCAGTATGGCCAACTATCGCCCAGTCTCAAATCTTCCATTCTTGGGCAAGGTGATTGAGCGTGTGGTTGCTGAACAACTCCAGGCACGCCTGGAGGATGCAGACCATTTGGATCCCTTCCAATCAGGGTTCAGGCCTCATCATGGGACTGAAACTGCCTTGGTCGCACTGGTTGATGATCTCCGGCGAGCTAGGGACAAAGGTGAGAGTTGTTTCCTAGTTCTGCTGGATCTCTCTGGACCGTCTAGAGGGGTTGGGAGCTGGGGGCACTGTTATACAGTGGTTTCGCTCCTTCCTCCTGGGCCGTGTTCAGAAAGTGGTGGTGGGGGATGAGTGTTCAGACCCCTGGGCCCTCACTTGTGGGGTGCCTCAGGGTTCCGTCCTCTCCCCCATGCTTTTTAACATCTATATGAAGCCGCTGGGAGAGATCATCAGGGGGTTTGGACTGGGTGTCCATCAATATGCAGATGATACCTAGCTCTACCTTTCTTTCAAATCAGAACCAGTGAAGGCGGTGAAGGTCCTGTGTGAGTGCCTGGAGGCGGTTGGAGGATGGATGGCGGCTAATGGATTGAAGTTGAATCCTGACAAGACAGAAGTACTGTTTTTGGGGGACAGGGGGCGGGCTGGTGTGGAGGACTCCCTGGTCCTGAATAGGGTAACTGTGCCCCTGAAGGACCAGGTGCGTAGCCTGGGAGTCATTTTGGACTCACAGCTGTCCATGGAGGCGCAGGTCAATTCTGTATCCAGGGCAGCTGTCTACCAACTCCACCTGGTACGCAGGCTGAGACCCTACCTGCCCGCAGACTGTCTGGCCAGAGTGGTGCATGCTCTAGTTATCTCCCGCTTGGACTACTGCAATGCGCTCTACGTGGGGCTACCTTTGAAGGTGACTCGGAAACTACAGCTAATCCAGAATGCGGCAGCTAGACTGGTGACTGGGGGCGGCCGCCGAGACCACATAACACCGGTCTTGAAAGACCTACATTGGCTCCCAGTACGTTTCCGAGCACAATTCAAAGTGCTGGTGTTGACCTTTAAAGCCCTAAACGGCTTCGGCCCAGTAGACCTGAAGGAGCGTCTCCACCCCCATCGTTCTGCCCGGACACTGAGGTCCAGCGCCGAGGGCCTTCTGGCGGTTCCCTCATTACGAGAAGCGAAGCTACAGGGAACCAGGCAGAGGGCCTTTTCGGTGGTGGCGCCCGCCCTGTGGAATGCCCTCCCATTGGATGTCAAGGTGATGGACAACTACCTGACATTCAGAAGACATCTTAAGGCGGCCCTATTCAGGGAAGCTTTTAATGTATGATATTTTAGTGTTTTTTGGTTTCTGTGGAAGCTGCCCAGAGTGGCTGGGGAAACCCAGCCAGATGGGCAGGGTACAAATAATAAATTATTATTATTATTATTATTATTATTATTACATCTGCCTGTTTTGTCACAAAGCACAATGTGAAAAATGCTCCCATCAAGTTCTGTTAGAGAGGATCATTATCATAAAGTTTGAAATCTCATCTTCAGGTGGTATCTTCCACTTGTTAAAAAAATGTGGCAGAAGTGGTTGGGTGGGTAAATACATGATTTTAAATGGATTTGTTAGCTGATGAGTTTCTAATGAGACCTTTACAACTCTGTAGTTCTACTTTGATTTATTTAACATTCAGACACCTCCTGCTGCTCTCTGTGTAAGCACCTCCAGAGCATGGTGCTGTCACAGTGCGACTTTGCTCCCCAGGATGGACTGCCAAGGATGGACTCTCAGCTACTAGGTTAACAGATGCCTCCGGTAAAAGGAGAAAATCTATCTCCAAATGACACTTTAGGGCTGGATATCTATACCCTTTCAGTAATTTTCCTGTCATACTTGCTTATGTTCAGGGTTTTCCGCTCCTTTCTCCTCCTGGAGTTATTACACTCAGCATGGCAATTTAAGCTCAGGTTATGAAACTCCAGCTGCCTTCTATTTGTTTCTATAAACTGACTTGCATAAAGCAGACTGTAGAAAGCAGTTCATTCCAACAGCTACAAGAGCCCCAGCCAGAAATGATATAGGAGAAGTAAAACTGAGGTATTGCTACTACATCCTTCTGGGTTGGACTTACTTTCTAGAAAAGAGATGACAGAGGTTCACGTCTTCCTGGAAATAAAATGATGTGGCCTTGAAGGCTTCCCCTCTAACCTGTAGTTACTCAATGCCAACGTGGAAGATGCACTCTGTACTCAAGCATGTATAGAGGACCTCAGTGAGAACTAGGCTATGGTGTCATAGGCACCCCTGCTAATGGTGAGAGGAGACTTAGGGCGTGTTTACTTTCTATTTGTCCCAGGCCTAGAAAGATGGGGCTGAGTGGTTTTGCCTTTGCTGCACCACTTTCCCCTGTAAAACCTGCTCTTTAATGCTTAATTGGTGAGAATACTTGGGGGAGCCAGTGTCATGACGCCAGAGCTTTTAGACACAGGGAAAACTCTCTCAGAATCATCATATCCTCACACACTTCTCTTTGGCCTTCCCCTGCACATTCAAGCACTATGCACGCTCCTTTGTTGCTGGGGTTGTTTCTTGGCAGTATGAGGGAAGGATAGACATGCATCCCACACCCAGGGCAATTTTGGAGGCTTGTTCCACCCTCCTGCCACTTTTTCTACAAGAATACAAGGTCTCGATTATTGGAAGAATCTACTTTCCAGCCCTCCACATTTAGGTGTTTAGAATCCCCACACATGAACATCCCACTATTCCTGTTCCATGAGGCTCACACAGTGGTAGTAACAAGCAGAACCCCTTTGAAGCAGGCAAGTCCAGGCAAAGTCTACCCAAAGCAGTCAGGAGCCTGAGCTATTGATCATACTACATCTGTAGAGAGCTGTGGCCTCATGTAGGCTAGCAAGAGCCAAGTTGGCTCTGCTTCCTTGTGGAAGTGCCTATGCTGACTTAAAAGGCCTTTGTCGATCTTGTAGTCACTGATTTGTACGCTGCGGAGCAGACGTGGATACTACTCAGGACTCAGCTTTCCCACTTTCCTCAGACTTGGAGGGTTATAGCCTCACTCTGGGAAGGGTCAGATTGTACCTCCATTCCCTTTTTTGTACCTTACACAGGGTAGTATGAGGGGCCAGATGCAGGGATCATGACACATTTTACAAATAGATAAACAGATATTGCTACCATATAGAACCACATGCAAGTTTCATGGAGAGGCACAATGATCTGGAATGGATCCTGGCTAATCCTGCCCATTCTGTCACCTTTCCTTCAATGCAAATCATTTTCAGCGACTGTGTTTTCACACAGTATTAAAACACAAAATACTAAAACATAAAAGTTTGATCTAATAAAGAATGCAATTTACCTATTGAGCAATCCTAATCATTTTTACTTGAGAGTTCCCAAAGTTTGCAGTGGACCTTACTCACTAGTAAGTAAGTATGTTTAGGATTGGAGTCTGAATTATTGGGGTGCACTTTACAACTGCAGTATTTGAAGGAACTGACCTATCCACATTTAATTAAAATAATATTATATTATTGAACATTTATTTGCTTTCCTTGACTGGGCTTTCTAAGGCTCTGTTTTGTAAATACACCAGGTAGCTGCTCCTATTATCTGGCCCTTGCCTTAATACAAAAATATTCCGATGGCATGTAACAAATATATATAACAGGCATTTTTTCATTCAGAAGCACTTCTATGATATAAAAAAGATAAAATTATAGTTGTTTTGAAAATATGTTTGTTCAGTCCACAAAAAGCAGCAGTAGTACATTTGATAAAAACATACCCCCCTCTCCAAAAAAGCCCTAACCTAAAAAGGCTTTGTTAAAACCCCAGAACTGACAAGTTTCCATCCCTCTTGGTAAGGAGATTTGAAGGAAGAGATCCGCATTTGTATCTACCTTCTCCACTCCAGGCCTTTACTCCTCTCTGTGAGACCCTGCATTCTGCTTCCAGTGATAATGCCTGAAACATTGGCTGTTATTGGAACAGAAGCCTTACCTGTCCCCCTTTAGGCTGATATCTGATGTTCTCTGTTGACCCAATTTTGGACCTGATGTTCTTGAGATCAGGGAGAGGCTGGTTAATGAGCCGTAGTTGCTTCGGGGTAGCTGGAGATTTTGGAGGTGTGCGTATGATGGCAACTTTCTTCTCAGTGGACACCAGAATACCAGATTTGGGAGTACCTGGTGTATGGGGGGTTCTGGGGTAGCTGGGGGTCCCAGGAGTGCCCGGGGTACGGGAGGAATAGCTAGGTGGTGTCCCAGGAGTTATGGCGGTGGAACCCGGTGTAGTTGGGGTTGATGTGCCACTCTTTCCTGTCCGGCTTCGAATAGGCTCTGATCCTGTATTGGGGGAAAATAAAACCATGTTGCTGATATTTTCATGGAGCAGAGGACATCTATCTTATATTTCATGAGGGCACCTTGCAGATTATTCACTCTGCCGTGTTTCTGAAGGCCATAAAGAAACGTGAGAATGAGCAATAACTTGCTAAATGAGAGCACTATGATATTCAAATCAGTTAATGTTCAAAGAAGGTAATTTAAAACCAGCAAGGTTAGAGATACTAAAATAATTATTGCATGGTTCGTAGATCACAGGCTTACGGAGAAATCTATTATAAAAGAATACACGTATTACAGCTGACCTGAACATTGTGCAGACATATGGTACCATCCTGTGTGGGACTGCATCACCCCTGCTTGCCCATTTTTCCTAGCTTGCTTTACCTGCCTGCCTGCCTGCTTACCTGCCCATTTCATTTCATCTATGGGTTTTGAATGTTTGTGTCATTTGTACTGATACTGTTTTAGTGATTTAGTTGTATTTGTATATTCTGGCCAGTAAATTCTACTGAATTCCCCCATTTTTTGTATTATTATTTAATATCATACAGATACAGTGGTATCTTGGTTCTCAAACGCCTTGGTACTAAAACAACTTGGAGCCGAAAGATCGCAAACCTGGAAGTAAGTCTTCAGGTTTGCAAATTTTTCTCGGAAGCTGAACGTGCTCTCTTTGAGTGCCACACTTCCGTTTTGAGTATTAAGCTGAGATCTGTCTGTTTTCGCTATTTATTTTGTGTTTTTGCTTTTGCGGCTCTTTTTTGTTTTGTTTTTGTGACTTTATGGAACCCATTTCAGCTGCTGATTGATTGATTATGTGACTGCAGTACATTGTTTATTGCTTTCATTTTATGGATTAATGGTCTCGTTAGATAGTAAAATTCATGTAAAATTGCTGTTTTAGGGGTTGTTTTTAAAACAGATTAATCCATTTTGCATTATTTTCTATGGGAAAGCTTGCCTTGGTTTTGGAGTGTTTTGGTTTTGGAACGGACTTCCGGAATGGATTAAGTTTGAGATCACCTTACCTCACATGTGCCTACTCAACCACTTTGATCAATGGAATTTGCAGGACTACCGGTGCCACATAGTACTTGTTCAGCCCCTGCAAGACCTCGATCATTTAGTGCAGCAGCCCCTGCCCTTTGGAACTCCCTGCCTATTGAGATCAAGCAGGGGCCTTCACTGTGCTCTTCTGAGACCTATTCAAAATATGATTGCACAGACAAGCCCACCCAGGTTATTAGAAAGGGCTCACCCATGCTTCTACTTATCCAAGTGGTTTTCTCCTTGTCCCACTCCTTCCCCAGGGAAAACCTGCTCTTTAGTGATAAATCGGAATAAACAACAATCTGGGGCGGAAACCTTCAGATTTCCCCTGCATAAAGCAGAGGTTGTGTGGATAAGCCCATAGTTGAGGTAATTTTAACCTGTTTTAGTATTTTAGTATTTTAACACTTCTATGTTTTAAAGTGTGGTTATAATTTTTTCTTGATTTTATGGTTTTATCTTTTTTTGTAAACCACTTTGAGGTTTTTTACAATTAAGTGGTGTATAAATTTTATGAAATAACTAAATAATATATTAATATATTTTTAAAGACCATCTACCTCTCTATCTCTCTATTCTTGCGAATTCAACAAGAATGTGGCCTAAGTAGATCTTAAACTCCTTACAAGGTTAACTTAATATCCTCAAAGGAATATAAATAAGAACCTAACTTCTTCTCAGAGTAGAGTCACTGAAATTAATTTGTTAGTCATAGCCATTCATTTCTATGGGTCTACTCTGACTAAAACTTGTTTGAAAATAAAGGATGTTTCCCCACTCTTCACTACTAAATAATCATTATACACACACTAGTATTTACAAGGTTTCTAACAGCAGGACTGAACATTTTCTTTTGTCTTATTCTTACACCAATACACTACAAACATGCTCCAACTTTCAGTAAACAATTGTCTACTCTCCCTCCTTTTAATTATCTTAGTTAATTTAACCATATTTACTAACTCCCATGTCCTCATAATTCACTTGTCCAATGTGGGCATTCATTGTTGCTTTTCCAGGTTAAAACAAATTCTCTTATATGTATTATATTTGTTTGATGGGTGGCCTAGAAATGGAAATTAACAGGATGCTTTATCTGACTTACCAAAATCTGCTAGTAATGTAAAACACAAAAATAATCTGCTGTGGGGGAAACGGAGGAAGCTATCAAAGCAATAAAACAGAGATGAAGAATTCTAGATTTTTTTTGGGGGGGAGGAGGGACTTGAGCTCCCATCAACCCCAGGCAGAGGAGCCAATGGTACAGGATGATGGCAGTAGTAGTTGGGCAATAGGTTATCCATCCTTGATACGAGATTGCTTGGATGGCAGTATGTAAGATATCCCTGCTTATGTACAAGCAGTACTTTGATTCCTGAGCCGCAGCAAGGTTTGTAGGTCTGCATATTTTTCAATGAATCTTCACTTTAGTTAATGAGAGTAAATAGCACAGAAAAGGAAAAGTAATGTTTTTCTAAAGCTCCTTTGCTTAAGGCAACTGAACAACTTCACCAAACTGGATCTGTTTTAAAACATGTTGACCATAACTCTATTATGAGAGCAGAAATGCAAGTGAGTAAAATAATGCCAATGTCATTTTAGCATGTATTTAGCAAGAGGCTAAGGGACGCGGGTGGCACTGTGGGTTAAACCACAGAGCCTAGGACTTGCCGATCAGAAGGTCAGCAGTTCAAATCCCCGCAACGGGGTGAGCTCCCGTTGCTCGGTCCCTGCTCCTGCCAACCTAGCAGTTTGAAAGCACGAAGTGCAAGTAGATAAATAGGTACCGCTCCAGCGGGAAGGAAAACAGTGTTTCCATGTGCTGCTCTGGTTTGCCAGAAGCGGCTTAGTCATGCTGGCCACGTGACCCGGAAGCTGTACACCAGCTCCCTTGACCAATAAAGCGAGATGAGAGCTGCTACCCCAGAGTCAACTGCGACTGTACCTAATTGTCAGGGGTCCCTTTACCTTTAAGAAGAGGCTGCAAATTCAGTTACCCCAAGCTATGCAGCTCAATTCAGTGCACGTTTCCTAAAAAGCAAGTCCCACTTTGTGAAATGGAACTTCCAAGTCATTATTAACACTTAACAGGTATACCGTTGTACACCTGAAATCTCAAGCACATTCACCAGGAATAAACTAATGGCATTTACTTATTCAAATTTTCGCCTACTTCACCCTATGTTACCTTCTTAACTCACTTTATTCTCACAGCAATACAGAAAACCAATCTAGCATCTATTTCCAGGTCCATACACTATGGAGCAGTTGCAGCAACAGGGGTCTCCCCCCCTCCAACAGTTTGTGTAGCTTTCCCTGACAGAATGCACACATGCAGATGAGACTACGCCTGCGTGGAAACTTCCTCTGCTCACCCCCTTTCAATCTGCTTCTGGTTCTGGGACACAGTGGTGCAGGAGAGGGTGAAGCACCGGTCCTTCACTTGCCTGACCTGCCTCTTCCTCCTCTTCTCCCAACCCATCCTGTGCTCCACCCTCCAGCGCTGAAGCATCCCCTGCCTCTGATTCTTGCCTTCTGACTGGTACAGGTCCTCACTGCCTTCCAATCCCAAGTCAGACTCCAGCCCCCGTTCTCCCGGTGCACTCGCCAGTGTCCTGCCAGTCCCTGACATGATGGAAGGGATGGGATGGTGGATAGGTTGTAGGTGGTTCAGCATTAAGCTAAGGGGATTTCTGGGGTGTTGGTGTAAATAAGTGGAGAGAACGTTCAGGAGAAATGTTGTGTGTTAGGGAAACCAGGATGCTGAGCAAGAGCTTCGGGGTAAGAGTAGAGGGGGATATGAGAGTGTGTAAATTGTATGTACAAAACTCTGGCGACCAGCATACATTTTTTCTGTTGTAATTTGTAAATAGTATAAGAGGGTGTATTATACTGTATCATTTTGATATGCACAGAGACCTCAAGAGATTCACACAAAGTGCACCCGCAGGCTAAAGAAAATGTGGAGTTAGAGGGTACAGAAACCTACTGGTGGTCCGTCGCATTGATGAAGAGATGGTGCTGTTCAGAGAGAAAGAATTTTCATCTCGTTCTCTGTCTCCTGACAGGCCCCTCCGGGTGGGTAGAATAGAGGAAGGTCTTGGTAAAGAGGAACGCTTTTCTGGACTCTTGGTTACACCGTCCTAGGAGAAACAATAGAAATTGGGGTTTTTTACTTTTAATTTTTTAAAAAACGGGTAAAATGCAGTTGTTGTGATGACATTTAATTTTCCAGCAGTTTCTCCCCAGCAAGAGCTTCAAACTGTGTCAAGGTAAGGAAGATCAGATCAAGCCTAGAGAGATTCGTTTCCAGCCCCCATGCACCTAGAGGTGAGATTATTACCTCCAGAAGGGATCCAACATGGATTTAACTTTGCTTACAGCATACCAAAGTGAGATGATACAGGCAAAACTGAGTAATTTGGCAGGCTGGGGTAGGGGAGCATAGCTGATTTTAGTTTGGCTATGACTACACTAGTATCAGTCTCAAGTCTGCAGCAAAAAGTCAAAAGGACACCCCCACCTGTAATATTTAGGCCTCATCCTATTGTAGTCATATGGCAAAAAGCTTATTAGGTTTGTGAACTTTGGTTTGAACCAACTAACAGTTTTTAAGAGTGGTTAAAGTGGTATGACAGAGACATCACTGCCTTTTTGCGTGCATGGATTTCTTTGGCAACAGTTGCCCTTAATCAAATGGTGCTTGCGTGTTTTTGAGAAAAAAAATGTTTTAAAATGTTTTAAAGTTTGCAAAACTTGCTTACCCGAGGCAATAATAACTGAACACACTACCTCCAGCACTGAAAAGTATAATGTTTCTCCAGCCTAAATTAGATTTATAATGGATGGATTCCTAGGGTTTTAATCAAACCCTGGGAAGGGAAACATTCCAGTTCAGGATAGGAGCTAATTATGAGTCCTGTAATAAGAAAGGCAATATCTGACAGTGTTTTTTCTTGAATTCAACAGGGGGAAGTTTGTTCACTCCTGCTCTACAGCTCTTTTGTCAGTGTGAACTATTTGTGTTCAGGAGAAGGGCAAGGGGAAGAGAGTGTAAGCAAACAGATCAGAATCCACCTCTGGCCCTTTCTTTGCTATCACTGACTACATTTACTCTGCTGCCTTACCTGAGCATCTGTTTTTGAATATGGCAAGCAGTCTCTTGGGCCTGCGGAAGAGGGCCTGGCAAAATAATTGTCTGCATCAAGCAAAGCTTTTTTAGTAGAAGTTAATGAGCAAGCTGAGCTGGGTCTTGGAGGAAGCAATGACTTTGCTCTAACCTTTGAGGCAGGAATCTTTGACAAAGAAGAAGTCTAGTCATGAGAAAACAAACAGAAGAAACACAACGTGAACATGGACAATGGTGTAAACAGAAAATGCATGCAATATGGAAAACAAACTGCAAAACAAAACTTCTTTTTAAAAAATCACCATGTGTGCAGATCCTAAGGTACACATGTATAAATGAGGCTGTTTTATTGCTTTTTTAAAAAAGTAATGTGAATAAAGAGATTGGGAATATTTTTCAGATTTCAAACATGATCTTTTACTGTTGTTCATAAGTGTGATGGGATGATTAGCTGCTTGTGCGTAAAATCGTGCTCCCTCAGAGTTTGTGCCACGCCACAAACCTCTGTGTGTGACAGAGCTCCTCAAACATGTCTGCCCTAGTCACTCGTAGATTCCGACAGTGGTTGTTTGCGGAAGCGCTTCCAGCAAAGAAGCTCCTTAACGGAAACGTGCCTTCTGGACTCACGACGTGGCAGCTTCCGGCGAAGAATGGGTCTCCCTATGGGAGCTTCTGACACCTCCCCGCTGTTCTGTTTTTGCTGCAAATAATAACATCCTCAAGGTCCCAGGCCACAGAGAGGTTAGGCTGGCCTCGACTAGAGCCAGGGCCTTCTCGGCTGTGGCTCCAATCTGGTGGAGTGCTCTGTCACAGGAGACTAGGGCCCTGCGGGACCTGACATCCTTCCACAGGGCCTGCAAGACAGAGTTGTTCCGCCAGGCCTTTGGTCAGGGCGCAGCCTCACTCCCTCCTCTGGCAACCTGCACAGAATTTTGCTTAATTGGTTGCCATCAATTTGATTTAACTAATTTTTACAATGAAATGTTTTTAGATTGTGTGACTATTTGACTGTTTGATTATTTGATTGTTGTTAGCCGCCCTGAGCCCGGCTTCGGCTGGGGAGGGCGGGATATAAATAAAAAATATTATTATTATTATTATTCTCGCTGGACGTGTCCCTGATCCCTCCCTCTTCCCTGCTAGTTCCTGCTTTAGCTGCTGCGTCTCTCTCCGCATTCATGAGACCTTCCTCCAGAGACCCATCTCTCCCCCTGCTGGTCCCTGCTTTCGCTGCTGACTCCCTCCCAACCTCTGTGAGCCCTTCCACCACCTGTCCCTCCGATGGCAGTTCCCTGACATCCACCTCCCCTCCAGGGCCCCCTTCACCCCCGCCCATTCCCTCTCCTCTGGGCGGTGAGGAGGTAAAACCCCGAAAAGAATCCTCTTCATCTTCAGACGTCTCGAACATTTCCCTCCATCGGTCTTCGTTCCGGTTCGCTGAATCCTCCTCCTCCTCGGAATCAGGGAACCCCTCCAACTCTTCTTCTTCGTCGGTGGTGGCAAAGTATTCCCTCCGGAACCTCGCCACTGGCTGAGGTTTACGTGGGAACCTCTGATGAAAAGTTTCTATTAAAACCTTGTCGTCGACATCCTCTGCCATGACCCAGGTGTTTTCCGACTCCGGTTCCCCTTCCCACATTACCAAATACTCTACTTGATCTCCCTTCCACCTGGAATCGAGAATCTCCGCTACATGGTAGCTGTGTTCCCTCTCCTCCATTGCTGGTCCCCTAGTGACCCTCCCTTCTCTGTCCCCTTTATACGGTGACAGCAACGACCTGTGGAAAACTGGGTGCAGCTTCATGTGGTTCGGTAACCGGAGTCTGAAAGCCACTGGGTTGACCTGCTGCGTGACTTCAAATGGGCCCAGTCTTTTGGGTCTTAACTTCTTACAACCCCCTTTGAATGGTAACCCTTGGGTTGACAGCCACACCTGGTCCCCCACCCTAATGGTTTCACCTTCTCTTCTGTTTTTGTCTGCCTGCCTCTTATATTCCTCCTTGGCCCTGTTTAAGTTAAGTTGGAGCTGGCGATGGATCGCTTCCATTTCTTCTACGAACTGTTCTGCAGCTGGAACGCTCCAGCTCTCCCCTTCCCCCCTGGGAAGGCTCGGGGATGGCACCCGTAATTAGCCAAAAAGGGGCTCATCCCCGTGGACACGTTCTCTGCATTGTTGTAGGCAAATTCTGCCAACGCCAGCTTCTCCACCCAATCATTCTCTCTATCATTCACATAACACCTCAAATATTGCTGGAGGACGCCATTGGCTCTTTCCGCCTGCCCGTTGGTTTCAGGATGCCGGGCAGTTGAGAAATTAACCTCTACATGCAGTAAGCTCATGAGCTTCCTCCAGAACCTGGAAGTAAATTGTTTCCCTCGGTCTGAAACCACCCTCAAGGGGGCGCCATGCAACCTAAACACATTTTCTACAAACAATTTAGCGGTTTCTTCTGCCGTGACCGCATGTGAGCAGGCTATAAAGTGGGCCATTTTGGTTAACAGGTCTACCCCAACCATGATGGCTGTTTTCCCTCTGGACCTTGGCAGATCAGTGATAAAATCTATGGCCACTGTTTCCCATGGTCTTTCAGGTGTGGGTAGTGGTTCTAATAACCCTGCCGGTGCCCGTCTCTCCCCCTTGGCTCGCTGGCATTGGTTACACCCTCTCACATACTCCCGCACATCTTCCCTGACCTTGGGCCACCAAAATTCCCTGGTAACCAGCCACATGGTTTTGTGTTGTCCAAAATGCCCTGCGGTGGGGCTATCGTGCAGCTGCTTGAGTACCTTCCCCCTCAACTCTCCTTCAGGTATATATAACGCTCCCTTGTAGTACAACGCCCCGTTTCTCTCCTCAAAACCTCCGTGTTTATCTCCCTCCCTCCTGAGTCCCCTGAGTTTGTCCTGTGCGTATTCATCGTTCTCCGTTCCCTCTACCAGTTCTCTTTGCCCCACCAATGCCGCCCCACACACCCAGCGGTCCTCTGGAATGACATGCCTCTCTTCGGGTGCTCCCTCCCCCTCCAAATATTCAGGTTTACGTGAGAGAGCGTCCGCCCTAACGTTCTCTGGGCCTGGCACATAACAAATCTCAAAGTTAAATCTGGAGAACTCCTGGGCCCATCTCAACTGCCGTTGGTTGAGCACTCGTGCCGTTCTCCAATACTCTAGGTTCTTGTGGTCAGTGCACACTTGCACCTTATGTTGTGCACCAATTAGCAGGTGCCTTCATCTCCGAAAAGCCTCATGGATAGCAAGAAGTTCTCGATCGTACACCGTGTAGTTCCTCTCGGATTTGTTCAGTTTTCGCGAAAAAAACGCACACGGTCTCCACTCTGACTCCTCCCCCCCTGGCTGCAGGAGAAGCACCGCCCCAATGGCTCTGTCTGATGCATCTGTTTCGACTCTCATCTTTTTTTTGTAAATCCACATGCAGAAGTTGTTCTTCAGAGGCGAAGGCCTCTTTTAGCTCCTCAAAAGCTCGCTCCGCCTCCTCAGTCCAAACAAATTTCTTCTTACTGCTGAGACAGTCCGTTATGGGCGCCGTCAGGTGGGCAAAGTTTCGGATGAACTTACGGTAAAAGTTCCCAAACCCTAGGAACCTCTGCACATCCTTCTTTGTTTTGGGAGTTTTCCATTCCAGCACTGCCTGGACCTTGCCGGGATCCATAGCTAATCCCTTGTCTGACAGGCGGTACCCCAGGAACTCCACCTCCTTGGTATGAAACTGACACTTCTCCAGTTTCACCCACAGCCGGTTGTCTAGCAGCCTGCGCAACACTTCCCTGACGTCTCTCACATGCTGCTCCTCATTCTCAGAATACACCAACACGTCATCCAGGAAGGCCACACAATTCTTGTAAAGCAAAGGCCCTAGTACGTGGTTCATCAGCGATTGAAAGCACGCTGAGCCTGCTTGTAATCCAAATGGCATGACGAGATATTCAAATGCCCCCAAAGGGGTGAACATGGTGGTTTTCCATTCATCCCCTTTCCTTATACGTATCAGATTGTACGCCCCCCTTAGGTCCAGCTTGGTAAAAATCTTTCCCTTCCGCACCCTGTTCAAAATGTCATCTATTCTAGACATGGGAAAGGCCAATGGTTCTGACACTGCGTTTAAGGCCCTGAAATCACACACAAGTCTCGGCTTGTCCGTGTTTTTTTTATCCACAAAAAACACGGGACTACCTCCCACTGCCCTTGACTCTCTGATGAAACCCCTCTTCAGGTTCTTGTCAATGAATTCTCGTAACTCCTGCATTTCTCTGTCTGACATGGCATACAACTTGCCTGCGGGGAGCTACGCCCCAGGCAGTAAATTGATTTGACAATCAAAGGGTCTATGCGGGGGCAGTTGGTCAGCTTCCCTTTCGCTGAACACATCGCTGAGATCTGCGTATTGTCGTGGTACCTTCAACTTCTCCGTTACTTCCGTCCCTGCTAGGGTAGCTTGGGCTCCTGCTGAACCCTTTCCCTCCCTGCAGTGTTCTAAGCAATGTGCAGAACCAAAGGAAACCACTCTCTGATGCCAGCCCACCAGTGGATCATGTAACGCCAGCCAGCTCATCCCCAAAATAATGGGAGCCCCTCCCAAGGTGGCCACATTAAACGCTATCAGTTCCGTGTGCCTTGCCACCCTCATTGTCATTGGGATGGTCTGCAAGCTGACTTCCCCTCCCAACAGCTCCCTGCCATCGATCGTGGTCACCTGTAGGGGGTTGCTTAAAGGGATCGTCTGTATCTGGTGTTCAGCTGCAAACTCCTTGCTCATGAAATTGCAGGAGCTGCCTGAGTCCAACAGCGCCTTAATCTTCAGAGGGTATCCGTTTTGCAACTCTAGTGACACCTCTATCACTAGGGCAGGTTTGGGAGGTTCTGGCATGGGCACTTTCACTGCTCTTTGGCCTGGCTGCTGTGCCCCGACGGTGGCAGCCAGGCGTTGGCTTTTACTTGCTCCGATATCTCTTCCACTCCTCCCTCAACAGCTCCCACCATTCCTTGCCATTCCTTCCTCTGGGGGCAGACTCTGGCAAAGTGACCTGGCTGTTGGCAGAGATAGCATTTCCGGGCGCCTTTTCCCTCCTTCCTACCCCCTTCGCTGGGCTTTGAAACTGCGCGCGCGCGCGCTTTTCCGATTTCCATCGGCTCTGCCAGCGGGAAAGCTGGCTCAGGAATGTCTGGAATGCGGAACCCCTTCCAACGTTCCCCTTTACCTTCCCGCCTCTCCAAAGCTCTTGCCTCCTGGCGCGCTCCTATGGTCAGCGCAGATTTGGTCAGCTGATCCATAGACACCGCCCTGGGGCTCCGGGACAGTTCGTCTTTCACAGCCGAAGAAAGACCTTCTTCAAATAGCATCTGAATGGGTGCCGCCGATAAGTCCCACCCCAATCTGTGAACCAGCATGGTAAACTCAGTCCAGTACTCACGGACAGATCGGCTTCCCTGCTTGCAAGCCATTAGCTGTCTGCGCACCACTCCCTCCTCAATATCGCTGGAAAACATGATATCCATTGCACGAAAGAACTTCATAGTGTCCTTTAGGATGTCATTGTGCGTTGCCATCAGGGGTCTAACCCAGTCCCTCGCCCCCCTCTCAAGATGCCCAATCACGAAAGCAACTCGCGATTCCTCATCAGGGAACTCATCAAACTGCACATTAAGGGCATATTGCATCTCTGTCCTAAAGGCATGGTAGTCCTTGGGGTCCCCCCCAAACTTCTGCACCAATCCTGGTACCTTTCTGGTGAACTGGGTGGCTCTCCCCTTCTTGTCTGCATCCTGAGCCCTTCTCTCCTCAAGCCTCGCCGTCTGCAGCGCAAGTTGGATTTCCAACGCTCGGTATCTTTCTTCCAAGCTTGGACCAGCTCCAACCCCTGCTCCTTCGGTTCCGGCTGGGTCGCTCATGATGCCTTCTCCTGCACAGGCAGCGTACAGAGACTGTCGGAATGCTGTGATGGGATGATTAGCTGCTTGTGCGTAAAATCGTGCTCCCTCAGAGTTTGTGCCACGCCACAAACCTCTGTGTGTGACAGAGCTCCTCAAACATGTCTGCCCTAGTCACTCGTAGATTCCGACAGTGGTTGTTTGCGGAAGCGCTTCCAGCAAAGAAGCTCCTTAACGGAAACGCGTCTTCTGGACTCACGACGTGGCAGCTTCCGGCGAAGAATGGGTCTCCCTATGGGAGCTTCTGACACCTCCCCGCTGTTCTCGCTGGACGTGTCCCTGATCCCTCCCTCTTCCCTGCTAGTTCCTGCTTTAGCTGCTGCGTCTCTCTCCGCATTCATGAGACCTTCCTCCAGAGACCCATCTCTCCCCCTGCTGGTCCCTGCTTTCGCTGCTGACTCCCTCCCAACCTCTGTGAGCCCTTCCACCACCTGTCCCTCCGATGGCAGTTCCCTGACAATAAGCATAAGATATGGTCAGGCCCCTGGTTCATCTAAGGCTGTCCACTTTGCCGGGCAGTGGCTTTCCATGGATTAGGATGGGATTATCTCAGCTCCGCTATCTGAGAGATCTCCAAGTGTCCTGATTTTCCAGGGACAGTCCTGGAATTACAAAAGCCACCCAATCTTCTGATTTGATCTCAGACTGTCCCTATTTTCCCTGCTAGAGCATGAGCCAGCGCTTAATCTGAGCAATGGTGATGGTGGTGGCAGAGAGGAGGCATCCCGTGGCCCCTCTTGAAAAGCAGGTGAGGAGGAGAAGAGGCTGCAGCCGCCAAGGCCCAGCCTCAGGTGACATGCCGGCTCTGGGGGGCAGGCAGAGGGCAGGGCTGCCCAGGGCAGGAAGAAAAAGGAAGCAGAGCAGAGTGCAAGGAGTCTTGATATGGGGGGGTCAAGGAGGGTCACTTGGGGGAGAGTGAGAACTGTCCCTATTTTCATCTGAGGAATGTTGTAGGGTATGTAAGAAGAGTCTGTACCAAAGGCTGAAGTTGGGCATTCAAAGCAAATGCTCCACCTACTGGGCCACAGTCTTCCTCCAGGCCCAGGCTGATAAAAAACTTTATTACTAATGATTGTAACATTTAGTATCAAGTTATTGTTATCTTCAGGATGCCCAAATTGCTAGAAGCTGCATCAGAAATACATGCGTGTGTGTGTGTGTGTGTGTGTGTGTGTGTTTGTTTTTTAAATATGGACAAGAAGTGACAACCTAACATACAAACCACTTTGGGAGTGGACACTGATTTTTAATCTGTAAAAATGTAAATAAATGAAGTGTTTCTGCTTTTTAGTGCCTAAATGGATTAAATTTCATATTTTCTAGTTTAACTCAATTATGCTTTAGGCCTACTGAATAAAAGCTGATAAAATTTGAAAGAACTCCCTTGCCGCGGATGAAATGCTGATTAATTTTTAAAAACTTTTCGATTTTCCCGTCAAAATTCCTACTAGGTATTATTTTCTTTATGTCAATGACAGAACACTTCTGTTGGTAGAAATCTGAAGATATTGGACAATGACGATGACAGAATTTGAGAATGTACCGTAAATGCAAAAACTGAAAATGTATACACATCTACAGATGAAATGACAAAAACTAAAGACAAAGTCTTAAAGAAACAACAGCAGCAAAACTGTTATCCACCACCAGAGTCATCAAGTAGAATCCCATTTCACTTTTATGTATCTATATCTATATATGGACACCACTTTAAACATGCTGTGTTTTTGCAAATGCAAAACGCAGGTACAGCTCATTTCCTCATTGCTGCAAATGCAGAACGCAGGTCCGGCTCATTTCCACCCAGCCATCCACAGAAGAGATATGTATGCAGACATGTATGTACAATTTTTAAAAATCTGATCCCATTGAGATCCCAATATGAAATTTTGCAGGTAGCTTTTGAAATATTAAATAATCAATACATTTTTGGAATTTTTAAATCATACTAATTTTTAAAAAGATGGAGCCAGCTTGTTTTCTCCTGCTCTGGAGGGTAAGACTCAAACCAATGGATTCAAGTTACAAGAAAGGAGATTCCAACTAAACATAAGGAAGAACCTTCTGAAGGCAAGAACTGTTTGACAGTGGAACGGACTCCTTCAGAAGGTTGTGGACTCTCCTCCCTTGGAGGTTTTTAAGCAGAGCTTGGATGGTCATCTGTCAGGGATGTTTTAGCTGAGATCCCTGCATTGCAATGGGTTGGACTAGTTGAACCTTCCAACTCTATGATTCTATAGAAAGCCATATGATGTTTTCTTACCTGTTCGGGGAAGTTTTTAATGTGTGACATCTTAGTGTATTTTTGGTCTTTGTGGAAGCCGCCCAGAGTGGCTGGGGAAACCCAGCCAGATGGGCGGGGTACAAATAATAAATTATTATTATTATTATTATTATTATTATTATTATTATTATTATGAAGAAGTGGCTTTGTTAAGCCTTCATAGCTAAGAGCGAAGGATGGGGCCTGCCCCCCACGACTTGATCCCCTTTAAGAGCAATTTAAGGCAAAGAGACTTTGTCCCCCTTTAGAGCCATGTAAGGCGCCACAACATTTGGCAGCAATTCTGTACATTAATTATATGTTAATTATGCATTGTTAATTGGTACCTTGGCAGTCTCTGTGGTCCAAAAGCCCAATAATTTGTTTCAACATGACTGAACATGAGCATAATTTAATATGTTCTAGAAAGTTGTGACCTTTAAATAAGGTGTCCAAAGTTTAGTTAAACACACACACACACACACACACACACACACACACACGACCAAACCTTTAAAGGGGGCAGAGCAGCCATGATTCTTTATTCACAGGTCTGTCCTATTTACACACAAGGGAGAGATGGTGAGGTGGGCCTAATTTTTCTAACTAAAGGAGCATTTAGGACGGTCTGAATGTTGTCACTTCTGTCATCTTAGGTGGCTGATTTAGGCCACCTTCCTCTCCAGTCCAGCTCACCTCATGTCAGGCCAGGAGAAAAATGCCTGCAGTGGCAGCATAAGATGAAAGCGCGGAGGAGTTCAGCTTTTGGCAATCTGAACGCACCATTTGTTTTGTTTTGTTTATATATATATATAAAATAAGACACCCCTCATTTATTTGAGAATGTACTTAGAAAAAGGGAAATCTTTTTGCAGTGGTTGTTCCCCAAGATTTTTCCTCAGACAAAATAAAAGTTTATGCTAAAAATGGGCCAGAAATATCAGGTTTTTTAAATAGAACTTTGGGGACTCAGGGGAATTACATATATATATATTACTACTGAGATACCTCAAAATAGAAGGGGTGACAACTACAGGTGATATCCAAGTAACTCATGCTCAGAGTAAACCCATTAAAATCAATAAACTTAAGTCAGTTGATTTCAATGGATACATTCTGAGTGTGACTAATGTTAGCTAACACCTCTATTTTTGGACAATGGAATTGCAAAGTGTATATTTTCTTTTAACAATTCAGCAAAATGACACAAGCAAGAACTTTCATTAACATTGCTCCATTGAGTCATCAATTTATCACAAATCTGGCTCTGGCTCTAAGCATTTAACAATATTGATTCTTAATGGAGTTCAGAAACTTTAAAACAACATATATAGGTACTTGTTAATTAGCAGCCTACACCCCATTTTCCAGTTGATTTTCATTGTGCAGAGAGATAAACTTGTGAAGGGGGTGGGGCGACAACTGTCTGTACAGCACACTAGCGAAATAAGCTATGATGTCCTTTTTTTACAGGAGTACCTATTTGCAAAACAGCAATGAAATAGCTCCCTGTTAGAATGGTGTACTTTGAGTTACAGTTCTCTCTCACTCTATGGCTGTCAGCTGAATAAATGGATGAACTGCCACCCAGCTCAACCCCCCACAAGCAAACCCCATCCACTCTTTTGCATTGATTCCCTCACAGCCAAATACTACTTTCTCTCCCCTCATGATTTTTCCTCTCATTGTTCCTTTCTCTTTTCCTCCCTGCTGCCTATGAACATGCTATTACAACAGGGGAGAAAAAAAGGACAGGGGAGGTGGAAGGCTGTAGACAGGATGAGGTAGGAATCACAATGCATGCTGGTTTCTTAGAAAGTAGCCAAAAATGTGTAGTGTATTCCCTATATCTACAGTTCCTCCTTCTCTCCTTTCACGCTGTGGCCAGAGTTTGAGAGGTATAAGTAGAGAGAGGGGAATAAGTCTTCCTTCATTTTTTCTTCTCTCTCCTTCAAACCTGCCCCATTTCAAGCTTTGCTACCTGAAATGCCTCTTCATGGGGTGGTGGGAGAGGTGATGAGGGAGGAAATTATGAGGGTTGGCAACCAGTAGCCAAGTGGCCACTCTGCCTGTTAAGGTTGCTGCACTAAGACCTTGGATAAAATCCACTTGGTCCCTGGCCACGCAGGCATTTGAGGAGGATAGGTTGCTGATACAACGCACTGTGACTAGGCAACCACACGATTCTTTCCACTGAAAACAATCACCTTGTGAAAGGGATGTGGACGCAAACTCGCAGTTCTACTGAACTCATGAGACTTGATCCAAGGATCAAGGATGTGGACAATAGCTCCAATTGGTGAATGGGTACCTGCATTCCCATCCATACAAACAGATGGACAGGAAAGTGTATCATGCAGGGTTGTCCATGCACTTGCCCTTGTGACTCAGGAGGTCTGCACTTGTATACAACTAGGTCAGTAGTTCTAGCATGCATGTTAGCATGGTATACTGGTTTACATGCTTGGATGTAGGAACTGAGAGCACAATATGCTGCTGCCATGAAAGATACACCAGTGGAACTCCCCTGATACTGCCAAAACGGGGCAGAGCTGTGGGTGGAATATGGATGGCACACTGAAGGGAGCACATTTATGCTCTATCCTGCATTCCTTTGATACACAGCCATGCCCCAATGGTGTAAATTTACACCAGCCCTGACGTGGCAGCCCCAGACCTTGATTTTACCAGGACAAGAATAAGCTTTTTAAAAATGAGCAGCCCCTGCATAAATGGCTGTCCCCATGCCTCAGCCATGTCACCGTGATAGAGCACAGGATATTGTGTAAGTTAGCACTGGATATCCTTCATTTAAGATGACCACAATTCAGATGACAGGGTATGTGACATGGGGATACACCTCTCTGGATCTGAACCAGAGATCTCCAGTATATAAAGCATAAGCTCCTTCGACAATTGCTCTGCTCCTAGTGTCTCTGACTGGGACTTGAAGCTAGGGCAAATGTCATGTGCTGTTTCTGATTGCTGAAAAGAACTGCTCGGTGGTGCTTGCAGTCTTGGGGGCACCCTCTCTTCTGCCACCAACATGGCATTTCCCCTACATGAATGTAAAGACTGAGTGAGGACATATCTTCCCCTTTCCTCTAGTGGGCTTCAAATACCTGTCTCTTGCTTCCCAGTCTCATGCCTGCCCTATGGAGCGAGCCACTGGAGGTGGTTGCTGCTTCAGTGTGCATCTTGATCTATTGCAGGCTTTCTCAACCTGTGGGTCCCCAGATGTTGATGGACTACAACTCAAAGCATCCCTGAGCTCTAGCCTTGCTAGCTAGGGGTGATGTGAGTTCAGCAACATCTGGGGACCCACAGGCTGAGAAAGGCTGATCTGTCGGCTGCTTCTGGGTGCGACTTGCACCACTCTCCCAGGAGAGCTGTGCATGCTTTCTGAAGAACCCTTGAGCAGGAAGCTATGTGGTAGCTGCACTGTGTGCTTTCTCCTTTCCTCCCCTTTCCATGTATTGAGCCCATGAGAAATTTGAACCAGTCTGTAGGGATACCCGGGGACACACAGTGATGGGGCTGTTGCTGACTCTGCCGCTGGAGCTGAAGGAAATGGAATGCTGTGACACTGATCTGTGGGGTGTGTATGGTGATGCAGGGAATGTCCCCCATCTTAGTGAATTAAAGGATCCCTGTGTGTTTGAGTGGGACATGGGATCTTGTCCTTCATCAGTGTTTCCTGCTGCTTCTGAATTTTCTACTTATGTGTTTCCCCACTTTCCTCCCAGGTTGAGCAGTGAACGTGGTGGTGTATCTTCAGCTCAGTGTGAAGCTGGTATGGGATTGCTCTCATATAATGACCCTGGCAAACTGATTTCTGGGTCAAAGTAACTGAAACTGGGAGTGCAGTGCTAGCCCACTTACGCGGGAGTAAGTCCAATTGAATTCAATGTGGCTTACTTTTGAGCAGACATACCGTATTTTTTGCCCCATAGGGCGCACCGGCCCATAAGATGCACCTAGTTTTTTTTTTGGGGGGGGGGAATAAAGAAAAAAAAATATTTCCCCCCCAAGGCGCTAGGCTGGGGTGGGGGAAGCCCAAGCTTACCCCGACCCCAGCCCCCAGAACAGGCTGCTCTCCACAAGCCGTGGGAGCCCCCCTGCGGCTTGCACAGAGCTACCCGAAGTGCCGGCGCGACTGCTGAGTGCGCCAGGGTTCGGGATAAGAGGCAGCGCTGCACAAGCCGGAGGAGCCCTCCCGCGGCTTGCACAGAGCTACCCAAAGCCTCGGCGCAACTGCTGAGTGCGCCAGGGTTCGGGATAAGAGGCAGCGCTGCGCAAGCCGGAGGAGCCCTCCCGCGGCTTGCACAGAGCTACCCAAAGCCTCGGCGCAACTGCTGAGTGCGCCAGGGTTCGGGATAAGAGGCAGCGCTGCACAAGCCGGAGGAGCCCTCCCGCGGCTTGCACAGAGCTACCCAAAGCCCCGGTGCGACTGCTGAGTGCGCCAGGGTTCAGGATAAGAGGCAGCGCTGCGCAAGCCGGGGGAGCCCTCCTGCGGCTTGCGCAGAGCTACCCGAAGCCCCGGTGCGACTGCTGAGTGCGCCAGGGTTCGGGATAAGAGGCAGCGCTGCGCAAGCCGTGGGAGCCCCCCTGCGGCTTGCACAGAGCTACCCAAAGCCCCGGTGCGACTGCTGAGTGCGCCAGGGTTCGGGATAAGAGGCAGCGCTGCACAAGCCGGAGGAGCCCCCCTGCGGCTTGCACAGAGCTACCCAAAGCCTCGGCGCGACTGCTGAGTGCGCCAGGGTTTGGGATAAGAGGCAGCGCTGCGCAAGCCGGGGGAGCCCTCCTGCGGCTTGCGCAGAGCTACCCGAAGCCCCGGCGCGACTGCTCAGTGCGCCGGGGCTTTGGGGTGCAGGCAGCGCTGCGCATGGGTGGGAGCCCGGGGAGAACTCCCGTGGGCTCCCACGGCTTGCGGATGCTTCCTGAAGCCTGGAATTCGCCCCATAGGACGTACACACATTTCCCCTTCATTTTTGGAGGGGGAAAAGTGCGTCCTATAGGGCGAAAAATACGGTAGTTCAGGTTGCCCTTTAAATCAGATTTAAATGCAAGTACTTCCATTTTGGGGGGAAAGTAAATTGGTCTCCTCCACACTGGTAGATGGAAGCCAATTGGTAAAGAATAGTGCAATTGAGGTTATTGTGGTTGTACCATATTAAGTGAATTGAAAATGAAATACATAGTTTAGTAGCTTAATATGTTGCCAATCTCCATTCTACCGTGTGTACCAATTAGGAAGTTTTAATAATATATGAGTAATTATGAAAATCAATTGTCTTAAAACTGGCAAATGGTTCCTAAAAGATTTTCACCTGTCTTTCAGATATGACCATAAAACCATCTGGAATACAAAAATGAATGTGAAAACATGAATAAAAAAGAAAACAAGTCTACTCACTGAAAGTTTTTCCTTTGCTTGCTTAAACACCCCAGGACCTTGGTTTGTTTCACCACCAGCAGCTATTAGGTACACAGAAAGAAAAAGACCCTTAATGGTAATTTCAAACTCACCCTTAACATATTCAGTTTGAATTGCCATGCAATATTAAGACACGAATGAATTCATTATTAGCAATAGCTAATGCCAATTAAAAAAACAAATTCAAACTAGCAAATAAAAAAAGGTTATCTGGTTTTCTCTGTCTTGGGCAAGGATGTAGAATGCTTTCCAAGGTAACGCGAGTTCTGGATAATTTTGGAATCTTTTTCAGGCAATCAACCACCATAATATCATAGTATCTTTCTCTGACCTTTTGTGAGCATGGGATGAGCAGGGAAACCCCTCTACTCAGATTTTAAAATAGACTCACATTATTTGATCATGATGAATCATAACCCTGGACCGGATCAAGGACCCAGTTCAGAATCCACAGTTGGTACTTTGAAATCCAGTGTGTGCAATATATGCTTGTATAATGAAAAATCATTCCACAAGGTCACTAAAATGATGATGAAGAGGGAGGAGCGAGCAAGATCATCTGCACTCCCCCCCTCCCCGTCCCCAAGTTTACTTCCTGGTATTTATAAAACATGCATAGAGCTTGAATGTGCTCTGCTATTTTGATCATCCGCTGATAACTGAGCTGTACACACATTGTTAATAACAGTAGCAGGTAGTGTAGTTTATGAAATGCTTGCTAAGGCAGCTGTTGGGCAGAAGGCATCTTTGAGTCTTCCATTTGTTAAACTATTTCAAATTTTAGTTGAGACACCTATGGTTAATTCTCATTGGCCTAGGCAAATGTGGCAAGACTTGTTTGCCTACAATTCCAATGGTTTGAACTCAAGTTTATTGCCAACATGACTGCACTTTTCCTTTGATATGTGACCCTCACTTAAATAACATCCTACCTAAAGATAGATGATAATTTGTAGCGGAGAGTATCAAAGCAGAAGACAAAGGAAAGAGTTTCAGTCAAACAATATCTGGCAAAGAATGTTCAGTACAAAATGCCTGTATAATTCCCCCCCTATAAATTCTGCTGCTGTTCACCTATCCCCATAACAGATACCTCTCCTTTTATTAGACTCCAATCATCCACTGCCAACCAATAATCCAATGCTCTGAAATGAGGGCAAAACACCTTTATTGCTGACTTACCTGAAAGCATAACAACTCCTCCATCTGAACAATGAACCTGGATCATGACTTCACCCTGTCCTTTGGAGTTTGGCTAACAGTTTAATCATGCAAGAAACATATTTACTCCTGGGGCATACACCATGAAATTTAAGGTGATTAAGACAAACCTAATACATGTTTGACCCAGTTCACATAGCCTGAGCTGATGCCCGTTTGCCCTATGATATCAATGTTGTGATGTCACAAAGGAAGAACAGTCTTACATTTTCAACCAATCAAAGTGTGAAGTACAAATTAAGACAATGTTTGGATGGTAGTGGTGACTTAAAATGCTTTCTAAAGAATTCCTTTCTTTTCTTTTCCATTCCGTGTATTGAGAAAGAAGGAAAACCACTCTGAATCAAAATCTGGAACAACTGCAGGTATACTTGATTTTATGAATTAGTTTCTTTTTCTAGAACCTAAGCTCTATTACCATCCTTAATGCCAATCCTTTGCATGTTTACACAGCAGAAAGTCCCACTGACAAATTTAATGGGACTTACATTCCATGTAAATATGTTCAAAATTACTACTATAGAAAAATATACCTGCTAGTGACTTTTGAATTTGCTTACCCATACAAGAAAAAGAGAATATGAGAAATGTTTTATAAAAAACGAAGAGCATTCTGAAGAACCCATGATTTGCAATTACCACTTCTTTCATCAAAATTCACAATTTTAAAACAAGGACATTAACAACATCAGCTCACAATCCTAGCATTTGAGAGACTTATCTTTTCCTGCTTAGAAATTAGCAACTGGAAAACTGGGTAAAATCCATCAGAAACAAATACAAGGCTGGCCTAATACAGTCAAATAATCTTTTCATGACTAAGAGAAGAGCACTGGCTACCAGCTTCCCAAGATCTCTAAGGCTATCATTACAGGGGGAAGCCTTCCCTGCATTTTCAGCTTTTTCTTTTAAAAAGCCTCTAAACCTTTTACTTATAGACCAAGTTCACAAAGATGCACAAGCCACAGTTGTCCTTGAGACTGTCTGCTCCCTGTTCCATTCCTCTTTTCCACTTCAGAAGAGATAGAATGTTTTTGCGCCCAATTTTTAAACTAAGCTAATTACAGTTACCTGTGACAATTGAACTTGGGGAAGTACGGTTTGTTTAAACTCTAGTTAGAGAAAATAGGCCAGGATCACAAACCATGCAGAAGGCACATTTCTTCAAGCGCAGCCATTATGGGGGTAGGGAACTGTGGATTGCAGCACCAATACCTACTTCTCTTTGCATTGATGATGGATTTCCACATGCGAGGACTAGATAATCTCTTAGGCCTCTCATGTATTCTTTATATTGACAGCTGATCATTGCTCATGTGGAACAGAAAACTGAGGAGAGGCCTTCATATGACAAGTGAGCATTGTTGCCAACACACATGTGCGTGCGTGCCAGCCATTGTTTGCTCAAAACTGCTCAACCAGTTGTTTTTCTCCTTGGGGACAGGGAGGGAAATTTTGAATTGACAGACAGCAGGTAAAAAATTCTTTCCCTCCCTTCCTGCACCTCTACTTAGCCTGAAGCCACCAACAGCTGTTTTTACCTAAGGAAAAAGTCAGGGAAATTAATCATAGAAATGTATACACTGGCTATATGTAGGGTCTCTACTAACATGGAGATTCCTGTAATTCCCACCTCTGGGTTTCTGAGGGTCTGCTGGAGTCAGAGAAAACGCAACTCACTTGGCAAAAGGCTGAATGTAGTTAAAGGCTACAGCCAGCCATCTAGTTGCATTGTTAACATCACCATGTGGTGATCTTTTCAAGCAGAACGCAATAGTTATAGTAATTGCACATTTTTCTGTCTCAGAACCCTAATCCGGATAGTGGTTACTATATATTGCAGGGATTGGCTGGAAGTGAATCTGCTGAACTTGGATTCCAAAAAAGACTCACCTGATTTGAACAGTAGCTAACAGCCAGTATTGGATCATGGGCTCACTTCAGAACCTGCAGCCCTGTGAATTCCTTTATGATGGTCCAATGGATGGGCACTACTTTCATTCCTCTAATTTTTTATTTAAAAGTAAAACTGAGATGATTTGATAACGTTCTTTCACCCTCAGGGGGAATTGTACAGAAAAACATAGTCTCCTCCATGTAAACATAGAGGTTTAAGAGGATTCCCCCCCCCCAAAAAAAAGTGTGTTACCATGCTGATTTTAAAAGTGTTCCCATTAAAGATCCACCCAGAAACAGGACGGGATGCACTTAGTTCCACCCGCATGCCCTACTGGCATGAACCTTACTTTAGTGGGTCCAACTGTGCCTAATGACTCATTTTGTGAATCAACATGCATAGACCACAAAATATTATGTAATACACTATGTGGATATATTTGCTGAGTTACAGTTTTATTTGTGTAGTGGATGAGGAATAATCTGTACAGCTATTTTGAAAACGAAATATAGCCTCCTTTTGTAAAAAAAAAAAAAAATAACTGAAAGGCCAACTTTCTCTCAATATAATTTGGGTTAATCTTTTTAAAAAGCTTTGCAGGTTTTGGTTACTACACGGCATTAAACTGAAGATACAGAGATCTAGTCTATTAACAAGAAGAGTTATTATATTTGTAAGTTATTAAATGACACACCTATTTACAATTTTATATTCTAAGAAAATACTGAGTGGGAATATTTTTCCAGTGCTTGGGTGAGGGAAACATTTTTCCTGGAGTTAGTAGAATCATCTGATGAATTCTTTACATAAAAGTATTGAAAGAGAATGAGGGTGCTTTTTATTCTTCTTCCCTTTGAAGGATAGGGATCAAATAATGTTAGTGTGTGGATGTGTGAAGAGGCAGAGCATGTGCACGATCCACTTAAGTTTCCGCACGCAGATCCAACTAAAATGGTGGGGTTGTGCAAATCCAATTCTTTTTCATTTCAGTGCAAATCACACAGCGTCGTTCCTTGTAGGTTTGTATCCATTTATGCTTCCACTCGCTGCCTGGACAGTCCTGGAAAGCCCAAGTTTCTGTTCCTCCGAATGACAACAGAGAGATGCATCAACTGAAAGAATCCCCTATTTTCCCCTCCTGTATTGTCCAAGGTCCTCATAGCAGAAAAAGATGGAAAGTTATAGATTCATAGTCCTAGTGACTACATATTTCTTCACTTTCCACTTCCTGGCAGAGCTCAATTCGCCCTGAAGGTTTTGTGTTTCAATATATAAAACTTTCAATATACAAAATACGTTAATAGATTTGAAACAGCTAATGCATACAATATAAATACAAGCCGAGCAATGCTGAAATGCTTCTTCTTATTATGCATGAGGAAAAAAAGGGATATAGATGAAAAAAATGTAAACCATGGTTTAAAGCCATTAGCACTTCCCACCAGAACAGAGCAAAATGGAGAGAGAGAAAATAAAACAGAACAAGGCAAAACAGAGAAATTTCTACAACACCACTGTCAAACCACAATGCCAAGAAACAACTACAGAACTTGGGAAATCCAAGCATGACAAGCATACATGATCATGGTCTCTGTTCAAACAAACAAACAAACAAATAAACAAATGCATGATACAAAAAAGCAGTATCATTCATGACAGCAGAAAAAGGTCTCAGAAGGGGGAGTAAGAAAACTAAAATCAAAACCAGAGCAGCCAGTAGAGCAATGAGATTACAAATAATAATAACAATAGCAATGTCTATGTTTGCCAGCCACGTTGCATAAATTCAAGACAGCACAATCACCTGTCTGCTTCCGCTTAACACAGGAGAGATGAGTTGGTCTAGTATGTTTGATAGCAGGTTTTAAAATGATTTTCCTGGAGGGAGAGTGAGCCTGAACTTCAGCTTTTTTAGAAAGTTCAGCTTTCTTATATACAGCTATAGACAAGAAAACAAGAGCATAGAATCAGAAATAAAAAAAAAACCAAGAAACCGAAATATATTTCAACATGACATTTTGGCTGTTGGTACCATGTTTTAGACCTTCAGTTAGAATGTGAGCCTACCAAGACCCAGAGACGACTCGTAGTTGTTGCAGGCAACAACTGACCCTTCATTGGGTAGCAAGTGTCACTTTACCTGTCACCACACTCTGACTGTGCAAGCCAGGCACCTTCTGTACAAACTGCATAGAATGAGGGCATATTCCCACTCCAGCCTGCACACTCCTGCCATGTAGCATTGCAATTGTACTGGGCAGCTTCCAAGGCTATGTCTGGAAGGGTATGTGCTATGTTCCACTGGTGCAAACAATGGAGGTATTTTTTTTTTTAGTTAAGTGACAGGTCTGCAGGATCTAGGCCTCAATTTGGCTTGGACAAAATTCTGGACATTAACCAGGGCTCAAAACCCAGTGGAGCCACAGATCTGACTGGTAAAAGGTAAAGGGACCCCTGACCGCTAGGTCCAGTCATGGACGACTCTGGGGTTGGTGTACTCATCTCGCTTTACTGGCCGAGGGAGCCGACATTTGTCTGCAGTTTTTCCGGGTCATGTGGCTAGCATGACTAAGCCGCTTCTGGCGAACTAGAGCAGCACACGGAAACGCCGTTTAGCTTCCCACCGGAGCAGTACCTATTTATCTAATTGCACTTTGACATGCTTTTGAACTGCTACGTGGGCAGGAGCTGAGAACGAGCAACGGAAGCTCACCCCGTCGCGCGGATTCGAACCGCCGACCTTCTGATCGGCAAGCCCAAGAGGTTCAATGGTTTAGACCACAGCGCCACCCACGCCCCTGACTGGTGCTCACTGACAATTCTCTGCCTCTTGCACATGGGGAATAATAGTGGGATATTTTACATACTAGATTCGGCAACTAAACAGATGGAAAGATTGCCACATGGCTACCCAGAGCACTCGCAAAGTCATGGTACATACGTGACTTTATGCTAGTGTTATTTATTTGGTATTAATGAATCCAAGTAAGCAGAGCTGAATTCTCATACAGGATGTTTTCCTACTCCTTAAACGAAAGAAATCATCAGCCTAAACTGGAGTGGCTGGAAGCAATGTAGACTGAATGCCTTGCTGTTAACACAAATGAATATTCTTGATTAAATGTGTAACAGTACTGCTAAAATACTCCTATAAAACAGGTGAACAACTCACAGTATGGCATTATAGGAAAAAGATAGTATTACATGAACCTTTTTTCCTTCTCACTTCATCTCTGGAGACAGTGCTAGGTTCCTTTTTAGCTATTTTTCTTTCAGGAGTAGAAATCCTGCCTCTCCCAGTTTTTAAAGGTTTCTCTTTTTTATGTTTATCAAGAGACGGTCTCCGCAATTCTCTCTCTGCCTTCTCCTCTTTAGGAACAGTCTCTAACTGTTCTGTCATGATGCTCCTATCATCATCTGCAGGATCAGAGTAAATTATAACAACAACAAAACAAACAACACAGAATTAGTAAAATGTTAATAGTGCTTCAGTGGGATTTCATTTTTAAAAATCAGATTATTTCCTATTGTCATTATTTTAACAATATTCCTGAATGTGGTAATATTAATTATTATTAATTATTAATTATTAATGAATAATTTCAGAAACAAAAAAATGAAAAAAGGATAAGGCACACCTTGAGTATCCACCCATATGCTGTCTGTGTCCAGGATGGAGTCATCGATGGTTGTTTCATCTTTATAGTCATCATACGTCTCTGTCTTGTAATCAGTCAATGGGATTTCTTCTTGTTCAGGGGAGCCAGGAGCTTCCAGAGAGCTTTCTTTTGTCTCTGCTTCGACATCAGTCACCACCTCCACCTCCACTTCAGGATGGACACTTTCTTCTGTATCAGCCGGTGGTGCTTCTGCAAAGCGCACACTGTGGGAGCTGGTTTCTCCCTCATCGACTGTGGTCTGCACTATTGTGATGAAGTCATCCTCAATTGTAACCACAGACTCTATTACTCCTTTGAGTTCAGGCATTTGCCCAGGGACGGCTTCACACACCTTAAGCTCTTCACCAGGTATCTCAAAGTCCCTTTCTTTGCTTCTTTGCCTCATCTCTCCTTCTTCCTGCTCAATCTCTTCTTTCTTAATCTCTTCCTCTTGCTTACTCTTTTCTTCTTCTTGTCTACTGTCTTCCTCACCTTCCTGCATGATCTTTTCCTTCTGTTCTTGCTTAATTTCTTCTGCTTGCTCTAGTTTACTCTCTTCCTCATATTCTTCTTTTTGCTTACTCTCTTCCTCTTGTTCTTCTGCTTGTTTGATCTCTTCCTCTTGTTCTTCTGCTTGCTTACTCTCCTTCTCTTGTTCTTCTTCTTCCTGCAATGCCTCAGTTTTTACAGAGCCTTCCAATCCTAGAGATTCCACATTATCTTCCTTAGGCTGTGATATGTTCTCCATTTGAATTTCAGTTGTTTCGTCTTTGGTAGCTTTATATGCACCTCTTTCTGTAACTGGTTGTTCCACTGTCAATTGTGATGCCATCTCCTCTTCCGACAAAGAAGGGCTTTCTAGTTCTAATTTGTCATCATATGGTTTTAAAGTTTCTACAGGCAAGCCCTCTTGTGCTGGGTCATTATCACCACTTGACTCATATGATTCTTCTTTATCTACTGCTTCTTGGTGAACCAGGTCAGGCTTCGCTCCTTTCTCCTTAACTTCAGTTTCAGACAGTTTATTGGCATCTTTCATTTGAGCAGGTTCTGCTTTTGCAGAATCTTGGGTCAATGTTGAGAGGGTCTTTTCTTGACCCTCATCTGTGCCTTGCTCTGTAACAGGCTCAGTGACATGAACGCCTAACTTAGTCTGGTTTTCTTGCTCAACTTGCCGAGCAGCAGAATCCATCTCATGCTTTATAGCATCATAGTCTGGTTTATAGGAAATTTCTGCCTTGCCTGTCTCTTCAGCAATGTGAACAGCTTTTTTTTCTTTCTCAGATAATGAAGAACCTTTCTCTTCCAGTCCAACTATATGTTTATCACCTGCATTTTCTAAAGTTGGAGCAGGCTTTGCTTTTTCATATTCAGTGTCCTCATGAGAACAAACGTCTTTAGAGTCACTTTGTTCCTCGCTTTTTTCTAGCACAGTATCTAGTTTATCAATAGCTTTTCTCTCCTGCTCAAATTCTTTGCCTAAAACTGCTGATTCCCCAGAGGCCTCTCTTTCTTCTTTGGCTCTCTCAGCTGCTGCCAACTTCACTTCTATCAAAGAAAGGTCTGCAACGACACCTCTTCTAATTTTTTCATCAAAGGGACAGCTTTCCCCTGTCAAATTCTCACTGTCCTGTACTGGAGATGGCATTGGCACAGTGTACTTATTGAAAACACAGTAACCTAAATCTTCTAGTTGACTGTCAGCTTTTAGAGTCATATGGTTCTCGTCGGCCATGAGGAGCTGGGCCACTCCACTGTCCTCTACAACTGCTTCTGAAGGAACAGACTTCCTGTGGACTACCTCAGCATCTGCACTCACAGATGCTTCTCTTGACCTTGTGCCTGCTAAGTCCAACATTTCAGGTAAATCAGGTGCCATTACAGTCCCGTTTTTGTAATAATCTTTAGCCAGGAAGGGTGACTCACACAAAGGCTCCACTTGGATCTCTCCTCCTTGTTTTACTTTGGACTCTTCAGTTTTCTCATCTTCTTCCCTGCTCACTGATGGGAAGGAGGGAGACTTTTCTACTGCTGGAGTAGTGGCTGGCAAATAATCATCACCTTCATCGCCACTAGCATTATCCATAATATCTGAACCTAGTGGTGAAAGGTCATGTGTCCGCCCAAAGTTAAACCCCAGTGCTATAGAGTCCAAGCAGGACATGGGAAGATTAATTGACATACTCCTCTGCTCTATGGCAGATCTCCCACCAAGCCCCAAGCTCCTGCTTAGAGTTAAGTCATCTTTATTTTTACTGTGGAGTTCTCTCTTATCCCCATATACGTTTGGGTCAATGGTGTACATTCTTTCTGTAGGGGAACTAGGTTCCTCAGAATCATCTGGGAAGCCCTGGGCAAGGGTGCTGTATCCCATTTCATGAGCAGGTATGCTGGTGTGTTGATATGCCTCTGGCTGAAATTGCTCAGTGTCTTTCTTAGATATGATGAAATCTTTATGGTAAGGGTCATAGGTCTCCTCTTTAGTATCACTCAGTTCATAGTAATCATTGCCTTGCTGTAGGATGTCACTCTTGAAAGCTTCATCCTTAAGGGTGGAAGTCTCAAAATATGTAGACATTCCTGATTTATCCTCCTCTATCTGCATTTTGTGAGCTTCTGAATCTGCAGCTGAGAACACTTCCCCTTTCCCATCCTTTCCTTGCAGAGATTCTTTGCTGGGTTCAGCAGTGGGTTTCTCTATTGCTGCAGACAATACAGCTTTATCTAAAGGCTCATTTACTTTTTCAGGAAGTAATTCTTGGCTGAGTCTTTCTGTAGAACTCTCTGTGCCATGCTTTTCCTCTTTTTTAATATCCCATGTTGATGAAACCTCAGTTTTCTCCAACTCTTCTTCTGCTTTGAGAGTACCAGATAGCTTTTTAGAATCAGCTCCTTCTACTTCTTTACCTAAAGCAGTTGTTTGTTGGCCATGAGCTTTTAAAAAATGATCATCTAAAATCTTGGGCTTTTGTCCACTGGAAATGGAGTACCCCTCCTCGTCACTTTCATCCTCTGTCATATCTTTCTCTTCCTCCCAAAGAGGAACATTCTGGGTGGGCGTCTGCACTGTAATTTGTTTTGAGGCATGAGAAGTCAATACATCAAATTCTTCTTCATGTTTTTTTGCTTGCTCTTTGTCAATTTTTCTATCTTTGGCAATCTCTGAAGCAGTAGATATTTGCATCATGTTTCTACTACCATGTGGCTCAGATTTATGTAGAGTAACTGGCAAAGTTTCAGAAGAAAACACAGTTTTAACTGTGCTTTTTTGACCCACTGTAAATTCTGAAGATGAGAAACAACCTATGCTTTCATGAGAGGTAAAGTCACTTTTTATAGCATCAAACTGGCCATCTCTAGACCTGAAGGGTTGTGCTTCAGCGGCAGGTTTCTGGGCCTCTGGAGCCTTTTCATCTGTTTTACTTTCTTTGTGCAGCTCTGTTGACAAATCTTTCGGTTCTTTATGTAGATGTGGCTCTCCAGTGAAATCAAAATCTGCTTTTATAGAATTCCTGTCTTCTTTCTTCTGTGGACTGGCATCTAAGGTCTGTCCTGACAGGGTTGGGAGCATTTTTTCTTCCCCTTTGCCTTGTGATTCTGTTGTTTCTAAAGTCTCGGTTTTTGCTGGCTGTTGAACTAAGGCATCGTGTATCGGTTGCTCCCTAGTCTTACTTCCTTTCTCTGGTTCCTTTGGGCCTAATGGCTCAGCTGCAAAAAGGCCTGTATGCTCCTCATGGATTTCCATCTTCGAAGCTGCAAGTAAATCTGTAGTTGTTTGATTGGATTTTACAACAGATTACTTAAAGCATTCACAGGCAGCAGCAGTCTAGTTTACAGCATTATTTGGCATGGCAAAGTGGTTAAAAAAGGGGGGGTCACATGCAATGGTACCTTTTTAGAGGTCTTTTTTAAACAGATGGTTTTTCTCTCTTTTAGAGGGACAGATCTTTATTTAAAGTATTAATAATAACTCCTGTGATACACGCAAACCTACCTATAGTTTAATGACAAATTATTATGCTTTTAAAATCATAGGCCAGTTTCCTCACAAGCATTACACTACAGATAAACCCAACTTCATCTTATTACGCTTTATGGTACAATGGGTGATATCTAATGTCAGTCATTCTCAGAATAGACCCACTGAAATCAGTTAAATAACTTAAATCTATTGATTTCAACAGGCTTTCTCTGCCTGACAATGGATATCACTCAATGATATAAATTCTGAATTACAGTCATACATAGGCATAATATTTGTGATAGGCTGCACATTATTTTCAACATTCAAACCTCTAAATCCATTTAATGATATGATTCCTTTTATTTGAGCTCAATCAAATAATAGTTACAAAGCAATTTATTCACCAATTTTCAGTTATTACAGGAGGAACATTCCCCCCCTTTCATATATTTTTAAAAATCAGATTACTGTCATTAAAGACATTAAATACTGTCTTCGAAATCCAGATGTTAATATAAAATGTGAAGATCTACCACTGATTCAAAACAAAATCAGTGCCACTGCAGCTTCCAGCACATTGCTGAAAAGCTCAAGCCTTAGATTTTCTTATTTAAAACTCATGGAAATTTTAATTCTTCATTTGCCTTTGGTAACATTTTATATAGTGATGCCTTTCCTAAACATTATATGCCATGCTTAATAAGACTTTGTTTCCTCAGACAATTACAGGGCCTGCATAATGCAAACTACAACATCATATTACAATTATGGTTACACATGTCTTTAAAAATGTCCTGAAAAATCTTGGCAAAATTCTGTATTCTCAACATATATAATTATTTCAGTGGGAACCATTTCAGCTCAGCATACAGCACAATTTTTATCCCACTTGTTTCAAAAGAAATCAGTTTCAAAAGGAATAAACATTAACACTGCAATCCTGTGCACACTTGCTTGTGAGTAAACCCTACTGAATTCAGCAAGCTTATTTCTCAGTAAGCATGTCTAGGATTCAGCTGCAAAGTATATATTGTTCTTGGCATCCTTCTAAACCCAGGAACAGGAAATTGAAAAACAATTCATCCCGATCAACAGTCCCATAAAAGGTAAAGGTAAAGGGACCCCTGACCATTAAGTCCAGTTGTGACCGACTCTGGGGTTGCGCGCTTATCTAGCTCTATAGGCCGAGGGAGCCGGTGTTTGCCCGCAGACAGCTTCCGGGTCATGTGGCCAGCATGTCTAAGCCACTTCTGGCGAACCAGAGCGGCACACAGAAAGGCCGTTTACCTTCCCGCCGGAACGGTCCCTATTTATCTACTTGCACTTTGATGTGCTTTCGAACTGCTAGGTTAGTAGGAGCAGGGACCAAACAACGGGAGCTCACCCCGTCGCGGGCATTCGAACTGCCGACCTTCTGATCGGCAAGTCCTAGGCTCTGTGGTTTAACCCACAGCGCCACCGACATCCCTCAACAGTCACATATTTCTATGGAAATATTTGGTATTGCTTCATTTCCCACAAATGATCATTTTGCAACACTGCCACTATTTTTAATGATCACATTCTTACATCAGATTAGGCACTGTGAGAGACTCAGATAAACCTGTTAAGAACTGTGATCCACACTATGGCTGTGATCCAGAGAACCTGTTCCAAATTGGGAAACAGCTGTCCTTTAGCAGAGCAGTTGTTTCATTTGAACAAGCTTGGAAGCCCCTAATCCCCCTAGCTAAGTGCACTATATGCTTCACAGTTCATATAAATCCCCTTGCTTGGAAACACCTTCATCCCAAATTCTGGCTCTAAAAGCGGCCAGCCTGGTGCCTCTGGAAGCTCACAAGCCAGGCATCATGGTGACGGTGTTCAGCACCTGATGAACAAAGGTATGTTGTGGATCGAGGGCCCGACCCCGCTAAGTGAAATAAATACACATGGACACGTGGTATAAGGTTAATGGGCAAGAAAAGGCCACAACTTTATTGATTACAGCAGTGAAAAGGTATTGGCTTAGGCATTGGATGACTATAGGTGGTGGGTTTATTCAACAGTAGGTGGAGCCTGTTGATGCTCATCCAACTATAGGCTCACCCCCTGATGTCACCGAGGGTCGTGCCATGGCCTCCCGCCAAGCAGGCATCGGACGGAATACACGACCCCCAGATTCCTTTAACGGAATAACCCACGGTAGATAGCATAGGCGATGGCCACACCTAGCCCTTGACACAGCACAACACATGAATCCAATGCCTAACCTACCCACCAATACCACAAAAGTTGTGACGATTGCTACGAGGTAGGCGAAAAAACCAAAAAGCCTAATGCCAAATGGAAAAATTCCTACCAGGCTCCCCAGACAACCGGGGCAACCAACCTAAGGTCCATAGCAAGGCCAAAAACCTAGACCCTGAGCTAAATGGGAGTGGAGGGTGGGTGACTCGCTGCGGGACGACGAGGACTGAGGGGGAGGAGAAGGTAAGGAGGGGCAGGGGCTAAGGCCCCTGCCAGGGCGGAGTCGGGGCTCCCGCCCACAACCACTCCCCTCTCTTGCAGGGAGGAGAGTCTCTGTCTTTGGAGGGCTAACTTTTAGCTAACACAGCTAGTTGCCACTGAGCAGCTGCTCTCTCTGAACAGGTATGCGGGGAGGAAGCCATCCAAGACAATGGTCCTCATCATATTTTGTGTTAGTTAATTCTGTAAATTATGAGTCCAGCAAAGGACTACAGTTGTGTAATTTGACCTTAAACTGCTGCTCATTTAACATCTCTGGTCGATTTTAATGTGAAAGAGAGGATCGTTTCTCTCTACGCAAGTTCTCTAAGTTTGTGTTTAATGCTGTATACATCTATCAAGTCTAGCCTCCATCTCTTAAGTATTTTCTAAATAGATAGATAGATAGATAGCACAGGTAAGAGCTCATCTTACATGAGGGTTACATTACTGGCTATTGCACATATAAACAAAATTGCACAAAGCCAGAATGACCCCACACCACAAATGGCCTCATGTGAGCATCCCTACTTGTTTGAAGCCAATGTTGAGTGGGCCTTACACTCTGCCCCCTCCCCATGAAAGATGAGATTTTAAGCTGCCCCCTTGTTTTCTGGGTTCTGGGAAAGCCCTGCAAGTCTCCGACAGGATCTTGTGGGAGCCTTCTCATGAACTTTCTGAGCCCAGCAAGCAAGGCAGGTGGGTTAAAAAGCTCTTTCCCTGGTGGGAAAACAAGGAGAGGTTGTTTTGTCTAGCAATAGACATTATTGTACTGATGGAACAGTACTAATAATATGACATTGAATTCCTTCCTATGTGCCCTGACTTAAGGATTTTTACAGGTGAAACTATACTCATTCCTAAGGCAGAACATTGGGCCAGGGCGGATTACACACTATTTATTTACTTCATCATAAAAGTTGTCATTTTATTCCTGCCCTCTAGGAACTCTTTTTCAACCAGTTACTGGTCAATTAGAGAATTCATCTTTTTAGTCTATGACTTAAGTTTTAATGGGAGTTATTTGTGAGAGATTTTGACAGAAATAATGTTATATGTACTGTGTATCAGATCACCCATAAAAAGGATCTTCTGTGATTTTTTTAAAAAGTGTGAATAGCAGCTGTTGAGAGGATCTTCGAGTTGAGACCCCTGACTCCAATAAGTGCTATCTGACCTGCAGGGAAACAGCTTGGAAAGGGGTGGGGTTTAATAGGAATTATATCAGAGTGAAGTTCCACTGCTGCAATCCCAATCCAATCCTTCCCCACAGCTCCCATTGCTACTAACACTTCTATATCTAGTCTAGATTGGTACTACAGAACGTATGCTGACATCCTCGTCTAAAAGGTCATATAAGCTAAGCTGATTTTTCTTCAGCAACTTTTATTCTTAGTATTCAATCATTTCACTCGTAATCAAACTTTCCACAAATATTCCATTAAAAGTTAGGCTGAATTCTGGTCTGATTATTTGTGGAAGTGCTTGAGAATATGAGTACACTCTGGATCACAGCCTAATCTGGTTAACAGGGTTAACAGATTTCATTAGGAGGTCAAACTCTGAACTTGTATTTAGTTTTTCCTCAAGTAGAAGAGTTTCATTATGGTTTGTTTGACTTAGTAACACAGGATTTCACCCTCAATGTCTAATCTTGCTCTTCATTCTGGTTTCCAAAATATCACGGGAATCCATGCAAATTTTCTTCCCGCACTGGGTTTTCAATTTTCAGCATCAACTTGTAAGAAAGGTAACAAAGATGAAAACAAAAAATTCTGGCAATGGCTAAGGAGGGTCAAGGTGGACTGCAATGAATGGCAAAGATATGACATAAGAAGCAGCAGCCTTGGAGAAATTGAGCCAGAATGTACTGAAGCACAAGCAAAAATACACTGCACACTGCAAACAAAAGACATTGGTACAATTTAAGCCTCTTTATGTCATAGTCAAGGTTAATCAGCTGGTTTCTTGAAATGAGAAGCAGATGAACCTCTGCATCAAAAACAAAAAGTAAAAAATATATACACAGATCAGCAATGTGACTGGCAAACACATCTGCGATGAAGAGGGAGGGAAGGCTTTGTGATATATCAGCTTGGCTGCATAGCATACTGTGTCATGGTTAGGGGGGGAAAGTCAGGAATCAGCTGCAGTGGTGGGAAACCATGTCATCATCACACAGCATTTGCACAGTTGGCTTGCCTGTTATGCACTCCTCAAAGCATAATAACAAGAGCATTAATCATGAGGGTATTAAATGGGGGAAGGAGTAAATGGAGCAGAGTGGAGGAAGCTTGAGAACAGCTCAAATGCAGCCAACACATGCAGGTCCCTAAGGAGGACACACCTTCCTCACCCAAGGAAGGCATTTTGGCTTTCAAGGGTTCCTCCTCAACTAGGGTGACATTTTCCCCATTACGTGCCACTTGGTCTTCAGAAATTGAGTCCTGCTGGGCCTCTTTGGAGCCCTCTGCCTGCTGCAAAGGCTCAGCAGGATCACTCATTTTCTCACATTCCTCACCAAGCGGAACAGCAGGTTTGGGTTCATCAGCCACTGGACCTTTAACTGTGTCTTCTTCTTCTTCTTCTTTGACAGAACAGAAGGGGGAAAGGATGGAAAAATGAGGCGACACCAAGACACACACACAAGATCCACACATTAAACTGGTTGCCCATGTACAACATTTTCAGCTCTGCACAGAATTTATACATTTGTGTCACCTTAGCTGTTACCACATTTTTAGTACCATGAAGCAGAGTGAGCTTGCATTAATTTTTTTTTAATTGTTATGGCTGACAATGCCATTTGTAATGCTGAATGTCTTCTTTTTTGTGTTGAAAATTGGTCTGATTCAAACATCATCCGTTCTTTTTTTTTTTTTTTTTTACTGTTCTTGACTGTCAAACCATGGTTTGGTAAACAGCTTCCATACTCCTTTCCCTCATACTTCTCCCTCCCTTCTCTAGTTAGAGTTAGCAGTGGTTCACTGTTATATCTGAACTGGAATAGTTACAATAACCGCTAACCATAATTAGCTTTAGAACCAGAGACAACTTTCTAATCCTGGTCTCATTTTCTAGTTTAGAATCTAACTATGGGTAGTGTGCTTTTGGGGCAAGCCACAGTAATAAAATAAAGCTGAAAATGTTTTATTGTTCCCAAGGTGGAAACGACTGTAGGAAAGAAATTGTTATCTATGATAATGGAGATGTGTGGTTGTGACTGATGGTTTTGAAAAGGACTAATAAATAGTCAAACAAAATACATTGCCCTTTTGATTACTGTAATATGCATTACATTGGGCTGCATCTGAAAGCTCTAGAAAATGTAACTAGTTTGTTTTAAAGCTCAATCTAAGGTGATGGTTTTGACTTTTAAAGCTCTGTGTAGCCCGGGACTGGGATGCCTCAAACCACCTTCTTTAGAATGAACCGACTCGTGAACAAAGGTCATCTCCAGAGGCTCCATGTCTGCCCCCCCCCCGTCATCTAATGGATAATGCCTATTCAGGAAAGGGCCTTCTCAATATTGGTGCCTAGAATACAACAGAGGGAAACTTGCTTGGCTCCTGTGATAATGGTTGCTTTCTTGCTGCTTTGGCATTGGCTTTATTGCTTATGTTGCTATTTTATTGCTGTTTTATGTTTTGATAACTCCTTTTAAACTGCTGTTTACAATCACTTTGTGGATCCTGGTGGATGGAAAGGTGAGGTACAAATATTTTAAATTAAATAGAATAAACACATATTTGCCTGGTGCTTAAAAATACCCAAACCCATTCTGCCATTGTGAAGTAACAATACTGTAGCATTGAATAAGCTACAACCCTAGTCATAGTGACCCAGGGGTAAGCCCCATTCAACTTAATACATGAGTAGGTATGAATAGGGTTGCTTTGTAAATCATTGAAACATGCATTCTTATTTGGCACAAGAGGCAGCAATGTGAGAAGTTGTGGCTCTCTCTAGAGACAGATCATTGCCACACCTTTAGGGCTCAGTTTAGAGGCTTTGCATGCACTGCTGTGCACTCAACAAGCTTACCTTCAATTCAGCAATATACAGCAAAGTTATTTAAACCATAGATGTACTACAAAGGAATTCAGGAAGAATAAAAGAAGAGATTTTTCATAACCAAAGAAAAGCTAAAAAGGAAATTGATTTTGCTTGTATTAGCTCATGAAGTATTTTCTGCCACCCTTTGCATAATGATAAAGGCACTTTGCAGGATGGACTCTATACTGCACACACGAGATATACAGAATTGCCCTCATTTTGCCAGTTAGAACTTCATTGGAGGCAGAGCTCCATGCTGTGAAAAAGGAACAAGGAACAAAGCAGTTCTGTCTAAGGGAAGCCCTTATAGGTGCTGATCAGCATGCTAAGACAAGTACAGAATACAATGCAAAATGACAAAAATGAAGCTTGATAGCCTGCCTTGTTAACATAAATGTGGTTTGAAGAAGCCACTGTCTGCTGCGTTCAGATGTAGTAACAAACCATGATTTGTTTCCCCAAAGCAACAGAATCTCTTCCCTTTGCACATGGAATGGGGAACATGCAAGACATGGCTTATTCGTTGTTATGTCCAAAGTGGGTGACTATAGAGCACCACAGGTGAACTCTGGAGCCGGGTCTTGCAAAATCTATGTTGGAACATTGCTGTTGGCATCAGTATGTCTTGAGGCAATGGAGTGCACCTCCGGGGGTGTTACCAGGACCAAAATGACCTCCCTGGGGTACAAGCCTGGCAAGTGTGTATGGAGGCCCCAGGCTGCCCAGATAACAAGACACTCAGGTCGGCCTCACTGATGTGGTCCAAAGGAAAGCAGAGCAATATGTTTGGCACCAGCTTGGCTGCAGGAGTTCCTGGAAGGAGGCATACAAGGTACCATCCAACCATCTTAGGGACTCTACTCCAGATTTGTGTAAGATTTACTCCTTAGCCTTGCACTATTAATTTAAATGGAATCTCTCTCCAACTTTTCTTTTAAATTTCAGAAAGTCAAAAGTAATTATACTTGTCAAAGTCTCCTTGATTTTGTCTATTTCTTGATTTTGTCTATTTCTTTAAATGATGTTATTTCTTCAAATAATGTTTGAATATGTAATACAAGTCTGTTTTAGCTAGACAAAATTATATTAACCCACTCCACTAAAGCAAAATCCATAGATCACCCCAGAAATAAATTCAGAAATGTCCCAAAATTTGTCCTGGTCAGTTTCACTTGCCAGGAGAAAAATGCTATGTTTTGAGTCCCACTCCTTGAGACTGGAATCACAGGGTGTGGTGTTTCAACAATCTGTCCCCATCAATAATACACTACTGTATTTGAAAGAACTATGGAGCAGCAAGGAGATTTTAATGTTGCAAGTGCCTAAACTTTTTGAATGGGGCATAGAATGGAATCCAAAGAGCCAGACAAGTAACTCCACATCTCCACTCCACAATGTACTGCAAAGAAACCTATTTTGGAAAATGAAGAGACTTTCAAAAGCCATTTGTGGTGTGTCATGGAGGTCTGCTGTTCAAAGAAAAAAAGGGGGGAAGCACACAAAAAAACCATGATGGACATGAGGTTGTAGCAAAAGCTGCCAAGCCAAGCTTAAAATAGCCTTTCCCTTTGATTCTGGTCTCAGACCTGAAGACCCTGAGAAGGTAGAGGATAAAACTCTGAAACTTTAGGACTAAACCTGACACCTGACAGCCCTGGACACAAATGATGAAATGAATGCGGCATGGCAGGGTAGAGGAGAGGAGGAAGAGTGGGACCATGCTTTGTTCACCTTCTTCATAGCCTAAAAAGGCCTTTGCACTCTGGGCTGTGGCACTGGGAGGTCCACTAGCTTCAGTCCATTCGGAGCTGAACAAAGGCTGTTCATAGTACTCCTCATCTGAATTGTAGGGCTCATCATCAGGCACAGACACTGAAATGGAAGGGACAAGGAACTTACGCCTCTCCCCTGTGGCAGCTGGCCCATGCCATGAGCTGCTGCGAAGAGGTCCCACCTCATCCTCAGCTCCTTCATCTACAGACAGACACACAGGAAGAAACTGCACAGAGAACTTGAAGAGACAGAAGGACATAACACAAGACAGAATGGAAACAGGCAGACACGTACTGCACACTGATGCAACATCATGGAATGAAAGGAAACAACCATGCTAAACTCAATGTCATCTCAAAGGCACAATACACACATTTAATGCATTGGTCAACTTGAATGCATTTATTATGTTTTCTGTGGTGCCTACAGGAAGAGTAGTCCATGTCTTTCCACAATGCAAATGAACCCAATAGCCAAAACAAGCACTTTGTTCCAAACACCTAAGTGATTAAGGATATTCTAGATATGAGTCTAGGGCAAATTTGCCACAGTATGTGTCAGAACCACATTATATAGTAAGAGTAAAAGAAACTGGGACAAAACTAGACATTCATCAGCAAGCAAGGCAGAATAAAAGAGGTCTCCCCTCCATAAAGCAAACAAACAAACAAAAAACCAAATCCAGAAGAATCTTTTTATGATTTGTTGAAATACGGGTTTGAAATTTTTGGGTATCATTTCATCATCCCATCAGTAAGCAAAAATGTTGTCTAATCACCAAAGAATAATGAAGTTAATGTATGCAGCCAGGGCATGTTTGCAATCCAAGGAAACAAACATCACTGCTTGCCCTCTCTTAGGAAACTTCTCCAACCTACCACCTCAGGCCAAAGTATAGTGATAGGAACAATCACATATGTCTGTTCCCAAGTTTGCCCATTTGGTCATGTGAATTTGGTGAGTATGCGGGCTACAGTGCTTGCAAATGAGGCGCATGTTGGTGATGGGAACAAGATCCTTTCCTTTTTTTACCTTTCTGTGCTCCATCACTTCAGCCACACCTCTCCCCATCCTGGTTCAATTCCAGTTGAGTTTCCATCACTCATATAGCTCTCTGGTGCAAAGCTTTGACTTCCACCCATTACTTTATATTTGTACAGGCAGACATCTGAACAGCAAATGTAACTGCATCCATCACATCAGGTATGGCCCCTAGGAGTATCTTTTTAAAGAGTTGCTCTTATAATCAGACCCTGCACCTTCCTCTACTGAATGATAACTTTATGTACTGCAGACACATACCATATAGGGGTTCCTACTTATTCCAGACTATTATCCCAGACTATTATAACCCAAGAACTGTTTTAGCCACTGACAAAAAACAGGCAGTATATAAGGAGCCACAAATGAATTCTTTTTCTTTTAAGATAACAAACAAATTCACTTCAACAAAGAGGTTAAGCATCACAATCTCCTCTTACTGAACAGTGGTACAAGTAAACTCATTATGTCACGCTTTGCTTTTGGGAAGACTAGAAACAAAGTTAAAGCTTGACTAAGCATCCACAAAGCTTGAAAGTTGGTATCTGGTTGAATGCTGTATTCAGCAGAGGTCCTCTTCACATGATCTTCCTTTGTAGCTTACTGTCCAGGATTTGCTCCAACATACAAAAAACCTACAAAAATTATTATTTTCACATTTCAACTTCCTCCACTTATTGCTAACACACAACTCAAAAGCAAACCAGAAACAGGTAATTGCTATTTTCAAGTGTAGTTCACGTGATCTAAAGACTTGCATGAGTGCACCCATTTTTCTCATTACTTTCCCAGGGGCAGTTCTGTGCACTGCCATTAGAGGGACACGAATGAAGTTCCTTGATGCCACAGGTGACTGCTTCAGGAAAGGTGGAACTCAGAAGTTTCACAGGGTACAAGGACTTCACTTTGCTTTATCAACCTTTTTTATTATTCATTGTATAAAGTTATGATTCTATCAGTGCATTTCAAGCTGGAAGCTATGCAGATTTCTTCACTCCCTCATCCACCCCCACAAATATATTTTCATTCTAAACACAACACAAGTATATAATTTGACTTTAGGATGTCATTACCTTAACTGGTCAACGGCTTTTACACGGAGCAGTAAAGTAAAAGCAAATGCTCTTCCATTTCCTCTTTATGTACGTGTCTGTACCAGAATAAAAGGTGGAAAGAGATGCTGCTGCACAGAGAGTTGCTCATCCTCTGCTAGTCCGCACACACAAAGTTATGTGTTTTCACTTCTAAGGGAGTGCCAGCTTTCTCCCCAACTTTTCACACTTTTTAAAATCAGCCTCCCCATCCATGTTTCCTATGCAGAGAATTAGAACTTAACTTCTTTTAAAAGAAGTAAAAGCTGAATTTGCAAAAGGACTCGCTGCAGGGCAAGTATATGGAGAAGCTGTCTGCAAACCAATCTGTGGGCATAACCCCAAAGTCCTGGGTCAATGCCAGCTCCATTGGAATGGTGCTGAAGGTATATGAATTCTTAAGCAGATAGCTGAGAAAGGTGCTTTAGTTAAGATGTTCTAGCCCACCCAAAAAATGCCTGTGTGGCTTGCCTTTCCTTATAGAGACTTCCAGTACCACTTACGTAGTATGTTGGTTAGCGCAGTCCAAACTACTCTTCCTTCACTGCTTCCAATCCTTTTTGACAGACATCCTGATTCCAAGACTGTTACCCCAGGAGGTAGCAAGCAATCCTTCATGTATGAAAGCTTATTCCTACTCCTAGCTGGAGTAATCTACATGGGAGATACAGTTCAATGAATGATGCAAGACCCAATGATGCTTTGCCATGGCCCAGAATGGCATGATTATGACAATCAAATTAAATTGTATGAATTAGCCTAAAATGCAGCAAAATAGCAACACAATGAAGGGGTCTCGATTTGTGCCTCTCTTTAGTTTGCTTTATAATGTTAAATTTTCAAGGTCATATATTGCTACTTAAGACCTCCACCATATGGCATAATTGCTGAAGAATGAAAATGTACTGGAAGTACATTTGAATGCGTTATATTTTAATTGTTGTAACAAAAAAATAAATAAATTATACAGCTCTTTTGTCCATTGTAGTAGGTACTCTTTAAAATATATGCTGTAGCAAGACTCTTTGAAATGAATTGGGACTGTCCTGGTACAGCCTAATGATTGAAGCCTAGCTAGCAGAGAAATATTTTTATAGAAAGCATTTTTAAATTCAAGCTGCTGGATATCTGTTGCCAGCAGGGCGGGGCGAAGGGGGCTGGGGGGAGATCAGAATACATTCTAATCAGTGTTAATTCTTTTAGAAAAAAATAGCTCTTATCAATTTGTAAAACACTCACTGGTCTCAAAATCCTTCCTAAATTATAAATGAAGATCTTGTATCCTGGGTCCTTTTCCTTCAGCATTTTTATTCTTGCTTTTATACCTAAAGTGGTGCACACTCCAGGCTTGATCTCACGAAGCATACAGCACACAAAGAGTAAGCTGTCTGTGCAAGGCAGCACCCAATCCCTTTGCCCAGCTCTGGCTGATTAAATGTATTCAACACTGCTCGGGGGGAAATCCATACCCTGAAAAAAGAAATCCTGCTACAGTATTCTCAATGCACAAAATAGTTTTAATAAAATCAAATTAGGTTTCTTACCTCCTAGTGCTGTGCAAACAGACCCACTCATTCTTTTATGTAGGTGAAGCAAGTTATCAAAATAGAACAATGAAAGCTGCAGCAGCAAATCCTTCCCTCTTCTGAAACAGATTTGCCTTACAAACCTCTCTCTGTCTCTCTGTCTCTCTAATTTGTGTTTGCTGCTTGGTTGGCCACATCTACCTTTGTCATGTCTGCTACACTGTGATTTCCTACCCCAGGATGACTGAAGGAAATCACCCTCCTACTCTGGACTATGCAACCTGCTGACAAAATTACCACCATCAAAATGCTGTGGGGAAAGGAATGGAGTGTTAGCAGTCTCGTCTCCTGTGCTCAATCCAAATTCCACGCTAAGCAGAAGCATGTCCCCAAATGCTTCTAATGATGCAAATCAATAACCCACCTGTGTCTACTTCTCATAAATCCCAACCCAAATTCAATCCATGGCAGAAGTATGGGTTATGGTGCATGGGTTAAGTGGGAATACTGTGTGTTCTGCAGGTGTGGGAACATGAAGAAAGGACAAATGGCAAATAAGACTACAACAGTTGCACTTCCTTTGTAGCAAAGCTTTTCACAGGCATTCCATTTGACCTGGGGCCCATGTGTGTATGCATGTGCGCTCGCATGCACAGGGAGTATGAGGCAGTAATGGAGAAGGACATGAATAGATGGGTGTGTTTTCATCAGTACTGAAAAATGCTCTGTACATGCCTCAATGCTGTATGTATGCAACAATCCCTGACACTGAGGAGAATGGGACTACCTCTGTCACAATGGGCAATGGAGCCCTGAGATGCCTGTGGCTCATGCTCACTGCATGCAGTTTTCAAAGCTATAGACACAGAGTAGTCCCACAATGATATAAATGGGACTAATTTAGTCATCATTAATTTCAATAGTACGCTCTGAGTAAAAGTTAGTTGATCATAACCCTAAATATAGATTAATTCACCAAACAAATAAGAAAGCAAGTTGTTTCGAGACAGAAAAAGAAATGAGCTTTGGCTGAACATGTTTGTTGACAACCCTCCAGTCCTTTTCTACAAAAAAATAATAATAAAATAAAATAAAATAAAATCACACCCAACACATAGATACCTTGCAGCACATTCGAATTATGATTACCCATTAATGGTGAAGCACACAGCGTCTTGGACTATATGCATGATACTGCCAAAGTTAAACAATCTGAAGTTCCACTTATTTCAATGAAAAAGATTTACAGTACATTCCCACATTCTGTTTATGCTGCCTGGAAAGGCACTGTATCCTTCTGTCTGGTGAGCAGTGTCTTCTGTTTGCAAGGTGCTGAATGGCTGCATGAGCATGTTATCTTGAAATCGTGAGCACGGACTTAGTCCACCTTACCCTTAGCCTGGCTAAGGGTAAGGTACTATGAGCATGCTGCTCTGTGATTGGTGAGAGTTAGTGCTGATGCTGTGGTTGCTGGGAGAAAGACTGTCGTAGCTGCAATGGTACTTAAAAGTAATGTTGTTTTGCTCTCAGTGTTGCGGCTGAGAAAGCAGCGACCACTTGGAAAGCTAGGACTATTCTGCCAGGCTAAAATACCTAGAAAGAGTAATTCCACGCTGAGCGAGCTTAGTGGGACATGCTTCTGCATAAACACGCTTAAAATTATATTGCATTGTATTTGTTGACTGTCAACAGATTTTTAAATTTTGCAGATTTGATAATCTGCAAATCTGTAAGTGTGTATGTTTGACTTATTCTTCAGCTTTCTTGGTTTTTTGTGATGTATGTTTTAATGGCCATTGGCTATGAATAATAAAAATCCTACTGATATTTAACTCTTCTATTAAAACAAAAGGGTTTTAAAAGTGATTAACTCTGCTTAGATTGTTATAACCTCTTATTTTGGGAGATTTGAATAAAAATGGTTGACTTGGCTGTTCAGCTGGGGGAAAAACAAACTTTTGAAATAATGTTGTTTGTTAACTTGAAAAAGGAAACTTGAATGATATATTAACATACACTACTCAATAAACATATATGCATCATAGCTTCAGAATCCTGCACAAACATCAGCTTTTTGGTTAATTTTTATAACCATCATTTTCTCTATTATACAGATTTTTATAAAACAGAAATACAGTATGAATTGCTAGCTGTAGCACTGGGAGCAACATGATCTACTGAGTCACAATGACCTGGAGATGTTTCATCTCTTTGAAATACTAACACACAGAAGAGGTAGCTGGCAGTTAAATTCATTAGAGAGCCTTAACATCCCTGGAGATCAATCAATTTTCATTTTATACAAAACGAAAACCAGTAGAAAAGCGACAGCACTAACATTAATGACTACCACATAAAGCCAATTTTATGCTGGTATCTTAGACTGTAATCAGCAGGTCTGGTGGGTTACCAAAAATGTTAAAAGGGTGCTTCTGAGACAGAAAGGTACCCAAACAAACCCTTCAATGTGGGATGTTCTATTTTCTCAAAGTGAGCACTTTAGGTAACATGGGTACATCACACCACAAGCTCTGAATTGCACCAGTGCAAGCAATGTACAGGTCAACGTAAAATGCTCACTCAGGGGCTCATCCACACTTTCTTTCTTTCTTTCTTTCTTTCTTTCTTTCTTTCTTTCTTTCTTTCTTTCTTACTTTCCCCCAGCTCTTTACCCGCAAAAACCTGCTCTCCGGTGCTGAACTGGAGTAAATGGCAATCTGCAGAAAACCTTAATTGCCATTTGCTCCAATTCAATGTTAAACACCAGGTGTTCCTGGGGAAAGCAGTGGGGCGAATGAAGAAGAAGAAGAAGAAGAAGAAGAAGAAGAAGAAGAAGAGGAGGAGGAGGAAGAGGAAGAAGGAGGAGGAGGAGGAGGAGGAGGAGGAGGAGGAGGAGGAGGAGGAGAAGAAGAAGAAGAAGAAGAAGAAGAAGAAGAAGAAGAAGAAGAAGAAGAAGAAGAAATTGCTCTGACATGGAGCTTTCAAAAGTGGACCTGTGTCTAGAAAGTGCAGGGCAAAAAGTAGGTGTGGATGAGCCTAGTGCACACAGGAGTACAGTAGTAGGTAATGGTTTAGTCCTTAATTTTCACATTGATGTCTGACAAGCAAGTACAGCTGGTGGATCAGCATGCTATTTCCAGTTTTGAACTTCTTTAATCAATTCTCAAAACATAAAACTGGCTCCCACATTGCACAGTACCAGGAGCAGGATGAAAGATGATTTTGTGGTGAGTTAAAGCAATCTCAAACCACTAACATAGCAGAGACTTGACTCCTTTAAGTGGCATTAACTGAATAACAAGGCTGCATATTACAATTAGTACTTTCATTAAGAAGAAGGGTAAGGGCTCATATACACACAGTACAGCACTTCTGGGTCCGTAGCCCTTCAAGTGCATAGTCAAGTGACTTAACACTCTGCATCATGCTAAAAGCTCCTTTCCTGTGGAAAGTCTGCCTGCAAAGGAGAAGTTTAATTACTCTCCTTAAGTAACATTTCACATACAGGGAAGTTTCAGTTTATGGCTATATGTATGTTTAAGATTATAGGTATGTATACACTTATGAACCCAAACATGCATGCGGAAACATGAGCATTCAAATATACATAGTTTCTTCCCTTCCACAGGGAAGTAGCATAGCCCCGGGAGGAATATATCATGTGTTTTTTCTGCACATGAAGCTCAGCTCTAACTTTTCATACTCTCTAACATCCATTAGAAGCAGAGACTGTGACTACAAAGTTTGCCCAAAGTGTCACCTTAATAACATAATGAAGTGGTGGGTAACAGATGTGCAATATAAAATCAAGTATCCAGTTACAGCCTATTGGCTGAAATAGCCTTTGTTAAACATGTGACTAAGAGGCCTCTTGATTTAAGCACATGTTCAAATTTCTTTGTCAACAGAGGTTTGCAGAGCTCTGTAGATGGGGGCTGCTGAAGTTAGGGGGTTCTGCAATACAGGCCTGGGGTGGGGAACCTGTGGCCTGCCAGCTGTTGCAGGACTCCAACATCCATCAGTGCTAGGCACTGGAGCAAATGGCCAGGAATGAGAGGAGCTGCATTTCAACATTTAGAGGCTCAACATTCCCCCCTTCCTGGCACAGGTACATCAAATTTATTCCAATATTAAATCTCACCAAATTAAAAAGAGCTTAGCACTTGGACACAAATTCATGGACCCACAAAGGTATTCACAAGAATAATGATGGTTTGCAGTAAAATCTGAAAAAATGTTGACCCCAGGAGTCTAGTTCTGCCCCCCCCAACAAATCTCAATTTAAAAAATAGTAAGAATATTACTCATTTTATTATCAGGGAGGACTTGCCATTTCCCCCCAGCCCCATGGCATGCTCCTGTGCTTTTAAAAGTTTCAGGTAAAGCATATATTCACTGGCTATATAAAATTACAGAAAGAGAAAGAAGATATTGAACATCACGGTAGCATTTAATAACCTCAGAACAGAATTGCACTTAATTCACATTTATCTTACAATAGTTTTTTACATTTATGCTGTTATGTTTTACATTACCTGTCATGTCTAAATTTAAAAGAAAACAGATATAAAGCAAGCAGAAAGAAAGATGGAAAGAAATTAATTCAAGAAACGAACCTTTTCCCAGCATGGAAATAAAGCGCTGGAAAAAGCTTTATTGTGTTTTGTCTTGAGGGCTGCCAGAATACATTGACATTCCTACTGCTAGGAGATGTCCTTTGCATCCTCTATAGTTGGGTATACTGGGTAGTAAGTATGTTTCCCTAGTCCAGAACTTGAGAGATTGCTGTAACCATTTTTCCAAGTTCAGCTTTTCTCATCACAGGTAGCCAGTGATAAGAGAAATTGTACCAAGTGGAATTATCCTCTATCTGCAAGCCTTAAAAGCAGGGCTGTGGAACCAACGGGCTTCTTGATATTATTGGACTCCAACTCCCATCAGCATGAGTCTGCCTGGCCAATATTGGCCAGGGGTGTTGGCAGTTGTAATCCAACAATATCTAGAAGGCCACAATTTTTCCCGCCCTTTCTTCAAGGTACCAGAATCTTTTCAAAGCCATTTGGAATATCTATTCAATGGCGCAACAAAACTTGTATTCATGTTAATATACACTCCCAAATATCACCATAAGCATATATAGATACGTACATAACAATGTACATATCGGTACTGCTTGTGCTTTACAGCGATGTGGAACTGCTAACTTGCTATTAGGGAAAATGCTCGCTGCCCTTTAAATTAATGCTGACAGGTCATCCTCCTACCTCTCTCATTAGGATTCCTGGGCTTCTCTCCTTAGAGATGGGCTCTGCAACGCCCAAGGGAATTCTTACCTTCTTCCAATGTTCCAGTCTGCTCTGAAGCTGGTGATGGGGGCGGAGAAGGAGGCAGGTTAGCTGTTTCTTCAACTGCTAAAGATTGAACAGTAAAAATGAGACACAACAATTAACTGCTTTGAGACCCGGTTATGTCAACTGGACAATCTATGCCAATGTTTCCTAACCTGGTAGCCCTGCCAGATGTTGTTGGACTCTCATCAGTCCAAGCCAGCAAAGCACTGGCTGGGGGGTGATGGGAGTTGTGGTCCAAAGCATCTGGAAAATACCGGGTTGGGGAAGGCTGATCTGCATTACAGTTACCTGGCAGCATATTATAACATTTCAATTGAGTTGGATCTAAGACTTGCATTGTCTTATACCAACAATAGTAACCACTCAATTTAGATGATGTAGCATTATGCTGATAATTCTACTGAAACAGCTTATTGTTTTTGTTTCTTTAGTAAAGTTGTACATAAATACTACAGTGTTTTTTGTTTACATCAAAGCCGTTTGAATGATTGACCTGATAATTCTTACATGCCTTGAAGAAAAGCACATTCACAAGCCAAAAGCAGGAGGGGAAGAGTTTTTAAATATCATTCAGGGGAGAAAGAACATCACATAGAGGTGCCCAACCACATGTTTAATTCACTTACAGGTATCTGAAAGGATACACGTATAATTGCTTACATAAATGATTAAATCCTATTTTCTCTGGAACCTACTTAATTTCATATTGTAACTGCTTAAAGCCAAATCTTGAATTTTGCCAGCTCAAGGCTGACCCACAGCTAAGCAGAAACCTTTACCACTAACTTCCTTTCCAATGCCCAACTGCAGTATATGAAACACGAAAGTGGGATAGTGACAAAACCACAGATACAGTGGGAACAAGACCCATGGAACATTTCCTAAACCTTCCTCTTAAAAGCCTGAGCATTTTTCTGCCAAACTTAAGCATTAAAGCCCATTTGTTTCAGTGGGAAAAATCAGTATATTCTTAAGTCATTTTCATAGATCTCAGCAGGGCTTAAATATGATTCAGTTTGGAAGAGTTGTGCCTATGCTTTATGAGTCGCTATACCTGATTACAGAAAATGGTTTTGTAACAGTGCATGCCTATTAGCAATTTCTTCAACATATCTGTGATGTCATGTAGATCAGTTAAGTCTCTATTAACAGTGTAAAAGTCAAAATCATTCTATTACAAAAGGTGGTGGTGGTGGTGATACATTATACAAGTACATACACCAATGAATGTTCACATTCAAGCACAGAATGCATGCTGTAGGGAAACCATTGTTTGCTTATTTTGGTGTGTGCATGCAATGGCAGCTTTTACTATTAGGGCTCAGATATTTTTCAATGCAGTTCAGCAAGAACTGAAAACATGTGCTAAAGCTCCATTTGCTTGTTTGAACCAAACAATGGGTTGAATCTAATGGCGGCTTTGTGCATAGAAGAAAGAACCTCCACATGCACAAGGCAAAGCACCCAATTATCACTGGTTACCCCAACCTACTGCAGTCTTCTGTGCCATATCCAATACTGCCCTGGGGGAAAAGAACATCCCCCAAGTACAGCTTTTTGAGTTTTGCATTAGGTAGAACTTGGAATCGGATAAAATTGTTTGAGCGAGTGCTTCTTGCAAGTGCAAAGCTACCATAAGATACAATCCGTTGTTTGTGCTAGCTATATAACCTTGTTCTGTATTCAACTGATAATTCAGGAAGCAATCCTAGCTCATAACCAGGATGAGTGGAGTCATTGCTCTTTCCAAAGCCCTGCTGCTCATGCTGACCAGAGTAGAGGATGGGGGCAGTATTTTTCTCCACAATGGCACAAGAGAGAAGCCTGGATCAGGCACCTCTCTGGCAGCTAAACTCACTTGGCACCCAGTGGATCTTTCATTGGTCTTGTTTGGCCCTGTTTCGGGGCCTTATTCCTGCGGTAGCCTGTCAACAGCTCATGCTTGCAGCAGCTGAAATAGGCTCATCCACATCAGCGGAGCCCCTTGCCACCCCAGCCTGTATGTAACCTTTTTACTCTGCCCTACAGAGAACTCTCTGCACTTTGAAACCTTGATAGTCTTCTGTCATCAGAAATGACCCTCATGCATTTTGCACCCTTTAATAAAACTGTGGGCAAAACATGTGGCTGAGCAAGAGGGAAAGACTTTTTGTAAAATCATAAAGGTAAAGGTAAAGGTACCCCTGCCCGAAAGGGCCAGTCTTGACAGACTGTGGGGTTTGTGCGCCCATCTCACATTTATTGGCCGGGGGCCAGCGCTGTCCGGAGACACTTCCGGGTCACGTGGCCAGCGTGACAACGCTGCTCTGGCGAGCCAGAGCCGCACACGGAACGCCGTTTACCTTCCCGCTGGTAAGCGGTACCTATTTATCTACTTGCCCCCGGGGGTGCTTTCGAACTGCTAGGTTGGCAGGCGCTGGGACCGAGCAGCGGGAGCGCACCCCGCCGCGGGGATTCGAACCGCCGACCTTTCGATCGGCAAGCCCTAGGCGCTGAGGCTTTAGCCCACAGCGCCACCCGCGTCCCTTTTGTAAAATCATAGCTTGACATAAAAAGGTTGGGTTGCTTTAAATGCTGGGGAAGGGAGGAGTACTCTAAATACAAACATCAGAATTTGAAACACAAATCTCAAGCATTAAGCAAAGATCAGGAAAATTGGATCAGGGAATGTTTCCATCTTCCCTCAAATGTTGCATGATACAGGGGCTACTTCCACATGGGTAGCTCCTGTCACTGCTCTTCTACTGTAAGCTGCAAGAAGAATTACAATAGATTTCCCACATGATCAGGAGTATTGCTCTACCTACTTATCTATCTATATAGCTATCTATCTTTCTATCATCTATCTATCATCTATCTATCTATCATCTATCTATCATCTATCATCTATCATCTATCATCTATCATCTATCATCTATCTATCTATCATCTATCTATCTATCTATCTATCTATCTATCTATCTATCTATCTCTATCAATTTATCTATTTATCTATCTATCAAGGTAAAAGAGTAAAGGAGCCCTGGATGGTTAAGTCCAGTCAAAGGAGACTATGGGGTGCATGCTCATCTCGCTTTGAGGCTGAGGGAGCCTGCCTTTGTCCATAGACAGCTTTTCCAGGTCATGTGGCCAACATGACTAAACCACTTCGGGTGCAACGGGACACTGTAACGGAAGCCAGAGCACACGGAAATGCTGTTTACTTCCCACCCTCTTTTCCATGATGTCTGTTTCCTTCCCTGTGCTGCACCCTGTCTTCTATCTCTTAAACCTTAACAAAACTACTATAATCTTTAATCCATTCTGTTGGTAATTTATTATGGTGCTCTAGCACTTCTTTCTCTGGCGATCACTCGTAGCCGAGTACTATAACACTATACTACAATAATGCTATATGATATGCTATTGCTTTTCCATTTTTTCAAATATACATATATATAGGTGGAAAAGTGCTTTAGCAATATTTAAAAGATTGATTAAAAAACAAACAAAAATGTGGTAATAAAATGGCACCCAGCACAAATGTTATAAACAAAGTGTGTTGACTTCCTCAGTGGGGAACAACTCATCCTTTTTAAAAGACAGAAGACAAATACTAAAGACTTCTACACCTGTAGAAAGTGTGCTACTCTTCTATTCTGCAAAAAATGGACTTTCTGCAGTCTGAGAAAAGATGGAAGAGCCACAAAGAAAATATAGGATGAGAATGCTTGGACACCAACATCATGTGGATGCCTTAGAGAAAGTAAGCGTATGAGGCACTGCAGTTTCCAAACTAAAAGCCTAGTGTGGAAGCGCCTGGAATTGGCAAAGCTTGTGACTTTCAAGCAATTAGCAGAATTGCAGCAAGTGATCATGTGGATAGAAGGCCTGCTCTTGAATAATGTGAATATGTCAGCATCTTAGCTCTTAAATTCTTAAAATAAATGAACGAGTAAATAAGAAAAAATCTAGGCCACAGCTGCAGTGCAAAAGCTTGACGTTTGTAACACAAAATACAGCTGAGATTGCTTGCTTTACCTAAAGGTAATGGCGCAGGCTGATCTTTGTGCTGGGCTTCTTGTTCCTGTTCACCTTTCAGGACTGCCACAGCTTCAGCTGTTACTACTTGGACTATCCTTGCGGATACTTCTTCTGGGACAGTAGTAAGATTAACAACAAGACAAACAAAAGCACATTAATGTAAGTGATATAGGGAAATATATATGTGCTTAAAAGGCACCCTGCATGAACAGTGATTACAGACTAAGATGGTACTTCTGAAATTACAGTCTCTACAGTCATCCTATTGCGTTCAATGTGTTTTGATCTACAACAGGTTTAGGATCCCTGCTTTCTTCTAAAATATTTTTCAGTAGATTGCTTAGACACATAATTTAGAAGGCTGGATTCTCACATGAACATCATTACCAACAGTTGCAAACCCCAAGGGTGGAATGGCCATTATCCTAAGTTAGTAGACGACAGTGGTGCCCCGCAAGACGAAAAACTCGCTAGACGAAAGGGTTTTTCGGTTTTGCGTTGCGTCGCTAGACGAATTTCCCTATGGGCTTGCTTTGCAAGATGAAAATGTCTTGTGCTTTTTTCTTAAAGCCGCTTGAAGAGGCGCAGTTGCGACGGACCGTGCTTCGCAAGACAAAAAGACTCACGGAACGAATTATTTTCATCTTGCGAGGCACCACTGTAATAACCCAGCTACACAGGGCATCTACTATGAGCTGAAGGCTCTTTTGCATAGCAAGAGTACACCTTCTATTTCTATTCAAAACAGCTATGTAACAGAAGAACATTGTTCCTACTCCTAGCAGAACATCTGAGTTATCACTTCTTGGAGAGAGAAAAACATTCTGGATGGAATATGGGTGAGTCAACTTGGGATGGGTCAAGAGCCAGTTCAGAGGCTTTTAGTGGGTCTAGGGAGCATATTGTTGTCTTTTGGCAGGTTTTGGGGTATGGTCTCCAATTGATTTTTTAAAAAAGGCGTTGCAATTGGCAATCTTGTCCTCCAGTTGCCCATTAGATGGATAGATGGCTTTTTACAAAGGACTCCACCCCAAAATCCACCAAAAACTACATGGTGCCATCCTCATTCCAGAGGCCTTTGCCCCCAAGACCCAAGAAGAAACCAGAATATCTGAGTTCCAGGATTGACAGCCCTATATGTGGGGGCAAAGTTCAGTGTGAAATCCACCTCATCAGCTAAAGCAATTAGTGTGGAGGAGGAAATATCAGGGAGGGAAAACACTTTTCCTACATGCTTTCCTAGCTAAAGACCCAAAAAGCACATACACACACAAGTTGGCCAGGCAGTTTGTTCCTGATTGTTTAAAATGTTTAAAGATTGAGGTGGCAGGACCATTGAAAGCTAGTCCATTGACCAAGCAACACCATCTCTATATTTGAATCCCCACACACTTGATGAACATCAGGTATAAAGGCAGTGCCATTTTTCTCATCAGTGTGTGGGGATTTGAGAAGGTCCAGTGAGAGAAATCTTAGGTTCTGAAGAAGCCTAAATTCATCAGCAACCAAGCCTTACAGTAACATCCAGTTCCTAGCCTCGCTTTCAACCGTCTCATTCCTTCCTTCCACTTCCCATGCTGCTGCCCGTTCAGCTGCACCTGACCTGAGGTCTGCGGGAAGGACAAGAAGCCTGAAACCATTTCCAATTGCTGGGTCATGGTTGCGGCTGGTTTTCTGGGTTACCACCTAGCAAGTAGATAAGACCTATTTCTCAATTGTAGTCCCCTTCTCCTGAGCAAGGTGTCCTAAGCAGCCCACAAGACCAAAGCAGGTGGAGAGGTAAGATACAGGAATACACTTCCTTTATCTTAGAATAGAATCATAGAATCATATAGTTGGAAGAGACCACAAGGGCCATCGAGTCCAACCCCCTGCCAAGCAGGAAACACCATCAGAGCACTCCTGACATATGGTTGTCAAGCCTCTGCTTAAAGACCTCCAAAGTAGGAGACTCCACCACACTCCTTGGCAGCAAATTCCACTGTCGAACAGCTCTTACTGTCAGGAAGTTCTTCCTAATGTTTAGATGGAATCTTCTTTCTTGTAGTTTGGATCCATTGCTCCGTGTCCGCTTCTCTGGAGCAGCAGAAAACAACATTTCTCCCTCCTCTAGAGTCATTGAGTTAGGATTTCATTCCTTATAAGCCTCCCCTACTGCATATCTTAAAATCAACCATGGTCCTCAGTAATTCTACTAAAACTAACATCTCTAGAGACACCTGAACATGTTTTACACTGTTTAAACCATCCCCTCTGTTTTCTCCTTTGCTGCTGTTTTCTGCCACTTAGAAAATGGTATCTGTCAGAGCTGCCCTAGGTCCCAGCTCACAAAGGACCAACGCCAGTTCATTGTTATATATAAAGTCTTTATTGAAGTTCATTTTCGTTTTTACAGCCACGGCGTGCAGCTCTACGTCTGAGACTCTAGACCGCTGAAGCTCCGTCTGAGTCTCCTCCCCCCAGACACCAGTTTAAGACTCTAGCCTTGCTCCACCTCTTCCTCTGCTCTTTCCTCCTCTGGGTCCTCCTGTCAGCTGGAGTCTCCCCCTTCCTAGACTCTTCTGACGCTGAGTCCCCTGAGTCTTCCCCCTGCCTCCGGCGGGCTTTAGGACCTGGTTCCCGATCCGGGCTTTCTGCTGTCCCGCGCGCCTGTACGTTTGAACTTGGCGCGCGCGCCCAGCCGGCCACCTTCCTCCTGACCGTTACACTGCTCCTGTCACTGCTTCCCCCTTCGGGGAGGCTAGCTGGACTTGACCTCCCCTCCGTTCCCTCACTCTCCGATAGAGGCGTGGTCAGTCTCGACTCATCTTCTCTCCCTGCTGGAGGAGACGCTGGCCCTGACACCTGGGACTCTTTCCCCCCACTACGCTCTGGTGGGGAAGCTGGCCCTGATCTCCAGCTGCTGCTTTGGGAGTCCCCGCTGCCCCCCCTTGCCCTGACCATCGGCGCCTCCTTCTGGGAATCTTCTGACTCGCTGGAGAAGCTCATGGAATCTCTCGGGTCACTGCTATACCCCCCTATGCTGCTCTCCGATTCTTCCCCTTCGCTCTCCATCTCCTCTCTCCCCTGTGCCTCTGTTCCTGAGGCCCTGACAGTATCGAAGGAGAAATATGCCAAAACTTTGCTTTCAAAATACATTCCCAATATACAAACAGTCCAATAAAAGATGTCAAATTGACCCACACAGTGCTATAAAATCACAGCATTCAAGTTTTTATGAGCAATGGGAGGGTCTGCGATAAAGTTTACAGCCACATTCTGCTTGGACAAATGGAAACACCTGAGAAAGTGCTTTTGCACAAGAGTATGTCTGTCTCGGGACGTGGGTGGTGCTGTGGGTTAAACCACAGAGCCTAGGACTTGCTGATCAGAAGGTTGGCGGTTCGAATCCCCGCGACGGGGTGCGCTCCCATTGCTCAGTCCCTGCTCCTGCCAACCTAGCAGTTCAAAAGCACATCAAAGTGCAAGTAGATAAATAGGTACCACTCCAGCGGGAAGGTAAACGGCGTTTCCGTGTGCTGCTCTGGTCCGCCAGAAGTGGCTTAGTCATGCTGGCCACATACGCCAGCTCCCTCGACCAATAAAGCGAGATGAGCTCCCTCGACCACATACGCCAGCTCCCTCGACCAATAAAGCGACATGAGCACCGCAACCCCAGAGTCGGCTACAACTGGACCTAATGGTCAGGGGTTCCTTTACCTATGTCTGTCTCACTAAATACCCACTTACCCACCCACCTGCTCCACACAACCCCCCTCCCCAAAATGTGAGGCAACATTGGGGTGGGAAGGCTACAGCTGCTAACATTATCAGTGACATCCCTGTCTGTGAGCAAAATTTCTGCTTCCACATGCTGAGGTTGGATCAAAGCCAATAAAAATAGACGACACTGATATGCTTAATGCTATGGTGGTCACCATCAGTATCATCATATTAAAATAGCTGATTTAGATCGAAGTACATGTTGTGGAACAGAATATAAAAATGGCATTATCACTTGTCTTAGCTGCTGGATTGGCAGTCGGAAGTGTATATTTACCTTAGTTCCTGGCATTTAACATGTACTATTGTTTTATCTCACAACTGGCAATAATTTACTATTATATTGAATTATTTGTAGGGGGACAGTTGATAGCAATAGAATTTTATTGACTTCAGTCAGCAGAGACAAAAGTGTCAGATCAACAGTGTGCCCAGAATCTGCCAAGCAGAGATCTGTACAGCTGCCAAGTCACTCTATAGTAGTTCCAAACTGTTGTTAATAATTCACAAATATGTTTGCAAAAATACTGAGTGGGTGAAAAAGAGACAATATCTAGCAGAATGACTCATCTGTCAGAGATGTCTGGTGGGAGCTTAGGCTGAAGGGCAGTGTATAAATTATCTAAATAAATACAATATGACCACTTGTATTCCTCATCCTTTTTTAAAAAACACAACCTGTTATATATTAGATTTTATTTTTCAGTTTTGCAATTTAGTATTTATTATAAACTACCACGTGTGCAGAATATAACTGTTTCAGAACATGTGCCTTTGGGGCTCTATTCACTATCAAGCTGAGTTTAAGGTCTTCTTGCTAACCTTTATGACCCTGAAGAGCTTAGGGGCAGCCGCCTGGGAGAGAGCCTCCCTCCTCATTCCCTGAGGAGGTGACACTTCTAGCCATGAAGAAATTAATCTGCAATAACTCGAGTAAGGGCCTTCTCTGCAGTGGTCCTTTTTCTGTGGAATACCTTTCATCTATAGATACTTCCAAATTCTGGGTGAACCTTCGTGGTTTGAAAGTTCAATTCAACCTTTGTAAAAAAAACTCCAACCAGTTGGATCAAATATTGAACACACCCGAACTGTTTCATAGCAGAAACCCACTCCTTACCCTTCCATCACTCATTCAGATATACTCCTCATGGCTGTTACAGGCTGGGGACCCCCCCCCCCATTTTCTCCCTCTAAAAGAAGGACAACTGAAAATTTTCTCTGAATTTTCTCCAACGTTTTGTGGCCGCTGTCAGTGGGCAATAGTGAGGAGATGTGATGTTCCAGATCTGTGGGTTTAAATCTGGATCTACTGCAGACAGCTAGAAACACTTCTGGGGGTGCTGCCAAATGTGAGCTTGGCATCACAAACAAATTCTTTAGCTACAGTCCTTGACTTCTTGTTTCCAACAGTTTTCTGTATCAACATTCCAACAGGGACACCCTGACTACTGATCCCATTTTATTCCTGAAGCTGTCTTTACTTCAGTCATGGCCACTAGCCATCAATCATCCAGACCATGCCTTGTTGTACTATCAAGATCTTAGCCTTGCTCTTGCAACCATGCAACAACTGTTAAGTACCGTAGACTTTCTTTGACCCGGTCACAATGGCTAAAAGTTAAAGTACGTATGGGGGGCAGCGCTCAAAGAGAGGCTGCTTTGCTGACTAATGGAAGCTTCAATGTAAGGCATAACAAACAAACTAACAAACAAAATCACCTCCGGGGATGCTATCAAGTAGGGTTCAGTTCATAGCACTATTTTGATGGATATTTTTGGTGACACAGGAGGAGCAGTCAATGCAGCAGAAACAGTATTTCTACTATTAATGACTACTATAAAAACAACACAGACATTTGGTACTAATGGACCCTATAAATAGGGTAAGTCAAATCTTTGGAAGGTAGCTATTAAACTTCACAGTTGCCTTATGGTTCAGTTAAAGTTCAAGGGATTTGAATGATATTTAAGGCAAAAGAAAGAAAAGGGAATCCAGCCAACTTCAATGTAAAGCTCTCAAAATGTGTATTGGTTATGCATTGATTTGCTTTGGCTGTTTCACTTTTTGGAATGAGAGCAACAAATGCTGAATTAGGCATAAATAAAGTTCTTGGATGCCCCTCCAGGCTTATTCAGTGCACATTCTGCTTTTTGCATCATTCTCAAGGATGAGACCTTTCATATTTCTTGAACTTTATGAGAACAAAGGGGGAAAACCAAATTCTACTGGGCTTTCACTTTGTCAGCCCCCCATGCACTCCTACTTGATACAAATCACAAGCTGACAGGATATTGAATCAAAATCTTACTTTGTAAATTTGCTAAATATGAACTTCGATTAGGCAGTGATGAAAAATATGAGAGAACTATTAGCCTGTGACTGTGTCGACCACAGCAAACTATGGCAAGCTCTTAAAGAAATGGTAGTGCCTGATCACCTCATCTGTCTCCTGAGAAATCTCTATGTGGGACAAGAAGCTACAATTAGAACTGGATATGGAACAACTGATTGGTTTAAAATTGTGAAAGGAGTACGACAAGGCTGTATATTGTCTCTCTGCTATTTAACATATGCAGAATTCATCATGCAAAAGGCTGGGCCGGCTGAATCCCAAGCCGGAATTAAGATTGCCAGAAGAAACATCAACAACCTCAGATATGCAGATGATACAACCTCGATGGCAGAAAGTGAGGAGGAATTAAAGAACCTTTTAATGAGGGTGAAAGAGAAGAGTGCAAAATATGGTCTGAAGCTCAACATAAAAACCCCCGAAGATCATGGCCACTGGTCCCATCACCTCCTGGCAAATAGAAGGGGAAGAAATGGAGGCAGTGAGAGATTTTACTTTCTTGGGCTCCATGATCACTGCAGATGGTGACAGCAGCCACGAAATTAAAAGACGCCTGCTTCTTGGGAGAAAGGCGATGGCAAACCTAGACAGCATCTTAAAAAGCAGAGACCTCACCTTGCCAACAAATGTCCGTATAGTAAAAGCCATGGTTTTCCCAGTAGTGATATATGGAAGTGAGAGATGGACCATAAAGAAGGCTGATCGTCGAAGAATTGATGCTTTTGAATTATGGTGCTGGAGGAGACTCTTGAGAGTCCCATGGACTGCAAGAAGATCAAACACATCCATTCTTAAGGAAATTAGCCCTGAGTGCTCACTGGAAGGACAGATCGTGAAGCTGAGGCTCTAATACTTTGGCCACCTCATGAGAAGAGAACACTCCCTGGAAAAGACCCTGATGTTGGGAAAGATGGAGGGCACAAGGAGAAGGGGACGACAGAGGATGAGATGGTTGGACAGTGTTCTCAAAGCTACAAACATGAGTCTGACCAAACTGCGGGAGACAGTGGGAGACAGAAGTGCCTGGCATGCTCTGGTCCATGGGGTCACGAAGAGTCGGACACGACTAAATGACTAAACAACAACAACAATCTGATCTGAAGATGACAGCAAACTGGGAGGGGTAGCTAATGCCATAGAAAACAGAACTGGGATTCAAGATACCTTAACAGATTGGAGAACTGGCCCAAACTAACAAAATGAATTTCAATAGGGGCAAATGTAAATTTATACCAGGCATAGGCAAACTCGGCCCTCCAGATGTTTTGGGACTACAACTCCCATGATCCCTAGCTAACGGGACCGGTCTTAGGCAGGAAGAACCAGCTGCACAAATATAAGGTCAGGGACATCTGGCTTGCGAGTAGTACATGTGAAAAGGATCTAGGGGTCTTCGTAGATCATGAGTGAACAGTGTGATGCAGAAGGAATAATAATAATAATAATAATAATAATAATAATAATAATAATGGACAACTGGTGCTATAAGGTAAGGCACGGGAGAGGGCTGGTTTTGCTCCCTTCCCCTCCATAGTTCTTTTTTGCCTAAAATAGTAGATTCCCCCACTTTATTTGGGAACAGGACAAAAACATGTCATCTACTATGGCCCTTATTCTCTACACATAGAAAAAAAGGAAAACAACAGTCAGATAGTAAATCGGTCCATACCATCTCCAGCTGGAAACAGATTTAATATGAGATTGAATAATATGCACATTTCAGGACAACAGTCAAATACTGGAAAGATTCGAAGAGAGAAACACTACCTTCTTCCTCCACTACCACCTTCTCTTCCTCCCCCTTCTTCTTTTTACCCACATTTTAGACTAAACCTGTAGGCAGTGGTGATAAGGAAATTAGTTATATTCACGGTTGTCATATCAGGAAATAAAAACAATTTTAGAATGCTCTTTGTCAAACTTCACAGCAGGGTGCAGAGCAGTTTCCTGGGCAACCAGCGTTAATAGCTGGCAAAGATAGACTCTTAGACAATAAAAGAAATGAGTAATTTTCAGCTCTTAGTTAAGTGCATATGCTAAATATATTCCTCATACAATAAAGAAAATTTATTCCTTGCTACATATAAACAGGGATGCGGGTGGCGCTGTGGGTAAAACCTCAGCGCCTAGGACTTGCCGATCGCATGGTTGGTGGTTTGAATTCCCGCAGCGGGGTGCGCTCCCGTCATTCGGTCCCAGCGCCTGCCAACCTAGCAGTTCTAAATCACCCCCGGGTGCAAGTAGATAAATAGGGACCGCTTACCAGCGGGAAGGTAAACGGCGTTCCATGTGCTGCGCTGGCTCGCCAGATGCAGCTTGTCATGCTGGCCACGTGACCCGGAAGAGTCTGCGGACAGCGCTGGCTCCCGGCCTATAGAGTGAGATGAGCGCACAACCCTAGAGTCTGGCAAGACTGGCCCGTACGGGCAGGGGTACCTTTACCTTTTTACATATAAACAACTCGAAGCATCTTCATTAAACAAAGCAATCCCACACCATATAATAGTGGGCTGAAGAAAAGTATTTCAGAAAATCTTGTTGGGCCTTATAGGATGTCATGGTTGAAGAACCCTTGATAGATTCCCACTAACCAACTTCTCAGGTTCTCAAATACACTGTTTGAAAAGCTGTCACTGGGTGCCTTTGGCCAGTCACTGCCTCTCTCTAACTCCCTTAAAGAGTTGTTGTGTGGATAAAATAAGGAGGTGGAGAACAATGTACACCACCTTGAGCTCCTTGGAGGAGGGCAGGATATACCGGTAATTGTAATAATAAATAAAATACATTTAGATGGTACCAACAGTGTGAAGTAGTCCCTATGGTCCCTTTTCCAAATAATTTGCAATCAAAGACAATCAAAACAGAGAAATGAAAATAATTACTCCCTCCAACTTCTTGCTTCTTGAAGCTTATCCATAAAAATGGGCTGTCTAAGAACCACAAAAGGGTTTTTCTTCAGGTAAGGATGGGGAAGGGGATTTGATCTTAGTTGTATTTTAATGACCTAATTCATACTTCTCAAACCAATTCGCAAACCAAAATTCAGTTACCCTTTGAAATTCTCCATCTTACAAAATGTACAAAATTGCATATATATTAGGGGGAAATGTGATTAAGATCACATAAACCAAAACAACAAGAAACAAAATGCATTATATTAGGGGGAAATGCTTGCAACAAATCTATAGCGTTAGTTAAAGCTGCATACAGTGGTACCTCAGGTTAAGTACTTAATTCGCTCTGGAGGTCTGTTCTTAACCTGAAACTGTTCTTAGCCTGAAGCACCACTTTAGCTAATGGGGCCTCCTGCTGCTGCCACGCTGCTGGAGTCTGATTTCTGTTCTTATCCTGAAGCAAAGTTCTTAACTTGAAGCACTATTTCTGGGTTAGTGGAGTGTGTAACCTGAAGCATATGTAACCTGAGGTACCACTGTATAAAAATGTGTTTATGAAAATAAATCTGCACTAAATTGCTGATGATTTTTTTGTGAACCAAATTTAAGATTGGGAAAATGAGAAATGGAGAGAAACTAAAATTGACAGATTTTTCCATCTCCACTTTCAAGGGAAGTCACTGTCGGTTGCTCTCTTCTAGGTCAAGGTTGTGTCAGTGAATTAGAGGGGGAAATCTCTCAAGCCCCTTTATCTCTTTTCTCTCTTGATCCCACTGCTTTAACTATTGTTAATTTGCAAACCCTGTCTTTTAAAGCCTCAAACAAGATTGATTGCTATGTGAAGGTTGTGTGAACATTGGCCTCATGGTACTGGACAGCACTTTTCATTCATAGATTCCTTCCAAAGAGTGTGCCTGCATCCCAGTTTTGCTGATAGTGAAGCTGAGAGATAATGCCAGAATCATACAAGATGTGAAGCCTCAAACACTACAGATATCATCTTCTTTTTTCTGTGGTTACAGATTGACACAGCTTTACAGATTTAAATCATGTATGTTGCACCCTTATATAGCAAGCCTTTCTTGACCCTCTCCACAATATCTAACTAATTTCTTATGTCCCTACTATCTAGTCCTCTTCAAAGCTATCCCCGGCAAACCACATTGGTTGGATTCATATTGGGTTGGATCCAGATTAAGTTGTACTTAGTTCCTATTGAAATAATTGGAATTAAGTAATGAATAATTTGTCCCATTGATTCCAATTGAATCCAATGGCAACTCTTTACACTTCTGAGTAGACATACGTATATACAATTAGTCCAACTCATAGTAATTCCTATTTATCAGCAGATGCATATAGCCAAAAGTCTCTCCTCTTCCACTTATTATTCCCCCACCAGAAGACAAAGTAATGCTGTATGTAGCTAAGCAGTAAATACGGTATATGCATAGGAAAATCAATCAACATTAAGCTATCTGCAGTTTCTGTTTCAAAAAAATGGACTTATCTAGATGTGTCTACTTTTGGGCAGGGTGTTTACATATCCACAACAATCATGCTAACTCAGAGAGGCAATAATGCAAATCACAGAAATATCCACATATATCCCTAACAACATACTGAATAGAGCTTAATAGTAAGTAGAAAACAACCTATGCAAGCAATAGACAATGGGGAATTGGGATCACAACCAAAGAAAGCTGAGTGAGGGCAGTCTGCATGCGTGACAAACTATGAGTTAGAAAGCTGAAACTTAAAGAAGAAAGGAAAGAGGATTACTATAGTAGGGATATAGCAGAGATAGAATGAATTAATGGAGAGAGAGAGAGAGAGAGAGAGAGAGAGAGGAAAGCAGAGATTAGATCTGTAAAAGAGTGAAAATGTAGACTAGTATAGAAATGGATGGACATCAATAACACTGGGAAAATGAGAACAGAAAATGCAATTGTAAGATGAAGATAAACATTTTAGAAATCTGCAGGACAGAAGAACAAGAGGTAAATGCTCTGAAACAAACTTACACATACAATCTGGGATACTGAAGAGACAGGAGGAGATTTGTCCACGATGATTAAGATTTTAATCACTGGTCTAAGATTTTCTAGATCAGCAGAAAGCTATGTGTATGTATGGGTGTGAAGAGATACCAGTCACAGCACATAGACATCATTTTATACAACTTAGCCATGAGATTTTGTATCAGTCTTAATGGATTGGCCTGTCATAGTGACCGCACAAGTAAATGCAAAAGACAATTCCTAACCTTAAATGCTATGGGTGGTTGCAGACTTAGAGTAGAGCCACTGGGTATGACTTAGTTCAATACTGTATAAGTGAACATATATTGCAAGAAGGCAAAAAATGTCCAAAAATGAATTACTTTTACACACACACACAGCCTTTTATCCAAGGAACCCAGGGCAATGTGCAATATTAGGAACATAATTTGCAGAGCATAATAATAATGAAAACATAATACAGAGCATAATACTAAACAGCATAATAAAATAACCATAATAACAGTCCCTGCCACACACATTTAACAGGCCATAGATTATTTCATGGCCGAAGGCCTGAGTAAGGATGAGTAAGGACGGTGGTTTTTCTCTGGCACCTAAAGACACATAATGATGGCACCAGGCGAGCCTCTCTGGGAAGAGCATTCCACAGACTGGAAGCCATCACAGAAAAGGCCAGTTCTCATGTTGTCACCCTTCAAACCTCTCAAGGGGGGGGGGCATAGATGCCAAGCACAGGGCTGGGTCAGTTTGTATGGGGAGAGGCAGTTCTTAAGATATTGAGGTCCTGAGCCGTGTAAGGCTTTATAGGTCAACACTTGCACCAGCAACACCATCATAACCAATTTCCTCTCTGCTGTTCCCCAAGTCCACTAAAAGTTTGAGTTTCATAGAATTGAGTTTCACAGTTGGAAGAGACCCTGAGGATCCCTGCAGTGCAGGAATATGCAGCTGCCCCAGACAGGGACTGAACCTGCAAACTTGCCATTATCAGGACCATGCTGTAATCAACTGAGCTGTCCAGGTTTGTATGTGTCTTCCATATGTTGCCTTTGCTACACTCCAAATGCAATATAAACAATATAATTTGTTTCTGTTAGCTATTTTGGATCTCCAGTAGAGGATGGTTATTTTCAATTGGGAAATTCAGTAAATAAAAATTACAGTATATTTCTGAGCATCTTTCAGGAACAGTAAGACATTCAATCTGGACCAGAAATTGGGGATCAGAGTTAGCTGGCCCAGGAGTATCATATCTGTTACTTTTTAAGAATGAGATCTTAATCCATTTTGTAATTAATATTTTGTATTTCATATACATAAGCAACTAATACATTTAAATAACTACCGGTATATTAACATTAGTAAGAGCAGCCACAACCCTCACTTTCTGTTTTCCAACAGAAAAAGAAAAGTAATTGCCCTTCCACAACCCATCTCTCTGAGATAGAGCAGCTTCAGTAGCAAAAAGTAAAGAGGGAGAAGAAGGTTTCTGATGACCTTGCTCCTTGCCCTGACTCGTTTCCATGGTTCATTTCTCAAACCTTCTAACACAAAAGCTGTTCCAGAATCATCCTGGAAACAAGAAATTGTCCACCAGAATCTTCTGCTTGATAATGTATGTGTCACTAAAAGGAGAACCAGAAGCTACTAGCAAAGGAGGCAGTCAAAAGCATCCATTCCCCTACTCCAGGGAAATTTATTTAACCCAGCTTCAAATATACTATCCTGTAGTGGAGAAGCAATTAGAAAGGCAGATCAAAATTATTATATTTATTAAAATGGACTGCAACAATTGCAAAGCTTTTTATTACACACTCTATATCTATAGTCCAGTATATCTGAAGGAGCGTCTCCACCCCCATCATTCTACCCAGACACTGAGGTCCAGCACCAGAACCTTCTGGCGGTTCCCTCACTGCGAGAAGGCAATTTACAGGGAACCAGGCAGAGGGCCTTCTCGGTAGTGGCACCTTCCCTGTGGAACGCCCTCCTACCATATGTCAAAGAGAACAACAACTACCAGGCTTTTAGAAGACATCTGAAGGCAGCCCTGTTTAGGGAAGCTTTTAATGTTTGATGTATTATAGTATTTTAATATTTTTTGGGAAGCCGCCCAGAGTGGCTGGGGAATTATTGTTGTTGTTGTTGTTGTTGTTGTTGTTATATCTACATCTATATCTATGTATCTCCAATCCTATCGTTGTTGGTTTACTTTGAGAAAATAAATTAGTTGTTCAGTTTTCTACCATTGTGATAACAAAAAAGAAAGAAAAAAAGAAAATGGAGAAAACACAACTCTTCATTTAGTCACAAGTAAAGTAAGAGATTGAGCAAAGATATAGCTATATGGGAGCCAGAAGAGAGGAACAACCCTAGCATAGTTAAATAATTATCTATTCTGCACAAGAGACAGTCACCTCCGCCAAAAGAAGCCTGAATTTCACTGATTTCAAAACTGGAGAATAAAAATAATCAAAAGGAGCATATCTAGAGCTAAAGTATTTATGAGCTACATGAAGGATGCTGAAAAATTATCCCACAAAGAGGCACAGAATGAAAAGTGAACAGCACACAGCACTATTATTCCTTTGGTTGGATAACTGACACTCGTTTTCTGTCTATGCAGCATAATTCTGACACATTCTATTAAGAAGGGAGTGACGTGAAGATGCAGCAGCACCGTGCCCCTTTTCCCTTCAGGCTCTCACTGCCAGACAGACACTGCTAAAGCCACTAGCTCTGCAATGCACCACCAGCTGCACAGCTAATCTGCTCCAAGCATTAATTCTCAATCCACTAGCGAGGTAGTATGTTTAGTTAGGCATCTTCCTCTTGCACATGACCATGAATATGCTGCCTAATAATTTATAAAAATGCAGTAGAGATAAGAATAGGGGGGTTTTGGCCAGACAAAAATAGTTTGCTGATAACCATTCAAAACCTGCTAAAGATGAAATTCTAAAGAGCAGCAATTCATCCTTCTCTCAAAGTCAGCATATATGCGTGCGCGCGCACACACACACAGAGACAGAGAGACAGAGAGAGAGAGAGAGTTCCATCAATTTAAAAGGCAGCTATATTTTCTACAAATACAAAGCTGGCACCACAACTGCATGCAAGATTACTTACTGGCTTCTGACTTTAAGTTGCACAGAACTGGTGATAGCTCAAAGCCTACTAGGTGCCCCCCCCCCAGTGTGGACTGGGACCTACAACTGGGTTTAACCTACAAATTATGCTTTTGTATGTGCACCAGCAGCACTGCCAATATACATATACTGGGAGGAAGGAAATAAACAGCAGGTCCCATTTAGTATGTTTTGGCAACAGGTGACAGTGACTGATGGTTTGTTATTCAGCACTTTGGACAGCACGATGGTTAAAAAGTACTGTTAAAAAGTACCCAGTGGATTTTACATGGACATGGATCAATCCTATGTAAAGCTTACTTATCTTTTATTGTATGCATGTATGTAATTTATCTGCTTGTTAATTTTCTGTTTCTCTCCTGGTTTTTAATGTTTGTTTTTGTAAGTTGCTTTGAGTTTGACTTTTTAGACAAAAAGCAACTAACAGATATGATTAAATAAATAAATAAATGTCATTTATATAGGTTTTCCAATAACACAGTTCTCTTGGTTGGTCACAAACATAATATATAGCAAAATAATAGTATGGAAATATATATTGTTGTTGTTGCTATTATTATTTGATTTATAAAATTTTCTAAATGCTTAGACAGAGGTTAAGATCTATGATAGATTTTATAGTGGCCACAAGGGCTACTGAAGAGACTATTATGGGAAAGGAGAAACCAGGAGCCAAAGGACAGTTTGCTGCAGCTGACCCAGTGGTGATTATGGAGGCTTTTCTTCTCTCTCTATCCACAGAAAGACAGAACTAACATAGATCTACTGATTCTTAATTTATTTTGCAAATAAATGTATCAGTTTCTTTTCACCCCCAAATGAAAGCAATTCTCCTGGTTTTTCAAAATATCCTGGCAAAGTTCTAATACATCATGCATGCTTTCTACTCTGTCTCTGAAACTGATTACACAGCAGAAAAAAAATTAACTAACTGACCACATACAATTTCTGGCATAGGAAAAGGAATGCTAACATTGTTTTGACCTATGAAATTTTATATGCAGAGTGTATGTAAATCAACCAAAAATTATTTGCAGTTTCTTTCTGTTTAATTATAAAGCAAATACACCATTAAAATATGGCTCTTCAAGAGTCTGGGTAATCAGATGGAAAAGAAACAATGATTTAATTTCTTTCCAATTGCTCTTAAGCATGAGTGCAATAATCTAGAGTAGAAAATTATTTTATTAAACCACCCATTTTCCTACAGATATTACACCCAATGAAGATATCCCAGATACAAAAATGTGGATTTCACCTTTCAATGTTTGTTTAATGTGGACAGTGAAGGGAGGCTCAATATTGATAACTTGTCCATAGGAAAATCATAGAATCACAGAATTCTAGAGTTAGAAGGGATGCTGAGGGTCATCTAGTCCAACTCCCTGCGATGCAGGAATCTCAACTAAAGCATCCATGACAGATAGCCAGCCAACCTCTGCTTAAAAACCTCCAATGAAAGAGAACTCACAATGTTCTGAGGGAGTCCATTCTACTGTCAAACAGCTCTTACTTTTGAATCTGGAGGAAAAGTCTGGGTCAAATAAAGAAGGAGGAAATATAACTTTGACTCTATTTTGTCCAGAAGGCAGGTACTTTTAAGACAATCCTGCTTGAAAGTAAGTCAAAGCTTACAAAGAGCTTTTTGTATTAGCCAGACATCCTGTGGAAGTCAGCTTGACTCTGTTCTTGTAGGGAGGAAGAGAGTTTGTGAGTTTGTGTTCCTCTTGTGGTTGCTGTTCTGGACAATGGCTGAGGCGATAAAAAAAAATTGTCTCTCTCAAAAGACCAAGATGCAAACTGTAGCGCAGTGCCAGGGCAGCTGCTTGGAGTGCAGAAGGGTCAATCCTAGTCTAATTCTAGTCCATGGAGGAGACTCTAAAACCTTGAGAGAGCAACTGCCAGTTTCAGAGGTCACTGTAAAATTAACAGTGGTGGAGTGCTTCTGTTTGGAAATTCATTCCAAACTTGCTATTCAGCCAGGCAGCGCTCTCTCTCTCTCTCTCTCTCTCTCTCTGTGTATGTGCTTGCTTGCTTGCGCATGCATAAATATATATATTACCACCCTTCATCGAAAAGATCTCAAGGTTGTTCACAGCATGAAAATACAAAATAAAAGCACAAAATACATAATATAAACAAATACAAAAGGAAACGAAAAACCTGTCACTCACAAACACATTTAAAAGGCTGTAGCATGTTCAATCAGAGCAAGGCCAGGTTGAAGAGAAAAAATTTCGCCTGTCACCTAAAGATCATTACATATCTTTAGGTGACAGGCGAATTTTTTTCTCTTCAACCTGGCCTTGCTCTGATTGAAGGTCCCAGTTGAGCCTCCCTGGGGAGAGCATTCCACAATGGGGGAGTCACTGCAGAAAAGGCCTGTTCTCGTGTTGCCTCCCTCCAGACCACTTGTGGAGATCTGGCATATGAAGAAGAAGGGCCTCATGTGATGATCACCGCTTTGAGATTTTTCTTAAAAATATAAAGCGGTATAGAAATGAAATAATTAATAATAATAATCAAAGGGTTCAGATCAGTTTATATGGGGAGATGCAGTCCTTGAGGTATTGTGTTTCTGAGCCACCTAAGGCTTTATAGATGAAAACCAGCACTTTGAATAAGGCCCGGAACCACTTTGGCAGCCCGTGCAGTTGGGCCAGGCTTGGTGTTATATGCTCATACTGTCTTGCCCCAGTGAGCAACCTGGCTGCCAAATTCTGCACCAGCTGAAGTTTCTGAACCATCTTCAGAGGCAGTCCTGCGTTTAATGCATTGCAGTAATCTAACCTGCCTTCATTTTGGGAATTAATGTGAGCAGCCTGAGATGTTTCTTTTTAGTTATACCTGGCAATGCTTAGTCCCCTGGTAATGGGGACTCTGTTTCTTAGTTTAGTATCTCTCTCTCTCTCTCTCTCTCTATCTATCTTCTATCTATCTATCTATCTATCTATCTATCTATCTATCTATCATCTATCTATCTATCTATCATCTATCTATCATCTATCTATCGTTCATTTGTTCATTTGTTTGTCTTTTAATCATATTCATGTAACCTTGTGCAGTTACTACCAAGGAAAAAACGGCCTGCTATTCTTTTTCTGACAGACTGAATCTTTCTCAGACTATTCACAGACTGTTCAGTTTGCTGTGGGTCTGCTCCTGAATGCTAAACACCCTCCCATACTGCCTACTTTCTCTCAGAGGAGCTTAAACAGGAACCTCAGCTAGGGCACTGAAATGTTGGCATGGCAACGTTGAAGAGAAAAGCTGAAACCTCTGGCATCCTGATGAGCCGTAGTAGCAGCTTGTTTATATAGCTTGCTGTTTTGCAGCATTTCAGTGCAATCTCTCCTGTTTATCCAAGACCGTAATTCAAATGAATGAATTCATATTTTATGAATGAGTACTCTAGAGCTAACTGGAGAAATGATTTGGGGAAGCAAGCACACAAAGTTGCCCAAGAGGGTGTGTAACTTCAGTGGCCTTTAAGGAATCATGTTTGGGATCACTATAGGCAGCTTTGTTAAAAACGAGCTCAGGCATGGCGGCAAACTTTGGCAAAGAGCTGCAGCAGCATACTAGTTTCCTCCAGGAACGTGAACCACACAACAGCCTAAGGCTGCTGGAGAAAGGACAAGGGAACACTGAGTCAGACAAGGAAAACACATATAAAATCTCAGGAGTCAAATCCATTCATTCAAGGCAAGAAACGGAATTATTCAAGAAATGAATTTATCCCCTTTGAAGAAAGACAGGAAGAAAAAGCTGCAGCATTTTCTCCCAGCTAGCTGTTCAAATTCTGATTCAGCACATACTAAAAAGCAAAGTTCCATATTTATCAGGTGACCTTCGTGGACAGCAAATAATCCCACAAGAAAATTATGGTCTAAAAATTATGTGTAAAAGATGTTTTAAAGTTTCTACAACCTTTTTTCTGGGGAAAGCTGCAAAATCTGCTTGCCATGTTACTTTGCCAATAGACATGTTGAGTTGGATCCTGACTAAGTGTGAAATTCTATACTCACCTACCTGACAGCAAGCCCCATTGAAGTCAACAGACTCTACCTCTGAACAGACATACGTATAGAGAATTGTGGTGTTAGCTGCATTTTGTTCATAAAAATCATAAGACTTAAGTTGATCATAAATATATTTTCACACTGATTTCAGTGTGATCTAAACACAACTAACAGTCTGGATCCAACTTGTATTGACTAGAAGGACAGCAAAAGAGAACTAACATTTTAAAAAGAAAAGAAAAATCACATTTTATAAATCAGGTGTAAAAATTAAAGCCTGCAACTCCAGATTTATTAAAATGAAAATATCAGCTGACAAAGCAGAATGACAGATGACTAATTTAGAGAGGAGGGTTACCAAGGTGCCCAGTTCAGTTGCCACTCTATGTATGCCCCAGAACGCCTTGGCTCCTTGGCTCCACAGGTTATTCTGCAATGAGTGTGCAAGCACAACAGAGGAAGCAATCCTTTTTATAGACTAGCTGCTTTCACTGAAAAGCAGCTTCTGGCTGTCATGGGATTGAGATGTGCAAGAACTCTATTTGCTAATACCTAATGTGAGACCTAAGCCTTTTGCCAACTGCTAGCACAAGCAAACCTCAATTCAGTCATTATTTAGTCCTGAGGAGGTTGAAGCTTCCATCCACTGCCCCACAGCAATAATCAATAGCCGTTTGCTTTCCTCTCAGCTGAAGCACATCTACTTTCATGCCCTGAATGCGGAATCTCCGTTGCCTACATTTCAAATATGACATGGACTTAGGGCACTCTGTATTGAATAACTCATGGAACAAACCTATGCTCCCTTAGTTCAACCTCTCTCATCTTTGTGTGGAACCTTGTATGACCACTTAGCACCTCAGAAACAACCACTGACACCCGGTCCAAGTTCACCTCTTGTCACAGGTAACCCCTTCCTTTAGGGTATTTAAACTGTTTCCCCCAGAGAAATTATTTTGTTTAGTCGGGAGGCTAATGCACAACACAGTTTCAGTAGGTTCTGTATGTCTCTCACTCAGGCTGGTTTAAGGTCTGCTCATGCCTGCATTACCTCTCGTCCCCCAGAGAGAGGTCTGGTGGCCTCCTCTATCCTGTCCCCCAGGTTCTCCCTTAAGGAAAGTTTCTCTGTTTTTGAATCAATAGGGGGTTCTCATTTTGCATCAAGATGTTTGTATTTGTGGACTTCCAGGGAGGTATCATGGTGCACTAGTCGTCTCCTCACAACATTCCATCAACAGAGATCATTATTTGCTGATTAAAGATAGCCAAGCCATAAATCTTGGTTATCACATTACCTCTGGAGGAACAGAGATAACAGGGACTTCCAATGCTCTGAAAGGGTTGCTCTTCACAATGAGAAACTAAGAAATTTTCGATGGATGGATGGAAAGCTATGGCCCACATGAAATAGGTTTGGAAGATTGAGTGTGAATTAATGAATATACACTAAGTAAATAACTATGAATTAATAATTTTCATATATGACCACAACAAAGAGACTCCCGTGGGAATAAAGATCAAGGATTTATTGTTTCTCAACAATAGTAAAATTGCTTTGTTGGCCTATTGTTGACATTTATCCATAATAAAAAATGGAAAACTTCCTTTAGACTTTTTGTGTGGAAGGAAAAATGAATGGATTTGAGATGCCCTGGTCTGAAGACTGGGACTATATTGCCTAGCAGAAGGAGGAACAGAAGGAGTGAACAATTTGAATATTTTGAATAATTTTTATATATACAACTGAGAGAATTGGATGTCTATTTTATTTCTCTTTCATTATCTTTCCCCCTTATTTATCATTTCTATTTTTCTGTTACTTTTCCTTTTCCTTCTTTGCTTGTCTTTTCTTTTCTTTTTTAGGTGTCCTCTACTCTGGGTCAATGAAGGGACTGTATGCAAATGAAGCTGATGGCTGGCTGGTGAAGGGCCCTGTGGGAGAGGCAGGGCAGGGCAGCTCTCCCAGGGTAGGAGGCTGGGGAGAAATATAGTTTAAGCATCTATCCATTTAAGGACCAATGGCCAGCCTGCTTCTTCATATCTGTAAACTGAGGACTGTGAGTATTACCATTTCTTATCTTGACATTCATCATCTCTATTTGCTACTAAATGTATTTACTTTTTTGTTTGTGGTCATGTGTGGTCATGTGGTCATCTTGGATATGTTTCACTTTTTGTTAAGATAACCTCTTTTCATTGGAGGCTGCAAGCATGTGGCAGCAAAGAGAGCAGGAAATGTGGGAGGCACCACACTGTTCCCTACATTGAATCTGGCATTCTGTGCAGTTTTGTTATGTCTAACTAGCCTGATTCACTCCCAAAATGAAATTTTGTTATTCTTAAAATGTCAAGCATGAACATATGATGTGTACCATGTGCTTGCCAGTGCCTAAATCAGTATGGGCCAAAGTGTGCAATGTATAACCTTTCGGGGTGTGTGTGTGAAAAAAAGCAGAGCAGTTCATTATAACAGTTTATATCGCAGGAGACTAATCATCAACAGGATAAGCAACATGCTTGGGCTTTCGTAGAATAAATTGCTGAGCAGAAATAAACATAGGCCTATTTTCTTTCTGATATTCCTATTTAGAAGTATCTGCTTACCCTGCACTTGGTAATTTTTTCAAAATATCAACAGAAAATGAATGTCTGAAACTAAATATCTAATATTCTAGGCTGCATCAACAGAAATACAGTGTCTCAATCAAGGGAAGTAATACTCCCATTCTATTCCGCCTTGGTCAGACCATACCTGGAGTCCTGTGTCCAGTTCTGGGCACCACAATTTAAGAAGGATGTTGATAAGCTGGGAAGTGGGCAGAGGGTGACCAGATGATCATGGGTCTGGAAAACAAACCTTATGAGGAACAGCTGAGAGAACTGGGTATGTTTAGCCTGTATAAGAGGAGACTGAGAGGAAATATGATGGATGTCAGGGAACTGCCATCGGCTCAGAGGCTAGAAATAGAGGGGGAGTTGTGTTACAGGGAGCCTCCGAAAATCTTGCGAAGCAGTTCCTCTTCCGGCGAGGAGGAAAGCCCCACCTCCAGTAGAGAAGAGGTACAAGGACCAGAGGTGATAGAAAGAGCCTTAACACCGCGCCTGAGAAAGCAGGAGAGGGAAGCACACCCCTGCCCTCGCCCATCATGCGCAGTAGTTTGAGGTGCAGGGAGGGGCGGAAGAGGCTGGGGGTGACGAAACTTTTATGTTGGGGGAGGTACAAGAACAGACCACTCCCGGATTCTGCTAGCGATTGAGCCAGACATGAACTTATGACACTCTTCACTGTAAATAGTTTGCACCAAAATAAAGCCTGTAAAAGACAGGTCGGAGTCCTGCCTGGTTACTCTTGAGCAACCACAACAGCATCTGACAATAGCCATCTTCAAATTTCTAAAGGGCTATTACATGGAGCATGGATGAAGATTTCTTCTCCCTGCTCCGGAGGCTAGGACTCGAAACAATGGCTTCAAGTTACAAGAAAGGAAATCGGGTGGCACTATTTGCACTAGCAGCAAGAAAGATAAGGGCAACCTTTCGGGATAGTGCTAGTGCTAAACCCTAGGGACGCTGACTAGAAGTAACTTTCCTAAATTGTAGACTTGTCCTGGTGTTGTGCATGTATTGTTTTTATTTATTTTTTTATTTTTGTAGCTGTGTGGTTTGTGCTCATACTGTATTCGCTATAAACAATATATATATGTATTTCAAAACTAAAGAACTTTATGACAGTAAGAGCTGTTTGACAGTGCAACAGACTCCCATGAGAGGCGGTGGACTCTCCTTCCTTGGAGGTTTTAAAGCAGAGATTAGGTGACAATCTGTCATGGATGATCTAGTTGAGATTCCTGCGCTGAAGGGGTTGGACTAGACGATCCTCAAGATCCATTCCAATTCTACAATTCTGTGATTCATTCAGAACATGATCTCCAGACCAAGCAAAAAAGTGATCTCAACCAGGATCTTGGGAAGGTTCTCTAGGTATAAAATTCTATGGCTCATGGATTTCATTTGAGACACATTTTTTAAAGTGAACTCTCCTGATTAGCACTTTCTGAACAAATACATAGATCAGAACACAGTCATATTTCATGTTTTGCACATCTCTGAATTTTGCAAAATGGTTATTGGCTCCAAAATGCATGTTTTATGTTAAAGGGTGATAAAATATTTTGGGATAAAATGCATATTGAAATGCCAATTTTGTGGGTAAATATGTCAAAAAATAAAGTAAATTTGTATGCATGTTTTTGTTGTTGTTTTTAAATGGAACTTGCAGATTGATGCTGAAATAACAGACTGGATTTTTCAATGCACATTTGCATAACGGACATGGACCAGAAGCAGATTGATCCATCTATCCCTAATATATTTCCCTAAGTGCTGGACTTGAATTCTTTTAGCCCAGAAACTGTTTAATTCTGCAAGGACTCTTGTCAGTTTCCTGGAAGCAAGGACAATGCATGGCACAAAGATGAGAAATGCTGCAATGCTGCAGTGAGAAAATGATGAAACAGTGCCAGGATCAGCAGCAATTGCTCGACACACACACACAAAGAGAGAGAGAGAGAGAGAGAGAGAGAGAGAGAGAAGAGGGAATGTGGATGGAAATGGACTGGAATGGGTGGAAATATGAACATTGATTTTCTGTCTAAAGTAATTCTAGTTACAAGATCCATGCTTCTGAACTGCAAAGAATACAGTATCCTCTTCAAATACCTTTGAGAAATAACACCAGGCTTTGGAAGAGGATTTCTCACTTTCCCCAGTGCCCAAACTAGGAAACGAGAATATATGTGTCAGGGCTGCCTCAGGTCCTAGCTCACAAAGGACCAACGCCAGTTGCTCTTTATATACAGAAATGTTTATTGAAGTTCATTATCCGCTTCACAGCCGCAGCGCGCAGCACTACGTCTGTAACACTAGACCATTGAAGTCCCCTCTGAGTCAGACCCTCCCCTGCACCAGTTTAAGAGCCTTGCTCTGCTCCACCTCCTTCTCTCCTCCCTCTTCCGCAGGGTCTTCCTGCCCGCTGGGGTTTCGCTCCTCCTGGATTCCTCTGACGCCGAATCCCCAGATTGCTCCCCCTCCCTCCTGCGGGCTTTAGGACCTGGCTCCCCATCCGGGCTCTCTGTTTTCCCGCGCACCTGTACATTTGAACTTGGCGCGCGCGCCCAACTCCCAACCTTCCTTCTGATAGTTACATTACTCCCTTCACTGCTCCCCTCCCCTTCCGGGAGGACGGCTTGTTCTGACCTTCCCTCCACTCCTGCTGACGGAGCTGCTTCCCCTGACACACTGGAACTCCCCCCCCCTCGCCACGCTCTGGTGGGGAAGCTGGTCCTGATTTCCAGCTGCCGCTTTGGGATTCCCTGCTGGCCCCTTGTCCCTGATGCGTCCCCCCTGGGACCCCCCTTGTCCTGACCACAGGCGCCCCCTTCTGGGAATCCTCTGATTCGCTGGAGAGGCTCATGGAATCCCTCGGGCCACTGCCATCCTCCTCGCTGTCCTGGGATTCTTCCCAATCGCTCTCCATCTCCTGCTTCCCCTGTGCCTCTGTCCCTGAACCCCTGACAATATGTTTCAAAACTAGCAACACTCTTCAAATTCACTAAGAATCAATAGGAAGCTTCTCGTGGATTTGCAGCAATGCCAGGTAAGGGCCTTGTTGAAAATGAGGAGGAACCAAGAGTGGAACAACCATCTCTGAATCACCTGCCTGCTGCAAAGTCAGCATATGTGGTCACAGGCAATCCTTCTGCCTGGCTGAGGAACATTTTCTCACTATTTCTGAACATCGCCTGCAGGAAGATTAAACAGTCTGCAAGGAAAGAAGTGTGGAGATAGGCACAGGGATATAAAAAGAGCATCCAATGTTTCTAGGGCTTAATTGCTACAATATCCCCCCAGACAAAAAGAGAATAAATGTTACAGGTTACTTACAAATAATAATCCCCCACCTTCCACACAGTGCTACACTGGGGTAGGGTAGATCCAGCACTAATCTCCCATGTTTTCAAAATCAGCTATAAGGGAGGATTCCTTCCCTCCCCAACACCTGAAGCAGGTAGATACAGAAGCAGGACTCACTTAATTCAGTAGGACACCCTCCCTCCCTCCCAAGTGTGCTTATGATCACAGCCTTAAAGTCTTGTTCAAGCCATGATCTCTAGAAAACAAGCATTAAAATGAGTTAAGAGGTAGATGTATTTCTGTATGTTTCGTTCTTGGTCAAATGAGTTCGTCATCCATAATGCTATAATTTTACAACTTCTTTATGCAACATATATACAAAGCTGGTTCAGCCATCAGTGTTTTGCCCTTTTCCACAAGCTTATGGTAGGCTGTCTGACTATTTTAAATTTGTTTATACATTTATATGCTAATAGTCACCTTATTCTTTCACCTTATCAAAAAACAGTATTTGTAAAACTGCAGGAGGGATGGATATGTGGATGCACTGATGATGTCATAGACATCATGTCATGATGTCATAGCCAATAGGTAATATTCATGGCTGGCTTTTTGCTAGTTCAAGCAGAAAAAAAATTGTTCAGAGCTTGCTCCATTTGAGCAAGTAGCATGTTTGCATCAAAGTGGATGAGGGTAGTTTTACGGTAAATCACTCCTGTTGTTCTTTCTTAGCCTTCATTTTTAGACTCAGGGTGGAACTTCATTTCTAATGATAAATGAACAGGGGAGCATTTTTATTTTTATTTTCAGACTTCTATATAACTAGTTAATATAATCATGGTTTTCCCCAAACCTACAGTTACAGTATTCTAACAAAGATATTTCCAGGGCTGTCAATTTATGAAAGAACTTAGGGCCTGGAGATTTAAAACTATCCAATTCTTGAGAAATTATGAATAGCTTTTTCATAAAGTACTGTCAACAGCTAGTAAATGGTGCTAATATTATCCTCTTAGCATGCATAGTTGCATACACCACCAAGGGCAGCTGTTCATGTGAGAAAGATGAATTCCTACTGCTTAATGCACTGAGGCTGAAAAAAATGTATTTGCCTGAAGAAAAATCCTAAAGAAATATTAAGTTACTTTCAGCAATAAACTTTTATGAATGCCAAATTATTCTTTTTATACAATGATTATATTTTACATAAAGATAAATCTTGAAATGTTTGCCCTTTTTGCAGGTAAAGCAGAATATGGGTAGGCTTAGGACTTCAGAAGAGTAAGTGTGCATGTGGTTACATCTACTGCCTGGATTCCAACCAAAAGCTCAAGTTGGCAGGTAATGCTAATGAGCTCCCCAAAGCAGATGCTCATATGGTCAGTATGTCGCTTTCCAGCAAAGCACTGGCTGGGAGAAACTTGTAGTAATTCCCAATAAGCATAAACGCTGGCTTGGATCCAAAGCTGCCCTCTAGCTAGCCGAAAGCCTCTTCCACTCATTGATAAGCCGTTTCTGATACAGTGGTACCTCAGGTTGCCGTTCCGGAGCCCCATTCGCAACCTGAACGGAAAACAACCCATGTCTGCGCATGCACAGGTCGCAATTCGCTGCTTCTGCGCATGTGCGTGATGTCATTTTGCGCGTCTGTGCATGCGCGAATGACAAAACCCAGAAGTAACCTTTTTCGGTACTTCTGGGTCACCGCAGGACACAACCTGAAAACGCACAACCTGAAGCAGACGTAACAAGAGGTAAGACTGTATAGCAGAAGAATGATGCATTAGAAAGATGGCCCCAGATCCACTGAAGTTCTTCTACTTGCTAAATTTCTGGCACTTCACACATCTTTTCAAGACTCTGGACTGCCTACTATAGCTTATATGTTAGCAACTGTACATTTCTTATTCACCATGTTTCTCTTATGGTAATGCAACCTCCAACACATTGTGGTAAGGTAAAGGTAAAGGGACCCCTGACCATTAGGTCCGGTCGTGGCCGACTCTGGGGTTGCGGCGCTCATCTCGCTTTATTGGCCGAGGGAGCCGGCGTACAGCTTCCGGGTCATGTGGCCAGCATGACTAAGCCGCTTCTGGCGAACCAGAGCGGCACACGGAAACGCCGTTTACCTTCCCACCGGAGCGGTACCTATTTATCTACTTGCACTGCTAGGTTGGCAGGAGACAAACTGTGGTACTTCACTGCAAAAGGTCTCCTAGTAGCATTTCATAGTACAACACTAATGCACTTCCTTCTGATGCTCACGATTCTTTGGATCCAGGTAACTTGACAATGCATATATAAATACTAGTTACATAGCCCTTGTCTCCAGCAGTCCAGGAGACACTGATTCTTCACAGCTCACTCTTCCTGTTTGAAGACCCAAGCCTTAGCTACTCTGCCCACTCCTTACCTACCCACATTCCATGAGTCATATTCTTCCCTTCTTTCATCTAAAGCTCAGTTCATCAGTGAAGACAAAGCTTTTCATTGTGCATGAGAGACATTGCTTCAGAGAAGCTGTTATCTCTTGCGTTGATGATGCATAGAGTTTGTAGCTTAATTAAACAAATCTGACTAATGTATTAGATCAAATAGGCGCATACAAACCCATTTCAGACCTATGCAGGTGGCTGGTTTAAGAACTGGTTTCTTCTGTGGCTGGATTGCTCTTTTATTATGCATATTGGTTTTATATATTTTAAGTCATCTTGCTCTGTTGTATTTTAACAAATTGTCAATATAGGGCCCAATGAACTATCACACTGAAGGGTGTGTTATAAATACATTAAATAATTATTATCAATAGTTTCATAATTTGTAATATACTTACAATGGATTTGCATTTGGGTTTATAAATTGTGGAACTTGACACTGCAGCAGACTAAGGGGACGGCGTATAGTCTGCCTCATTCACTGAGGCTGAAGATGCATGCCTCAGTATAAAAAGAACAAACAAACAAACTGACGGTTCCAAAGACCAAAATCAAGACAACAAGTTTCTATCTTGGGTAGTCCCGATTGGTGCAATAAAACCTACACCAGCAGTTGGTACTTCCAGGAGGCTGGGGAAGAGACTTACCATCACTGCTCTCCCCAACATTTGCCTTTTAGTGCTGTCAGCCTCCTCTGGAGGAGAGATGGGGTCTCTCCTCCAGAGGAGGCTGACAGCACTAAAAGGCAAATGTTGGGGACGTACCCCAAAAAGCTTTGGCTCCCCCAAAAAAGCTCAACAACTTTGCCCTGAACCCCCCAAAACATGGCTTTCCTCCTCCCTCAAACTATCTCAACAACTTTGACCTGAACCACCCCCAAAAAACAGGGGTAGATCACTGGCAGTTTTTAATTCTGTGAGTAGATCGCAGTCTCTTGGGAGTTGGCCACCCCTGATCTACCCCAACAAATCCCTGGCTGAACTGTATTTAAGCCAGACTCCTTGGAGTGAAGCAAGACCAATACCAGAAACTTTATTGATGATTAACTTTAATTTTTGCTTTATATTTATGTTGGTGCTTTGTAATATTGAATTTATTCTGTGTTTGCTCAATTGTTGATTTTTGTTACTTTGAATTTATTGACAACTTCTGTATTTTAAAAAAATGTGTTTCCAATGCTCTCTAGTTTGATGCTTTAAATGTTTTCTGTAAGCAACTTTGGGCAGGGGCGGAGGAAGGTGGGTGCAGTCCGCCCCAGGTGTCACCACTGAGGGGGGTGACAAAATGCCGGCCGGCACTCACTGTGGGGCCTGCAGTGCGCCCAAGCCACATGTCTCTCCTGGGAGAGACATGGTGGCTTGGGTGTCCACAGGCTGCGCGCTGCCCAAATGGTCCACCCGCTGCCTCCCCCCCAGCTGTGTAGGGTTGGCTGAGTGGGAGGAGGCAGGCAGACTCCAGAGGTCCCGCGGTGCGCCCGGTCCTCACCCTGCCTCTATGGGAGGCTTGCCCCACCCCTTGGTGCTCTGCCCCAGGTATCCAAGCGGCTTCCTCCACCACTGACTTTGGGCACAGATTGTTGTGGAAAAGTGGTATATAAGTAAAATCAATCAATCAATCAAATAAATCTACGCCATTGCCAGCACACCCAGTAGCAAGAAGGCTCTGGCCCAAATTATCTAACAACATTTGACAAAGGGTTAATACAATTCAGTACTGAATGCAGTGGAGCTGTAGTAACCTTTTAGCAGAGTAACTGATTACCCAAATGGCTTGATCTGACAAACTTCCTTATTCTGGAGCCCTCTCTCTGGAGTACTCTCTCAGTCAAGACTATCAGCAAAATCCAAGCTTTGTTTCTGAACTGCAACCACTTTCTAGACTTCAAGTAGGAAAACGTGTTTGAATGGTTTCTCCCTCAACAACAACCCCAGATCTCTTTGCACATACAAAACTGATATCTGAAGCAGAAGGATAGTCTATGCATTGCAGAACTTTCCCTCTAACGTTAATTTTTTTCTGAACTGGAAATGACTTAATGGCTTGCAGGTCAGTATATGCATTAAGATTAAGCAGCTGGTCTGACTTTTCGTACAGCAAGTCACATGCTCATCTTCTAATATTTCATTTAACTCAGTTATATATTCAACAAAAATGGGAGTGGTGCCAGGAATCACATCCAATGTCGTGACTATAATGACCTCGGTTTTTAGAGTAAAACAGTGTAGCGAGCCAGGGAAGAAATCATTTATGACAGTGTCTGCCCTTGGTTTCACTATTGAGGCCTGATCCTGTGAAGTAGGACAACTATGGAACAGAGAAGCCTGCTTTATGCTGTGTCAGACAATTGTCCTGTCCAGCCTCGAATTTCTGCTGTGTCTGGCAAAGCTGTCTAATGCCTTAGACCTTTTCCTGACCCATTATCTGAAAGGCTTTTTAATTAGAGGTGCCAAAGACACATAGCAGAGCACATCCAGGCAAAGGATGTGCTCTACCACCGAGCTGAGAGCCCTCTCTTTCTCTGTGTTGTGTTCCCTCCCATTAACTTTAGGATTTGACCTTGGCCCAGGCTGCCCCAAAATGCCTTTCACAAGAGAAATCTGTTCCATTTCCAATGTGTGGGCTGCACCACCTGCTGCAGTCTGATCTAGTGTAGGGTGAATCGGATACCAATATCTGCAGCGCTCTCCCCTTGAAAAGCAAGTCTTTAAAGGACAAAGGAAAGGGGAAAATAAAAAAATTCCTTCCTTAAAGACTTCTTCAGATACGTGCATGCACACGAAAGCTCATACCAAGAACTAACTTAGTTGGTCTTTAAGGTGCTACTAGAAGGAATTTTTTTATTTTGACTATGGCAGACCAACACGGCTACCTATCTGTAAAAGGAAAGAGGGTCTTTTACCTGCAGTTTCTTTCTCTCCTGTAGCTAGTTCTCCATTGATCCCATTCTCTTTAGTTCTGGAGTATGAGCTCTGTTGCCCACGTGAACCATATCCGCCATCTTCATCCTCTCTGTATGGAAATCCATTGGCACTTCTGACTAGTCCTTCGCCTGTGCCGCTTTGCTCCTTCATCTCAGGGGAGTGTGAGTGCGAAGAAGCCTCTGCTATCTGACTTGAAGTCCAGCGTGGTGCCTTAGCTTCGTCCTTCCTGTCGTCAGCCATGTTGCTCCGCCTTTACAATTGTTCCTGTAACAAGAAATGAATAAAATATCACTATTATAGGGACATATCAGCACATGTGATGGGAGTGTCCCAAAACTGAAAGATTTTTGCAAAATGTATTTACAGAAATATCTTTCATTACAAGGCAAACAGTTCCCAGGACTCCAGGACTTACGCTACTTAATTTGTATAGTCATGATAGGTTGCAAATTAGAAATAAAGAACTCATTACACAACTATCAACCACTGCAAGAACAACCATTGTCAGGACATGGAAATCATTACAATTATTGACTATGGATCAATGGCATAATGCAATATGTCAAACAACATTACTGGAAAAACTGACACAAAAATAAAAAGTAGCCAGAGGACAAAAGAAATGAGACAATTTTTATGCGATTTGTTGTGATTTTATTGATTATACAAATAAAGAGGCGTATGGCAGAATAGCACCCACAGTTTACAGCATAGTTTGGCGTGAATGAAGTATATATTTTAATTTCCTCTTTTCTCCCTTACTCCCTATAAATTCCTATGAATTAAAATTGTTATTGATTTGAAATACCTTTTACGAATGGTCAACAATCTAAGCATGTACAGTGGTGCCTCGCAATACGAAATTAATTCGTTCCGCAAGTCTCTTCGTCTTGCGAGTTTTTCGTCTTGCGATGCACGGTTTCCCATAGGAATGCATTGAAAATCAATTAATGCGTTCCTAGGGAAACCGCCTTCAGACCAGGTCCGGGGACTGTCTGTCCCCGGACCTCTTCTGAAGGCTGGGGGGGGGACCAAGGGCATTTCTTCCCACCCCCAGCATTTTAAAAACCCCCGGGACAGCGGAGGACTTCTCCGCTGTCCGGGCGATCTTAAAATGCTGGCGGGCGGCATTTTAAAATCGCCCCGGGACAGCGGAGGACTTCTCCGCTGTCCGGGGCGATTTAAAAGCCCCTGGGAAGGCAGGCAGGGGGGACAAAGACTTTCGCCCCCCCGCCCGCCTTCAGAAGGTGTTCCCTCCCCCCGCCCGGCTTCGGAGCAGCGCTCCGGAGTCCGGCGGCGGGGGTAGGTGTTCCCTCCCCCCCACCCGGCTTCGGAGCAGCGCTCCGGAGTCCGGCAGCAGTGGCAGGTGTTCCCTCCCCCCCGCCCGGCTTTGGAGCAGCGCTCCGGAGTCCGGCGGCAGGGGCAGGTGTTCCCTCCCCCCCACCCGGCTTCGGAGCAGCGCTCCGGAGTCCGGCGGCGGTGGCAGGTGTTCCCTCCCCCCCGCCCGGCTTTGGAGCAGCGCTCCGGAGTCCGGCGGCGGTGGCAGGTGTTCCCTCCCCCCCGCCCGGCTTTGGAGCAGCGCTCCGGAGTCCGGCGGCGGGGGCAGGTGTTCCCTCCCCCCCGCCCGGCTTCGGAGCAGCGCTCCGGAGTCCAGCGGCGGGGGCAGGTGTTCCCTCCCCCCCGCCCGGCTTCGGAGCATCGTTCTGAAGCCCGGCGGCGGCGGCGTGAAGGAGTGTTCCCGCCCCACCGCCCGGCTTCGGAGGAGGTCCGAGGACAGTGGGGAAGACGCGCTGCGCTTCCCCACTGTCCCGGATATTTCCCTATGGGCTGTCGTCTTGCGAAGCAAGCCCATAGGGAAATTCGTCTTGCGAAGCGCCTCCAAAACGGAAAACCCTTTCGTCTAGCGGGTTTTCCGTCTTGCGAAGCGTTCGTCTTGCGAGGTACCACTGTATCTTATTATACATCATTTCGTGTCTGCAATAATTATGTATACTTTAACACAACTTGTTAATATACTCAGAAACATTTATCCGAACATAAACTGTTGTTTCATTTTAATTCTTGTTTTATGTAACTGTTCCATGTCATATGTCTAAATATAATAACTAATAATAAAAGAAAAGAAAAAAGAAAATGAATGGGAAATCTGTTAATACATGTATTTCCCCCTAATAATATGAATAAACTTCTTGCAAGACTATCTATAAATTGTCATGAAAGAAAAGCCACCATTGGAAGCTTTGCTGTTGACTTCATTACAACAATGTAGCAAGGAAGCAAGGATTTTACCCAACATTCATTCATTAATTTACTTACTTATTTAAAATGCATATCCTACTATTATTTTGAGTTCATGTACAGTTATCCCATTTTATCCCAACAAAAACTTTTGCCATAGGTTAAATTAGTAGACGGAGCTTTTTTGGTAGAGCAGTAATTTTAACCCAGGTCTTAACCCTCACCATCCAATCCCATATACTATCTGGCTTGCTACTGAGAAGTCCAGCATATTTAGAAATACACTGTTTCCTGCTTGGCAGGGGGTTGGACTCGATGGCCCTTGTGGTCTCTTCCAACTCTATGATTCTATGAAATACAATAAATCCATTGATGTCAGCACACTAGCTATTTGACTAGGTGCTAGATGGAAGACAGGAGACAAAAGTTGGACTTAACTATTTAATTTAAAATTACAGCATGGATTAAAATTCACATATTAAAAACACCACGGAGCTTCAATCTTTTGGTTGTCAATTTTTAGGAAACAGATTTTTGGAGCAGCTTCCCATACCTTTAGATTCCAACCTTTGGATTTCCCACTGCTGCCAAAATGTTTACTCAGGAATGCCCACTCAAGCTTTGCCAGTGTAGAATATGGAGAAGAGAGACAGAAGCTATATTCACAAACCAGTACCTACAAAGTTGCATTCACTGCTGTAATTTCCTATAGGCAAAATTTGTTGCTCACCTCAACACTACAGGGCTAGCTGGACCAATGGTCTGACTATGAACATTCACTGCAAAAACAATTGTAAGTAAAAATGTCATTCTTATAACAAGATGAACATACAAAATATCTTTATATACACAAACCCATAGCCTAGTATCATACTGGTGGCTTTTCAAGGTCTCACGCACCAAGTTCTCACCTGCTACCTGAGATCATTTAAACTGGATATACTAATGACTGGAAAAGCCACTGTGTTATGTTATGACACCCAAACCATGCACTCTACCCACAGTCACAGACCTCCCTGTGTTACTGCTGTAAAGTCCAATGAATGTAGTTTTTTATTACCAATGCAACAAATCTTAACTCTTTTAATGCCCCTTACTATACGTTCAAAATCTTTTGTAAAGAAATGCTCACAAGCTGCAGAGATCCCTCTGTATAAGAAATGGAAGTCTTCTGTCTTTAAAATGACCCCTGTGTGGTGCATCTTACAGCAGGACCAAACATTGGCTCAATATGTTTAATAGGGGGTTACTGTGCAGAATGCAGATTAAATTCTCATGTTATTGGTAAGGTGCAGTACAGAATGCCAGAGAAATACCTGGAGTGAATCAAAACAACCTTCTCTGTGTTGTATGAGAAAATTGCAACCTGGAAAATTCTCCTAAATGCAGACTGGTAAGCAGAGACATGACAGGTCCAATAATTGCCACTTTTTTTTCATTAGTAATTTTGGTAATCATTAAAGTAACTAATAATGTACTGAAAACATTTGCTCTTTTACTTAACTGTACAGATACTTAGCAGGCAAATAATTTTGCAATGGTGTTATTTTACGTAACAGCACAGTATCAGGTACTTAAAAACAAACTAAAAACATGCACAATGACGGGTACAGTGGTACCTCGGGTTACAGACGCTTCAGGTTACAGCCTCCGCGAACCCAGAAATAGTACCTCGGGTTAAGAACTTTGCTTCAGGATGAGAACAGAAATCGTGCGGTGGCAGCAGGAGGCCCCATTAGCTAAAGTGGTACCTCAGGTTAAGAACAGTTTCAGGTTAAGAACGGACCTCCAGAATGAATTAAGTTCTTAACCCAAGGTACCACTGTACAACAGAGGAGACATCAATCTACAGACTATGTTCTCAAATTCAAAAGATGTGCATGAAGGCAGCCTGCCCTTTCTGATAAAGCTATTCATTTTTCTGCTACAAAGCTATTTGAATTGATTTACTTTTATAGCTCCCTTCATGTATTACTTGTGTAAAGGGGCAACACGTAGCTTCATGACCAGAGGCAGAGCAACACAATCACCAGGCAGCTCTTGGGATCCCACTGATCAGGCCCACTGATGGAGCTGCCATTCCTACCTATCCCAGCGTAGGCACACAAAACAGCAGGAATAAAGGGTTGGGAAGACACTGTTTTCACTCTTCTACAGTGCCCCAGACTGATGCTTTTTGGGGCAACATGGAAACATTACAACGGCAAGAGGCCATCTGCAGCAGATTATGCTCTGCTGCCTGCTGGCAATGAATAGAGGGGTCTGCTAGCATCGGGAAAGACCTGAGGGCATCACAGGGGACCCAGTGGAGGGCACTTTACTGAGGGTGCCCTCACGCCTGGCACTGGCCTTGAAACTCCAGTATAAAGACTATATAAAATCAGACAAGCTAAATCCACTAATGTATTTTTGGTTCTTTTTCAGCCGTGGGCCGGTCCACTCAGACCATGTGGGGGGCTGGACTGTATTTTGAAAAAAAAACAACAATCCTGTGCCCCACAAATAACCCAGAGATGCAGTATAAATGAAAGGACACATTCTACTCATGTAAAAACACGCTATTCCCGGACCGTCCGCGGGCCAGATTGAGAAGGCGTTTGGGCCGCATCCGGCCCCCGGGCCTTAGTTTGCCTACCCCTGGCCTAGTCTGTAGGAAAAGAGAGGAATGTTACCGTGACAGTTACATATCAAAGGCTGAGTCAGCAAGGTCGTGACTAAGGCAAGAGAGAACAGTGGTTATTTATGGGCTAACCAGGAATTTTTCTCTTTCCAGAAAGGTAACACCTACATTTTCTTATTTAAAACACAACTCTGGTAGAGTATGTTTTAGATGATGTGAACTGTTAATGTTTCAAAATTCAAATTGGCTTAAACTGAAAGCTACCTTTTCACATTAGAAATATTGCCTAAGAGGCCTAGACAACCTGTAACTCTTTTGCGGATGACTGAAGTGTCATAATTTAAGATTTAAATCTTTCCAACCGAGAAATTTTGTTCTTTGCACAGTATGAACAAAATGAGGGGTTCTTTAAAATTGAGCATTGTGATGATATTGTCCTTATTTGCATTATAGCTGCTTAATTATGAATGCAATTAGAATCCCACCCCACCCTTTGTATTATTGCACTTCTGTAGAGATAGGAAAAACAAGAGAAAACCTGTATTTAGTCAGAAGATTTACTACGTGCCAGGAGAAAGTTCCCATTATCCCAGCACTAAAGAAGTTCCTACAGAATGTGTCCACGTTTTCTTCTTCTTGCTTCTCCAGTGGACACTTTCTAATTTTTAAACTAAAGATCTGAAGAGGAACTAAAGGGTCATTCAGTCCCTCTTCCCACAGCCAGGGTAAAAGTGAGGAAAAAATAAAACCGAAGAGAATAAACTAGGTAGGCTAATTTACCTAGGTTACTGACAGTATTTTTCTTTCTAGTCATGATGAAGTATATTTGAGGTTTGCATGTCCTTAGCCATCCACTGGAATTACAGAAATGCGTGTGTTCCAAGTCCTTGTCCTAGAGCCAAACGAAGGCTCCATACCCATTATATGTCTTCTCTAGGGTCTGCCTATTTCTCACTGAAGCTTTCTGGGAAGTTCTATACTCCAGTCATTTCTCCAATCGGTGAGAATGAGAAGGGATGTCCATATATTAATACATGTGAAGTTTTTTCTCCTCCACTTTTAACTGAAGTCAGCTGCAACTAACTGGTGTTGATTAAAATATTTCCACAGAATAGAGCGAGTAACCCCCCCCCCAAGTTAAAAAGACATTTAAGAACTAAATAAATCTCAGTTATCTGTGGGATTTTACTCACAGATCTGCTCCCATTCTGCCCTTTTCCAGGTCCAAAATGACCTATTGATGATTGTGTGTCAACTGAATGAGCACAAAATGGTTGCCGTCTTTGGTAGCATTTAAATATGTTATACCCATATTGTGTTTTGAAATTAGAGGGGACACTTTCAGAACATGAACATGTAATTTGGGTGCTACATTAGATATACGTGACGGAGCCCAATAAACGAACAAAGGGATGCCATCCTGTGCTTAATGGTAACTACACCTACTCCATTAATTTCTACTGCATATGGAATCAGAGGCTACAAGTGCAACATTGATGTGAAGGACACATCTTAGCAACGGATGTTCATGAGTACTGCATTGTCCACTGTTTATGTCAACACAGCATTTTGCCTTGTTTCTAAAATGGATTTCCTGAAATAGCAAAGAAGAAGAATTAGTTGAGGGTTATTGTTTCAAAAATTACACTGTTTGAGTTTATTGCATGCTTTGAAGAGGCCATGGGGTAGGCAGAGATGTGTGAGAGGAAGATGTCTACTGAACAGAGGAATAAGAAAGCTATACAAACTCCTCAACAAGACCGGATTTTGATGGTGTTATTTGTCTGAGAGCTGTGGAAACTTCAAGATTAGCGTTCTAGATGAAGTTGGTCTAGGACAGTGATGGTGAAAATTTTAGAAACCAAATGCCCAAACTGCAACCCAAAACCCACTTATCACAAAGTGCCAACATGGCAATTTAACCTGAATACTGAGGTTTGTGTTTAGAAAAAACAACTCATACACGCTTGGAGCATGAGGAGCAGTTCACATGATGCGCTCAGCTGGCTCCACCTGACTCAGTCGAGGGGCGCAGAATGGAGTGGGAGCAGCTGGCCTGGGCAGAGGTGAGGGTGATGTGAGAAATTTCCTCAGGAGCACGTGGAGAGGAGAATGTATCAGTAGGGAAAAGAATGATATTAAATTGTTGTTTTCTCATTAACACAAAATGTGAAAAGTCTGTAACAGATGTCAGTGGAACTTCCTCCAAATGACCATGCCCGAGATTATGCCCCCATGTTATTAGACTTCATGATAGAAAGCAGTATCTTTGTATATTTAGATAAAAAATGTTTGCTACAATTTACAATTTTTAAAAAAGTAATCTGAAGTTTTGATTTATATTTTTTAATTTAAAAACTAACTGTTTAAAAAGCAGCTAAACCTGCAATCTCATATATAATTAACACAGTGGTCTTTACTTCTGATAAATATTGATAGGACTGCACAGCCAAATAATCATAATATTATGACTTTTTCTAAAGATTAGACAAGAAGTACATGTCTCCTTAATGGGATTTCTTTCATTCCAATGAAATGGGCCCATTTGGCTATAAAGTGTAGGTTGCCTTTTATATGTTCCTTTGAATGTTGTCAGACACTTTTCCTCATTTTTACTATGTTCAGAACTTTTCTCTAGCCATTCTAAACTTGCTGGGTCTTGCTGTGTTTTTCCAATATATTGGCTGAACTGTTTTGGTAACAGCTAGTAAGTCCACTTGGATCAGTTTCTCTTCTCCTTGTACCAAGGGTCAGTGGGGTCCTACTTCTCAGAAACAGACATTTTGTCAGGTCGCCAAGGGAATGTCTGTGCCGCCACTCTGATTTGCAGCAGCAGCAGCAGCAGCAGCTAGAAACTTAGAATTATTCCAAGTTAAAAAAATATATATTTCTAGTTGCAATAACAAACCATAGCAGCATAGGCATTCTCTTGGTCATCTTGCCCAGAGTGCCTGGATCTGAAAAAGGACCCCTTTGGCCTTTCTCAGAGCCCTGGGATCTAGTGTTGGCACCACTCTAGTGATTTATTTAAAAAGTAAGGGGGCAGCAGGAGGAGTGGGGGTTCCAGTGTTTAGGGGGGTTGGCCAGACCCCACCAAGGGCTCAAGGAAGGAATAAACAAAGTGTAATAAAAATGCTACTTCGAGCTCTATTTTCATCCCAAGTGGTTGCAGTGTTCTGTGGTGGACAATACCAGCACACAAATTTGGCTACATGCAAGGTCTTGGTTAGATTGTATTTAATCTAGCTAGAGTAGAAAACCAGAGATAAGTTACATTGTATTTGGTTTCCACCAATATTAAGTAGCTACATCACACATAAGCATATTTCCAGATGGTAATTGTTCTGGATATCAGTGAGCAAAACTTATGCCTTAAAATAACAGGTGCATAAATATTTGTCTTGCTAACTTGAAAGGTTATCTAAAATTATAGTGGCCCATTTCATTTTAATAAAATATGCATTGCACTTTTTATGCAGTTAGCACACTCATGGAAAATGCAATGTGTATGTATATATTGTATTTTATTCCTTTCCCCTCCCTTTCCACAAACGGTACAGTGAGGCCATGCTAGCAATTGACATATGCATCTCTAGCAAGTTGCCTCAATGCAGATCCAAAAAAGATTAATCTCTAAAGGTGAAAGGAGAGTTTAGTTTCTGGCACTGAAAAATTGCCCTTGGCTTCTGTGGAAGAAGGCTGTAGTTGGTACTCATTAACCTCTTTGCTCAGACTGCCAGGAAAAATAGCAGGGTGTCCTGTTAATGCCACACAAGGAACTAACACATCTGACCCATTTTAGAGAAGGAGAGCAATTTAGATTTGATCAAGGAGAGCTTCAGCTGCATGGGAACTTGGGATCCACTTTGGGGAAGGGGGAAGTTAGTGATGAATCCCCATCAAGCCTGATGTAGTGATGTCACATGTAGTAATTTAGTTATTTATGTATTAAAATTATTTACATCCTGCTTTGGATGTGATGTGGCTTACAAGTAATATTAAACTACTCATTATTATTTTAGATGAACAATGTTAACCTATGAAATATTGTCAGGAACCTTCCTACAGAGCAGTTAGTGGAACATGGACTTTAGGGTAGGAGGAAGCAAGTCCAGGAGGAGTGGGCATTGAAGTGGCCTTTGGCTACATCCTGCTTTCTCCTGGAGTTCTTCCCACGGGACAGTTGCTAGGAGGTGGCCCTGAGTGGATTCTCCTTCTTCCTCATCTGTAGATTTTTTTGTTTTTGTTTTCCAGGATGGCAGAAGCCTTCCACATTTTCAGAATCATTGAGATCCTGGAACAGCTCACTTAATGCTGAAGAGTCCAAAGCTGTGACATAAATTAAGATTAGTGTTATCAGGAATGAGTGAAAGTTCTTACAATTACATTCGACAAGTCCAGCTCACGGCAATTCCTACACAGAGCTTGGAGCCTTTGAAATTTCTCTGCAACTCAAACAGTACTGTTTCTGTGCTTGACTCCAGTTACACAGTAGTATTAAAGTATCATGTTGTGTTAATATGACCTTCACAAAAGCTATTTAGGAGATCCAGGCCAGGTGAACTTGGCCTGTTTAGCTTGAAATAATTGACTGCAGTAGCACCAAGAAAATGGTAAACATAAAATCTTAACTTGCTGCTCATTATAAGACTTCTTTCCCTGAGTTCTCTGGAATTAAGTAGGTACTTGCTGACCTAAGGAATATTTTCCCCCATCTGATCCAACTTATAAATTCAACTTTCATTAATTCCCCATGAAAGTACTTATATCAGAGAAGCTCAGGGCTCCTGACAGTTAGGTCCTGTCAGGTCAAAGGTCCCAAGCAGCTTCCTAACAATTATTTATGCCCATGTCGCTCAACTAGCATATGGGGTTTTACAGACTGTTACTTTGCTAAAGTTTAGGACAAACACACAAGAAGGGCTTCATCCACAGCAAAATGTGCTGTGGAAAAGCTACTCTTGCTTTGCTACACATATGTAAGACACCACAACAATGAAACGGCTAGGCATATAAACAGAAAGACGGGGCACTGGCGGAAATTGTTTTTAGGGCATTAGAGGAAAAACAATTTTGCCCAGAGAAAAGCAAGATGAACAGAGCGGCAGACATTCTGTCTAAAAAGTAATTTCAGAAGGCCCTTACATATGTATCCAGAAGCTCTAACTTGCATCCTTAATGGGATGTTGTCAGGGGTTCAGGAGCAGAGGCAAGGGCAAGGGAGGAAACAGAGAGCGAGGGGGAGGAGGCAGAAGAAAGGATGAGTGATGACGACGACCCGAGATCTCCGAGTCTTTCCAGTGAATCAGAAGATTCACAGAAAGGAGCACCAGTGGCCAGGGCAAGGGGGGAGCCTAGGGGAACACCCCAGGAGGAAAGGGCCAGAGGGAGCTCAGAGGGGAGCAGTTGGAAATCGGGACCAGCGTCACCAACAGAGAGCAGGGGAGAGGAAGGGCGTCAGGTATCAAGCGCTGGCAGCTCACAACAGGAGGGAGGGCACGAGTCAGGAGTGGCCACACCTCCATCGGGGAGCGAAGAAACGGTCAGACGGAAAGTGGAAGGTTGGGCGCGCGCGCCAAGTTCAAATGCACAGGAAGGTGGCGCAGTAAGCAGCCCGGAAAGGGAGCCAGGTCCTAAAGCCCGGCGCAAGGAGGCAGGAGGGTCCGGGGGGTCGGCGTCAGAAGAATCCAGGAAGGAAGAGACCCAGGGGGGCAGAGGGACCCAGAGAAGAACAGTCAGGCGGAAAAGGTGGAGTAAGGCTAGGATATTAAGTTGGTGCACAAGGGGCGGAGACTCAGACGGAGCTTCGCCGGTCTGACCCATAAGACGTAGAGTTGCACGCAGCAGCTGGAGAATGGAAACTGTAACTCAATAAAGACTTTTACAAAGTGATTGCTGGCTAGCGTGATCCTCTGTGAGCTAGGATCTGGAAGCAGCTCTGACAGATGTTGTATACTGTTATGTACTGAGTTGAATAGGATCCAAACTGCAGCAGTCTGATTGGTCCTAGAACAATAGGATTCAGAATGCAGCAGTCTGATTGGTCCAAGAACAATGCAGCAGTATGATTGGTTGACAGGAACCACCCAATCATGCTCCAGTTATAAGTGAATCCACAACCTGATTGGCTTACAGTAGAATTCCAGAATTAACGAATCATGTGCAGCCCATTGTGTAAATAATGTATATAAAGCAGATACATTGAGGGGACTTTCATTCATTCTTCCTCACCACTATGAGCTGAATAAAGAGCATGAAATCACTCCCCTTCCTCTTGGTTCATGTGGGAACCAATGACACTGCAAGCAATAGCCTCCAGAAGATCAAAAGAGACTACGAGGCTCTCGGCAGGAAATTGAAGCAACTAAATGCACAAATTGTCATCTCATCTGTCCTCCCAGTTGAACGACGTGGCCCAGGGAGAGAGGGAAAAATAGTGGAAGTGAACAGCTGGCTTCGCAAATGGTGTAAACAGGAACGGTTCGGATTCTTAGATCACGGACTGCAGTTTCTGGAGGATGGACTTCTGGCAAGCGATGGGCTGCACCTCACAACGGTTGGGAGAAATGTTTTTGCCAAAAATCTCAGAAACCTCATCAGGAGGGCTTTAAACTGACTAATGTGGGGGAGGGAGACAGTGCTCCTGAAGGTAGGAGCCTATCGATTGATGAAGATGATCATCCAAATGTCATAGACCAAATGGAGCAAACAGCACGCAGACCTAGTGGTGGGAGGAAAAAATCCTTAAATAAGAGACACGGGGGAATGATTAATGGACTTCAATGTCTGTACACTAATGCGCAAAGCATGGGAAATAAACAAGATGAGCTTGAGCTCTTGGTACAGCAAACTAAATATGACATAATAGGCATCACTGAAACCTGGTGGGATAAGTCCCACGATTGGAATGTAATAATGGGGGGATACAATCTATTTCAGAGAAACAGACCAGACAAGAAAGGAGGAGGAGTGGCGTTATATGTCAGGGATGTGTATACCTGTGAAGAGATCCAAGATTTAGAACCTCAAAGCCAAAGTGAGAGCATTTGGGTCAAAATTAAGGGAGCGAAGAATAACAGAGACCTCATTGTGGGAGTTTACTATAGATCCCCAAGCCAAACAGAGGACATAGATGATGCCTTCCTGGAACAGATGGCCAAGCATGCAAAAGGAAGGGAGATAGTAGTAATGGGGAACTTCAATTACCCGGATATTTGTTGGATGTCAAACTCAGCCAAGAGCATAAGGTCAAACAGATTCCTCACTGGCCTTGCAGACAACTTCATTGTCCAGAAAGTGGGAGAAGCAACAAGAGGAACAGCCATTTTAGATCTGGTCCTAACCAATGTTGATGATCTGGTTAGTGGGGTAGAAGTGAAAGGATCATTAGGCGCGAGTGATCATGCTCTTCTGAAGTTTACTATACAGCGGAAAGGAGCAGCCAAGCATACTAGGACTCAATTTCTTGACTTTAAGAAAGCCGACTTCATAAAACTTAGGGAAGTGCTGGGTGAGATCCCATGGACAACAATACTAAAAGGAAAGGGAGTTCATGATGGCTGGGAGTTTGTTAAGAGGGAGATAGAAAAAGCACAACGTCAGGCAATACCAATGAGACGGAAACATGGAAGGTGCCTAAAGAAGCCAGGGTGGCTATCTAAAGAACTTTTAACTGAGTTAAGATTAAAAAAGGATGTGTACAAAAAATGGAAAAGGGGGGAAACCACCAAAGAGGAATTCAAACAAATAGCCAGCACGTGTAGACACAAAGTCAGAAAAGCTAAAGCACAGAATGAACTCAGGCTTGCTAGAGAGGTTAAAAGCAACAAAAAAGGCTTCTATGGGTATGTTCGTAGCAAAAGGAAGAACAAAGAAAAAGTGGGGTCACTCAGAGGAGAAGATGGTGAAATGCAAACAGGGGACACAGAAAGGGCTGAACTCCTCAATGCCTTCTTTGCCTCAGTCTTCTCCGATAAAGAAAACAATGCCCGACCTGAAGAATTTGGAGCAAATGATTCAGCAAAGGAAACACAGCCCAGAATAACTAAGGAGATAGTACAAGAATACTTGGCTAGTTTAGATGTATTCAAGTCTCCAGGGCCAGATGAACTGCATCCAAGAGTATTAAAAGAACTGGCGGATGTGATCTCAGAACCACTGGCAGTCATCTTTGAGAATTCCTGGAGAACAGGCGAAGTCCCAGCAGACTGGAGGAGGGCAAATGTTGTCCCTATTTTCAAAAAGGGGAAAAGAGAGGACCCAAATAATTACCGCCCAGTCAGTCTGACATCAATACCAGGGAAGATTCTGGAGCAGATCATTAAGCAAACAGTGTGTGAGCACCTAGAAAGGAATGCTGTGATCACCAATAGTCAGCATGGATTTCTGAAAAATAAGTCATGTCAGACTAACCTGATCTCGTTTTTTGACAGAATTACAAGCCTGGTAGATGAAGGGAACGCAGTGGATATAGCCTACCTTGATTTCAGCAAGGCATTTGACAAGGTGCCCCATGCTATTCTTGTAAAGAAGCTGGTAAAATGCGGTCTTGACTATGCTACCACTCAGTGGATTTGTAACTGGCTGACTGACCGAACCCAAAGGGTGCTCATCAATGGTTCCTCTTCATCCTGGAGAAGAGTGACGAGTGGGGTGCCACAGGGTTCTGTCTTGGGCCCGGTCTTATTCAACATCTTTATCAACGACTTGGATGATGGACTCAAGGGCATCCTGATCAAATTTGCAGATGACACCAGACTGGGAGGGGTGGCTAACACCCCAGAGGACAGGATCACACTTCAAAACGACCTTGACAGATTAGAGAACTGGGCCAAAACAAACAAGATGAATTTTAACAGGGAGAAATGTAAAGTATTGCACTTGGGCAAAAAAAATGAGAGGCACAAATACAAGATGGGGGACTTGAGAGCATTACATGTGAAAAGGATCTAGGAGTCTTGGTTGACCACAAACTTGACATGACCCAACAGTGTGACGCGGCACCTAAAAAAGCCAATGCAATTCTGGGCTGCATCAATAGGAGTATAGCATCTAGATCAAGGGAAGTAATAGTGCCACTGTATTCTGCTCTGGTCAGACCCACCTGGAGTACTGTGTCCAGTTCTGGGCACCACAATTCAAGAAGGACACTGACATACTGGAACGTGTCCAGAGGAGGGCAACCAAAATGGTCAAAGGCCTGGAAACGATGCCTTATGAGGAACGGCTAAGGGAGCTGGGCATGTTTAGCCTAGAGAAGAGGAGGTTAAGGGGTGATATGATAGCCATGTTCAAATATATAAAAGGATGTCACATAGAGGAGGGAGAAAGGTTGTTTTCTGCTGCTCCAGAGAAGCGGACATGGAGCAATGGATCCAAACTACAAGAAAGACGATTCCACCTAAACATTAGGAAGAACTTCCTGACAGTAAGAGCTGTTTGACAGTGGAATTTGCTGCCAAGGAGTGTGGTGGAGTCTCCTCCTTTGGAGGTCTTTAAGCAGAGGCTTGACAACCATATGTCAGGAGTGCTCTGATGGTGTTTCCTGCTTGGCAGGGGGTTGGACTCGATGGCCCTTGTGGTCTCTTCCAACTCTATGATTCTATGACTTTGCGACTCTGAGTATATTTCACTGGCGACGAAGGTGGGATCCCGCTGAGCTGACTGCCACACACAGAACCACAGCACCGCCACCTGCCGCACCGCTGCCTCGCACCGTGTATCCAGGCTTCTGCTCCGGGACACAAGGAACTCAGAATGGCAACCGACAGCAGCTTCTCGCCGTTCAACCCAGCATCTGGAGACTGGGAAGCGTACGCCTCCCTTTGCACCTTCCTCCTAGAAGCCAAAGGGGTCACCGATGAAGAAGACGCCAAGAAGAGGGTGATATTCTTCAGCATCTGCGTAGAGGAGACATTTGAAATCGCCCGGGCTCTTCTTGCACCTGAAGACGTCCCTACTGTTCCATACAAAACAATAATGGAACAGCTGAAGGGGCACTTTTCGCCGCAGCCCTCAGTGGTGGCTCGTCAAAATGCCTTCTACACAAAGCGGCAAGCCCCTGCGGAAACCATAACTGAGTTTGTGACCTCTCTCCGCCAAGCTGCCCGGTTCTGCAACTTCTCAGAGATGGAGAACATGCTTCGTGACTGCCTCGTCGGTGGCCTGAAGGATGAGAAGCTGCAACGACGCCTCTACGCCAAAAAGGACCTAACGTTCCAGGTTGCTCTGGAGGAGGCCCTGGCAACGGAAGCTGCCAAGAGGTCGACGCAAGAGGCACGGCTGAGCCTGCCACCCCAACCGAGGATCCACCATGAAGACCTCACCGGCGACTCAGGATCTGACAGGGAGGAGGTGCACAGAGTACAGCAGTGCACTCAAGCAGCCCACATACCACAGCTGCCTCGACGAGAAGGAGGGAACTGCACAAGCTGCGGGGAAAGTCACGAGAGGAGGACCTGCCGTTTCCGCAACGCAGAGTGCAGGCAGTGCAGAAAATTGGGACACATCGCCCGGGTGTGTTGACCTCGGCCCACCCGACACCAGGCATCAGATGACCAACCCAAGTGCCCCAGGTCCCGGGGCCCAACGTATCAAGGCAACTCGACGGAGCTCACGGACTTCCAGGTATACCAGTTGCCCCACCCCAACGTAGAGAAAATTTATGTAGAGGTACAGATAGAGGGGGCCCCATGCCGCATGGAGCTTGACACGGGTTCAACTCTATCCAACTCTATCCAGCAAGAACCTTAAGGAAACTGTGTCCTACTCGAGGTCCCAAACTCAGGCCGGCCCCATTCACCCTCCGGGACTTCCAGAAACGTAAGGTCCCCACAATGGGGGTGGGGACCTTCAGGGTGCAATACCGAGGGCGGACGTGGCAACTGGACTTGCTCGTGGTCAAGAGCCCCTACATTAGCTTACTGGGATTGGCATGGTGTGGACCACTGGGGCTAGCCATCACCGGGGTGAACCACACTACCTTACAAGTGGACGTGGACGCCATCTGCAAGGAATTTCCAGGGGTTTTCGATGGGAAATGGGACAGTATACGGGCTCCCCCATTGCTCTACAGCTTGACCCTGCAGTACGACCGGTCAGGCTCAAGGCCCGCCGGGTCCCGTTCGCCCTGAAACCCCGTATATACGAGGAATTGGACCGGCTCGTGGAGCAAGGAGTGCTGGAGCCTGTGCCTAATGCCCCCTGGGAAACCCCAATCGTCACACCCGTCAAGCCTAATGGTTCGGTCCGCATCTGCGCAGACTACAAATGTACCATAAACAAGGCCCTCACGGCCCACACATACGCAGTGCCAGTGGTCAACCATGTCCTTGCCACCCTGGCTGGGTCAAAAAAATTTGGCAAGCTGGACTTGTCCCAAGCATATCAACAGCTGCCAGTAGATGAGGCCACAGCAGAGGCACAGACGATTGTGACGCACAGAGGAGCGTTCAGGGTAAAGCGGCTGCAATTCGGTGTCAGTGTGGCACCAGGCATATTCCAGAATCTAATGGACTCGCTCCTTAAAGGGATTCCTGGTGTCACCCCATTCTTCGATGATGTGTTGATTGCCAGGCCCACACCAGAGGAGTTTGAGGACCGCCTCCGCACCGTTCTGCACCGTTTCCAGACGGCGGGTCTCAAGGTGAAGCGGGAAAAATGTCTACTAGGAGTGCCTCAGGTGGACTTTCTGGGATTTATGGTGGACGCAGAAGGGGTCCACCCGACTGGGGACAAGGTACGGGCCATTTGTGATGCCCCAGCGCCCAAGAGCAAGACTGAACTTCAGGCCTTCTTGGGACTATTGAACTTTTACCATTTCTTCCTTCCCCACAAGGCGGCGGTAGCGGAGCCCCTACACAGACTCCTGGACAAGCGGGCCCCTTGGGTGTGGGGCCAGCGCCAGGAGGCTGCATTCCAGGCAGTCAAGGACTTGCTTGTCTCAAACTCGGTCTTGGCACACTTCGACGAGAGGCTGCCGGTGGTGCTAGCATGTGACGCCTCACCCTATGGCATTGGCGCTGTCCTGGGACACCAACTCCCGGATGGAAGAGAGGTACCGGTGGCATACTTTTCCCAGACACTCAACGCAACCGAGCGGAACTACTTGCAAATCGACAAGGAGGGTCTGGCAATCGTGAAGGGAGTAAAAAAAATCCATGATTTCTTGTACGGGCGGCCCTTCACCGTGGTGACTGACCACAAGCAGTTGCTTGGCTTGTTTGCCCCCAAAAAGCAGACCCCCAAGTGCTGTCTCCTCGTGTCCTCAGGTGGTCAATTTTCCTTGCCAGCTACCAGTTTGCACTGATTCACCGCCCGGGGAAGGCAATGGGCCATGTGGACGCCCTCAGCAGGCTACCACTACCGGAAACAGGCCCCGACCCAGCACCTGCACAAGAGGTTATGAGCCTGGAGCTGCTTCCCGACTGCCCCATTCAGGCACAAGAAGTTGCACACCATTCCAAGAAAGATAGGGTCATCTCCCGGGTCCTGGGCTGGGTGTGGAGGGGATGGCCCAGCAGCAGCCCTGGGCCACAATTCGCCGGCTACACAACCCGCAAACATGAATTGTCGGCCCACAAGGGGTGCCCGTTATGGGGAAGCAGGGTCGTTGTTCCCCAGCCCCTCCGCAAAAGGGTCCTCACAGCCCTACACGAGACACACCCAGGGGTAGTAAGAATGAAGGCCCTTGCCAGGAGTTATGTGTGGTGGCCAGGGATCGACGGAGAGATAGAGGCCTGGGTCAAACACTGCCAGGCCTGCCAAGAATCCCGCCCAGATCCCCCAAGGGCCCCAGTCCAGTCCTGGGAGTCCGCCCGAGCACCATGGTCACGCCTGCATGTGGACTTCGCTGGCCCCTTTCAGGGGAAAACATTCTTCATAGTGGTGGACTCCTACACCAAATGGCTGGAAGTCGCACTGGTACCGTCCACTTCTACATCCGCAGCCATCTGGGTACTACGCAGGCTGTTTGCAACCCACGGGCTCCCTGACACTCTAGTCTCAGACAACGGGACTGCATTTATGTCAGGAGAATTCCAAAACTTCGCAGCGCAGAACGCCATCCGCCACATCCATTCAGCGCCATTCCACCCTGCCACCAATGGCCAAGCAGAACGCATGGTGCGGACCACCAAGGACACCCTTCGCCGCATGACGCAAGGGGATTGGGAGTACCACCTCGCCACATTCCTCCTAGCACAGCACAGCACCCCCAGCTCAACGACTGGCTGGAGCCCCGCTGAACTACTAATGGGTCAGCGCCTTGCAATCAGATTGGACCGCCTTCACCCCAATAGAGCTCAGGATGGTAGTGGTGGGGGAAGGCAGGAACCCCCGGACCTTCGAGGCCCAGGGCCCAGTGTACGCAAAGAATTTTGGGGCAGCATGGGTACCCGCCACAGTCACCAGGGTCACTGGCCCCGTGTCGTACAAGGGCAAAAAAAATGAGAGGCACAAATACAAGATGGGTGACACCTGGCTTGAGAGCAGTACATGTGAAAAGGATCTAGGAGTCTTGGTTGACCACAAACTTGACATGAGCCAACAGTGTGACGCGGCAGCTAAAAAAGCCAATGCAATTCTGGGCTGCATCAATAGGAGTATAGCATCTAGATCAAGGGAAGTAATAGTGCCACTGTATTCTGCTCTGGTCAGACCACACCTGGAGTACTGTGTCCAGTTCTGGGCACCACAATTCAAGAAGGACACTGACAAACTGGAACGTGTCCAGAGGAGGGCAACCAAAATGGTCAAAGGCCTGGAAACGATGCCTTATGAGGAACGGCTAAGGGAGCTGGGCATGTTTAGCCTGGAGAAGAGGAGGTTAAGGGGTGATATGATAGCCATGTTCAAATATATAAAAGGATGTCACATAGAGGAGGGAGAAAGGTTGTTTTCTGCTGCTCCGGAGAAGCGAACACGGAGCAATGGATCCAAACTACAAGAAAGAAGATTCCACCTAAACATTAGGAAGAACTTCCTGACAGTAAGAGCTGTTCGACAGTGGAATTTGCTGCCAAGGAGTGTGGTGGAGTCTCCTACTTTGGAGGTCTTTAAGCAGAGGCTTGACAACCATATGTCAGGAGTGCTCTGATGGTGTTTCCTGCTTGGCAGGGGGTTGGACTCGATGGCCCTTGAGGTCTCTTCCAACTCTATGATTCTATGATTCTATGATTCTATGATTCTATGATTCTAGGTGCTAACGGATGGGGGGCAATGCTGGCGCCGCCACTGTGACCAGATACGGCAACGATTCCCAGGAGAAAACCAGGAGGAGGAAACGTCAGAGGAGTCCCAAGGGAACAGAGGGGCAGTGAGGCCCATAGACCAGGAGGGGCCAGCAGGAGAGGCCGAAAGGACACCAGAACCAGAACCACGACTGAGCGAGCCGGTTGCGCCAGACCAAACAGGCGCATCACAACCAGCATCCTTGGAACACGAGCCAGAACCTGAACCCCGGACCAGGGAACACCACAGGCCGCAACACACACGTAGGCCGCCGGCGTACCTTGAGGACTATGAATGCGACCTCCCGGGCAGGACTGGAACTTAGAAGGGAGTTGAATAGGATCCAAACTGCAGCAGTCTGATTGGTCCTAGAATAATAGGATCCAATTTGCAGCAGTCTGATTGGTCCTAGAACAATGCAGCAGTATGATTGGTTGGCAGGAACCACCCAATCATGCTCCAGATATAAGTGAATCCACAACCTGATTGGCTTACAGTAGAATTCCAGAATTAACCAATCATGTGCAGCCCATTGTGTAAATAATGTATATAAAGCAGATACTTTGAGGGGACTTTTATTCATTCCTCCTCACCACTATGAGCTGAATAAAGAGCATGAAATCACTTTGTGACTCTGAGTATATTTCATATACTAATAACATATGTATCAAAATGGATGCTGCAGGGCACAGAATGAAGTCTTGTGCATTTCCTTATTCACTTAAGGAAAGCAGTCTGTCCCTTCAATGACCTCAGCTCTGACCCAAAGGGACTGTCTTTGTTTGAGAGATGATTCATGCCCTCTGCTAACTGAGTTGAATGAAAAGGCTGTATTCAGCCTTCAAAACTCTTATCAGTCGGGTTTCCTTCAGATTCTCAAACTGACATGACTGGGTCAGTAACCATGCACTTGCTTTCGTATTTTTTTAGGCAGCAAAGTCTTTTTGCCTTCTCAAGCAAGTCCCTGAAATTGGAATTTTCTTTTTAATGACTTGCTAATTATTGCTGCTATACTTCTGCTGTAAAAACCGTTACCTCAACCTCTGAGTATAAAACATTAATCATCATAAACTTGCATCCTAAATAAACAGTCGCATGGCGAAGAATGGCATATTGTTAAACCAGGCCCTCTAAACAAATAAAAGCAACTATTCCTTAAAACACAATCTACCACATTTAAAGGCAACCTTGTGTGAATAATATAATATTTTTAGTTGATTAAAGAGGTGTATGAACCCATTATTAATGAAATGCATTACAAGTGGGATGTGTGGAGTCACATTTTACTCCATGAGTATTAAGAGATAACAAAATGTTTCACCACACTGACAATGAAGGACTCTTCACAGTAGCTATGGCAACTGCTAGAAGTGCACCCAAAGTCACGTTGTAGGCCAAAGACTGTAGGAATGATTTAAATGGATCATTGTAGTCTTCTGTTAGATCTGAAATCAGTTTAAATTGGGCATGTTTTTATTTCCATGTCCAGGACTGATTCATTACCCTGCAAAGTAAGTTCTACTTGTAATCATTCTCACCTATGTGACCTCAAGGAGTTGTCAACCATAAAAGTGAGAATGTAGTGCAGTTTGTAAAGAAAAGCAGTCCTGTGCTTTTCAATTTCTATCCGTACCATTCCATCTGCAAGAAAATGAGTAAAACTCCTAGATCTGCCAAAAGTCTTCAGGCAGAAATGTGCCAACGAGTCCTTAAGAATGAAGCTGCTTCAGGGGAAACAGCAGGATTGGGGGGGGGGGGACTGGTGAAGTCCCTGGGAGTGGCTGTGGCGATCACACAGGGTCCCTGGACGCTTCACCGTCTATTGATCCCTGTGCCAGCACTTTATTTCTTGCTGCCGCCACCCAGACCCTACCTGGGACAATACTGAATCCAGTCAGGCTTAAATTGGAACATAAACTTCTGCTTATTTATTGCAGTTTAACAAGCATGTGGTTTCATAAACGGTCTCAGTCAATTACAATCATGGGCTGCCTATCCAGAACTATAACTTCCGCTATCTGCCAGATGCCTTCCGAGCAAAAGTTTGGAACTGGCAGAAGGCTGGCCCTCCCTGGGTGTGACACAGGATGGGATGGGGAGCAGGTGCTCACTAGGGTGATAGTGACTGGGTGAATTTGGTGGACTTTAGTAACACTGTTCTTAATTCTGTTGGATGCCTCCTGGGACAATCATCTGTGGTAGATTTTGTTGGTAGGCCGTTGTAGTTTACACAATGTATTTGGGAGGAGTTTGGGGAAGGAGGGCCATAAGTGATGCTATCCTGCATTTCAGTGATCATGTGTAGAGGAAGATATAGAGGTCATGTGTAGTGGAAGGTGATACATTACTGTGGAAGAGGATGACAAGGCTCTTTATGTTGCGTTCCTCACTAACAGTCCTCCCCATGAATGGGTTTCCGGTTGCTACTCTCCTTCAACCCACCGGCAGGAGAGAAAAATATTTTTATTTAATATTTTAATATTATTATTTATTATTATTAAATGAATGGATTCCATCCACGCAGGCCTATATGAGTCATTACCACTATAGGCTTAAAAAAAACCCCAAAACCTAGAGCCTTGAAACAAGCAGCTATCTAGCAAGGGCTATATCCCTTTGTGTTGGTTCTGGCAATGGCTCTTTTAATTGTATCTCAATTAAGATACAGTAGAATGAGCTTTCAAGGGTGCTTTCAGATGACATGGGAGGAACTGTTTTTAAAAGAAACATTGATTAGCTGAGACAGAGGGAGGCAACAGTCTGGTATAAAATGTAATTGGAATATTTATTTAAGCTCAAGGGATCCCAGATGAAACAGCTGCCAGCAGCTGGGGGAGTTGGGGTACCAAATGGGGCCAGGAACTGCAACTGGAAGCCTAAAAAGGCACCAATCTAGTCATACATCCTGCTGATACGACTACTGATACCACTTTTATTTTGTTCTTATGCATAGCTGGACCCTGCTCCAATTCTAGTCCCACATAAAAATTGTATTTATGCATGACTACATGCACCAGAATGAAGCTGGGGATATGCATTAACATGCAAATCCACTGGAAGCAGAGAAGGTCTTGTTGCTCCGCCATGACCTCCCTGCCAATTGGGATACAATAAAGGAACTGGAGGCCCCTCGACTGTCCTCGGGTCCAGTATTGGACCACTTCGACCGGATATCCCCAGCTGATGTGGACAGACTCCTCCGAGCTGGAAAGCCCACCACCTGTCCTCTCAACCCGTGCCCGTCTTGGCTGATTAGAGCGTGTCCAGACGAGGTGCGGGCCCTCCTAGGGGATATCATCAATTTGTCCCTTGGCACGGGGACATTCCCAGGGGAACTGAAGGAGGCAGTGGTGCGCCTGCTCTTAAAGAAAACATCATTAGATCCTGTAGATCTAACCAATTACCGCCCGGTGATTGAGTTGCTGAACAGCTTGGTGGGTTTCTGGATGAAACATCGGCTCTGGATCCATTCCAGTCCGGCTTCCGCGCTGGTCATGGGACCGAGACGGCTCTGGTTGCCCTAACAGATGATCTTCGTAGACAGCTGGATCGAGGCGGGTCGGGGCTGCTGATTCTTCTAGATCTGTCAGCAGCTTTCGACATGGTCGATCATGAACTCCTGGACCACCGCCTTGCCGACGTGGGGATCCAGGGACAGTCCTTCAACAGCTGCGCTCGTTTCTCTCTGGTCGAGGACAGAGGGTGGCACTTGGGGGAGAATTGTCATACTCTCCCCGATGCTTTTCAACAACTTTATGCGCCCCCTCGCCCAGCTTGTCCGGAGTTTTGAGCTGGGATGCCATCAGTATGCTGATGACACCCAACTCTATCTGTTGATGGATGGTCATCCTGACTCGGCCCCAGACACACTGACCAGATGTCTGGAAGCTGTGCCTGGATGGTTACGTGGGAGCCGGTTGAAGCTAAATCCTTCGAAGACAGAGGTCCTGTGGCTGGGACGGGACGATATGGGATTCGGGGGGCAACTCCCATCTCTTGCCGGGGCGCAATTAGTGCCAGCACCGTCCGTTAAGAGTTTGGGTGTAATCTTTGACACCTCCCTTGTTCAGTTTCTGTTAATTGATTCTCATGGGAACTTACAGATTCTGGCTTCACACAATTAACTCAAGGCAGTGTCAATTTACTCTTGGCAGAAAGCCAAGGTCTGCTTGACCTAGAAACTACTTACTCTGATTGGTTAACGACCAGCACTCAACTCTGTTATCTAGAAATGCTAGCACAGTTTGGTGTTAGGTGTGTTAGGAGTAGGAGTAGAAGTGCTGTGTATGGTTATGAGAGAGAGAGAGAGAGAGAGAGAGAGAGAGAGGATTTATTTGCTTTGCTTTGTATGCAGAAACTCTGCTGGTTTTTTTCCCTTTTAATAAATCCTGTAAATAGTTATTCTGAGTCTAGCTGACTAGTCATTTCCACCTCAACTAGCTTCTTCACTGTGCAGGAAAAACTCTGCTATGTTTGGGCTAAAGCCATTAGGGCTATGCCTGACACTTCAAAGTTCCATGATCCCTTTCCATGGAGGCGCAGATTGCAGCTATAACAAAGGCGGCATTTTTCCATCTCCGCCAAGCTAAGCAGTTGGCTCCTTACCTCTCTCGCCCTGACCTAGCCACTGTGATCCACACGACGGTCACCTCCAGACTGGATTATTGTAACTCGCTCTACGTGGGGCTGCCCTTGAGACTGACCCAGAAACTCCAGCGGGTGCAGAATGCTGCAGCAAGACTCCTTACGGGGTCCTCGCTGCGAGATCACATTTACCAGGTGCTATACCAGCTGCACTGGCTCCCGGTGGAGTACAGGGTCAGGTTTAAGGTGCTGATTTTAACCTTTAAAGCCCTATATGGCCTAGGACCCTCGTACCTACAGGACCGCCTCTCCTGGTATGTCCCACAGAGAAACTTACAGTCTTCAAATAAAAACATCTTGAAGGTCCCAGGCCACAGAAAGGTTAGGCTGGCCTCAACTAGAGCCAGGGCTTTTTCGGCTGTGGCTCCGATCTGGTGGAACACTCTGTCACAAGACACTAGGGCGCTGCGGGACTTGACATCTTTCCGCAGGGCATGCAAGACAGAGCTGTTCCACCAGGCCTTTGGCCAGGGCACAGCCTGACTCCTTCGGCAATCTTCGCGGAGCTCTGGCCCAATGGTTGCCATTGGTTTGAGCCCGGCTTCAGCTGGGGAGGGTGGGATATAAATAAAAATGATGATGATGATGATGATGATGATGACGACTAGATTACACCAATACTCTGTATTCTGGCATACATCAATTTACCTCTTATGGGGCCTGATCTAGTAAATGATACACACTGAATTCTCCTTCCCTACAAGGAAACAAGTTGCAGTTTGAAAGCAAGCTGGATCACCTTCCTCTTCCTGCTAGCCAAAAGTGTGTGCGTGTGTGTAAAAAGGGCATGCATGGACCCCAGTACTGGTACACACAACAACATCTTGAGTTAAAGGAAAAACATGTCAACTTCAAAGGAGAGCAGAGTGCAGTGACATTTCCGAATAATTGCTCCTCTTGCACAACTTTAAATGAAATTTACATGCAAGATGTAATTCCAGAAAATGCAAGCTGGCAGCATGGTGGAAAGCAAAGAAAATCATGACCACTAACTCAGAAGGTGGGGGGGGGGAGCATTCCTACTCAAAATGTGTTTGAATCATACACTTTTTGGCTCCTTTTTCCAGAAAGGTAGATTTTGGAGTGTCTGTTTTCTGAATTCACTAACATAAAACATCCTTTTTTGGCATTCTTCCAGCATTAGAGGTCTTGCAATAACAAATAACCATGCAGTTGTATTGATTTAACACCCCCACCTCAAGCACAGGAAGGGGGGGAGGCCAATTTTCTGTTGGTTCCAGCACTTTCAAATTGCTATGTTTGTTACCATGAGAACTTGATTAAAATACCGCCTACATGCTGGGGAGGGGGAGGAGAGGTAATATCTTCTTTTAACCTTTAAGTGAGAGCTAGTTCTAGCACACACTTGGTGCATTGCAGTATTTTCACCATCACCATAACGTTCAGTGGTCCATGGCAGCAGAAATGCCTTGACAGATTTTATTTTGCTGAATGGTTTCTCCTGGAAAATATTTAGCTGTCAGAACAGCTTCAGCCAGTACTGACACACAATGAGTTTTCATATGCACGCATGTTTCTTTCATACTAACAAAAACACCATTAACACAAGGATCTAATCCGAAATTTACAGATGGGGTTTTCAGCTCCCAAAGGCAATGAGGGTACCAGCGGTATGTGGGTGCACATGTCTAAAAATAACCCAAGAAACATGATATGTTTAGGATTCTCTTCTTTTTGCTAATTATTATGCATTCAGCTTTGTAAAATGAATTCATAGAATTGTAGTGAATAGTACAACATGAAAGCTTTAATTAACAGATATGACCAATGATATGTGAAGAAATAAGGTAGAAAACGGTATTTTAAATTACTAAGGACTACTCCCAAAATGTATATTTGTAATGCCTGGAGAGCCATTATAGATGTTGGCCAGAGATTTAAGGGACAACACCCCCATCAGTGTAAACAGGGCAATAAGCTGTGTAGGCTAATTATTAGTCCAACAGCTATCCAGTTTTTATTTAAGCAACTATTTTGAAAAATATTAAAGCTCTTACAATAAAAATTGTTATATGACACTTACCTTAAACAACCAGTAAGTACCCAGTGTTAATTTAATGTTATGCAGTCACCCATTGTGTGTTTGAAATATACAAAGCTAGAAAACATATTTGCTCTCAAAAAGACTTCAAAACAACAATAACTCTTATCAGAAAAAGCACTCATTGGCTCAGCAAGTAGCATGAGGCCACTGAAGCAACTCTTCCAAGTTCACAGAATGGTTTCAAGCCATGGAATTTGTCCTCCCTCGTTCATTTCTTTGGATCAGCGGTGGGAAGATGCAAGAGCTCCTTTTCCATATGCATGAGTCAGTCATCTCCAAGTATGTCTGTCCTGTAACACGCAGAGCATCATGGCTCTTCCCCATCCCTGCATGTACACTCCACATAGAAAGCAATGGACTGTATTCAGCTACGTTTTAGTCTGAGGCCATTAATAACAGCCATTAATAACTTATAAAGTGGGGAGTCGGGCATGTCTATGTGATTAGGGCAGACATATGAACAGCAGACATCTCTGATGCCGAATCTGGTCCTTAGAAGCCAAGCATTCTTTTGCCCTCTCCACACTCAACATGTGATATAAAAATCTATTCAGAGGCAGAATCAAGCACCCTCTTAACTATGCCAAAGGGAGGAGAATTTCCTCCCCTAGTCCCAGCTTTTATTGAATTCTGATGTTAAGTAAGGAACTTGCAGCAGCTGGTGCCACCTCTGGCTAAACACAGTCTGTGTCCCAATTTTAGACATGTTTGCAGGAGTGGATGATGAGTCAATCTATTAATTTTGCAGCTTGTCACGCTGGCCACGTGACCCGGAAGTGTCTCCGGACAGCGCTGGCCCCCGGCCTATAGATGTGAGATGGGCGCACAAACCCCAGAGTCTGTCAAGACTGGCCTGTTCGGGCAGGGGTACCTTTACCTTTACCTTTATTATCACTAGCCTGATCTCCTGTCAATTAATGGAACTAAAGTTGAGTAAGCCTTCAACTTCTTTCAACAACTTCTCAGTGATTGTGCTGAAGATTAACAAAGTAGTTTAAATACCACCTGACTGCATTATTATTATTATTATTATTATTATTATTATTATTCCCTGCCTTTTTCCCTGATGGGACTAAGGCACTTTACAGATTAAAATAAGAACTGCTAAGAACATAGAAAAAAGAATTAAAAACAATTAAGCAATGATAGAAATACACACACTTTCATTAAAAGCCGTCAGTTTCCAAAAGCCTGTTGAAATAAGAAAGTCTTCACCTGCTGTTGGAAGGACAGCAAGGAGGGAGCCAGTCTAACTTCTCTAGGGAGCGAGTCCCAAACTTTGGGAGTAGCCACCGGGGAAGCCCTCTGCCACATGTGCCTGTGTGACCAAGAGAAGGGCATCCCCAAAGATCTCAAAACTTGGGTATGAGGGAACATGGTCTTTCAGATAGCTTGGCTCTAAGCTGTGTAGGGCTTTATAGGTCATAGCCAGCAAATTGTGCCTGGAAACAGCCAGTGAAGCTGTTCTATTTATTCCTAAATAATTTTTTTATTTTAAGTAAATTTTTATGCCAGTGGAGCTGTTCTAGCAAAGGAGTCCTATGAGTCCTATAACCAGCACCAGTCAGCAATCCAGCTGCAGCTCTTTGAACCAGCTGAATTTTCTGACCACTTTTCAAAGGTAGCCCCATGTACAGTAATCCAAACGGGCTATAACTAAGGCATGTGTCACTGAGGCCAAATTGGAGATCTCACTATGGTATGGAAGCCACATAGGATAGCTAGCAATCTTTCTACAGATTTCCCTCCTACCTGCTCACCTTGTCTTTGGATCAGAGACCAAATTCAGAGAGTTTATCCAGTATGCAGATCCAAGCCACTTTACAAGCATTGGATCACTTCCCTTTGTTCAGGTGCTATCAGAAACAACAGCAATGCAAATATTTCTTGAAGACCATGCCTCATTCCCCTGTTCTAGTTTTTTTTCCTTTTTAGTCATCTTCATATGGATGACACTTATAGTTAACTGGGCCACTACAAAATAGTATTTGACACATCAGAATAATATCTGAAACTCAATGGAAGCATGTCTGGTGAAACACTGGCAAAATATGTTTGCTACTGAGTGTGTGATGCTTGGTTGTACCTCTGTTTCTATGAGGATGTCTCGGTGTTTTGAACAGCATAGCCTCAGTGAAGTAAAAGCAGAGACTTCAGTCTTGAAAACAAAGGTTAAATTAATGCTCCCCAACTCAACTACTCTGCTCTAGCTTTCTTTTAACCTACAACATCTAAATGTGCATTGATTAAAAAAACACACATTAATTTATTTATTAGTTGTAATTATTACTTGCCCTTCCCCCAAAGGTACCCATAGCAGGATACGTAAAAAGATAAAATATAGCACATAAGCACACAAAAACACATGAAAGCAAAAGCAGTAGTAAGCCATATAGCAGCGGCAATGACGTCAATGAATAAAAACATTTCCCAAAATGGCTGGATTTATGTCCCTTTTAGCCTGATTAAACCTTCCCCATTGTTTAAGAATATTCCAAAGTTTTGCTTTGGGGTTGTATACAGTTTTACAGAAGCCTCATAGAATAGAATCATAGAATCATAGAATCATAGAGTTGGAAGAGACCACAAGGGCCATCGAGTCCAACCCCCTGCCAAGCAGGAAAAACCATCAGAGCACTCCTGACATATGGTTGTCAAGCCTCTGCTTAAAGACCTCCAAAGGAGGAGACTCCACCACACTCCTTGGCAGCAAATTCCACTGTCAAACAGCTCTTACTGTCAGGAAGTTCTTTCTAATGTTTAGGTGGAATCTTCTTTCTTGTAGTTTGGATCCATTGCTCCGTGTCCGCTTCTCTGGAGCAGCAGAAAACAACCTTTCTCCCTCCTCTATGTGACATCCTTTTATATATTTGAACATGGCTATCATATCACCCCTTAACCTCCTCTTCTCCAGGCTAAACATGCCCAGCTCCCTTAGCCGTTCCTCATAAGGCATCGTTTCCAGGCCTTTGACCATTTTGGTTGCCCTCCTCTGGACACGTTCCAGTTTGTCAGTGTCCTTCTTGAATTGGGGTGCCCAGAACTGGACACAGTACTCCAGGTGAGGTCTGACCAGAGCAGAATACAGTGGCACTATTACTTCCCTTGATCTAGATGCTATACTCCTATTGATGCAGCCCAGAATTGCATTGGCTTTTTTAGCTGCCGCGTCACACTGTTGGCTCATGTCAAGTTTGTGGTCAACCAAGACTCCTAGATCGTTTTCACATGTACTGCTCTCAAGGCAGGTGTCACCCATCTTGTATTTGTGCCTCTCATTTTTTTTTTTGCCCAAGTGCAATACTTTACATTTCTCCCTGTTAAAATTCATCTTGTTTGTTTTTGCCCAGTTCTCTAATCTGTCAAGGTCGTTTTGAAGTGTGATCCTGTCCTCTGGGGTGTTAGCCACCCCTCCCAGTTTGGTGTCATCTGCAAATTTGATCAGGATGCCCTTGAGTCCATCATCCAAGTCGTTGATAAAGATGTTGAATAACTGGTCAGTTTAGATGGAGAATGAATGACACCCTATTTCGAGATAGAGAGATCCACATGAAGGCCCAAAAAACTCTAAAGGACTATTTTGAAATCAATCTAAAGGGCGATGTGGAAAAAAGAGTGATCTGGGACGCAAGTAAAGCTGTGATGCGAGGATTTTTGATTCAACAAAATTCAATAAAGAAGAGAAAACAGAATGAGAAAAAGGAAAAAATTTTGGAAAAGATAAAAGAAGGAGAGAAAAAATTAAGATCAAAACCGAAGTCCCAGGAGATTTTGAGGGAGATTAAGTTGTATCAAACACAATATACGGAATTGATGAACCAAGAGATAGAATGGAAAATAAAGCAAATGAAACAAAAGACATTTGAGTCGGCAGACAAATGTGGTAAACTTCTGGCATGGCAACTTAAGAAAAGACAGAAATTAAATACAGTCACAAGTCTAGAAGTGGATGGGAAAAATATATCTAAACCCAACGAGATAAGAAATTGTTTTGTGAGTTATTTTAAAAAACTTTATTCCCAAGGATTACAAAATGAAGAGGACATAGATAAATTCCTTAATAAATATGGATTACAAAAAATCTCTCATCATAGCAAGGTGGAGCTAAACCAGAGAATAACAGAACAAGAGATAGAGGGTGCCATTCAGGACATGCAATTGGGCAAATCTCCAGGGCCAGACGGACTGACTTCCAGATATTACAAATCTTTAAAGGAATGGCTGATACAACCGTTAAAGGAAGTTTGTAACGAGATCTTAGAGGGAAAAAAGGCACCCGAATCGTGGAAAGAAGCATATATTTCACTCATACCAAAGACAGAGACTGAAAAGACTCAACTGAAGAACTACCGCCCAATTTCGTTACTGAATGTGGATTACAAAATTTTTGCAGACATTTTAGCAAAAAGATTTAAAAGAGTACTGATGGAGAAGATTCACAGAGACCAAGCAGGCTTTCTCCCAAAAAGACACCTCTCAGACAATGTTAGGAACATAATAGACATTTTGGAAAAGTTAGAGGTGAACATAAATACTAAAGCAGTTTTGATATTTGTGGATGCGGAGAAAGCCTTTGACAATATTTCGTGGAGTTTTATGAAAAAGAATCTTCATGGGATGGGGGTAGGACAAGGATTTGAGAATGGTATGGGTGCAATATATTCCGAACAAAAAGCTAAGTTGATTGTAAACAATGTAATAACTGAGGAACTTAAGATAGAAAAAGGAACACGACAGGGGTGCCCAATTTCCCCATTGCTTTTTATTTCGGTCCTGGAGGTGTTGCTGAACATGATTAGAGATGACCAGCAAGTTAAAGGTGTAAAGGTCGGAACCAAACACTATAAGTTAAGAGCGTTCGCAGATGATCTTGTATTGACCTTGCAGGAGCCAAACACTAGTACAAAAAGAGTGTTGGAAATAATCCAACAATTTGGACAGGTAGCTGGATTTAAATTGAATAAACAAAAAACTAAAGTCTTAGGGAAAAACCTAACAGATATGGAAAAGAATAAGTTTCAAGAAGAGACAGGTCTGACGGTGGTTAAGAAGGTGAAATATCTAGGGGTTAATTTAACATCTAAAAACTTGAATCTGTATAAGGACAATTATGAAAAATGTTGGTCAGAAATTAAAAAAGATCTAGAAATATGGTCAAATTTGAGATTGTCAATGTTAGGCCGAATTGCAGTGATTAAGATGAATGTATTGCCTAGAATGTTATTTTTATTTCAAACTTTGCAGATTATTGACAAGATGGACTGTTTCAAGAGGTGGCAGAAAGACATTGCGAAATTTGTCTGGCAGGGCAAAAAGCCCAGAATAAAATAGAAAATATTAACAGATGCAAAAGAAAGAGGGGGATTTGCCCTGCCGGACTTAAAATTGTATTATGAAGCAGCAGCATTCTGCTGGCTGAAAGAGTGGATGCTCCTCGAGAATACAGATATCTTGGACTTAGAAGGTTTCAATAATGCATTTGGCTGGCATGCATATCTATGGTATGACAAAATCAAAGTGCATAGTGCCTTTAAAAATCATATTGTAAGGAAAACGTTTAATGTTTGGATGAGATATAAAGATCTGTTGGAAAACAAAACCCCTAGATGGTTGTCACCCTTAGAGGCTAAGGCCCACAAGAAAGTTAATATGGAGGTCGGATGGCCAAAGTATTGTGAGATCTTAGAACAGGATGGAGAGAAACTGAAATTAAAGAGTCATGAAAAACTAAAACCCAAAGTACAAGATTGGCTCCACTATTATCAAATAATGGAGGTTTTTAAACAAGACAGGAAAATTGGTTTCCAGGTGGAAAAATCAAAACTTGAGACAGAATTGTTAGAACCCAATACTAAGAATTTGTCAAGAATGTATAACTTGCTGTTGAAATGGAATACACAAGATGAAACAGTTAAATCAGTTATGATTAAGTGGGCACAGGACATTGGTCATAATATTATGTCTGCTGACTGGGAAAGGTTGTGGAACACTGGTATTAAATTTACGGCATGTAGTGCTTTAAAGGAAAATGTGATGAAAATGGTCTATAGGTGGTACATGACCCCAGTTAAGCTAGCAAAAATTTACCATTTGCCTGATAATAAATGTTGGAAATGTAAGGAAACTGAAGGTACTTTTTATCATCTTTGGTGGACATGCCCGAAGATTAAGGTTTTCTGGGAGATGATATATAATGAAATGAAAAAGGTATTTAAATATACCTTCCTTAAGAAACCAGAGGCCTTTCTCTTGGGCATTGTCGGCCAATTGGTGCCAAAAAAGGATAGAACTTTTTTCATGTATGCAACAACAGCAGCAAGAATACTGATCGCAAAGTATTGGAAGACACAAGATTTACCCACCTTGGAAGAATGGCAGATGAAAGTGATTGACTATATGACATTGGCGGAAATGACGAGCAGAATTCGTGACCAGGGAAAGGAGACTGCGGAAGAAGACTGGAAGAAATTTAAGATTTATCTTAAGAACTATTATAAACTTGATGAAGCTTAGAATGTCGAGATTTTACAGAGAGAAAGGGTTGCAGTAATATAAGATCAGATTAAGAAAGGACTATGATGAATTAGGATGGGAAAAAACATTTATAAGTTGCTATAAAATTTGGACATGAGGATGCAGAAAGGGGAGGTATGGGGAAGTCCGAGGAAAGAAGTTTATGAAAGGACATTTTGAAATTATATTTGTTTGTTTGTCTGTTTTTCTTTTATGTTTGTTTGTTATAAAAACTTTTGTAAAACCAATAAAAATTTTATAAAAAAAAAAAGATAAAGATGTTGAATAAGACCGGGCCCAAGACAGAACCCTGTGGCACCCCACTAGTCACTCTTCTCCAGGATGAAGAGGAACCATTGATGAGCACCCTTTGGGTTCGGTCAGTCAGCCAGTTACAAATCCACTGAGTGGTAGCATAGTCAAGACTGCATTTTACCAGCTTCTTTACAAGAATAGCATGGGGCACCTTGTCAAATGCCTTGCTGAAATCAAGGTAGGCTACATCCACTGCGTTCCCTTCATCTACCAGGCTTGTAATTCTGTCAAAAAACGAGATCAGGTTAGTCTGACATGACTTATTTTTCAGAAATCCATGCTGACTATTGGTGATCACAGTATTCCTTTCTAGGTGCTCACAGACTGTTTGCTTAATGATCTGCTCCAGAATCTTCCCTGGTATTGATGTCAGACTGACTGGGCGGTAATTATTTGGGTCCTCTCTTTTCCCCTTTTTGAAAATAGGGACAACATTTGCCCTCCTCCAGTCTGCCGGGACTTTGCCTGTTCTCCAGGAATTCTCAAAGATGACTGCCAGTGGTTCTGAGATCACATCTGCCAGTTCTTTTAATACTCTTGGATGCAGTTCATCTGGCCCTGGAGACTTGAATACATCTAAACTAGCCAAATATTCTTGTACTATCTCCTTAGTTATTCTGGGCTGTGTTTCCTTTGCTGAATCATTTGCTCCAAATTCTTCAGGTTGGGCATTGTTTTCTTTATCGGAGAAGACTGAGGCAAAGAAGGCATTGAGGAGTTCAGCCCTTTCTGTGTCCCCTGTTTGCATTTCACCATCTTCTCCTCTGAGTGACCCCACTGTTTCTTTGTTCTTCCTTTTGCTACGAACATACCCATAAAAGCCTTTTTTGTTGCTTTTAACCTCTCTAGCAAGCCTGAGTTCATTCTGTGCTTTAGCTTTTCTGACTTTGTGTCTACACGTGCTGGCTATTTGTTTGAATTCCTCTTTGGTGGTTTCCCCCCTTTTCCATTTTTTGTACGCATCCTTTTTTAATCTTAATTCAGTTAAAAGTTCTTTAGATAGCCACCCTGGCTTCTTTAGGCACCTTCCATGTTTCCGTCTCATTGGTATTGCCTGACGTTGTGCTTTTACTATCTCCCTCTTAACAAACTCCCAGCCATCATGAACTCCCTTTCCTTTTAGTATTGTTGTCCATAGGATCTCACCCAGCACTTCCCTAAGTTTTATGAAGTCGGCTTTCTTAAAGTCAAGAAATTGAGTCCTAGTATGCTTGGCTGCTCCTTTCCGCTGTATAGTAAACTTCAGAAGAGCATGATCACTCGCGCCTAATGATCCTTCCACATCTACCCCACTAACCAGGTCATCAACATTGGTTAGGACCAGATCTAAAATGGCTGTTCCTCTTGTTGCTTCTCCCACTTTCTGGACAATGAAGTTGTCTGCAAGGCCAGTGAGGAATCTGTTTGACCTTATGCTCTTGGCTGAGTTTGACGTCCAACAAATATCCGGGTAATTGAAGTCCCCCATTACTACTATCTCCCTTCCTTTTGCATGCTTGGCCATCTGTTCCAGGAAGGCATCATCTATGTCCTCCGTTTGGCTTGGGGATCTATAGTAAACTCCCACAATGAGGTCTCTGTTATTCTTCTCTCCCTTAATTTTGACCGAAATGCTCTCACTTTGGCTTTGAGGATCTAAATCTTGGATCTCTTCACAGGTATACACATCCTTGACATATAACGCCACTCCTCCTCCTTTCTTGTCTGGTCTGTTTCTCTGAAATAGATTGTATCCCCCCATTATTACATTCCAATCGTGGGACTTATCCCACCAGGTTTCAGTGATGCCTATTATGTCATATTTAGTTTGCTGTACTAAGAGCTCAAGCTCATCTTGTTTATTTCCCATGCTTTGCGCATTAGTGTACAGACATTGAAGTTCATTAATCATTCCCCCGTGTCTCTTATTTAAGGATTTTTTCCTCCCACCACTAGATCCGCGTGCTGTTTGCTCCATTTGGTCTATGACATTTGGATGATCATCTTCATTAATTGATAGACTCCTACCTTCAGGAGCACTGTCTCCCTCCCCCACATTAGTCAGTTTAAAGCCCTCCTGATGAGGTTTCTGAGATTTTTGGCAAAAACATTTCTCCCAACCGTTGTGAGGTGCAGCCCATCACTTGCCAGAAGTCCATCTTCCAGAAACTGCAGTCCATGATCTAAGAATCCAAACCATTCCTGTTTACACCATTTGTGAAGCCAGCTGTTCACTTCCACTATTTCCCCCTCTCTCCCTGGGCCACGTCGTTCAACTGGGAGGACAGATGAGATGACAATTTGTGCATTTAGTTGCTTCAATTTCCTGCCGAGAGCCTTGTAGTCTCTTTTGATCTTCTGGAGGCTATTGCTTGCAGTGTCATTGGTTCCCACATGAACCAAGAGGAAGGGGTATTTGTCAGTGGGTTTTATGATTCCTTGCAGTCGTTCAGTTACATCTTGGATCTTAGCCCCGGGGAGACAGCACACTTCCCGAGACATCTTGTCAGGCCCACAGATCACTACTTCTGTTCCCCTCAGTAGGGAATCCCCTATCACCACTACACGCCTCCTCTTGGGTTTGGTTGGGGTTCTTCCGTGAGCTGTCCGTTCCAAGGTCGCCTGCACATTCCCTGAGGACTGACTTTGCTGCTCGTCTTCATATACCTGATCGACTGTAATGAGGGAGAGATCCTCAAATGGAGTCTGCTCTTCGTCTTCCATGCTAGGGGAGAGGACCTCAAAGCGATTGTGTATTTCTAAACAATCAGAGTGAACCCTGGGCCTCCTACTTCTTTGAGTTACGTTTCTCCATATATCTGGCTCCTGTGTTGGTGAACTAGACTCCTTCTCAGGGGAGTCCCCTGTCTCCTCCTTGGTGGAGACGGTGTGCTCTGTTGCTTCCAAGAAGAGCTCCAGCTCTCTAATTCAAATTTAGCTACTTCTGTGTCAATTTAGCTACTTCTGTGCTGCCTGGGTGATGCTCTTAAGGGAGTTGGCTGGCAAGATTGGAAAGCTGCCTGGGTGGACTGATTAAGGGTGGACACGCTTCACATCAGTTTGGCCAATTCCTGCTTGTATCAATGAGGAACCTTTAGTATGTACATCATAAAATGATAGGAGCTACCCAGGTTGAGGAAGAGAAATAGGTTCCCACTATTCATTTTTACTGCATCCCCGGAGGAGTGTGTCGTAGTATTAAAAAATACGTTGGCTCAACTAGTTTTGTTCCTGAGTTTGTTAACAGACAGGTTGGAAGTTCATATTCAAGTTGCATATGCTAATGATTGCATATACTAATGATTTTTTAAAACCCTATTTCCTTTTAATATCACATTTCATGAAATTTTCCTCCTTCAAGCCATGGCACTGGTGCTAAACAGCAAAGAGTGCTGCAGGCAATTACACAGAGAAACACCAGCCTCTGCGCTAGTTTGTCTTTCAGTCCAAGAATGCGGCCGACCAGCATTAATATTAATATATATCATACAATTGACATTATCTATCACTCCAGAGCTTTACAATTTACAGTTTTGGAGAAGATCTGAAAACAATTTTCCTTTGAATATGAAAGCTTTACCAGGTCAAACACTGACAAAGCATTGTGAATTTTCTTTTAGCAGCACTTTGACTGTGGGGCTGGCATTCATACAATCTTTGCTCAGAACAGTGCTTGTATGAAATAATTCTCCAGGGATTAATTAACATTGTCATGTTTCCCACAGAGGGGAGGAAAGAATGAAAAAAGATTTTATTCTCAGACAGAAGGTCACTGTTCATTTAAATGTTTATTCATTTAAATGTATGTACGAACATTGCACTTTCTCCCTACAACTCAGCTACTTAAGACAGCAGAGCCCTCTCTAATCTGGTCATGCTCCACATTTAGCAAGAACCGGCCCATTCAGGGTCACTTTGCGTCTATTTTTCACCCATGTAATTCTGTTTATTCATCATGTAAATGTATGTTGACTTAAGAATGAAATACAATATGCATTTGTGGGGTGGCAGCATGACAGATTAAGACTGGCTAGGGAAATTGGTAATGATTTTAATAATAATAAAAATATAAGCCTGCTTCTTCTTGCATACTTACCACTTTATTTTAGAAGTATCATATATCTGACAATGCTGCTGGCTGGTAGTAGCTCTCTTTGAGCAGTATACAACCAAAGTAGAACAAATTTGGAAGCGTTTTATTAATACAATACATCACATTTTGGGGATGGTTTTCCTTCCCCTACATCAAACCCAAAAAGTTCAGTTGGCTCATAGTTTATTGGAAAGACACTGATTTGCTTCTAAAAGCATAAAACCATAGACAGTCTAATGCATCCTGAAACAGATTGCTCAGTGTTTAGATTAGTCCTAGGCTACATGCACCTTTTAAAGCACATTCTTTCTCTCAAAGAATTCTGGGCACTAGACTGAGTTTGTCTGTCAACATAGGTTGCAAAATTAGAGAATGCCTATCAGCCTTATCCTAATCACAGGACGCTAAAACATAAACATATGCACTAAATCTTTGTGAGTCTTTAGTTGAAGTGACCTGTGTAGTGCCAGGCAGCAGGTTAGGGAGATGACAAAAAGGGATGGAACAGAGAATGGAAGAGAAGAGCAAAGAGGCAGTCTTGCCTCCCCCAGCTAACCCTAAGCTGACCTATATCTACCCTCCCACTGGTGGGGGAAGAGGAATGAAGAGGAGAAACTTTATCCCCTTTGTCACCCTCCTGCACTACCACTGAGAGAAGGAAGCTTGCATGGAATGAGACACAAAGAGGCTTCTCCAGGAAGCCCCCACAAAAATAGGTCAGCAGGGGTCATATCAGCTTGCCTTGCAGGACTTGACTCTTGATTCCCCCCACCCCTGCCTGGGGCGACCTGTTCAGCACAGGACAGAATTGAGGAGTGTCTCCTTTACACTCAGAACAATAGACACATCCCATGCAAGGTGTAGACATAAAAGAGACTTTGGAAGCTGCTTCCCTCAAGTCCTGGGTGCTCAGAAGGGGTGGGGCAGTGCTGTGGTCAAGGCTGGGAATGGGAGCTGGTAAAGTCCAGGGACACCCTGTTTCCTTGGACCTGGAGAAGTAGGACCCAGTCGCCCTTTGATCTGCTTGGACACAGCCAATTGGACAGTAGTGGTGGCTCAGCAGCCGAAGAGGGATAGTTCGCCTGATGGAGACTAGCTCCCCTTTATCATCTGCTGCTGCCGCCACCAAAAAAAGGAAGCCTGTGCAGGGGCAGGGGCGAGGGGGCATGAATCTGCAAGGGGGGGGCAACAGTGTAGACTTTTGTCCCCATGCTAAAATGTTTATCTCTGGCACTTCACATGTGTAGACTGTAGAGACAGTGTACATGACCAGTGTTGTCTGTTCAACCTTGACTACTGTATTCAGGCTATAATGAGTGTAAAGGTTTTATAAAACAGGGCTATACACAGCATTATTGAGGCTCAAAAGATAGGCCTGCAATAGGTGTGGCTCTTTCTTGCTCTAACTGCCTGTTCACCTGCCTCCTCTGTGTAAACAGCGGAAAAAACAAGGAAAAACAGCAGCAGCAGCCTCTGCTTGTCTTGCCCTCTGGGTTGGTGATGCAAATTGGGTCCAGAGGGAAATGGCAAGCGGACAGAGAGCTGTATCAATGACAAGGAGGAGGTGGATTCACTCAGGTAACAGGACCCACTGAGGGCATGTTGCTCATGGACTAAAACAGACACTGCTTCTCTTGAAGACCCCGGGGAAGGGGTAAGCTAAAACCCTGAAACTTCAGGTCAAACTCTGGGATCCTGAACTTTCTACTCTTGGCTGGTTTTTAGTCTCCCTGTTATCTCAACTTTTCATACAAAGGACTGTCTTACATAGCACCAGACAATTGCTCTACAAAACAGGGTTGACAACCTCTGCCTTAAAAGATGTATGGCTAGTTGTCTGGCAACTGTAACTTCTCCCATCATGAAACTTGTCAACCAGTTTGAGATTTTTTTATTTAAAATATGAAGTGGTATAGAAATTAAATGAATAATGATGATGATGATGATGATGATGATGATGATGAACTGCATATTAGGAATGAGGAGCATTTATCTATCCTCCTTTGCCTTGTATGCCCATCCAAGACAGATTTGGCAATAAAATTAGGATATTGCACAGAATCAAAGAGTTGGAGAAGGCCTTGTTGGTCATCTAGACCAACCTCCTGCTTCTTGCTGGAGCATCCCCAACAGATTCCTGGCTGGCCTCTGCTTTCCAAAAGCTCTCTGGACCAGAAAAGTGGATATTTATGGGGCATTTTGAAAAATAAAAAATAGGTTTCCGTTCAAACTCCCTTTTGCAAGAAGGAGGAGGAGGAGGAGGAGGAGAAGAAGATTAAGATTGTCATTACTGCATATGTGTTAGGAGCTGAAGAGTAGGTTAGCAGGAAGATATAGAGCATTCACTGACTGGAAATGAAGCCCCAAAACCTTTGCAGGAGCAAACAGTACTGAAAGCACCCCAGTACTATCCTGAGCGGAGACTACTATTGGAGAGCACTCCCCAGTACTATTGGGGAGCGGGTGGCACTGTGGTCTAAACCACTGAGCCTCTTGGGCTTGCTGATCAGAAGGTTGGCAGTTTGAATCTGCCTTACAGGGTGAGCGCCTGTTGCTCTGTCCCAGCTTCTGTCAACCTAGCAGTTCAAAAGCACACCAGTACAAGTAGATAAATAGGTACAGCTGTGGTGGGAAGGTAAAAATCATTTCCATGCACTCTGGTTTCCATCACAGTGTTCTGTTGCACCAGAAGTGGTTTAGTCATGCTGACCGCATGACCTGGAAAAGCTGTCTGGGCACAAACGCCGACTCCCTCCGTCTGAAGCAAGATGAGCACCACAAGCCCATAGTCGCTGTTGACTAGACTTAATCATCCAGGGGTCCTTTACCTTACCTTTTCCCTTTATTATCCTCAGCACAAACCAGCCCGAATGCACAACAGGAAGGATGTCTAGAGGGCACCAAGAACTGCCAGGCAGAGAGGGGCGAGGATGTAAAGAATTTCAAAGCTAGACAAGTATTTCACACAGTACCATGGACAAATAATGGTGCAGTAATACCCATACACCTTCTAAACCCTATTTAAAAGGCAAATGTCTGGCTTGAAAAGCTTTATAATCAAGCTTAAGCAGAACATGTTGAGGAAATCTCCACTCAATATGAAGTTGAACATATCTGGCCCACGTACTGATTAGACTCTAATTCCACTTCCCCCACTAAATACCTTTCCATCAATGCTTTTGCTCTGCAGTGTTAAATCCTTCATAATAGATGTGCAAGTTAAGCAATAAATAAATAAACCCAAAATACTCCCCAAAAGATATTAACTGTGTCAAACTGTCATGCTATGAGAGGATGCTTAAATCATCTTGCTATCCTGAAAAGATTTACCTGGAACTTGTCCTAGATTTTAAGTTAACTGTTGTCATGTGAATCTGTCCAATTTTGTTATGAATGGTTCATCTTTATTCATAATTTGCCATCTTGGTTTATATAAGATACTGCCTGAGTATTATTATTATTATTATTATTATTATTATTATTATTATTCCTACTTCTTCTTGTTGCTTAGTCGTTTAGTCGTGTCCGACTCTTCGTGACCCCATGTTCCTATTACAATTTAGTAATCTCCTTCTAAACAACCATATCAAGGTGAATCACGGTAATTTATACATAAGATAATTAACAGCAATTAAAAACATTTAAAACAAGAATATATTTAAATACATTTAAACAAGAATGTCTTCCAACTGCTTCCAGAACGTGCACATAGTGGGTGCCTATCATATCTCAACAGGGGCAGCCAAGTTCTTCTGGAGTGCGGCTTCTGAGATCTTTGGGACTTATAAGTAAAATGACTATGCTTCCCAGTCTGCTAGTGGGGGACACATCTTTAGGTCTTACTGTCCTGACGTCTACTGATAAAGTATCAGCAGATGAGGAGCTAGCTGCTCTGGCATCCAGAGCAGCGCACATGCTGTCCGTCCTAGGGGTGCCGTCCGCATCAAGTGGCCCAGGAAGGCACTGCCCACAGCGAGCGGCCCGGGGGGGCGATGTCACCCCCCTGAGGGATGACATCCGGGGTGAACCGCACCCACCACACACCCCTTCCACCACCAGTGAGTATTAGTGATTTCAGTGGGACTTACTCACAAGTAGGTGTGCACAGGTTGGCAGTCCTAAGAAAACGTCTTAAGCATATGCAGCAAAAATCATATATATAATGTTTATCCTTTTCTAGTCTTTCCTTCATCTCCTTGAAAGTGTAGCCTTGAGTCTTCCTCATAGGCTTTGAAGACACTTTTTTCGGGGGGGGGGGGGACTCTGGTGCCCAAAACATTTCTGTTGCTGGCAAGGAGAAAGGAAATGAGGTTGAGAGTCAGTTATCATTAACTCCATTCCCACCGGGTCATTCTGTCCCAGGAAGGTCATGGGGTGTTGTTGAAAGCAGCCAGCTGCCGCTTTCAGGGGAAGCAAGGCTTTTATTTGCCAAAAATAAATGAATTAATAAAGTTAAACCAGGTAATGGCTATAGTGCAGCTTGGTTTGGAGGTTGTTTTTTGACATGCTACTCCTTGCTGATCCGTTTTGTTGTCTTGAACTGTTTGGACTATTCTATGAGTTTAATATGCGCAACTCACTCTTGGACACATTGTTTATTTATATCATTGTATCCCACAATTGTAGTATAAATTTTGTTTTCCAAGGTGCCCAACCATATAGCTAAAATATAACATGACAAAAGTGAAGTATAAGGAACTTGACATCCCAAATCTGCCCATTGGTTAAAAATACTTGGATCATTAAAATCTGGTAGCCTAGGATTGCATCCAACAAATTCATCCTGTTATAACAAGGACTTCTGCCAGTAAAATGGGACTTCCTCTGCCCTCCATGTGTGCCCCCCAAATCTGTTCCAGATGATGGTTGGGGGTGGGGATATCCATAACAGACTGGAAGGGTACAAGGGCACAAAGGGAGAGGGAGAGGACATTCCATAGTACAGGTGGAGGTCTTTGAGCTAATGGGACAACTTTGTTGGATACTTGCCTATAAATTAGTGTGGAACCTAAATGACCATACTGTGGATGCAAGTCTCCTTGGGGAGCAAAATAGATGCTCAAGTTGAATTGTGAAGATACAATAAAGAAGTGTTTTAAAATAAAACAATAGCATGATAAACTGGGTTACCTATTTATATGGGTAGTACCAATCGAAGATTCCTGTACTCCGTTTTCAGGACACCAATAAAAGCCTCAGTTGCCTGTAAATGAATGGATAAATTTGAATTACTAAAGATTTCCTGTGAAAAACAGATACGTTTCATTTCATTCAGAAACAAGTTATTTACAAAATGTTTATTATTATCTGGACAATATGCTGAATGGATACAACTCGGTAAAGAATCTCAGGGTTATGCATTCAAACCCGATGTTGGGCAAAAGATTGCATTGCATTGCAGGGGGTTGTACTAGATGACCCTTGTGTTTCCTTCCAACTCTACAGATTTGCCTCTAGGTCATTTTCATCCTGGACTCCACTTCTGTGTATTTTTGATGAGTATTTTTGCTGGCTTGGCTTTAACCACTTGGGTTTGCTTCATCAGAAATATGATTTATTGGATAACAGACAAGTTGGTGGGCTTTAGTAACTCGTGCTCTCTGGTTGTCAGTCACTATAATCGAAGGGGCAGAGGAACCAGAGACCAAATTGTAAACATGCGCTGGATTATGGAGAAAGCTAGAGAGTTTCAGAAAGACATCTACTTCTGCTTCATTGACTATGCAAAAGCCTTTGACTGTGTCGACCACAGCAAACTATGGCAAGTTCTTAAAGAAATGGGAGTGCCTGATCACCTCATCTGTCTCCTGCGAAATCTCTATGTGGGACAAGAAGCTACAGTTAGAACTGGATATGGAACAACTGATTGGTTCCAAATTGGGAAAGGAGTACGGCAAGGCTGTATATTGTCTCCCTGCTTATTTAACGTATATGCAGAATTCATCATGCGAAAGGCGGGGCTGGATGAATCCCAAGCCAGAATTAAGATTGCCGGAAGAAATATCAACAACTTCAGATATGCAGATGACACACCCTTGATGGCAGAAAGTGAGGAGGAATTAAAGAACCTTTTAATGAGGGTGAAAGAGGAGAGCACAAAATATGGTCTGAAGTTCAACATCAAAAAAACGAAGATCATGGCCACTGGTCCCATCACCTCCTGGCAAAAGAAGGGGAAGAAATGGAGGCAGTGAGAGATTTTACTTCTTGGGCTCCATGATCACTGCAGATGGTGACAGCAGTCACGAAATTAAAAGACGCCTGATCCTTGGGAGAAAGGTGATGGCAAACCTAGACAGCATCTTAAAAAGCAGAGACATCACCTTGCCAACAAAGGTCCGTATAGTAAAAGTCATGGTCTTCCCAGTAGTGATGTATGGAAGTGAGAGCTGGACCATAAAGAAGGCTGATCGCCGAAGAATTGATGCTTTTGAATTATGGTGCTGGAGGAGACTCTTGAGAGTCCCATGGACTGCAAGAAGATCAAACTTATCCATTCTTAAGGAAATCAGCCCTGAGTGCTCCATGGAAGGACAGGCCGTGAAGCTGAGGCTCCAATACTTTGGCCACCTCATGAGAAGAGAAGACTCCCTGGAAAAGACCCTGATGTTGAGAAAGGTTGAGGGCACAAGAAGAAGGGGACGACAGAGGACAAGATGGTTGGACAGTGTTCTCGAAGCTACAAACATTAGTCTGACCAAACTGCGGGAGGCAGTGGAAGACAGGAGTGCCTGGCGTGCTCTGGTCCATGGGGTCATGAAGAGTCAGACACGACTTAACGACTAAACAACAACATAATTACAATAGACTGTTTTTTCAGATATTGTTGGGGCGAATGCACATTTTACCCAACAGTCTTGCCTATACCCATAAAGTACAAAGGGGGTGGGGGGTGTACAGAGAGTATGTCTGAAAGCAGGCCATGCATACCAGACCTCTCTCCATCAGTGGCAAAGTCTAGTTACAGTGAGGAAAAGCAACAGCATGTGTGTGCAAGGAGCAAGGGCTTACTGAAGAACATGGATGTGGGAAGAGGTAAAGGATGGAGCCAGAGGAATGCTAAGGGAAATGAAGGCCTGTGAGCTAATAAAAAAAGCTCACTGCAAACCATAAGGTCCCTAGTAGAAACACTGAAGATTTAGATCTGAGAGACAAGGTCTAACTTCTTTGCACAACTACCGATTTAGTGAGTGGCCTTTGCTCACACCTCCCCGCCCCCAACATCAGTTCTGCAAAAAAGGGACAAGCAATCTCACATGGATGTTGTGAAGGTAAGCAAGATTTTAAAAAGAAATCACCTTCCACTTAGACAATGAAACACCACTTTGCAATAACTCTTCTTAACCAATGTATGGTTGCAGGCTTGGAAGAGTTGATATGTTTAATGTTGTTGGGAAATGGTGATGTTTACTTTGAAGCTAGCTTTTTTGGGGGGGGGTTGAAGAGCCTCCTAAAAAGCATGCTTCGTACATCATGGATTTTAGGTGTGTATGTAAATCATTCTAAAGTAAAGGTAAAGGTACCCCTGCCCGAACGGGCCAGTCTTGACAGACTCTGGGGTTTGTGCGCCCATCTCACATTTATTGGCCGGGGGCCAGCGCTGTCCGGAGACACTTCCGGGTCACGTGGCCAGCATGACAACGCTGCTCTGGCGAGCCAGAGCCGCACACGGAACGCCGTTTACCTTCCCGCTGGTAAGCGGTACCTATTTATCTACTTGCCCCCGGGGGTGCTTTCGAACTGCTAGGTTGGCAGGCGCTGGGACCGAGCAGCGGGAGCGCACCCCGCCGCGGGGATTCGAACCGCCGACCTTTCGATCGGCAAGCCCTAGGCGCTGAGGCTTTAGCCCACAGCGCCACCCGCGTCCCAAATCATTCTAAGTGTGCACCTAAAGCATGACTCAAACAAACACAATTTTGGAAACGTGTGTCTCATGCAGGTACAGAGAGCCAGGATTACTGAGTGAGCACTTGGCAACAACCTGATGTCATATAATATGCAAAATGTTGTCAGTGATCTCTCATTTGTTATACATTTCAAAACTGGTTTGCATTGGCACAAACAGCTCATGCTGCTAGAGGGTACTGTTTTTCAGGGCAAGAACAAACCTGTGTGCATCGTGGGGAAGAGGAGGCTGTTTTCCCCAGAGAGCCTTGAATGGGGAAGCCTTATAACAAACATTATGACAGCAAGGCTGTTGCCATCTTTCTGCAAAGCCCCCCACTAAGGCCCCAGTCATCTCAATGCTGCATTAATTAGCTGCATTATAATGCAGTAATTAGCTGCATTATAATGAGCTGATTGGAATCGAGGCTGTAGCTCACATTGATTTGTAACACCCATCCATGGTATGCAGAGGAATTTTAAAACAAATTAATTAAGCTTCCTCTGGCTCAGCAGAATGATCAATACAGTGGAGACATCTGAGTGCCTTCAGCATTACCAGCCTTGCCATGCCTTCTGATGTGCCACTGCAGCAAAAATAATTCAACATGGTTTAGCTCAGGGGATACAGCAAGTAGCTGCATAAATAGTTATTAGCTGAAGAGATGGCTCTTAGGCACAGATATAATCCAAAACACTGTAAGATCTGCAGCTTCTAAATGATCCAGATAATAAGAAAAAGATTACCAGTAGGTTTGCTTGGTCCAGTTGTTTTATAAGAAATGAAACAAACAAATTAACACTTGTAAACTTCCCCCCAAGGCCAGGTCTGATTTTAAATGGCTTAAAGCTATATGGAAGGCTAATTAAACCTAATTTACACCTTACAGGCATAGCATTCACCTAATATGGGGCTGCTACAGATGTCAGGATTAACAAAGCCATCCAGGACTAATACCTGCCAGGACTAATGCCTTTTCTTTTAAGCAGTTCATTGTGCTTATGCCCCTATAAATCTCTGAAGAAATTTTTCTTTCCTAATGTTTCTTAGGTTTGGCGCATGCATGCACATGCGCGCGCACACACACACTATAGCCCTACCCAGACTTTCTAATCCCCCATTCAATTAGAATCACATGAGTGTGAATGGGATGAGCATGCTAGCTCTGCCCCATCCTCAGTTCCACCCTTCTCATTTTCCGTTAGTCGGAGGCGAACTGCTGGAGGCAGTGGGGAACCTGATGTCCTTGTGTAGACTCCCTATGTAATAGAGACTCCTGGAAGATCAGTATGCCAAATTACACAAGGATCCCCCACAAGTAGAAGGCGATCTCCACTTCAGAGGCTACCTCTCCAAATCCTAGTGGGGGCAGAAATGAGGGGCAGAGCTAGTGGACTCACCCCCTCCCTCGCATTTGTGTTATTATACCTGGGAAGGGGGGGGTGAGAACACCTGAATAAGGCTTACGTAGAAGCTTCCATGTGTGAAGGGGTAATAACTGGTATTATGGGCTGTATACAGTGTAGCACTAAGAAACTCATTAGGCAAGCAGAATGACTTCTGTTTGCGAAATGGGACTTTCCTCCCTCTGGAGCAGATTTGGATATGCTGCAGGGCATGCACAGTGGCAGAGAATAGCTCCCGTAAGGGGCATTCTACAAAATAATAACAATTAAAGAGTATATGCACGCAGGTCAACACTGAAGCAAAAAGCAATCTTTCAAATATCTGCATTAGTGAAACTGGGGACTCCAGCAGCCACTCACAACCATAGTCATTGGAGAAAAAGCCCATTGACCACCCTGCCAATTTTCAAGAGGCTTCTCTGGATACCCTAGAACAGGGATTTTTGAAGTGTGATGTGGGAGTTCCATTCATTTGGTATGCAGAAAGATTTGCAGAACAGTTGAGAATATCTGCACTTAATTTTTCTTCTTCTTCTTCTGACAACAGAGATCAGTGGGGGGCAGGAATTTTCATAATATGACACTGGTAGACTCTACTAATTTTCCCCTAAAACTCTACCAAGTACAGGGACACTTTTCAGTGGCCTGACTTAGGGCCTATGATTTTCATAATGCAATACCGATTGTGCTGTGGGTGAAGAACATTTTTATTTTAAGTGGTCCACTGAAACCACCTGCGCTTTTGAAGTGGTCTGCAAAGAAAGAAAGTAAAAATGAGAACCACGGTCCTCATCCGTTTCACCAATGCTTTAAAAATTGCTGTGTTTCCCCACTGCCCCTCTTCAGATCAAATCTGACACGCCGTAGGATTTAGTTTTACTTATGATTTTAACTTCTGGTTTGAGATCAACAGTGCAGAAACACTCCAATGAGAGAAAATTTAATCTATCAGATTAATACAGAACAGCTTCACACACAGAGAGAGTTCGGTCACTGCCATCCAAACCAATGTAATAATTGTTACATAAATTATGCTTGTTCTTTGCAATTATTGCCCACATGATATAAATGAGGAGCTGAGGAAGATGTTGAAACTTATAATTAACGTGGGGCACTTACAAATGCTTTGCAGAGAGCAGCATGGCAGAGTTGTCATTAAAATTACATCTCTCTGAAATAACAACGTGCTTTGCTTTGTAGCCACTCAGGCAGGGGTGAGTCTGAGGGTTGTTTTGCTGATCCTGCCAAGAGGAATAATTTTAATACACTGTTTGAAAGATGTGCCACCTGCTATTTTATTATCTGTAATTTATGATGCAACGAGTGCTTGTAAATTCTTACAACACTTTATGAGACCAATAAAATCAAGAGCATGGGACTTCTCTCCTACTTCCCGGTTTGCCACCAAGCTGAACAGCTTAGGATACAATCCCAAATCAATGTGAATGGTTTTTACGTGTGACTGAGCCTAATGTGCAAAAATAAAAAGTCTCTGTTGCTGATTTGGAGTTTCTCCACTCTACATCACTGTAGAGTCTGCAGAAGTGCAGGACCTGATGCAAGCTAGGAGTGAAGGTATTACATGTTCAAAGAACGCATTGGTTCTTTCTTTTTCAAAAGGAAACAATGGCTCAACTCTCATGTCACACCACCATAGTCCACACTAGTCACAACTGGGAACCCAAACTATGGGTGATGGTCACTGCTAGTCCTACTCAGAGTACACTCACTGAATTTGGAGGCGGAGCAATAATCAGGACTATGCTTTTTCAACTCTGAGAACACTTCAAACCGTGAAAGCATTAACATTCACTGAGACTGAGAGCATATGGCCTTTGTCATGTACATATAGCTTGGGCTGTTACTGCACAATGACTCCCTATGGCTGCACAGACAAACAAGATGTATGTGGTCAGAAACAACCTACCTGTGTGTTCTGTGAGAAATCATATGGACTGAATTAGGGCATCTATTTTCCTAACACACAACCACATGAGTATGCTACATAAGCGCACTACAATGTTTCCTGAGCCCCTGTACAGGTGGGTATGCTAGAGACGGACTACTCTGCCTACTCTGCTTATGCACATGTCTTACTAGTCCCAGGCTCATGGGCTCAATCAGACATCAAGCTAAGCCATGGTCAAGGTCAACTGGGTGTTATATGCTATATGCTATATGTTGTGTGTGTGTGTGTGTGTGTGTGTGTATCACTGCAATGTGGGGACCTCTAGATGTTTTGGACTACAACTCCCATCAGCCCCAGCCAGCATCTGCAATGGTCAGGTATAGAGACTGCCATATCAAATTTGATTGTAGCTTATTGTCACCCTGGACCTTTACTGCTGATAGTATGGATATCCAGCTATAAAATTCCTATACCCTTTGGAAGTGAGGGGAAAGTGTCATGAATGCTTCGTTGAGCTCCTAAAAGGAGAGGCAGGCTATAAATGCAATAAATGAATGAAGAAATAATTGAGATGCTTGGAAGCTTGGATGATAAAAGCAGCTGACTAATGGAAACCTGGAATTCTATCACTAGCAGCAATCCCATTAAAGTTCTAGAAGAGAAGCAGCCAACATGCTGTCCTCAGCACCAGCCAGCATGGCCAATGGTCAGGGATGATGTGAATTTGCCCACAACATCTGGAGGGCACATTGGTATCCTTCTTCCACAAAATGTTCCTATATACACATGAGGAAGTTCACAGAAGAGCACTGAGATTATGTGTCATCTTAAAAGAACCCACCAGGCACCTGCTTTGGGGCAGAGTATTGAATCATAGAATCATAGAATCATAGAATCATAGAGTTGGAAGAGACCACAAGGGCCATCGAGTCCAACCCCCTGCCAAGCAGGAAACACCATCAGAGCACTCCTGACATATGGTTGTCAAGCCTCTGCTTAAAGACCTCCAAAGTAGGAGACTCCACCACACTCCTTGGCAGCAAATTCCACTGTCGAACAGCTCTTACTGTCAGGAAGTTCTTCCTAATGTTTAGGTGTAATATTGACTCTTCTTCATCTATTGTTGGTTAGGGAATTTGTCGGGAACCTTTGGCTCTCCAGCTGCTCCCTTGCCATGCTTTGCTGGAGCTGATGGGAGTTTTAGATCAGCAACTTCTGGAGGGCCACAGGTTCCCCACACCTGTATCATACTAAGTGTTCTGATTTTCCAGGGACAGTCCTGAAATTATGGAAGCTATCTCAGTTTCTTATTTTATCCCAGAATGTCCTGCTTTTCCTTTTTCCTCCTCCTCACATCTCGGAGAACAATTAAAAATGGTGTGTGTGTGCGTGCGCGTGCGTGCGTGCGTGCACAGGTGCTGGTGCAAAAACGGAGCCCTGTTTATACTGAAAATAAAATCCCTGCACCAAATAGAGAAGCTGGCATATGAAGCCCTTCCTATAATTTTGAAAGAAAATATGACCAATCCACTTTACATTCTTTAATTGCAATGCTTCCGCAGCCAACCATTTTTAAGGAAATGCGGGGAGTATTTATTCCTTTATTGTAAATTGAGCCTTCCCCTGGTTACTCAGAAGGAAGTCTCACTGTATTTAATGGGGCTTACTCTCAGGTAACTGGGTCGTATTATTATTATTTATTTATACAGCTAAAATTTATTGGTGACCAATGTCGATGTGTATATGACGTCTATGTGTGCAGGAGATCAAATGCGGAAAAAGCACAGAAGAAGATGTTCCTATTTTCATTTGAGAAATGTTGCAGGGTATGCTGTATCAGGGGCACACCCATATGATAAATGATTCACTTTGATTTTAATCTCTGCTGGGCAGATGTCAGTCTTCCTCAGCAATATTTCGACAGCCATAGGAATACTCACTTTAAAAAATGGCTCCTTTTAACATCTACCCAATTCTTAATGTACACTAGAAAATAAGAAATTTATGGATTTTCTCCAAGGAGAGTTACAAGCAGTGAATCAAATCTATCACGTCACACCCATAATGACAGCAGATGTCAACTAGGATCAAACCATTGCAATCTGCCAATTTTATCATCTGATTTATATAATTTAATTCATACCTACATTTTGCATTAAAGGGCCAAGCAATTCTTTTGAATATAAGCAGGAATTCATACGTCTGAGTGACATTTCAGTCTCATTTGGGTTCAGAGTAACAAGCAGCAACTTCAAACTCTTTCCAACACTCTCACATGTTCACACTTTGTCAGAAATCCTTCATAGTGAATATTAATTTGTTTTACGTTACAGTAAGAGGTAAATAAGACGTATTTTATTTATCCTATCCTCAAAGGCACTGCAACTATTGTACTTTAAATCCTGTGAGTCAGGTCAGACAGAGAGACAATGTCTACTTAAGGTTAGTGAACATTGTACCTGAGGAAGGATTTGTACCCCAAGCCCAACACTTTATCCATTACATCTCACTGCTACCAGTTAGTCTCAGCAAGACCAAATATGCATGCTGGAGCCAATTAAAAAACCATGTTCTCAAACTTGAACTTACCATCTTCATCAATATTGGTTAAGGGCCTTAAATGCTTGACCACATTGCTCTAAGCACAGATAATGCAAGTACAGTAGGGAATGCTTTCATTAATCAGCAGCACCCCCCTCCCCACAACAGACCTGACTGCATGGGGGTGGGGGTGCTCTTGCAGCTGACAAGTCTATTTTGTGAAACAGCAGCTGTGTTTTGGCTTGGTGGGCACTTGGATAAGCACCCCTATCATTACTTGACAATGTCTGTCTGCTCTGCTCTTGGGAAGGATTCTTGTTTATTTCAGAGAGCTCGTTTTCAAAGTAACACAGCAGGCAGGCAGGCAGCAAGAGAGAATGAGGTGCCAGCAAATAAACCTACTGACCTGAATTTTCTGCTGAAGGATAGCTTGACAGAGAAAGCAGAATCTGAGGAAAACTTATTTACTTGGCTACAGCCAAACCTTGGCTGTCAAACATAATTCGTTCCGGAAGCCCGTTCGGCTTCAGAAACGTTCGACAACCGAGGCACGGCTTCCCATGGGATGCAAGAGCTTCCTGCCCTCAAGGTGAAGCCACGCCAGACATTCAGCTTCCAAAAGTTCAAATCACCGTTCGGGTGCCAAAATGTTCGAAAACAGAGCCATTTGGGAACTGAGGTTTGACTGTACTAGCCCACTTTGTGCCTTTCCTCGTCTCTAAAGGCTTAGGTTATTCTGTTAAGTTATTTAAAGTATTCTACCCCATTTAAATATTCTACCCCATCTTCCAACCAAGCTTCTCCCTGAGTTATTTATTTAAATATATGCTCTGGCCTTTTTACGATACGATAATCTTTATTGTCATTGTCCCATACAGAACAATGAAACCGATAATCTACATAAGACATTCAGAAATCAACAAGCCTGCTACCCCAGCTATCCCAGCCTGGTTAACCCCCTAAAAACTCTGATACACCATAATTGAATACAGTGGTACCTCGGGTTACAGACGCTTCAGGTTACAGACGCTTCAGGTTACAGACTCCGCTAACCCAGAAATAGTACTGTCAGGGGTTCAGGAGCAGAGGCAAGGGCAAGGGAGGAAACGGAGAGCGAGGGGGAGGAGGCAGAAGAAAGGATGAGTGATGACGACGACCCGAGATCTCCGAGTCTTTCCAGTGAATCAGAAGATTCACAGAAAGGAGCACCAGTGGCCAGGGCAAGGGGGGAGCCTAGGGGGACACCCCAGGAAGATAGAGCCAGAGGGGACTCAGAGGGGAGCAGTTGGAAATCGGGACCAGCGTCACCGCCAGAGAGCAGGGAAGAGGAAGGGCGCCAGGGATCAAGCGCTGGCGGCTCACAACAGGGGGGAGGGCACGAGTCAGGAGTGGCCACACCTCCATCGGGGAGCGAAGAAACGGTCAGACGGAAAGTGGAAGGTTGGGCGCGCGCGCCAAGTTCAAATGCACAGGAAAGAGGCAGTAGGCAGCCCGGAAAGGGAGCCAGGTCCTAAAGCCCGGCGCAAGGAGACAGGAGGGTCCGGGGGGTCGGCGTCAGAAGAATCCCGGAAGGAAGAGACCCCGGGGGGCAGAGGGACCCAGAGGAGAACAGTCAGGCGGAAAAGGTGGAGCAGGGCTAGGATATTAAGTTGGTGTACAAGGGGCGGAGACTCAGACGGAGCTTCGCCGATCTAACGCATAAGACGTAGAGTTGCACGCAGCAGCTTGAGATTGGAAACTGTAACTCAATAAAGACTTTTACTTAATGATCGCTGGCTAGCGTGATCCTCTGGGAGCTAGGATCTGGGAGCAGCTCTGACAGTAAGCTCCGTCCCCTAAATTGTGGGCATCTACGGCCTCACGGAGAGGAGAGAAAGCGGGTGCCTACTAGCGAGCTCACGAACGGCAGACAACATGACGGCTGAACAGCAGATAGCGGAACTCAGAGAAGCAGTGACACGACTGAACACCGAGGCTCTTGCATCCAGGAAGAGAGAGGAGGACGCAGCTGCCGCCTACAGGGATCTCCAAGTCAGGTTGGAAGTGCTTACGAAGCAAGGGCAACTGACACCCAAACCGGAGGGGATTGGGTTGGGGAGACGAACAGGCGGTCTGGTCTCTCACTTCGATGGGAATTTGCAGCAGTACCCCAACTTTAGGGCAGATGTAATGTGTGCACTGCAACTGCTGAACAAAGACTTTAGAGATGAACAAGAGAAAGTGGGATGCATCATGTCCCATTTGCATGGAGATGCTAAAGCATGGCTGCGCAATTTGTGGAGAGATAAGGATCCGGCACTCCAAAATGCGGATGCCTTTATTAAAGCGATGGATGGGTGCTTTTTATCAAGCATAGACGTGGATCTTGCTCGGAAGCAGATACATGGACTGAAGCAAGGGAGGGCCAGCGTAAGGCAGTACCATGCCCGCTTTTCCGCTTTGGTCAGTGCCCTGGAATGGGACAGAGATTCGGCTCCAGTAAGAGACCTGTTTTGGGAGGGATTGCACAGCACGTTTAAAGATGAAATTGCGAGGGGGGAGAGACCCCGGACCACGCAGGAGATCGTTCAGAGGGCGCTGGCGGTAGGGGTGCGGCTGGAAGAACGTCCGTGGAGCAGGGACGAAGGGCGTGGAGGGGGCGAACCAGCCAGGGGCTACTCCTTCCTTCCCAGAGAATCAGCGCATGCGCAATCCACGCCTCCGCCAGCAGGAGGAGCTGAACCTATGGAGGTTGGAGGTGCAAGGGCTCAGTCAGCAGCCAGAGCCCTAGCACCGGCAGCAGTGAAAGCGAAGCCTCCTAGAGGGACCAGGAAGTGTTACATTTGCGATGATCCAAAGCATATGGCGAAAGAGTGTCCCCAGAGGCTCCACAAGCACACTGCAGCCTCAGCAATGGTAACTGCAGCAACGCAGCAAGGAGAACCACAGCAGGGAAACGACGGAGTCTGGCTGGAGAAAGAGGCACTGGGGCCCAGCCAGACGTGTCAGTGAAGCAGTCCCCAGAGATTTTACAGCCCATGGACCCCCTCCCGCCCAAGCCAGTAGTGAGGCTCACCGCATCGCTCCAGCTACCCAATGGAATCACCATGGACGTGCCAATCACCATTGACTCAGGAAGCAATGCGGACTTTATAGGGCAAGACTTTGTCGACCGGCACGCTATACAGTTGCTGCCTGCCACGCTGCCCCTGCAGGTTGTCACGGTGGATGGCAGGGAGCTGCTAGGGGGGCAAGTGGTGAAGCAAACGCCACCAATGGTGATGCGACTTGGGAATCACAGGGAAGTCATCAGCTTCAACGTCACTCAACTATCGGACACGCCTATTGTATTGGGCATGAGTTGGCTGGACAAGCACAGCCCGACGCTGGCTTGGTACCAGAGGCAGCTGACCTTCGGCTCTTCCTTTTGTGCTGAACACTGCATAGTGCCCCGGCAGGAAGGAGAGGAAGAGGAGTCACAGTTGCAGCTAGGCACGCTGCAAGCGGTTCCCCACAAGTACGCAGAATTTTTGGAGGTTTTCTGCGAGAAGGAGGCAGACAGGCTACCCCCCCCCCCACAGACCATATGACTGCAAAATTGACCTGCTGCCGGGGGCGGCGCTGCCCAAAGGGAAGCTGTATTCCATGTCTGAGGACGAACTGCAGGAACTCAAAGAGTTCATAGATCATAATTTGGAGCGCGGTTTCATACGAGAGTCCAAGGCAGCGGGGGGCAGTCCTGTATTCTTTGTTAAGAAGCGGGACACGCCCCAAAAAAGACTTGTAGTGGATTATCGCACCTTGAACAGTGTGACCAAGCCATCGGACTTCCCCATGCCCCGAATCGACGACCTCCTCGCAAAGGTACGGAAGGGCAGCGTGTTCACCAAGTTGGACCTGCGAGGGGCGTACAACCTCATTCGCATGCGGGAGGGAGATGAGTGGAAGACAGCCATGTTCACGCCACTGGGCACCTACGAATATAGAGTTATGCCTTTTGGATTGCAAAATGGCTCCCACGTTTTTCAAGCTTTTATGCATCACGTGCTGGCGGGGCTCCTCTACAAGACGTGCGTCTGTTTCTTGGATGACATCCTGATCTTTTCGGAATCGCAGCAGGAGCATGACAGACACGTCAAGGAAGTGCTGAGCAGGCTACAGCAGCATAGGCTTTACGCCAAGCTGGAGAAGTGCCAATTCGACGTGACGGAGGTGGATTTCCTGGGGTACAAGTTGTCTGACAAGGGGCTCGCCATGGACAGCGCCAAGGTTCGAGCAGTGTTGGATTGGAAAAGCCCACGCAACCGGAAGGAGGTCCAACGGTTTGTCGGCTTCGCGAACTTCTATCGCAAGTTTATCAAAGGCTTTGCTATGCAGACAGCGGCCATCACGGACACGCTCAGCTCCAAGAAAAAGAAGTTCATCTGGACAGAGCAGGCGGAGCAGTCCTTTCAGGCACTCAAGCGTCTCTTCGCGTCGGAAGAGCAGCTGCTTCATGTCAACCCCAGCAGGCCGATGAGGGTGGAGACAGACGCTTCGGACAGAGCTGTGGGAGCAGTCCTGCTGCAGAAAGACCCGCAGGGGGTTTGGAGGCCGGGAGCGTTTTACTCCAGGAAGCTCAGCAAGTCCGAACAGAACTACACCATCTGGGACAGGGAGTTGCTGGCCATTCATGCAGCATTCAAAGCGTGGAGGCACTTCCTGATCGGCGCCAAGCACACGGTGCAGGTCTGCACGGACCACAAGAATCTGGAGCACTGGCGCACGGCACAGTTCCTGAACCAGAGGCAGATACGTTGGGCTGAGTTCTTTGCGAACTTCGACTTCCGAATAGAGTATGTCCCGGGGGATACCAACATCATGGCGGATGCTCTCTCCCGTAAGCCACAGTATCTGGAGGAGGCAACGCCAGCGGCCGCCATGCACATCTTCGCACCGACAGTGTGGGCGTGTGCTGCGGCAACAGTTGACCTGGAGGCGGTGCGACGAGCGTTGCAGGATGACTCCTTCGCGCAAGCAAAGATGGCAGAGGTGCACAGGGGCACAGCGGCGACCGACGAGTTCCAGCTGCGAGATGGATTGCTCATCCGCAAAGGGGCCATCTACGTGCCGGGAGACGAACTTCGCGCCAAGGTACTGCAGCAGCTGCATGACGCGCCCACTGAGGGGCACTTTGGCAAGGAGAAGACGGTGGAATTAGTCGCCAGAGACTTCTGGTGGCCCGGAATGAGAGGGGAAGTCGCGGACTACGTGGCGAGGTGTGACACCTGCCAGAGGGCCAAACCAGTGCACAGACCGCCGGCCGGACTGTTGGAACCGCTGCAAACTCCATTCGAACCATGGGAGAGAGTGGCCCTGGACTTTGTCACGGATCTGCCCAGCTCGAGGGGCAAGACGGCTGTGCTGGTGGTGGTGGACTTGTTCTCCAAGATGGCACATTTCATTCCGTGTGCGAAGGTGGCCACGGCGGAACAAACCGCCAAACTGTTCATAGACCACGTGTTCAAGGTTCACGGTCTGCCGCGGTCTATTCTGTCCGACCGAGGGCGACAGTTCATCTCGAACTTCTGGCAGAAGCTGATGGGCTTCCTGAACGTCAAGATCAACCTGGCGTCGGCTAGACACCCGCAGACCAACGGGCAAGCGGAACGGGTCCATGCCATCATGCAGCAGTACCTGAGATGTTATGCGAATCAACAGCCTGCGACGTGGGTGGATTACCTGCCTCTCGCCGAGTTCGCCTACAACAACACGAAGCACGTGTCCACGGGGGTCACGCCGTTCTTTGCCAACAACGGGAGGCACCCCAGAACCTTCCCGGGACTGGAAAGAATGGGGGAGGGGGAGCCGCAGACAGCAGATGCGTTCGCGTTGGAGTTGCAGGAGGTCCACGATCAGCTGCGGTGGCACCTGGAGCTGGCTAAACACGCATACAAGGTACAAGCGGACAAACACAGAAGGGTTGGCGAAGAGATCCATGTGGGAGACTGGGTCTGGTTGGCAGCCCACGCAGTGCCGGCCAGGTCGTTGGCGAAGAAGAAACTAGGGCATAAACAACTGGGGCCCTACCAAGTCGAAGAGCAGGTCAACCCAGTGGCTTTCAGGCTGGCGCTTCCGGAGGGTTCCAGGATGCATCCGGTGTTCCACAGATCGGTGCTCACTCCCTACAAGGCACCTCACAGGTTTCAGGAACCAGGAACGGCACCGAGTCCGCTCCGAGAGAGAACCGGGCAAGCGGGAGTAGCACAGGAGGAGCGCATCAACGAAGTCACGGAGATTTTGGACTCCAGATGGGGGGAAGAGGGGGTAGAATACCTTCTCGCCAAGGAGGGCACCCCGGCCAGTGCCAACAGCTGGGTGCCGGGCTACGCTTTAGACGAACCTCTGCTCAAAGAAGAGTTTCATGCCCTCTTCCCACATAGGCCAATGCCAGCAGACTTTTTCGACGACTGGCTTTTCACACCCACGCTTTCAGCCAGCACGTTCCGGGGGTTCGACTCGGACGAGGAACCGACACGAGACGCCCGTTCCCCGGAGGGGTCACCCTCGGGATCTGCTTCAGAACCCTCGTATTGGTGGGATGATCGACCAGAGGAGCAGTTCCGCAGAAAGTGGCTGGAGGGTCCAGGACGAGCAACGTCTCCAGACGGAAGCGAGGGAGAGACGGACATGGACGTTTTCGGGGACGACCCGGGTTTCGAGCACGGCGGCACAGAGATGGAAGCGGAGGTGACCGTCGTCGACGAGAGCAGGGAGGAAGAACCGGAAGACTTCAGATGGAGGCCCGCCACGGGAAGCGAACTGTATCCGACATTCGTCCCCCTGACACGGCAGCACCCAGCTCCCGCACCGGAAGGAGGGGAGGGGGGAAGAGGGGGCTTCGAGGGGGGATGGATGTCAGGGGTTCAGGAGCAGAGGCAAGGGCAAGGGAGGAAACAGAGAGCGAGGGGGAGGAGGCAGAAGAAAAGATGAGTGATGACGACGACCCGAGATCTCCGAGTCTTTCCAGTGAATCAGAAGATTCACAGAAAGGAGCACCAGTGGCCAGGGCAAGGGGGGAGCCTAGGGGGACACCCCAGGAAGATAGAGCCAGAGGGGACTCAGAGGGGAGCAGTTGGAAATCGGGACCAGCGTCACCGCCAGAGAGCAGGGAAGAGGAAGGGCGCCAGGGATCAAGCGCTGGCGGCTCACAACAGGGGGGAGGGCACGAGTCAGGAGTGGCCACACCTCCATCGGGGAGCGAAGAAACGGTCAGACGGAAAGTGGAAGGTTGGGCGCGCGCGCCAAGTTCAAATGCACAGGAAAGAGACGCAGTAGGCAGCCCGGAAAGGGAGCCAGGTCCTAAAGCCCGGCGCAAGGAGACAGGAGGGTCCGGGGGGTCGGCGTCAGAAGAATCCTGGAAGGAAGAGACCCCGGGGGGCAGAGGGACCCAGAGGAGAACAGTCAGGCGGAAAAGGTGGAGCAGGGCTAGGATATTAAGTTGGTGTACAAGGGGCGGAGACTCAGACGGAGCTTCGCCGATCTAACGCATAAGACGTAGAGTTGCACGCAGCAGCTTGAGATTGGAAACTGTAACTCAATAAAGACTTTTACTTAATGATCGCTGGCTAGCGTGATCCTCTGTGAGCTAGGATCTGGGAGCAGCTCTGACAAGTACCTTGGGTTAAGAACTTTGCTTCAGGATGAGAACAAAAATCGTGCTCCGGTGGCGCAGCGGCAGTGGGAGGCCCCATTAGCTAAAGTGGTGCTTCAGGTTAAGAACAGTTTCAGGTTAAGAACGGACCTCCAGAGCAAATTAAGTTCTTAACCCGAGGTACCACTGTACAATATACTCCCATAGAGACTACCTTAGGTAAAGGACCATTAGGTCCAGTTGTGGCCAACTCTAGGGTTGCGGCGCTCATCTCGCTTTATTGGCCAAGGGATCCGGCGTACAGCGTACATGTGGCCAGCATGACTAAGCCGCTTCTGGCGAACCAGAGCAGCGCATGGAAACGCCATTTACCTTCCCGCCAGAGCGGTACCTATTTATCTACTTGAACTTTGACGTGCTTTTGAACTGCTAGGTTGGCAGGAGCAGGAACCGAGCAACGGGAGCTCACCCCGTCGTGGGGATTTGAATTGCCAGCCTTCTGATCTGCAAGTCCTAGGCTCAGTGGTTTAGCCCACAGCACCACCTGCGTCCCAGAGACTACCTTACACTGCGTTTAAAACCAAAATCTCATTTGAAGAGAAACTGTTTCTCAGTCAGGCAGAAGCTGAAAGAGATCATTTCCGGGGTGCGCTCCTACATGCTCCCCAAAATGCTAGAATTTACCAGAGAATTCATAATCATTTTTTTTTTTTAAAAAAGTAAACTAGCTTTTTAAGAACAATTTAAAACTAATAAATCAGTTTATTGCTTAACCCAGCTCTGGAATTATCGCCCATCATATGCTGTGGGGGGTATTGTTTTTGTTATTATGGTGTGTATTTTTGTGTTTTTATATTGTAAACTGCCCTGCAATCTTCGAATGAAGGAAGGTAATAATAATAATTGTAGCCTTATTGGAGTTCATTGATTGGGTCTGCGTTGCTCCGTGACAGGAGGAAGGAAGTCAAAATGACACCGAGTTGGTTCAAAGAAAGAGTTTATTCTGCTCTCCGGATAGCAGAAGGCACTTGCGTGGTGAGTCCATAGCAAGTCCAAAGAAATGACAAGTTTCATGCAGTATATATATCCTCCAGGCACCCTCTCCCTCCTTCCAACCACGTCAGCTTGTATATGTAGGTTGACATCACATATGTTCCTGCTCTGGTACTCTCAACCATAAAAGGGATTTCCTTCCTGCACTCCTGACCATAAAAGGATATTCCTGTTCCTACTCCTATCTTGGAGCAAGAGGTCACTACTTCCGAGAACATGCTCTGGCGTTAGTCCCAGACTTGGGTCTCTGCGTCATTTGTGGTCAGGACATAAGATATGTCTGTGTCTGTTCTACTGGAAAGTCAAGGCCAGTCTTGCCGTCAAACTGATAAGGGAGAGAGCTGTGTTCTTGTTTTGCATTTGCTCAACGGCTAAAGTTTATGCATTTTAGCTAAGGAGAAATGGGGATTTTGGTGCAGTTTAAAAACTGCCTGCACAGTCAGTTTTGGGGTTTGGGAAACCCATTCCTTCATAATAATAATAATAATAATAATAATAATAATAATAATAATAATAATAATAATTGTATCTCAGATAATTTTTTTTGCACTGGATCACACAGCCCTGATAAGCAGTGGGTGTGACTGACTGCAAAAGGCGATTTCAGCTCAGCACACACATCACAGCATCAGCCAACGGCAGGTTAAGCAAAAAATGACTCCCAAGCATATGCCCCAAAGAGCTCCTAAGTGCTCTGTGCCAAAAGACTATAGCTGTCATAGGCAAATACTCCAGCAATTCGGCTTTTAAAAATCCCTTAACTGGGATTTACATGATGCATCCCCGAACATGGAAAGAAGCAATTATACCACTTCAAATAAAGTCCTTCCATTTAATACATTCTTCTGAGCTTTTCTTAATAAACTGTATCCCTGTTCCTGATCTCACTCTTCCCTCCCCCCTTAATTAAGATTTCAGAATCTTCACTTACAGAGTCATATTACCCCTCCTTAAAGAATAGTCCTCAGAGGAGAACAAAGTGCACAGAGTTTTCTTCAACTGTTAAAACTGGGCAAGGGTAAAGAGTTGAGCGCGCCCATGTGTGTGTACTATTCATGTTTATTGCTCCAGCCCTGGCTCAGCTTCAAGGATTGCTTAGGTTATATATTAGGTAGTACTCTAGCAATCTGGATGCGTTCGTTGTATTCCCATTCACTTTAGCCCACACATTATCAGTGGTTTATTCAATAGTGTACCTTCATCCATGCATTTATATAAACATCACCTCATCACATTTTCAGCTCACTTCTTGCACCTGCTGTTGCCTAAGAAAACTCATGTCCCAATTTTTCAATCAGTATCCAAGGTAAATTCACCTCACTCACCTTTTTCTTTTTCTTTTTTGCCATTAAAGGAGCCCAAGATATCATCAGAACCCCACAATAGGCAAGTCAAGATACCAGCGGAGTCAGGAATGTAACAAGGCTTTGTGTCTTATCCACAATAACTTTCTTCAGATCAGTTCAGTTGACGACCGACACCATGTCCTCTTTTCACAGGCCATGTTACATTATGTAGTTTAATCAGTCCAAGCTGATTTTAGAGAATGTCACTTACATTACTAGGAAATAATAACATGATTTTTTATGTTAGGGCTTTATCACACCATCGTGCAAAATGTGCCACAAGCAAGTCTGATGCTCCTGAAAGTATGCCATAGGTACTATATTATGCCACGCACACACATGACATAAGTGATGTGTTTTGCAACAAGGGAGACAGTCGTGCTACCAGGGTAATGTGAGACCTAGAACAGTGATTCTGTAGCAAACACAGGTTGCTCAGATCCTTGCTCAGATACAGTGGTACCTCGCAAGACGAATGCCTCACAAGACGAAAAACGCGCAAGACGAAAGAGTTTTCCGTTTTTTGAGTCGTTCCGCAAGACGAATTTCCCTATGGGCTTGCTTCGCAAGACGAAACGTCTTGCGAGTTCTTGCGAGTTTGTTTCCTTTTTCTTAAAGCCGCTAAGCCGTTAATAGCCGCTAAGCCGCTAAGCCGCTAAGCCATTAATAGCCGCTAAGCCGCTAATAGCCGTGCTTCGCAAGACGAAAAAACCGCAAGACGAAGAGACTCGCGGAACGGATTAATTTCGTCTTGCGAGGCACCACTGTAGGTTAATAAAGTAATAAAAAACAGTAATGCTCCTGTGTTCACCCATATGCATTGTTAACACACTTTCAATGTTTGCACTGCAGGACAGAGAGAGAGAATGTAGAACTGCCAAGTAATTTGCAAAAAAGGAGGGGGGAGGAATGAACGTTTTAAGCATGGTAAAGAGAAAAGAAACCAACCTAAAAGGGAAAAGGAAAGGATAATATATTAATGCTTGTTCAGTCTTGCTTTCAAGCGAGATGAAGTTTTTTTGTGCTTAAGGCTCAATACCTTAATCCACTTTGCGCCAAAGTTCATTGCAAATTTGAAAAGTTAATAATGTTAAAAATGTACTTATTATTGAAACATAAGGTAACAAATTATTATTAATGTACTGTATATAAATGAACTGGAGAAGATTAGTGGGCACAAAACACAGGAAAAATATCTCTATAGAGATATGGGATAGTCACTGGAATAACTAATTAAATTCCCTGTCACAAAATGTGGCTAGAACAATGAGTCTTCCAAACACTGTCCATGGCTTTCTTTTAAAATTAAGGGATCCAGGTCCCAGGGTGCTGCCTTTAATTTGACTAAAGGCCTTTCTTTTAACTTGCTGTCACCACAAACTCCTACCTTTGTCTTCAATTGGGAAACAGTGGGAGTGCCCATAGCTCAGTGATTAATTTAGAAGCACATGCGCTGCCAGCGCTCTGCCTTGCCCTGCAGCTGAGGTGGCCGAGGCCACACGATGCAAGAATGCCATGTGCATATGACACACCACAGGGCATGCTGACATCATGCATGCATGCTGTGGAATTTTGAGGGGAACGGCCCCCCCTCCTTGAAAATTTTGGGGAGTCTCTGCCCCCTGCCCCCTTAGATGGCAACCACTACATGGTAACATGTGTTCTATCTGTAGGAGGAAGCCTTGAGTACCTTGACTGATACTTCTGAAGCAGGCTTATACTCCAACTAATCTGAATAATGTTTTGTCATCCAGCATGTAAAAGTTAATAGATCTGTCATCTGGATAAAGTCCAAAGTTCAACATACTGAAACTAATCACTGCGCTTTCCACAAACCAAAAGCTAATTCCCAAACTACCCAAATAAATGTGAGCATTATCCTCCTGTTGGACTTTTGCCTGCAGCATATGCAAAATGCATGTTGACATATATATTGTCAAAGTGATTCACTGGGAATAAGGGAGAAGAGTAAAGGAAAACTTAAATGCCTTTTAACAATTCTCCAAACACAACCATGCAACAAGCCTCTTAATTTGCTTGGTAAAGTACTACATATGTAAAATTGCTTTTGGACAGCTTTGTTTTAACCAAATATCTTTGCTTCTGTTCTCATAGCTAAGTCGGTTTAAATAATTATTCCTGAATAGATTTCTGTATGCCAATTAAAATTATGCTTGAAGCTGCACAAGATATAGGACATAACATCATCTTTGCCGACTGGGAGAAGTATTGGTGTCATCTGCAAATTTGATCAGGATGCCCTTGAGTCCATCATCCAAGTCGTTGATAAAGATGTTGAATAAGACCGGGCCCAAGACAGAACCCTGTGGCACCCCACTAGTCACTCTTCTCCAGGATGAAGAGGAACCATTGATGAGCACCCTTTGGGTTCGGTCAGTCAGCCAGTTACAAATCCACTGAGTGGTAGCATAGTCAAGACTGCATTTTACCAGCTTCTTTACAAGAATATCATGGGGCACCTTGTCAAATGCCTTGCTGAAATCAAGGTAGGCTACATCCACTGCGTTCCCTTCATCTACCAGGCTTGTAATTCTGTCAAAAAACGAGATCAGGTTAGTCTGACATGACTTATTTTTCAGAAATCCATGCTGACTATTGGTGATCACAGCATTCCTTTCTAGGTGCTCACAGACTGTTTGCTTAATGATCTGCTCCAGAATCTTCCCTGCTATTGATGTCAGACTGACTGGGCGGTAATTATTTGGGTCCTCTCTTTTCCCCTTTTTGAAAATAGGGACAACATTTGCCCTCCTCCAGTCTGCCGGGACTTCGCCTGTTCTCCAGGAATTCTCAAAGATGACTGCCAGTGGTTCTGAGATCACATCTGCCAGTTCTTTTAATACTCTTGGATGCAGTTCATCTGGCCCTGGAGACTTGAATACATCTAAACTAGCCAAATATTCTTGTACTATCTCCTTAGTTATTCTGGGCTGTGTTTCCTTTGCTGAATCATTTGCTCCAAATTCTTCAGGTTGGGCATTGTTTTCTTTATCGGAGAAGACTGAGGCAAAGAAGGCATTGAGGAGTTCAGCCCTTTCTGTGTCCCCTGTTTGCATTTCACCATCTTCTCCTCTGAGTGACCCCATTGTTTCTTTGTTCTTCCTTTTGCAACGGACATACCCATAAAAGCCTTTTTTGTTGCTTTTAACCTCTCTAGCAAGCCTGAGTTCATTCTGTGCTTTAGCTTTTCTGACTTTGTGTCTACACGTGCTGGCTATTTGTTTGAATTCCTCTTTGGTGGTTTCCCCCCTTTTCCATTTTTTTTACACATCCTTTTTTAATCTTAATTCAGTTAAAAGTTCTTTAGATAGCCACCCTGGCTTCTTTAGGCACCTTCCATGTTTCCGTCTCATTGGTATTGCCTGACGTTGTGCTTTTAGTATCTCCCTCTTAACAAACTCCCAGCCATCATGAACTCCCTTTCCTTTTAGTATTGTTGTCCATGGGATCTCACCCAGCACTTCCCTAAGTTTTATGAAGTCGGCTTTCTTAAAGTCAAGAAATTGAGTCCTAGTATGCTTGGCTGCTCCTTTCCGCTGTATAGTAAACATATATATATATGTTGGAAATGTAAAGAAATTGAAGGTTCATTCTTTCACCTTTGGTGGACGTGCCCAAGGATTAAGGCTTTCTGGGAAATGATATATAATGAACTGAAAAAGGTATTTAAATATACTTTCCCGAAGAAACCAGAGGCCTTCCTCCTGGGCATTGTTGGCCAATTGGTGTTAAAGAAGGATAGAATTTTCTTTATGTACGCTACAGCAGCAGCAAGAATTCTCATCGCAAAGCATTGGAAGACACAAGACCTACCCACCTTGGAAGAATGGCAGATGCAACTAATAGACTATATGGAGATGGCGGAAATGACTGGCAGAATCCGAGACCAGGGAGAAGAGTCGGTGGAAGAAGATTGGAGGAAATTTAAAATTTATTTGCAGAAATATTGTAAAATTTTTGAATGTTGATGACATTGAAATGAATTGAAGGGGCTCTAGCAACAAGGTAAAAAGTATAAGGGGACTAATAACAGATAAACTAATAGATCATGAATTTGCTGAACTAAATTTAAAAGGGATACAACAATGGGAGACGTGAGGAAGTCAGGAAAATAAGTTAATCTAAAGTGGAGAGATTAAGAAAGAGAGAAATTTTGTTTTTCTTTTATATGTGTTTTTTCTTCTTTTTGTGTTTAATGTTTGTATTTTTGTATTTTGTACTTTTGTATTTTGTATTTGTTTTGCATTTGCCTTTTGTGTTTTCTAAACTTTTCTATTGTCAAAACCAAATAAAATATTATAAAAAATAAAATAAAATTATGTTTGAAGCTGACCAGTAGTGCTAAGTTGCTTATTAGCAGGACCTTCTTCAAGTGCAGATACAGCATAGAGTTGGAACCGGGCTTTAACCAGCCAGTGTCTCAAAATAAGCTTTGTACCACCCCAACCCCCAAGGGCAGAAAACTGGGAGACTGCTGCTATTAACTGATGTGCATTGGTGCCTGGTTTAAAAACTCGCCTTTGCAAGTCACACCTTCAAGCAGGGTGTCCCCACCGCAACACTGGAAATAAAATATATGCTGAACACTTGGATTCAAATAGTGTTTGCACCCCAAAAGAGCCTTTGGAACAACCCAAATCACAAGTCCCTTCAACCAGTTTGCTGCACTATGGGAGACTGGCTGCAATTGGACCCATCACAGCAGATGATGGAAACAAACGTTTGTCAGAGTTGGAGCCCGCATGAGCACTTTGGCCTTTCCCACATGTTCAGTGAGGTAGAGGTGATTGTTCCAGCCCTCACTTCACTCATTAATTATCATCTGAAACAAGAAGGTGTTTCATGTGTTTTCGTATGAGTCACAACTTAAAGCGAGGAGACTCATAAGAAAACATGTGCAAGCTTAGCTTTTCTTTTTTAAAAAAAACAACACACAAATTGTCAGGAGGAACTCAAAACAGTTAGTCACTGCCATGATCTCAGAGGCCCTGAAAGCTTCTAATACAACAGTGCTAAGGGAAAGTGTTGCATCTTGTTGTCATGTCTTGAACCCGATTCCCAGGGAATTCTGCAGGTGAGATCCAGGGCAGCCCAGAGGACAGTGCAGGAATCTTAGGCATGGGTTCGGATCCTCAGTTCAGCTGAAGACAGTTAGATATATCACCTCAGCAGAAGCTACCACATAGTTAGAGGCGCTGAACCTTTAACGCTCCAGAACAACTGTGTAGCAGACAGAGACCAACCATTTATTCACTGCCTCTCTATGCCTATGAAAGCTTTACCTGTTGATTTTTGCTTATTACGCAACTGCTCACAGGACAGCCTCCATGAACAACGTGGCCCGTTTAGTTTTGGCTTCTCTCCCCTCCACCCTCAAATAACCTCACAGAAAGGCTGTGGTTCTTAGTCTCAGTTGAGAACGCAAGACCCCGTCGCATCAGGTGAGGGGGCCATCGAGTGCAGTATCCTGTTCCCACAGCAGCAAACCAGAAGGCCATGGGAAGCAACCACACCTGCACTTCCCAGAGACTGGCATCCAGAGGGGTTGAACATAGCCAGCACAGCAACTAGCCATTGGCCATCTTGGCTTCCAGTCTCTGAGTGCAGCTTCTCCAGCAAGCGCCAAAATGGTTCTCCAATCCAGGCCCCACGTGGCGTTCTGGCCGGCCCAGCAGCTCACAGGCCTTTGTTCTCTTACTTCTTCTCAGCACCCATCTGCCCCCAAACCTCCTGCAAAAGACACTTTTCCCTGTCCTCTCACACTCTTCCCGGTCACCTTGGCAACCGCTATCTGCCCAGGCCAGTAACAAGGTGAGGCCCTGGCTTGGAAAGGAAGCCAGCCTGTATTTTCCTACTGGCCTGGAGCTAGATTCTGACATTCATAATTCCTTAGAAACCAATGATTTAAGAACTTGGACTGCTACCACCTGGATTGTCAGTCAAGCAGATTATAATTATAAACAAGTTGAAAATATATGTTCTCAAGTTCTACCCAGCTTCTCACTCTAACACTAAACGCAACACTAAACTAAATTGAAACAGTAAAACATACAAGTTTAATTCTTTTTGTTTGTTGGTGACACGTTCAAGAAGCAATGCCCTGAACTTTAATCTCTTTGACCATCCCACAATCCACACTGAGCTGTAGCTCATGTAGTTAATACTGCTGTTATAACAGCAAAACAAGTGGCTCTAAATAGGGTTTTATCCAAAACAAAGGGGACACTTTTTGCAAATTTCTTTTGCCCTCTGTGAAAATGCCCCCTTTTTGATCATGGAAACTTGAACAGGAATTAAGGTGTTTATGGATTCAGAGCGAGGGCAACATCATACAGAGAGAATTGCCTTCTCTTTGAACTGGCTTTGTTTGCCCTAAGTGATGCCATCGTACAGCCAAATCTGACTGCTTATATGATTATTTCACTTTTCCCAGAATAAAGATTGAGGTAAATCCAAAACGATGGTATCAAAGTAGCAATCAAGTGGGGACAAAAAAAGCTGCGACAAGACCTCATAACTCATTCTCTCAATGTCATATGAAGCATGCATGGTGGTTAAGAGAATGAGCTATAAACCAAAAGACTCTCGTCTGAACACATTCTCAGCCTGTCTGTAATACAGGATAAAAATACTATCTGACCTTAAAGAGCAGTTGAGGGTATTAGCACAAGTAAGCTATAAACTGAGATGATGTTTGTAAAACAGTAATTTAAAGCATAATATGTAGTTTTGCTCGTGTCCAAAAATAAAGGCTTTTTGTGATCAATTTCCCACTTTGGGGGAGATTTTGGAAGCATATGTGCAAAAAAGAACAGAATCATATCTGGCCATTTCATTTTAAGGAGTATCACGTGAGCTTTAATGCAGAACAGAAAGTGGAAATCTGTTCTGGAACAACAAAACAAAACAAAATAAAGACCAAGGTGGTACAGAGTCATCTGTGATGCCAGTGTAGGAAGGCTGAATGTTATTTGGCAGGTTTGTATCTTCTCTTAATATGAACTGAGTCCAAACTAATAAGGCCATTTTGAACCAGAACACTAAGATGACAATACATAAGGGCTGTCAAGAGGATATCTTTTTCTCTGAGCAAACTCAAGAAAGGTCATAGAATCATAGAAGAGTTGGAAGAGACCACAAGGGCCATCGAGTCCAACCCCCTGCCACTCAGGAAACACCATCAGAGCACTCCTGACATATGGTTGTCAAGCCTCTGCTTAAGGACCTCCAAAGGAGGAGACTCCACCACACTCCTTGGCAGCAAATTCCACTGTCGAACAGCTCTTACTGTCAGGAAGTTCTTCCTAATGTTTAGGTGGAATCTTCTTTCTTGTAGTTTGGATCCATTGCTCCGTGTCCGCTTCTCTGGAGCAGCAGAAAACAACCTTTCTCCCTCCTCTATGTGACATCCTTTTATATATTTGAACATGGCTATCATATCACCCCTTAACCTCCTCTTCTCCAGGCTAAACATGCCCAGCTCCCTTAGCCGTTCCTCATAAGGCATCGTTTCCAGGCCTTTGACCATTTTGGTTGCCCTCCTCTGGACACGTTCCAGTTTGTCAGTGTCCTTCTTGAATTGTGGTGCCCAGAACTGGACACAGTACTCCAGGTGAGGTCTGACCAGAGCAGAATACAGTGGCACTATTACTTCCCTTGATCTAGATGCTATACTCCTATTGATGCAGCCCAGAATTGCATTGGCTTTTTTAGCTGCCGCGTCACACTGTTGGCTCATGTCAAGTTTGTGGTCAACCAAGACTCCTAGATCCTTTTCACATGTACTGCTCTCTGTCCAATGACTCCTCAACCTCTTCCCCCTGTAGCAAAGACCTAAAATTGACCAGCCCATTGATTTCCTACATGACTTCATACTGGCTTCGCCATGTGTTCAGATATCTATATGACACATATTGATTAGCATAGTATCAGGTACGTAGTTTTGTATAAAACACACACACAAAAATTAGGAACGAAAACATTCTCAAAAGCCTTATTTTTTACCCAGACTTTTGATATTAATTTTCTGCTCATATTTTAGTGTGGTGGGAGGTGCAGTTGGACCTACTTGTATATTTTAAGTTGTTTTACCCTTATTTTTAATGTTCATATTTATAAGTTGCTTTGAGATTCATTTTTTAATCAACTAAGTAATAATGATAATAGGAGGAGGAGGAGTACACGGCACATACAGGAAATTCATCCTCCTTTTTCAGCAAAAGGGCCCTAAGGTTAAATCCTGAGCTTACCAGTGGAATTCTGCAGTGTGATAACTGTTGGGGCTGCAGAAATAGATGGCTGCAAAATAGGCTGGAAATGTCTGGTCATTCAGCTGTATGAGCAGCAGGATAAATTGCCCTCACTCAAATCTGGCTTTGTGACATTGACACCTAGACAAATTTAACTGGCTATGAGATGACATGATACCATGAGACTGCTACCTGATTGTTGATGGGCCAGGATATTTTAAAAGTACATTTTTAAAAATTCTGCCGCAGCTGGTTGTGAACAGTGTGTAAAAATGGTGTTTTCACGGACCTTTCCCCCACCACTCCCCACTTTAGCTCTGAAAAAAATTTACAGGTGAAATTTTTGTGCAGCCGTACTTATCGATTGTCCACATCTGATGAAATGGGAGGAAGCTGCTCCAAAGGAGAACAATGTACAAATACAATACAATCAGCTTTATCAAGAAATCTGTATGGTTGTCTATTGCTCTCATCAATTGCACTGAGAGCTGAAGCCTACAAAGGCTAAACAGGCTGATCTATGAGATTTTGAGTAATCTAATTATAACATACAGGAATACAAATAAATAGCCTAGATCTAATTTTATAAACTGTTCCACATTTCCTTTATTATATTAAACCTGCAATGGAAATAGAGCAACACATTCCCACTTCTCAGTGTCAATGGCCCAAATTCCTCCCTGGTGGATGTGTTTTCACTGAGGCTTATTGATTTCCTTTATGAATCAATTTAAGCCAGTCCAAACCATTTTTTTTAACTTATAATTTATTGTTTCACATGTATCTTCTTGGGCTCCATGATCAGTGCAGATGGTGACAGCAGTCATGAAATTAAAAGACGCCTGCTCCTTGGGAGAAAGGCGATGGCAAACCTAGACAGCATCTTAAAAAGCAGAGACATCACCTTGCCAATAAAGGTCCGTATAGTAAAAGCCATGGTTTTCCCAGTAGTGATGTATGGAAGTGAGAGCTGGACCATAAAGAAGGCTGATCGCCGAAGAATTGATGCTTTTGAATTATGGTGCTGGAGGAGACTCTTGAGAGTCCCATGGACTGCAAGAAGATCAAACCTCTCCATTCTGAAGGAAATCAGCCCTGAGTGCTCACTGGAAGGACAGATCGTGAAGCTGAGGCTCCAATACTTTGGCCACCTCATGAGAAGAGAAAACTCCCTGGAAAAGACTCTGATGTTGGGAAAGATGGAGGGCACAAGGAGAAGGGGACGACAGAGAATGAGATGGTTGGATGGTGTTCTTGAAGCTACCAGCATGAGTTTGATCAAACTGCGGGAGGCAGTGGAGGACAGAAGTGCCTGGCGTGCTCTGGTCCATGGGGTCACGAAGAGTCGGACACGACTAAACGACTAAACAACAACAACAACAACATGTATCTTGCCTGTAGAGCTCTGAAGACCATAAACTATGGATGGAGTTCAACTGAGCGAGCCAAGCCCTTGGGGGGAGGCAATAGAGGGAACTGCCCCAAACATGGTGGGACCCACATTGACACTGATTAAGAGTACACTCCAAGGGCAAGAGAGAAGGAAGGAGTGACTTGGTAGCTCAATGAAAGTCAGCCCCCAAGCCCTCTAGAGTTTTTAAAAAGAACCTACCGAGAGTGAGTTCTAGGGGGCAAGACTTCTTAACACTCATTACTGTCATCTTGTTAGTAGCAATAAGGCAATCTATCTGATTGCAAACACTCAAGTCACCTGTTCCCACAGGAAATAATGAAATGAACACAACATAAAACAATTAATGGTTTTTTTCATTTAAAAAAAATCGAGTAGTAACCAAAAACAATCAGCTTGAAATATGTACAGTAATATCATGACTTCCCACCTGCAGCAGACATGAGATACAACATGCAACAGGAGCAAGACGGTTCTCATTTTCTATTAGATCAATATTTATCGCATGCTTATAGTTGATCCCTATTAGAATATGTGCGTAGCTTTACTTCTGACTAGTTTTCTGGTATGGATGCCGACAAACAGATTTACCCTCTATTTGTCCACAAGATCAGCAGCTTTTGCTAAAACCTTTCATGTCTAGAATTGGTTGTTTCTGTAACACAAGGGAGAATTGCAAGGTTAATCATCATTGCAATAGTTATCCTAAAAAGCAGTAAGTGCCATAGGATCTGCTGTTGCATAGCCTGACATCATCATTTTTCTGTCCCCCACCCCCCTGCTAAAAGCCTAGTGGAGACTTTTACGCCTCCTTTGCCAGTGCTGCAGCAAAAACTTGCATGATGTCATCAAGTGCAACCAGTAAACAGTAGCAGTCCCTGAATCACAAGTTTGTAACTCCTTTGAAATGAATCCTGGCAGAAACTGCTGTTTCAGCTTGTTGCTTGTGGATGGTGCAGGGTAAAATTTTAAAATGTGAAGATAAATCATTGGTGTTCAGCCTTTGACAAATGGATGAGAACTTCAGGTACATTCCTAATTCATGCCTTTCCTGTGTCGAAAAATATAACAAATAAAAATGTTTGTAGAGGTCTCTGGTGGGGGACGTCAACACCCAAAACAAATAGGGAATATTTCTGAGGCATTTTAAATTCCCACACCAGCCAGGCACCTGCCCACAAAAGCCAGACAACAAGTGTAGGGGTTGTAGAGCCAATAGGAGCAATATATATTTAAAGCTATCTATTTTTATTTTTATTTTGAAGATAGGGTAAATTATTGAAAATATAATACTGCAGTGGGTTACTTCTTGTCCTGTGGGTTTTGTTGGTAACTTTCCTATGTAGTTTAGATTGTTTGGCAAATGGAAATGAATTTTTAGAAAGCCAGGTTTAGAAATAATGCTAGATTGCCTGGGTGAGAATGAGCATATGACAAAACAAAACCCTAAATTGCTATGGTTCCGCAGCCATAGTAGCAAAATGTGTATGAGCTACTAGCTAGAATTCCTTGATTTAAATCTTATCTCAGCCTGCACTGGGTGGATTTAAGAAAGCTAAACTTCACCTATCCAACTGACATTTGAGGATAATAAGACAAGACAAGGAGTAGGATTTTGATTTGAGAGAGCTAAGTCCAACTGCCTTAATGTGGCTTTGCTCTCTGTTTTCATTTCAGTCAGCAGGTGAGAGGATTCAATGTCTAAATGGTTCCACATACTAAAAAAGAAAAGAAAAACAATGCTCCCTCTACATGTCAGACCTCTACATGTCAGAGAGCCATGTCTACATGGCTAAGATTAGAATTTGGAGGAAAACCTATGTTTATCTTATTACCAATTCAAAGACTGGTGCTGAACCCACTGTGCTTTTCACCTTATTCCTTCCTAGTACTCTTTGCTTCTCACCCTCTGTCTCATCTTTGGGTCAGAATAATAATTATTTTTTGCTCATCTCAGCAGATGATAGTGGGGAATGAAATGGGGTTTCCAGTAAGGAATACGGCAGAAGATGTAGCTTCTATGAGCCTAGCAGCAGCCACCTCCTCTGCATTTTATTTATTTATTGCAAATATTTATAAGTCACAGCCAAAATGTGGAACACCAGAACCAACTTTTCCCTGTAGAAGCAACTACGTCAAATCAATACTATGAAGAAGACAAACGGTAGCTTGGACACAGTAAGGGGATGCACCTCATCCCTCCCCAAAGGAATGGACAAAAAGGTGCCAATTCACTTGTTGATGCAAGGACAGTAATGTTGGGGCATGATGCATCTCAGACAAGGAGGTACTAGCAATAGTAGAGGTAGACTTACGATGGCAGCTAAACCTGGGGCACCTTTTTAAAACAAACAAACAAACAAACAAACACAACAACAACCTCATTGTGCTGCAAAGCACTTTGGAAATGTAAAAACACAGACAGTTTTTCCGGGTCATGTGGCCAGCATGACTAAGCCGCTTCTGGCGAACCAGAGCAGTGCACGGAAATGTTGTTTACCTTCCCGCCGGAGCGGTACCTATTTATCTACTTGCACTTTGACGTGCTTTCGAGCTGCTAGGTTGGCAGGAGCTGGGACCAAACAACGGGAGCTCACCCCATTGCGGGGATTCGAACTGCCTTCCGATCAGCAAGTCCTAGGCTCTGTGGTTTAGACCACAGCACCACCCGCATCCCTTAACAAACAGTAGCAGAAATCATATAGTCAAAATCTAGTTCCATGCAATCAAGCCAGTGGTAATGCCTCACCCCTGATTTGCCTTGGAATGACACCTCCACCTCTATTTTCTTTGGCTCTAAAGAAACGATCAACGGCAGGATGAACAACAGCTCCAACTTAGCGATCTTTGGCAGTGCCCAGGACCTCTTCTGGTTGCTCTGCCTGAATGAACTCCAATCTACCTGCGCTTTGCCTTTAGCTGTACCCCTGATCAAAGAATGCTACCAATGTCCCGGCATGCAACTATCCAATGGGGAAGCATTAACTCAGAAAAAGTAAAACATAACTTAGGACATTCAGCTATAGCTTCCGAGCAGCCATTTGTCATTATCATGGAAGCCCAATTTCAGCTGTCAGCATCACAATAGCTGTCACTTTATCTACTGAGGGCCTGAGTTGCATGTTGTTATTGTTTATGATTACATTTATTCATTACTCATGACACAAAACATTTCAAAGCAACTTACAACGTTAAGTTGTTACATTTATGGTATGTTATCTTTATGGGGCAAAATCATCTGGGGGGACACTTGAGATGTCTTGCATGGAGGAATATTTCAACTCTGTGTGAAATGTCCCTTACTTTTCAAGCATTAGAGTGCCAGTTTTCTAAACAATTCTTTGAAGAATGGAACTTACAAAAAAGCATAGCTAGCCATACTTTCCATTGATCATGCTGGCTAGATTTTCAAGAAAGAAGAGACTTTTAAGGTCAACAATTCAAAGGCATTGTCACAGTCCAGTTTGAGCCCCTCAGAGCAAAGATACAAGCTACATGCAACTAATGTAGATTCCTGCAGCCCAAGTTGACCTCTTTAAAGAGGAAATAGTGGCTTCTGGAGTGGGTGATCAGGAGGAGAGAGGTAGCAGGTGAACTTCCCAGTCCAATCATTCTCCCAAGTGGCACCCCACATCACAGAGCTTTAAATGCTTGTGGAAGAGCCTCTTTTTCTATCAACAGTAGAGGCACTATATCATGTTTCTATGAGTAGTGGCAGGCCATTAGACCTCAGCAAACAAGATTATTAGCCAGATTTAAAAGCCAACACTGAAATACATGCAATATTAAATGGCAAAAGAACTGCATTTTTTGTGTACTTAACTTTTTATATCTCATAAGATCTTGTGATAACGTCCCTCCACTTTGTTCAGCAGAAGGATTTGCACCTGTAACTTCCATACCTCGTACCTATACCCATTTTATTGTGCATAATAATCGTGGGGTTGCCATGTTTCAACAAGTGAAAATCTGGACACAAAAGTTGTTGGCCTTTTTTTGTTTTGTCCATTGGCCAAAGTTGTTGAGCTATTTTTAAGGAAATTTGCCAAAATCTGACAAAGAGATCTAAGTGAGCAAAGGGTACAATCCACACGTGGTCTGAAACATGAACTGGCCTTAATGGCAGAAGGTCCCCAGCATCTCAAAGGAGAGAGCAACTCATGTGTGGAAAAGGGCTATCGTTACATGGCAGAGCACACGGTCTGCAGGAAGAAGGGGCCCAGATTGCAGGTCCTGGGAAAGGCCTCTGCCAGAGATCCTGCAGAGCTGATGCCATTCAGGGGAGACCATAGTAAGCAATGTCTGATTCACTATAAAGCAGCTTCCCGTGTTCATATTCTTTTTAAAAACCAGGTAACCGTAAAGATGACAAGGTGCTGCAATTAAGGCAACAAATAGCAGAGGAAAATGAACACAAAGAGCAGAATGTGCGTTTGAAGCCTAGTTGCATTTTGATCTCTCCTAAATATATAGTTGACATTGGGGGGAGGTAATTAGTATATAAAACAATACGATAGATTCAGATTCAGGGAGGCAGACAACAGTTAAGAACTTAACATGTGAAGCACACAGACGGGCATGCAGACACACAACACACATACACTGAACACACAAACACGTGCATGCCATTTGACATAATGTATCACACTCAACTTTGGGTTACAGAGAAATACAGCCAATCTTGATACTTTGGCAATTGCACTTATGTGACATATGTGTTTGCAAACATACTTTTTCATGTGAATGTGTGAAAAAACATTATGTGACTACATTAAGGTGAACATGGGACATGGACTATATTTACAGAACCTTAGGTAAAGGTGAAGTGACCACCAAACCCCACCACCACCAAAAAAAAAACAAAACAACAACCCACAGACTGAGAGGGTGCCCAGAACAGATTAGGCCCCATTCAAAACCCAAACCAAAAAGAACAGTTCCCAGATTCTGTGTTATGGAGTATTGTATTAGATGTATTCCAGAGGGAGAGGAAAAAAGAGAGACATTTTGCTTTCTTTTCTCAGTATCTCATGCAGATGGCTGCAAAGTGTTGTTACAGCAACGAAAAAGGAATGAGTGGAAGGCAGGATAATATATGTATATTCTGATGTGTCTCAGCAACAAAATGTTCTGCAGCTTTTGTGGCAACATGTAGGCGTAGCCTCTTATAAGCTGAATGGCTTGATGGGGGGGGGTAGAAAAGGGATGCATTTGCTGTATCCTCACATCCCTACCCAATACAGCATGAAAATAAATGGCAAGGATACATCTATCTCTTAGTTACAATAGCGGGGGGCGGGGGCAGGCGGGGGTTTAACAAAAACAGACTTTTCCCTCCCTAGAAACAAACACGGCTCTGTCTGTATGTGGCAGACTCTACCCACTGAAACAAGCCGAGGTATTTAATCCCTTATGTACTCCTTTACACAGAACTGCAATCACAGTTAATTTTTAGGGAGAACGGTTCACCCACTCTTAATACCCTTTATCTAGAATGGTTGAGAATAAATGGCTGAATAATGTTTGTGCTTGTTTTGTTTGTCCAGCTCTGACAGGTGATTGAGAAAAGCAAAGGTTTTTAGTTGTTGTTTTTTACTTTGAGGCAACCCCAGTGGCCAAAATGACTGAGCTTATGTCTCCACGCATCAAGTAGTTTTTAAGAATGCAGCCATCACAATGAACTTCCACAATGGTACTCCATGGCCAAGCCGTAACGCCCAAGAAAAGCTATAGTATTGTGTATCAGAATAGAATAAAAAGTCGTATGCAAAAGATCGCCTGTGAATGAAACATCCACTCCACTGTGTGAGTACAGACAGGTGAAAAACGAGCTGTGCCTTACCTTTTGTCTGCAAGCAAGTCAAACCCAAGGAGTGTGTCTGGTTAGAAAGAAAAGGCTGGAGAATCTGCAAAATAACACACACATATACACACACACTTAATATTATTACACTGGAAAAGTATTATCCTCCATTTCTGTACAAAAAGCACCCATTTAGTTTAAAAGGCAACCCAAAAATGCAAGCAAAATTTCCCCCTCAAAAAACCCCACCCATATACCAAAGCAATTAAATAAATGCATGAAATGCAAACATATGTATACCCTATGCCTCCCATACAGAGCCTGCATTCATCTAGTATTTGCAAATTCTGCACCTAATATATAGCCGGAAGGGCTTCTGTAGATCAGCATATTGCAGGTATTTAAAAAGACACACATAAAGCTGATGGTAAAACAAAAAGGGGAAAAAACATTACCAGCTCCTGTGCTGCAATACCAGCAAAGGCATATCCTTAAATAACTGCAGCATAACCATTCTCCCAGAGTATTAGTATCCGTGAGCTCTCTGTCTATCTCCAGACAGACACAGTCTGCCAGCCACCAGCTTGCAGCTTCCGTATGTGTGTCGGGGAAGAGGAAAACTGCAAATCAGATGAAGTCCCCGCAGTGGTGAAAAGGAAAAGAGGCCGAGTGGGAGACACAGAGGGAGCTCGCTGGCCACAGAATTTTCCAGAATGACGGCAAGGCAGCCAGCTCCGCCATCACTCACTTACAATAGGATGCTGCACTTGCCTCAGCTTAAGCCGTCTATCAAAAGGGTTCCTGGTATCGAATGCCTGACAAGCATTTTAATTGCAACCAACCAAAACATGTCCTTGGTAATCAGGCCTCTAATCCCAGGAAAACCATCAACCGGTTTCCTTTTGTGTCACTGCCAAATGTACACACAGGCAACAGAATACTAAAATTTATATGAATCCATTTTTTAAAAATAAAATGTTTTACATGCAGTAGTATGTGCTGCTGAAAAAACAGATCTCTTGGGATTATAAATGCGAAGTTACTACAGCATGCACACTACACACACACACACACACACACATTCCTTTGTGTCTTCTAAACCCTTTTTTTTTACTTCTCAAAGAAATAGGAAGCTTCCTTGTAAGAGAAAATATACTGTATGCTCAAGCATTATTTTGGCTTTCAAAGAAAGATATCATGCTACAAGTAAAAGGTGCAATTACATTTCTGCTATAAACCAGGCTTTGCCACCATAGCTAATGACACAAATGTAGTAGCTGAGCCACAAATTCTCTGCTGTGGATTGGAAACATCAGCAGAAATATTATATACAAGCAAATGAAAACCATGCAACAGAATGACACTTTCGAAAGTTTTGCAGCATGAGCTGCCTAACTGAACTACGTGAGAGTATGGAAACGTAAAATGTTATGGTTGACCCAAACCCTGTTAATTTGCTTTTTTAAATATAGTGAACACAGAAGGTGACAGAGAGTGCTCCAAGGGCAGCTGAGTTCATAACCATGCCTTGTTTACTCATAAATAAATCTCATTATGTCTGATAGGAATACTAAGCGGGCATAGGAATGCAGCTCTGAATATGTGTGTAATGATTAATCTCAAAAGTAAAGGTAAAGGTAAAGGTACCCCTGCCCGAACGGGCCAGTCTTGACAGACTCTGGGGTTTGTGCGCCCATCTCACATCTATAGGCCGGGGGCCAGCGCTGTCCGAAGACACTTCCGGGTCACGTGGCCAGCGTGACATCGCTGCTCTGGCGAACCAGAGCCGCACACGGAAACGCCGTTTACCTTCCCGCTGGTAAGCGGTCCCTATTTATCTACTTGCACTTGGGGGTGCTTTCAAACTGCTAGGTTGGCAGGCGCTGGGACCGAACAATGGGAGCGCACCCCGCCGCGGGGATTCGAACCGCCGACCTTTCGATCGGCAAGCCCTAGGCGCTGAGGCTTTAACCCACAAATCTCAAAAGTACAAATGAATAATTGTCAGGTTACTGGAAGATGTTACAGAAAGATTATTTTCTCGTAAATATCTGTTATGCATCCCAGGTCTTGTTCCTGGGAAGTCAAGAGGAAATAATGCGGAGACACATACAGACCTATAAACACTAATTTGGGAGTAAATTCCACTTCCAAATAAAAATTCTTATGATTTAACTGTAAAAATATTTTCATAAGTTGTGCTAAGGTAGGGTTGCCATATTTCAAAAGACAAAAGTTGTTGAGTTTTTCATGGGTTGCCATGACATTGTTAGCAATTTCCGCCCAGATACTGCTTTCAACTGCAGTATTTTGGATACATTTGGGACATTCCGGACGTATGGCAACCCTAAAAGGGTAAAGCTATAAATTCTGACATGCACACAGCTATTGCTAGAAAAATAAGTTGTGTGCCCAGTTGCTCTCGCTCAACAAGATCACTGGACAATAAAATAGTTGGCAAGTAATAATGTCAAATGACTTAGAAGTTACTAAGCAAAATGTTGTTGGCAAGGTGGGAAGAGAAACACGTGCTTTTATTGAGTTCTTCCCTTTTCCTTTTCCAGTTAAAGAAAACAGTTCCATATAAATCAGCAGGGTCGACAATACCTCATAATGTAAAAAACAACAACACATACAGTGTATGGAGCCTAACTGGCAGTTTTTGACACAAACATTGTTCTATTAAGATGCATATAGCATAACAACAGTATAAGAGTGCAATAATAATAGGTTATGAAATACTTTAGCAACAACAAACCTCACAGACCTTGAAACTTTGGCACATGCTAGGTGGGAAGCCTATACACAATCATAGTTCACAGCTGCATGAGTGGGTGCAACTTTTTGTCATTGAAGGTGCCAGAGAGATGACACCTTCCCCTTTTCTTGGTTCAGGTAGGTAGCCATGTTGGTCTGACATAGTCGAAATAAATTAAAAAATTATTTTAAAAATTTAAAAATCCAGTGGCACCTTAGAAACCACAAAGCCTAGGACTTGCTGATCAGAAGGTCGGCGGTTGAATCCCTGCAACGGGGTGAGCTCCCGTTGCTCGGTCCCTGCTCCTGCCAACCTAGCAGTTCAAAAGCACACCAAAGTGCAAGTAGATAAATAGGTACTGCTCCGGCAGGAAGGTAAACGGCGTTTCCGTGCGCTGCTCTGGTTCACCAGAAGCGGCTTAGTCATGCTAGCCACATGACCTGGAAGCTGTATACCTGCTCCTTCAGCCAGTAAAGCGAGATGAGCGCCGCAACCCCAGAGTCGGCCACGACTGGACCTAATGGTCAGGGGTCCCTTTACCTTTACCTATTCTGCTTTGGTCAGACCACACCTCGAATACTGTGTCCAGTTCTGGGCACCACAATTTAAGAAGGATGTTGACAAGCATGAGGAGGGCAGAGGAGGGCAACCAAGATGATCAAGGTCTGGAAACCAAGCCTTATAATGAGGCATCAGGCATAAGCCTGCATTTTATTAATGTTTGATCAGGACTTGTATATTAAAGAGAGAGCTTAAATTTTCAAAAGTTTCAAGCCAGGCAGAAGACCAGCAGTTTACAACCTTGGTAATGTTTATCCTCCTAGACAAGGGCCCCTTTGATTGATAGCAGAAAACAATTCTCAAAGTCGTAAAAGCTGGAATTACAGACTGAGTGAGGACACTGACCCTATATGTTACAGAAGATAAAAAAGGCAGAAATAAATAATTAGGAATGAGTAAATAGTAAAATAATGCCAATGTGCCTCCCAGTAAAATGAGCCAGATCTTCTTTCCAAGGTTAAAGACCAAATGGAGAAGCATCTAGCTGGCAAGTCTTTTTTTAAAGCTGTTTCTTTCTTAAACTGAAGAGAGTTAAAGGGCAATAAATGTTGGGAAGAGCTAATGGGAAAAGCAGCTGGCTGAAGGAGGGGTTGCAAACTGGAGAGGCTTCTTTTGAAGCTGTTTTTTACTGAGTTCCTTTTTACTTTACAAAGGCCTTATTCCTTTTAAAAGGCTACCTATGTTATGTATTAAATATATTGTCTTAAATGTAATTATGCAAAGGATTTAAGAAATGCTAGATTTCATATAGTTGTAAGAGTTAAATTAAGTCAGCCACCAGCCTAGCCCTGCCAGACAGGAAGACGCCATCCGAGCAGTCCTGATATATTAGTTGTCAGACATTTGTTTAGAAACCTTCAAATGAAGGAGATCTTTCAATGTTGATGTGAAACTCAAGATCCTTGACATATGTTTAAGATAAAAATTTAAGATTAACCATTTGTTTTAGAAGGCAATAGGGCAAGGAGGGCAAGAGGTGAGCTGGTAATTAAGATGCCTTGTTGAGACACATGTAAGATATATTACTACTTATTTGTCATTTATAGATGTAACAATATATAGCTCTTTGTGTTCCATATAAGGACAGGAGGATATGGGTGTATCTTCTAGGATTGGTTCTAGCAATCAGCCAATAGGAAATTCAACCAGGCTGATTGGACAGAGGTAGCCACAGGAGGAGCAAAGGGGGCTGGATTAAGGGAATATAAGTGCTGGCCATAATGGCAGGAGGCCAGGCCAGAGCTTGGTAACCATATACCACTGTGCCTCTCATTTATTTGTCTGACAAATAAATAATTATTTTAATTTCTCTATTGCTGCGTTGAATATTTCATTCCAGCTAAGCGTTAACCACAAGCAGGGTGCTACAATGAGGAATGATTGAGGGAGCTGGGTATGTTTAGCTTGGAAAAGAGGAGACTGAGAGGAGATATGACAGCCATCTTCTTCTTTTTTATAAAATTTTTATTAGTTTTTCACAATTTTTATAAACACAAACACCACACAATACAAACAAACAAACAAACACACAAACAAACAAACATGTATAATTTCAAATCCTTTTTTTAAAAACCTTACTTCACCGACTTCCCCATACCTCCCCTTTCTGCATCCCAATTTCCAAATTTGTTTCAGCAAATCCTGCCCCTTGGTTTTATCAGATTTTCCCTTATTCTTTTCTTTTACTTAATCTTTTACAGCTGTAATCCCCTTTTTCTAAAACCTCAACATTTTAGCATTCATTAATTTTACAATGTTTCTTAAGATAAATTTTAAATTTCTTCCAGTCTTTATCCGCTGTCTCTTTCCCCTGGTCACGGATTCTGCCGGTCATTTCAGCCAGTCCCATGTAGTCTATCACCTTCATCTGCCATTCTTCCAGAGTGGGTAGATCTTGTGTCTTCCAATACTTTGCGATTAGTATTCTTGCTGCTGTTGTAGCATACATAAAAAAAGTTCTATCTTTTTTTGGCACCAATTGGCCGACAATGCCCAAGAGAAAGGCCTCTGGTTTCTTAGGGAAAGTACATTTAAGTACCTTTTTCATTTCATTATATATCATTTCCCAGAAAGCCTTAATCTTCGGGCACGTCCACCAAAGGTGGTAAAAAGTACCTTCAGTTTCTTTACATTCCCAACACTTATTATCAGGCAAATGGTAAATTTTTGCTAGCTTGACTGGGGTCATCTACCACCTATAGATCATTTTCATAATATTTTCCTTTAAGGCATTACATGCCGTAAATTTTATACCGGTGGTCCACAACTGTTCCCAGTCAGCAAACATGATGTTATGACCAATGTCCTGTGCCCACTTAATCATAGCTGATTGAACTGTTTCATCTTGTGTATTTCATTTCAGCAACAAGTTATACATTCTTGACAAATTCTTAGCGTTGGGTTCTAACAGTTCTGTTTCTAGTTTTGATTTCTCCACCTGGAAGCCAATTTTCCTGTCCTGTTTATAAACCTCCATTATTTGATAGTAATGGAGCCAGTCTCGTACTTTAGACTTCAATTTCTCATAACTCTGTAGTTTCAATTTATCGCCCTCTTGTTCCAAAATTTCCCAATATTTTGGCCATTTGGCCTCCATATTGAGTTTTTTCACGGCTTTAGCCTCCATTGGCGACAGCCACCTTGGGGTTTTATTTTCCAACAAATCTTTATATCTGATCCAGACATTATATAATGCTTTCCTAACAATGTGGTTTTTAAAAGCTTTATGCGCCTGGGCCATGTCCGCTTGGGGAGGGGTGGGGGGGGGGGTAGAAAGCGAAACCCCCCCAGGGTTAAAACCTTATCATACCATAGACATGCATGCCATCCAAATACATTATTGAAACCTTCCAAGTCCAAGATATCTGTATTCTCGAGGAGTAGCCACTCTTTCATCCAGCAAAAAGCTGCTGATTCGTAGTACAGTTTTAAGTCCAGCAGGGCAAATCCCCCTCTTTCCTTTGCATCCGTTAAAATTTTAAACTTTATTCTGGGTTTTTTGCCCTGCCAGACAAATTTCGAAATGTCTTTCTGCCACCTCTTGAAACAGTCCATCTTGTCAAGAATTTGCAATGCTTGAAACAAAAATAACATTCTAGGCAGTACATTCATCTTAATAACTGCAATTCGGCCTAACAAGGAAAGCTTCAAATTTGACCATATTTCTAGATCCTTTTTAGATTTCTGTCCAGCATTTCTCATAATTGTCTTTAAACAAATTCACATTCTTAGCTGTCATATTAACCCCCAAGTATTTCACCTTCTTAACCACTGTCAAACCTGTTTCATTCTGGAACCTCTCCCTTTCCATAACTGTTAAATTTTTCTCCAAAACTTTAGTTTTTTGTTTATTCAACTTAAATCCTGCAACTTGACCAAATTCTTGAATTAGCTCTAAAACCCTTTTCGTGCTAGTGTCTGGCTCTTGTAAAGTAAGTACTAAGTCATCTGCAAAAGCCCTTAACTTATACTGTTTGGCTCCGACCTGAACCCCTTTAAGCCAGCTGGTCACTTCTAATCATGTTTAGCAAAACCTCCAGGACTGATATAAAAAGTAGTGGGGAAATTGGGCACCCCTGTCGTCCCTTTTTCTATTTTAAATTCTTCCGTTATCACATTATTTACAATTAGTTTAGCCTTTTGTTCTGAATATATTGCACCCATACCATTCTCAAATCCTTGCCCTACCACCATCCCATGTAGATTCTTCTTCATAAAACTCCAAGAAATGTTGTCAAAGTCTTTCTCCGCGTCCACAAATATCAGAACTGCTTTAGTGTTTATATTCACCTCTAATAATTCCAAAATGTCTATTATGTTCCTCACATTGTCTGACAAGTGTCTTCTTGGGAGAAAACCTGCTTGGTCCTTATGAATATCTTCCACCAATACTTTTTTCAATCTTTTTTGCCAAAATGTCTGCAAAAATTTTGTAATCCACATTAAGTAATGATATAGGGCGGTAGTTCTTAAGCTGAGTCTTTTCAGTCTCTGTTTTCGGTATGAGTGTAATATATGCTTCTTTCCACGATTCTGGTGCCCTTTTCCCCTCCAAAATTTCATTGCAGACTTCCTTCAAAGGTTGTAACAGCCACTCCTTCAAAGCTTTGTAGTATCTGGAAGTCAACCAATCTGGTCCTGGAGATTTGCCCAGTTGCATGTTTTGAATGGCACCTTCTATCTCTTGTTCAGTTATTTTCTGATTCAGGTCTATTTTACTTTGATGAGAGATTTTTTGTAAACCAAATTTCTTGAGAAACTCATCTATGTCCCTTTCATTCTGTGGCCCTTGTGAATATAATTTTTTAAAATAACTCTGGAAACAGTTTCTAATCTCATTTGGCTTATAAATGTTCTTTCCTTCCACCTCTAGGCTTGTAACCGTATTTAGTTTTTGCCTTTTCTTCAATTGCCAAGCCAGAAGTTTACCACATTTATCCGCAGATTCAAATGTCTTTTGTCTCATTTGCTTAATCTTCCATTCTATTTTTGGTTCATCAATTCCATGTATTGTGTCTGATGTAACTTAATTTCTGATATGACAGCCATCTTCAAATATCCTGCATATGTCACATGAAAGAGAGAACAAGCTTGCTTTCTCCTGCTCTGGAGGGTAGGACGTGAACCAATGGCTTCAAGGTACAAGAAAGGAGATTCTGACTAAATAACTTTATCAGGAATAACTTTCAGACAGTAAGAGTTGGTTGAGAGTGGAACAGACTCCCACAAAAGGTGTTAAATACTCCTTCATTGGAGGTTTTTAAGCAGAGGTTGGGTGGCTATATGTCAAGATAACTTAGCTGAGATTCCTGCACTGCAGGGGGCTGGACTAGATGACCCTCAGGTTTCTTTGAACTCTACAGTTCTATGATTCTACTGACAAACAGCACCTCTTTCCTGTCTCGACTGAGCCTTCTGCCCACCCAGTCCTTCAGCGACTCCAGACAATCAATAGTTAAAAGCTTATGCAGCCTCCTTGGCATTGCTTGAGAAGGAGAGAGAGAGAGAGAGAGAGAGAGAGAGAGAGAGAGAGAGAGAGAGACCTGCCCCCCCCCCGCCGCCCAGCTCTGAATGGGAACTATAACTTAAGACAGTTAAACACACCAATAGTCTGCTCTACTGCATCAGGGGGGTGGGGGAGGAAGAGATTTTGCTGTGAGGACAGTTAAGGCAGAAGCTGCAGCTATTAAGCATCTCTATGGTTACTGGTATAGGAAAAAAACCACCCTTTTTAAAAACAAAATGAGCTACGGGGGAGAGGAGCAAAGGATGACTTCAGCTAGTACAGTCACCCTCAGCAGGTATGGGGGGAGGAAGCACAAATAAAATTCAGGAGCTTTAGAAAAAAAATCATTCTGGAAATTTTTCCAGTAGAATGGAAACAACAGTAGACTGCTGTTCTTCCCCTTCTAATGTTTCCTTACAGAGAGCCAACATGGAAGTATCTCATCAGCCCATCTCATTTTGGCAGTACGTCTGTTCATGCTCTTCAGAATTGGATTGCCTGTTTGCTTTGAACTTGACTGAACCTCCCAGATTGTGTTGTATTGTCAGCACATTGCATCATCTTGCTCATACCCATGCAGCCCCTTTTCTTAGCTACTGACGGAGCAAAGAGCATCTGTCTTTCTGTGAATCTGAGGGCTCTCTGGTATTAACGCCATCCACAAATGCCTTAGCTTTAAATATATATTGTTTCTTTTTTCCACACAACTTGGGACAGTGAGTGGTCTCTTTTTTTTAACCTGCTTACATTAAAGTTGAGATAAGTAGATATTGTGGATTAACTGATACACCAGCGTTAGCAAAAACAAAAAATACTTGTATACTGGTGATACAAGGGACAAGTGCAGCAGTCAAACTCCCTGGATCTTGGGTCATGCTATGCGCATGAAAGACCATATGCCTTGAAGTGTTAGTTAATTTGTCACCATACGTTTAATTTATTTAAGAGTAATAAAAAAAATTTGCACTAACAAGTAACCTTGCCATTCTGTTCACGAATTTCATGTTCTTCCCAGCTGTGGGTCCTATCCAGCAATGCTGTTCCAGAGAGCATCACCTCAATTTCCCCCTCACTTTTGTATCTCAGTTGCCCTCTTGTATGGGACGTTTAGTTGGCAGGAGCTGGCTATCCTGAGCAGGGTGTGTTTATAGAACCAGTTGTCATGGAAAAGAGAGCATCCTGGCCCTCTGTGCTTTGAGCTATGAAAACATTGGGATGCACAAATGGCAAAATTTTCCACAGCCTCATTCAATCAGCACAACACCCTGCCATAAATGATAATTCTAAGCCCTATCCATTCTGAAGGAAATCAGCCCTGAGTGCTCACTGGAAGGACAGATCGTGAAGCTGAGGCTCCAAGACTTTGGCCACCTCATGAGAAGAGAAGACTCCCTGGAAAAGACCTTGATGTTGGGAAAGATGGCGGGCACAAGGAGAAGGGGATGGCAGAGGACAAAGTGGTTGGACAGTGTTCTTGAAGCTACCAGCATGAATTTGACCACACTGCGGAAGTCAGTGGAAGACAGGAGTGCCTGGCGTGCTCTGGTCCATGGGGTCACGAAGAGGCGGACACGACTAAACGACTAAACAACAAAAGCCCTGAAATCTTGCCTCAAAACATACCCTTCCTGTATCTGGTACCTCTAGGCAGGACAGCAACAGATGAAGAGAGAAAGTCCTTTTCAGCTGCCACCTGATTCCCCCCCCCCCCATATAACTGGTCCGTGTCCTTTGTTGGGGGAAACCTCTGCCCATTCCCTGTCCCTCCTGAAGGTGTCAATCAAGATGCCCACTCCATCCCCTATTCTCCCCATTTCACCTTATCCTGGCACTGAGGATTTCATTCCCTCTTTCCCACTGATGCATTCTTGGGAGTTCATAAGAAAGGTTATGGTTTTTTGTTTTGTTAAAAAAAATCCTCTCTCTCTTCCTTCCACAGTGCTTTCAGCTTTCTCTCCCCCTTTCCCCTGTACATTGCATTACTGTGCAGCTGTTTTTGGCCCAGTGTCACCCCATCCTACTCTGGTACAGCTATCAAGGGTAGACTCGTAATTTGCCTTTTCAGGGTTGTGGAGAAAACCCGCTGAAATTTTCTCTGTTTCTCTCCCCCTGGTAGCTTAAAAGGGTGCTCCACAACCTAGACCAAGTTCCTAACCTTACCTATGCAGTGCACCTCATGTTTTGGTCAAATACGCTTCATTTCTGGGCATTTCTACCCTACTGACCAGGTCCACACAGGGAAAATGCTACCTTAACATCAGGCTTAAATTCACCCACCCTCCCCCAGTGATACAGGTTCCAGAAGGGCTTACTCCCTGAACACAGGAAAAAAAATAGGTCAGCTGCCAATGACAAATGTATTCAAGATACAAAATGCCACTCTTCAAGCAAAAGGTTTAATGCTCTTAACACAAGCAAAGTGGTGCCTATTTTGTATCTCTTATGAGATGATGAAGGAAGCAACTATACTAAATTAATAAAGATGTAAATTAGGTTACTTATGAGTAGCTAGTTTTGGTAATGAGCATATTTGTCCACTGGGAACAATGCTGAGAGACTCATTCAATTTGCATTAGGCCACTGTAACATTTTCTCTTAAATTACTTTTTAGCAAAAAGGGTTTATCTGCTTCTCATTCTTTCACAACTGGGGACATTTAAAAAGCATACACAGAAATGGTATTTGTACCCTCACTCTAGGCATATACTTAGAAGTTCCAATGCTTTCAAAGGAACTTTATTCTGAAGATGTACGTTTAAGATTGCATCAAGATTACATTTGGATAATTATTTACATCCAAAATCAGACAAATATATTTGAAGTGAGGAACCTGTCAATAAAGAAATGCACAGCTGTGAAGCCAAACCAACACATGCAGACTCTGAATGAGCGTACCTGAACTCAGATGATTGACTCAAATGAAATCTGCACTTGGGGGCTTTCGGAATAACTTTAGGGGGCAAGATATGTCTTAAGACATCTATTCCTTGCAAGCCTCTCAGCCATTATGCTAACAAAATATCATTCACGGGTAACAATTCATACAGGGGAACTGCTCTTCTTTGTGCTAAAGCACTAAGCTTTGTAATCTTTCATGACACTTTCAAGAGTGCATGCTCTTATTTTGTTGACACCAGAAGTCTGGGATCAGACTATAATAGGGGTAAGCAACTGAAAACCTGAAGGGTACATCCTGGCACAGAAGTTTCTAATGTGCGTGGGCAGAGTGGCAGATGTGACGGAAACACAGGGGGGCAGCATGTCCTGTTTTGCCACTTGAGGAAAACGGGAAGTGCCACTCTGCACAGCCACTGCTCCCACCACTACCTGCCTGCTCCTCTGCCACTGCTTGCTCTGCCGCCACAGGCCCTGCATCTGCCCAGCATTTGCCGCTGGCGGAGATGCAGATTTCAGGCAAGATCGCATCCATTTGTGGCGAGATCCCATTCAAATCACATAAGCACTTGTGTGCACTCCACAAGATCTCACGAGATCATCTCCCAAAATGGACACAATTATGCCTGAAATCATCAGTGTTTGTTTGCTTTTCTGTCTGAAGCCGTGGTCTCACCCTGCCGAATGGCTGGGCTGAAAACAGCAGCAGCTTTGAAATGGGAGGTCACTTTCAAACACCAACTCCACTTCCTTCTCAACAGGCCAACGGGGGGCGGGGGGCTTCCAAATAGGAAATTACATAAGATCCGCAGACCAGGGGCCTTATCCAGAAGAAAAACATACAAATGTGGTACAGGGACATGGTTACATATTCCTGAGCATCTCAGCTTGCAAGCTTTCCAATGGTTGTGTACAGCTGTGTTTTCTCCGCAACGAGCCCTTTGCTCTGTATGAGAAAAGCCCTTGCTGTTCTCTAGAATTAGAAAACCGAGAAGAAATTATGCAATCTAGTAAAAATAGAAAATAAGAAAAAATATTCAGATTTATTCCATTTGCACAATGAAGACAAGTCCCAGCATTCTGCATTTCGCTGTTCAGATTTAGACTGCAGAATTTTATTTTAAAGGAGCCTTCCTAGAATTACACATTCCGCTGCTACTTTCACTCACATTTTATTAATGGAAACACGGATTTGCCACTTTCACATACAATTTCTCTCTCCCTCCCGCTTGTTAAAGCCTGAATTGAGACAAAGCTTTGCACTGTGTGTTGCATTTTACATCAAAGGATATAATAAAATAGCCCTGCTGCTTGTCAGTTCCATTTATACAAAGTTATAATTATGTTTTATTAATCCCTTTGTTGAGTTTCACAAGTTATTTCTTTGAGACTCTAGCTATTTTAAATTTGTAAATAAAAAAAATTGATCTAAATGTTTGAAAGGAATGATTTTTGTTTATTTTAAGTTAGTTCCTAGGTCTCAGTTACGATACTTCATTTAAAGTTTAAACTGATTCGGGGTATTTATGGTTTTCCCCAAGGAAATCTGAACACAATTCTCTGAGAGAAGTAGTGACTTCTAACAAAGAATTCTCAGAATTTTCATGAAACTGCAATTTCCAGAATTCTTTAAGGGAATTCATGCTAGTTAACCACATGGATTGTCTGTGCAGGAAGGTAGTATATAAATTAGGCTTGTGTGTCCTCTGTGTTTGTGTAGTAATAATGAGGCAACTTCACATTGTCTACAGCAATGTCTACCTACATCATCAGTCCTGGCCGGACTGCTGAAGAGTTAGAACTGGTATAATACACAACTGAAGAACTCCAAGTGCGATAAAAGCCTCATTCATACAACTTGTTGTGTACATTTGTGTTCCACTATCCTCTTTTTCTGTCCGTTGGCTTGTAACTATTCACTTTCTTTCTTTGTTGTTCCCAACAGTCCTGTATGTGTACAAATTTTGGGGCTTTCTCTGTTAAACCACTCAGATGGTAGTGTTTTGAGGAGCCCCCTCAGTCTGGGACTGGCACAATATTAATACCTTTCTAACATACATATCATTAAGGAGTGAAAAGGATATTGTACTGAGAAGTGTGAAAGCAATATATATAAATATATATTAATGATATTTATTAGAATTTAAGACACAATAAAAGGTTACAAAGTTAAAAATAGAAAATAAAAAAGAATAACAATAATAATAAAAAAGAGATACAAAAATACAAAGACAAAATACATAAAAAGTAAAAAGAAAGTTAAAAAAAGAATCAATATTTTCATGTCTTATATTTCAGTTACTTGTTTCCTGACCTCCTCACACACCCCTTTTTTGTATTCCAGTTCAAATAGTTAATTCAGCAAATCCTTACCCTCTATCATTTATCTTTACTTAATATCTTAACCTATTTATAACTATAGATTTCCAACCATTGTCAATCCGTACTTACATATTCTTGTTAATCTTTTTACCAATACCACTTATTTTCAATACAACATCCCTTTAACATTCATTAATTTTACAGTATTTCTGCAAATAGTCTTTAAATTTCTTCCAGTCTTCCTCCACAACTCCTTCTCCCTGATCTCGGATTCTGCCGGTCATTTCTGCCAGTTCCATGTAGTCCATCACCTTCATCTGCCATTCTTCCAGTGTGGGTAAATCTTGTGTCTTCCAATACTTTGCAATCAATATTCTTGCTGCTGTTGTTGCATACATAAAAAAAGTTCTGTCCTTCTTTGGCACCAATTGGCCAACTATGCCCAAGAGGAAGGCCTCTGGTTTCTTCAGGAAGGTATATTTAAATACCTTTTTCATTTCATTATAGATCATCTCCCAGAAAGCCTCAATCTTTGGGCACGTCCACCAAAGGTGAAAGAATGTACCTTCAGTTTCTTTACATTTCTAACATTTATTATCAGGCAAATGATAGATTTTTGCAAGCTTGACTGGTGTCATGTACCATCTATATATCATTTTCATAATATTCTCTCTTAAGGCATTACATGCCGTAAATTTCATACCAGTGTTCCACAACTGTTCCCAGTCAGCGAACATAATGTTATGCCCAACATCTTGTGCCCATTTAATCATAGCAGATTTAACCGTTTCATCCTGAGTGTTCCATTTTAACAGCAAGTTATACATTCTTGAAAGTATCTTAGTTTTGGGATCTAACAATTCTGTTTCCAACTTTGATTTTTCCACCTGGAAGCCAATTTTTTTATCCAAATTATATACCTCTCTTATTTGGTAATAATGAAGCCAATCTCGCACTCTATCTTTTAGTTTCTCAAAACTCTGCAATTTCAATTTGTTTCCTTCTTGCTCCAAAATTTCCCAACATTTCGGCCACTTGGCCTCCATATTGAGCTTTTTCTGAGCCTTCTCCTCCATTGGTGACAACCACCTTGGGGTTTTATTTTCAAGTAAGTCTTTATATCTTGTCCAGACATTAAACAGTGCTTTCCTGACAATATGGTTTTTAAATGCTTTATGTGCTTTAACCTTGTCGTACCACAAGTATGCATGCCACCCAAAAACATTATTAAAACCTTCTAAATCCAAAATGTCTGTGTTCTCAAGAAGCAGCCAGTCCTTCAACCAGCAGAAAGCTGCTGATTCATAATATAGTTTAAGGTCTGGCAGGGCAAACCCCCCTCTTTCTTTTGCATCGGTTAATATTTTAAATTTTATTCTGGGCTTCTTGCCCTGCCAGACAAATCTAGAAATGTCTCTCTGCCACTTCTTGAAACAGTCCATCTTGTCTAGAATTTGTAATGATTGGAACAAAAACAACATTCTTGGCAATACATTCATCTTTATAACAGCAATTCGACCCAACAAGGAAAGCTTCAAATTTGACCATATTTCTAAATCCTTTTTAACCTCCGACCAGCATTTTTCATAATTGTCTTTAAATAAGTTCCCATTTTTAGCTGTCATATTAATCCCCAAATATTTCACCTTCTTAACCACTGTTAAACCTGTCTCATTCTGAAATCTCTCTTTCTCAGTCATTGTTAGATTTTTCTCAAGGACTTTAGTTTTTAACTTATTCAACTTAAATCCTGCCACATGGCCAAACTCTTGAATCAGTTCTAATACTCTTTTAGTACTAGATTCTGGCTCCTGTAATGCCAATACTAAGTCGTCTGCAAAGGCTTTCAATTTGTATTGTTTAGCTCCAACCATTATGCCTTTGATCAAATGGTCCCTTCTAATCATATTTAGCAGAACCTCCAGGACCGAAATAAAAAGTAATGGGGAAATTGGGCAGCCTTGTCGTGTCCCTTTCTCTATCTTAAATTCCTCCGTCAAAACATTGTTAACTATTAGTTTAGCCTTTTATTCTAAATAAATTGCACTTATACCATTTTCAAACTCTTGACCGACCCCCATCCCCTGAAGATTTTTATTCATAAAACTCCAAGAAATATTATCAAAAGCTTTCTCGGCGTCCACAAAGATTAAAACTGCTTTAGTATTAATGTCCTCTTGCAACTTCTCCAAAATGTTAGTTATATTCCTCGTGTTATCAGACAAGTGTCTGCCTGGGAGAAAGCCAGCTTGGTCCTTGTGTATCTCTTCCCCTAGTACTTTTTTTAACCTTTTAGCCAAAATGTCAGCAAATATTTTGTAATCCACATTTAGCAGGGATATGGGTCGGTAGTTCTTAAGTTGTGTCTTTTCTGATTCAGTTTTTGGTATAAGTGTAATGTATGCTTCTTTCCACGACTCTGGCGCTTTCCCCCCCTCCAAAATTTCATTGCAAACCTCCTTTAGTGGTTGAATTATCCAGTCCTTCAAAGTCCTATAGTATTTTGAGGTTAAGCCATCCAGCCCTGGAGATTTTACCAATTGCATATTCTGAATGGCACCTTCTACGTCCTGTTCCGTAATTTTATGATTCAACATTATCTTATTTTCTTGAGAGATTTTTTGCAGTCCGTTTGTTTTCAAGAACTGGTCTATATCAAACTCTTTTGGGGGCCCTTGTGTATATAATTGTTTAAAATACCTCTGGAAGCATTTTCTAATTTCCACTGGATTCTGAATGTTTTTTCCTTCCACTTCCAAGTTAGTAATGGTGTTAAGTTTTTGTCTTTTCTTCATCTGCCAGGCCAACAGTTTCCCACATTTATTTGCCGATTCAAAAGTCCTTTGTCTCATTTGTTTAATTTTCCATTCAATTTCCTGATTCATCATCTTCATATATTGCACTTGGTGTAATTTTATTTCTCTCAGAATCTCTTGTGAATTGGGTTTCACTCTCAATTTCTTCTCACCCTCTTTTATTTTTTCCAGAATTTTTTCCTTCTTCTCATTTTGAGTTCTCTTCTTTAATGAATTCTGTTGAATCAGAAACCCCCTCATAACTGCTTTACCTGCATCCCAAATTACTCTTTTTTCCACAGTAGTTTTCAAATTTATCTCAAAATAGTCTCTCAGAGTTTTTTGGCCCTTCTTAATCACCTCTTGGTCTCTAAACAAGGTGTCATTCATCCTCCATCTAAAGGAACCAGTTGGTGTTAATTTCATCTCCATTTTCACGGCATTATGGTCGGAGCACGTTTTAGGGCAGATCTCAACCTTCCTAATCTTAGGTGCAAGTCCTCTAGTTATCCAAATTTGGTCAATTCTTGTCCATGTCTTTTGAGCTTCAGAAAAGAAGGTTCCCTCTCTGCCCAGGGGATTCCTAATTCTCCAAATGTCAATCAAATCCATATTGTCAGTCAATTCAAAAAAGGTTTTTGGTAGTCTACCATCTTTAGTAACTACCTGTCTCTGCGACTTATCCATGTTTGTGGATACCACTCCATTCATGTCTCCCATCAAAATAATGTTATAGTCCATATAGTCCAACAAAGTCTCATGTAACTTTTTATAAAATTCAGATTTCCCTTCATTCGGTGCATATAGTCCAATTATCAGAAATTTTTCTCCTTGTGTTTGAATTTCAATTGCGATAAATCTTCCTTGATCATCTTTAAAAACAAATTTCGGTGATAGGCTCTCTTTTGCATAAATGACTACTCCTCGCTTTTTAACCTTGTCTGATGAAATAAATTCTTGGCCCAGTCTCTTATTAATCAGTATTTTCCTATGTAGCCTTATCACATGTGTTTCCTGCAAACAAATTAAGTCCAATTGTTCCTTTTTCAATAAATGAAAAACTTTCTTCCTTTTCTCCGGGGAATTCAGTCCATGAATGCTCCAGCTTAATAGTTGCAGAGACATGATGTATTTAAATTATTTTTCCTCCAACTGCTCCCAATAAGTCCTCTTGTCCTGACGGTGGTATCACTTTCTGTAATTTGTCCAATCCCAAAGGTGGTAGTGCTTTGCCTGATATTCCTGGTCGTAAGGCTCCTGGCTCTCCTTCCACTCCTTTTTGCAGGTCTTCTTCGTGATCTCTCAGAAATTTTTCTTTCTCCTCCACTGATCTCCACTGATTTTAAACTTTTTACCCTTAAAGGTAAAAGATAGGCCTTGAGGGAATTCCCACCTAAAGATGATTCTATTGCCTTTCAGCAGGGTCACCAGATCTCCATAGTTGGACCTAAGGTCCAAAAGATGTTTCGGAATATCCTTAAATATATCCACTCTTGATTCTTGTATTGTCAAAGTATTCTGGTAATGCAGGTTCAATATTTTATCTCTCTCCTCTTTTGATCGAAGGGTGATCAAACAGTCTCTCACCCTGTTCTTTCTCCCTCCTCTTCCAAGTCTGAAAGCATTTAGTATCTTAAAGTCTTGCTTATCATCCAGTTTCCAAAAATCTGCAAATTCCTGTGTCAAAAAGTCACTTAAATTCTCTTTCTCCAGTTCAGGTACCGCCCTGACCCTCAAACTGGTCTGCTTCTCCTTCAGTTCAATCATAGACAAAAGTGCCTGGTAGGCCCCAAGCTGTGACTGATGGTCCCCAAGCTGTTTATTTATCGGAATTATCTTTTCTTCTACTGCCACTGCTTTCTCTTTTGCTTCCTGAGCTATCTTTTGATTTGATGCTGATTCCTGCAGCAGTTTTTCAATTGATTCTGTATTTAAATTCACCTTCTGGCTCAAATTGTTAATGCTTGTAGTGTTTTGGTCAATTTTATTTGTTGCTTCTGTAACTTGTTTACTTAATTTATCCAAAGTTTCGTAAATCTTACTTAGAACTAAAGTAAATCCCTCTTCTGATATCATCCCTTTCGCCCCAGCTTGTGCTGGGTCTTCCCCTTGTGGTACTGGAGGACCAGATGCAGAAGCTCTGTGTTGCTGCAGTATTGCACTGGTCTGTTGGTGTCTAACCTTGGCAGATCTTGTTGTCTTTTCATCCATAACACTTTATCTGCAAGTCAAGGTCACTCCCAGTCAAACTTATTTTGCAGAGAAGCTTTCTCAGGCTAGTCAGAAATGGAAAATTCCCCAACCAGTTGTAACAGTTTCAATAAGCCTCTAGGGGGACACAGTAACAGTCAGTAATAATGCAACAGAATGTCTTGCCAACTTTTCAACAGCCCCTTCGACAGAATCAATAACAGCTTCAACAGTTTCAAAGTATCTCACTTGTTAAATTAACTATCAGCAAGATACATTGTCCATAAAGCGTGCGACTCTCAATACAACAGTTCTGTAATCTTGGCAGTCCGTTCTCAAGGATTGAGTGTTAGTTTTATATCTCCAATTTTGTCCTCTCTTCTTTCTCCTTTTTTTAATATAAGCAGAAAATACTTTCCCTCCCTCTCCTTCAGGGAGGGAATTCCTTTAGTTTGACGTTTGGATTTTGAGTCTTTTTAACACACCTCACCCGGTGTTAGCTTGAACAGTCTTTGCTTTGATCTTTATACAAACGGAAGGTGGACTTCCTGTTTACACCTTTCCGCTTCAGTGCCAAATTTTGCCTTATTTTCCCTTTAATTTCCAATCTTAAATCTTGACCTACTCACGGGTTGTTGTTTAGCTACCGAATTGTCACAGGAAAAAAGGTCAGCGCTCTCCGGCAACAGCTGCGCGGCTTCACTCCACGGAAGTAGCGATCAACTCTCAGAACCGCACCATCCCCTGTTCCGCTCCGGAGCCCCTCGTGGGGTTCCCTTGCAAGTTGGGGGGGCGCTTTAGGTGCCCGCCGAGTCCCACGGTCACAGGCTTTGTCCGCCTGTGATTTTCGATAGGGTCCCCCGCTTCGCCGTAGCGGCAAGACCCGATTTCCGCAGAGCTTCTCCCTCCGAACTAGAAGGAGACCGCCATTGCTGATGGCGCCGCCTCCGGAAGTGTGAAAGCAATATAATTATGTTGCTGTAGCAGGGAAGGAGCTATACTCAGGGGTGCCAGAAGAAAATAGGAGCTTACACTTTGCAAGGGAGACTATTTCCAAGAGTAAGCCCCACTCACTACAGCTTCAGCTACTAGTTGTGGTGTAAAGAAATATACTTGTTAAAGGATAGTCCATGTAGTCAAGCCTAGGCATTCAAAATAGGTTATTTAGCTCCAAGTATTACCACATGCCATGCTGGCTCTCTATTAATAGTTTCAAACAAAGGGCTCTATTGTAACGAAAGCTAAAATGGCCTTTACTCTTTTTAAAGAGTTTATAAATGATTAATCACTTAATATTTTAAATAGGATAAAATAGAGTATAGCTTTCATAAAATACAGCAGGACGGCTAGCATAGTCACTAAATTTGGTGGCCTCTGCTAAGTTCTCTGGATAATATAAAGATCTTACACAGATGGAACGAATCCCAGTTCTATCAACAACATAGTTTTATCAATTACATCTATTATCATGTGAAGGGAGGGCTGGCAGTTTTTTTCCTTCCATCAATAAATGTAACAGCCTTGATTGCAGGTGTGCTGAATCCACCTACAGTGCAGCAAGAAACTCTAATTTCAATTGGCTGAGCTGCTGTGATGGAATGGACTGTTCTGTTTCTCAGAAAACTATTCTGTAGGGCTAAGACTGTGTACTGTGGGCAGCAAGCCAGAAGGCAAACAAGCTGGGGGCTGGGGGGGGCAAGACAAGAGGGCACAGCATTGCTAGGTCTATTCTAGACCCTGGCAGAGGAATTCTACCTGTATGGATTGTCACCGCAGCACTTTGACAGCTGGGTAATCTAAAAGAAGGCAATGAGGGCGGAAAAGAAAGTCCTTTGGGTGTAGGGTTGTAGTTTAGACCAGCAAGGGACTGGACCCAAATTCATGAGTTTTGAAGCAGGAAATATCTGAGCAGAGATTCACAAAAACAACAAGACCATTGAACATTCCTGGCTTGACGCCTTAATCTTTTGGAAAAAGTATTTCCAGAGATATTTCCAGCACACTGAACAGAAAGCTTCTTTATTTCGTAGCTCTTTTCAAAGACTCCAATGAAAGCTGATAAGGGATTGATAAGGTATTGTTGGCCATAAATACTGAATAGTCACAGCCTGTAAATGCTGGGTAGAAAACTATCAAAATGTTTCGATTTTAGAACAAAATAATAAGAAGGCTGCCTCAAAAAGGGCATGTAGATTCTAGCCCAAAAATGGAAACAAGAAGAATTACCGTCAATGGAAGAATGGAGAATGAAGTTAATGGAATACGCAGAACTTGATAAATTAACAGGAAGGATCCGAGGCCTACGAGACCACAGATTCACTGAAGACTGGAGTAAATTTGTAGACTATTTGAAAAGTATTTGCGATGAACAATTAACGTTTGTAGGTTTGCAAGAGGCTCTGTGAAAATAATATTAGAAATATTGTAAAAAAGGGAATAAGAGGGAGGAGGTTTTTAACAAAAGACAATATTAGATTAAGAAATGTGGAAGAAGGATTAAAACGGAGGATTTGCAGAAGAGCTGAGGGAAGTCCAAAAAATGTATCTGTGAAAAATTGTGTTATGTGTTTTTATATTTTTGTATTGCAAAATGAATAAAAATAATTTATTTTTAAAAAGGGCATGTAGAGATTATGCTTTGTGTATGCTACATGCAGTACAGCACATAGCTGCTGTGGGTAACACTATTTAATCTACAGGTAATTGGGTTTTTCAAATTACGCTGATATTCTAGAGACAATATAATCATCATCATAAAGATGCCTAGGGGTTGTCCAATAGCACGGGAAGCCCCACCAAACATTCAGTGGTGGCTTTTACCATCAAAATGATTCAACTAAGTGATCACAAGTGATCACAAATCTCTCAACATTTTAGAGGTTAAGTGTTTTACAAGTGGAGCTTACTTTATTTTAAGCATTTATAGCTATTGAACAGTAGGCCTCTGTTCATCTACAATTTGCTGCTTGGAGTATCTTTTTTTCTGAATTTTACCCATTCTAAGCCGTTGAGTACAGGGAGAGCTAGATAACACATAAATAAATAAATAAATAAATAAATAACAACATTTGAACTTTCTGCTGCAAACTTGCATTTCCCATAACAATTTCTTCAACAACTGCACCATGCACAAGTTTTTGCTCACCAGAAACTGAGAGGTACATTGAACACTTTCCTGTCTTCAATGGCAGAGAGAGCAACAGCACGGGCAGTCAGAGTCAATGACAGGCAGAATCGCTGGCAGATGGAGCCAGCTAGTTGTAGGTTAGTCTCCATCCTCCTCCCTGCTGAGCTCTACAAGGGCAAAAGAACTGAGACTTCACCAGCAGGGCAGGTTGTCTAAGAAGACAGGCAAGTGGGGCTGGCAGAATAGGTTGGTGGGACACTGTTCTGTTTGCCCTCATGGAGCAGCCTCCACTGGCTGAATAGGATATAAGAAGCATATGGGTGTGACTAAAACACCCAGGGATTTCATATCCTAATAAACAAGAATTTGTTTGGATTAGCACTGACTCCCCTGTGTTCCCACATGATATACTGGAAGTGCAAGTTATTCACCCATCTGCCTGAAAGTAATGTTCAAAGGCATCCTCAATTCAAAGATGTTAATGAGTAGTTAAGAAGATGAAATGATGAGTGGAAACTTAAAGTAATGTAATGGAAAATGACAAGGAGGAAGGGAGGGCACTCTGGCTGCATAGCAAGGTAATATTCCTGTGTTGACTTGTGAAATTATCTCTCCAGGGCAGTAGAGGAAAGACTGGGGTTTTTATGAGAGCAATGGTCAATATATTTTAAAAAAAACAAAACAAAAAACAAAAAAACAAAGCAAAAAGAATTGAGCACCCGAACTAATAGCTTCTTCTGTCTTCAGTTTTAATGGTTTTGTACCTCACTTTATCACAACAGAGAATTTAGCACTGAACCATTTCAGAAGGTGTTAGAGGCTTCTTAACTCATGCCGGCGTTTTGTTCCAGATGAAAAAAGTATAATATATGGATGTGAAGTGCTAGGATTGCAACTAATTTCCATTCTGGAATGTGAGAAGGAACGCAGGGGGAGGAGACAGCAATAACATGGTATACATCCCTCATTTTGAATGTCTGGATTATAATTATATTTTTAGGAAAAAAACATTATTGATGAGTGCCCTCTGCAGTTTCAATTCAGAGAAACTGTCTTAAACCAATGTAGAAAACTTCCCATTATGGACAAGCCAAGAGAAACTTTTTTTTGTCTTCTCAGATTTGAAAGAATATGATAATCTGAAAAATATCTGACATTTTTGCTTCTATTTTCTACCTGGAAGCTGAACTGTTGCCTTAAGAACACATAAAAAAAACCTTGTACAAAATCTGACTCAGCAACTTAAGTAAAAAATGGTGAAGACCCATCCGTATCACAACTGATTCTGGCATTCCAACAACCTTATGTATTGAGCTGGAATCCCAAGACCCCAAGTTGTGTAGTATCAAGGGATAAGTCCAATGTGGAAAAGGCCAAACAGTCTGCTGATTCCAAGGACAAGAAAGAAGCCTTGAGAGGTTGCTAACACTGCAGTCCATTAAATACATAAAAACATAAAACATTATTTCTAATGCGTTGAACACTCACAGCTGTACCCTATATCAGTGGTTTTCAACCAGTGTACCGCGGCACCCTGGGGTGCCTTGAATGATATTGAGGGGTGCCGCAGGCAACAATGGCCTCTGTCCCCCTCGAGTCTCTGCCTCCCAAAGGCATGCACAGCTGTTTATTGCAGCAGCCCTGGCTACAAGCTACCCAGCTTCTGGGGCTGGTCAGAGGGTGCTGGTTGCCAGGAGCTGAGGTGGCCTTGAGTAAGCAAGCAAGCAAGCAGGCGAGGGAGCCCAGCCAGCTAGTCCACCAGTCCTTGCTGTTGGGAATGGACAGACAAGTGAGGAGGCACCTCTCTTTGGGGTGGGTGGGGGCACCTCAGAGACCAGGGGCGGCAATAGTGGGTGCCTGGAGGACTCCTAAGGAGAGGGGAGAGGAGAGGAAGCTGAGGGAACCTACCACAAGGGAGGGTGTTCAAAAAAGGGTGAGAGGCTGCCAGCTCTGCAGGCACCACAGGGGTGCCACAGAAAGAATGTAGTTGGTCAAGGAAGACTTGGACTCAAAAAGGTTGAAAACCTCAGTCCTATATGGTAGAATACCAAGATGTTTTCATTCTTACAAGCTGATTGAAACCATTTTAAGAACCAATGGTTGCATCACATCAAAAGTCCTCTACCTTCCTGCCAGAAAAACAACCTGTCAGAAGAATAGCATTTGAGCCGCAATGGGTCAGTGTGTCTGGCTATTAACCAGAAGGTTGGTGGTTTGATCCCACAAGGGGACATCTGTGGGCAGGATTCCTGCACTGTAGGGAGTTGGAGGAGATGACCCTCAGGATCCCTTCCAACTCTACAATTCTATGATCCTACTTCCCATTGGGGGGGGGTGGCTGGCTACCTCAAATTGAAGGCTGAAAACTGGAGGCTAGGGCTGGATCTATACAGATATTTCTAAAATGCTATGGAAAAAAATGCTGGGGGGGGGGGGAGAAAGGCTCCCAAGGCAATCTGCCATTGGCTTTGGATTCTGCTCTACAGCACCATCTGGTGTTAGATTTTTATAACACTTTTTAACATTATAATTTGACCAGTGTAGCTGAGTCCATCACTCACAAACTAGGCTCTTTATTTATAGGACCTTGCCCTATGCCTGGATATTTGACAGCTTTCAGATCAACATCAACATGTACTTTTTCCCCCTCGGGAAGGAAGGTGGCAAGGAACATTGGGGCCTAAGAGCAACAAAGGATCAAAATTACAAATGTATATGCATTTTGTAGAAGAAGAAGAAGAGAAGAGTTTGGATTTGATATCCCGCCTTTCACTCCCCTTCAGGAGTCTCCAAGCGGCTCACATTCTCCTTTCCCTTCCTCCCCCACAACAAACCCTCTGTGAGGTGAGTGGGGCTGAGAGACTTCACAGAAGTGTGACTGGCCCAAGGTCACCCAGCAGCTGCAGGTGGAGGAGCGGAGACACGAACCCGGTTTCCCAGATTACGTGACTACCGCTCTTAACCACTACACCACACTTGTACAGTTTAATGCTGAAATTCTCACTTTGGAAAAAGGGACACAGGATGATAGGCTAACGCTCCAGCCATAGCTTGTGTGTTGGCAACCTGATGATTAGCTGATATTCCTTAAAGGGCTTGGATTGGGGCCTGGCTCTGACAAGTGATTCTTAAAGCCAAATCATGAAATTACTACCAAGAGTGTTTTTAGTGAGTTTGCTATGGAAACACCAATTCCTTGAGGTAAAAATCTAAAATCTGAAGTGGCTTCACATTTATAGCTGTGGGTAAAAATATAAATACAGGTCTGTACCGCTCTTAAATCCCAGCAGTTGCCATGTGTGTCAGAACAGTTGAGACACTATAACTGATGTGCCACAAAACAATATGAATTATTAAGGGACAGATACTCAATTTAAAATATATCTAACTCAGTCTCTGTGGAGTTCCTAAATCTCACATACTGTTTATATAGCACTTTAGGGTAGGAATAATTTCACATGCTTTATTTCAGTAATCTGACAGCAACCCCGCTGAGGGCATGCCCCCCACCCTCAAACAATGAACTGTTATACGGCAACAAGGAGCAAGTGCTGTGTCTCCCTTCCAAGCTTTTCCTGGAGCAGCACAATCAATGCCTTGTCAGTTTCACAAACCATGCAGAAGCAGATACTCTTGAGTTTGACCATTTGGCTTTGAATGATTCTCTGATTTATACGTTGCATAATCGGTGGTTCTTATTGGAATACCAAACTGCACTGCTGTGCTGAACCAAATAATGACTGGAGAAAAACAAGGAACAGTATTCATGAACTTTTTAACAATAATGATTTAGATTTAGATTTGGGTATTCAGCCTGCACGTAGAAAGCTAGATGCTGACCCAGCCTGCTCCCTAATGTTTTAGTTTCATACTCACCTGCAATATGAAGGAAATTAACCTGTGTTTGAATGGAACATGACATAGTTGAAGTAAAAATCCACTTAAATTTTAACTGTGACTTACAAAATCACAGCTTGGCACAGATGGGGAGGGGGGAATAAATAAATAAAATGAGAGTGGAGTGTGTATACTCTCAATTTACTTATTTCCCAACATACCCCCGCACAGCTGTTGTCGTGGGGTTACCTGGCTTTAGGCAGATGGTGCAAGAACTCTGAAAGCATCCCAGAGCCATCACACTACCTTCCCAAAGCCCATTCTGAGGGTTCCTGGCTCTACATGTTTTTGCATTTATGTGTGGACTGAACCCTCGCATAAGATGCGAGTTACCTGCATTTATTTTATGAGTTAATTGGCAGATTGATTACCACAATTATGACTTATCTATTAACCTTATCTGCTCTTTCCCTTGCAAGAATAGTTAGCGATTCTCCTCCCATCACCCTTTGGGAAACTAAGACTGAATGGGAAACTAAGCTCAACACCTTCATATAAGAACAAAAAATCTAAATGCAACATCCTGAAATGCAGCCTGAATTATGATGTTTACACACCACTTGTAATGTTACCATATATATTTGAATGTACAGGCCTGTTTTAGTTTTCTGGGGTCCATGTGTTGACATGGGCTAAGTAAGTACACTGTGTTGGGGAGAAAATATTGAACAAAAGCCCTTACATTTTGGCAAGCTAGAAAACACACCAATAAATCAAAATAAGAACAGAATTTACATATACCTGGATTATGCTATTAATGAGCAGATTTGTTTGTCATTATTATTATTGCTATTGGTACATTTCTATGGAAAGGTTCAGGAAATTCCTCACTAGTGATGCAAGTTTCTTCCAGTTTTACCAAGCCTGAAAAAAAGGGAATTGCAGTACAGTACAGCTTTCAGTGCTCAAATTAGTTAAGAAACTATAATAAATTTCTGTTCCCTTCAGGGGCTTTTTCACTGATTTGAAATTAACGTACTACTGAAATAAATAAAAACAACATTTTAAAAAAAATTAAGGAAGTTCCAAATTTAAGACCCAACAAAAGCGCTTGCGCTCTCTCTCTCTCACAGACACACACAAACCTGACTATTCTCTGAAAAGTTAAGCTTATGAGCCATAATCTCTCGAAAAATATAAGACACAATGGAGCCAACATGGGACTTTTGCATATTTTTGTAAGATACAGGAAGAAGCAAATAACCTTATTTCAGAACCATTTATATTTTACTATCTGGATAACAGAGATAGGAGGCTGTGAAATTTCTGCTATCTTGCAGGGGGTAGGGTGACCGGGTGAACTCAATTTAATAGTGACAAAAATTGTGGGAGAGGTGAGTAACATGTGGTGATAGGGGATTCCCTACTGAGGGGAACAGAAGCAGTGATCTGTGGGCCTGACAAGATGTCTCGGGAAGTGTGCTGTCTCCCAGGGGCTAAGATCCAAGATGTAACTGAACGACTGCCAGGGATCATAAAACCCACTGACAAATACCCCTTCCTCTTGGTTCATGTGGGAACCAATGACACTGCAAGCAATAGCCTCCAGAAGATCAAAAGAGACTACGAGGCTCTCGGCAGGAAATTGAAGCAACTAAATGCACAAATTGTCATTCATCTGTCCTCCCAGTTGAACGACGTGGCCCAGGGAGAGAGGGGAAAATAGTGGAAGTGAACAGCTGGCTTCGCAAATGGTGTAAACAGGAACGGTTTGGATTCTTAGATCACGGACTGCAGTTTCTTGAAGATGGACTTCTGGCAAGTGATGGGCTGCACCTCACAACGGTTGGGAGAAATGTTTTTGCCAAAAATCTCAGAAACCTCATCAAGGGGAGGGAACAGCTGCAGTCGCCTGCGATTCCTGCACAATGTTTGCCATCTTGCCAAAGGTTGCAGGCAGCTTTACCTGCAGCAATTGCATGTTGATTGCCCTCTTAAAAGACAAAGTCCAGCAACTGGAGGAACGTGTAGCTACGCTCCAAAGAATTAGAGAGCTGGAGCTCTTCTTGGAAGCAACAGAGCACACCGTCTCCACCAAGGAGGAGACAGGGGACTCCCCTGAGAAGGAGGCTAGTTCACCAACACAGGAGCCAGATATATGGAGAAACGTGACTCAAAGAAGTAGGAGGCCCAGGGTTCACTCTGATTGCTTAGAAATACACAATCGCTTTGAGGTCCTCTCCCCTAGCATGGAAGACGAAGAGCAGACTCCATTTGAGGATCTCTCCCTCATTACAGTCGATCAGGTATATGAAGACGAGCAGCAAAGTCAGTCCTCAGGGAATGTGCAGGCGACCTTGGAACGGACAGCTCACGGAAGAACCCCGACCAAACCCAAGAGGAGGTGTGTAGTGGTGATAGGGGATTCCCTACTGAGGGGAACAGAAGCAGTGATCTGTGGGCCTGACAAGATGTCTCGGGAAGTGTGCTGTCTCCCAGGGGCTAAGATCCAAGATGTAACTGAACGACTGCCAGGGATCATAAAACCCACTGACAAATACCCCTTCCTCTTGGTTCATGTGGGAACCAATGACACTGCAAGCAATAGCCTCCAGAAGATCAAAAGAGACTACGAGGCTCTCGGCAGGAAATTGAAGCAACTAAATGCACAAATTGTCATTCATCTGTCCTCCCAGTTGAACGACGTGGCCCAGGGAGAGAGGGGAAAATAGTGGAAGTGAACAGCTGGCTTCGCAAATGGTGTAAACAGGAACGGTTTGGATTCTTAGATCACGGACTGCAGTTTCTTGAAGATGGACTTCTGGCAAGTGATGGGCTGCACCTCACAACGGTTGGGAGAAATGTTTTTGCCAAAAATCTCAGAAACCTCATCAGGAGGGCTTTAAACTGACTAATGTGGGGGAGGGAGACAGTGCTCCCGAAGGTAGGAGTCTATCAATTAATGAAGATGATCATCCAAATGTCATAGACCAAATGGAGCAAACAGCACGCGGACCTAGTGGTGGGAGGAAAAAATCCTTAAATAAGAGACATGGGGGAATGATTAATGGACTTCAATGTCTGTACACTAATGCGCAAAGCATGGGAAATAAACAAGATGAGCTTGAGCTCTTGGTACAGCAAACTAAATATGACATAATAGGCATCACTGAAACCTGGTGGGATAAGTCCCACGATTGGAATGTAATAATGGGGGGATACAATCTATTTCAGAGAAACAGACCAGACAAGAAAGGAGGAGGAGTGGCGTTATATGTCAGGGATGTGTATACCTGTGAAGAGATCCAAGATTTAGATCCTCAAAGCCAAAGTGAGAGCATTTGGGTCAAAATTAAGGGAGAGAAGAATAACAGAGACCTCATTGTGGGAGTTTACTATAGATCCCCAAGCCAAACGGAGGACATAGATGATGCCTTCCTGGAACACATGGCCAAGCATGCAAAAGGAAGGGAGATAGTAGTAATGGGGGACTTCAATTACCCGGATATTTGTTGGATGTCAAACTCAGCCAAGAGCATAAGGTCAAACAGATTCCTCACTGGCCTTGCAGACAACTTCATTGTCCAGAAAGTGGGAGAAGCAACAAGAGGAACAGCCATTTTAGATCTGGTCCTAACCAATGTTGATGACCTGGTTAGTGGGGTAGATGTGGATGGATCATTATGCGCGAGTGATCATGCTCTTCTGAAGTTTACTATACAGCGGAAAGGAGCAGCCAAGCATACTAGGACTCAATTTCTTGACTTTAAGAAAGCCGACTTCATAAAACTTAGGGAAGTGCTGGGTGAGATCCCATGGACAACAATACTAAAAGGAAAGGGAGTTCATGATGGCTGGGAGTTTGTTAAGAGGGAGATACTAAAAGCACAACGTCAGGCAATACCAATGAGACGGAAACATGGAAGGTGCCTAAAGAAGCCAGGGTGGCTATCTAAAGAACTTTTAACTGAATTAAGATTAAAAAAGGATGTGTACAAAAAATGGAAAAGGGGGGAAACCACCAAAGAGGAATTCAAACAAATAGCCAGCACGTGTAGACACAAAGTCAGAAAAGCTAAAGCACAGAATGAACTCAGGCTTGCTAGAGAGGTTAAAATCAACAAAAAAGGCTTCTATGGGTATGTTCGTAGCAAAAGGAAGAACAAAGAAACAGTGGGGTCACTCAGAGGAGAAGATGGTGAAATGCAAACAGGGGACACAGAAAGGGCTGAACTCCTCAATGCCTTCTTTGCCTCAGTCTTCTCCGATAAAGAAAACAATGCCCAACCTGAAGAATTTGGAGCAAATGATTCAGCAAAGGAAACACAGCCCAGAATAACTAAGGAGATAGTACAAGAATATTTGGCTAGTTTAGATGTATTCAAGTCTCCAGGGCCAGATGAACTGCATCCAAGAGTATTAAAAGAACTGGCAGATGTGATCTCAGAACCACTGGCAGTCATCTTTGAGAATTCCTGGAGAACAGGCGAAGTCCCGGCAGACTGGAGGAGGGCAAATGTTGTCCCTATTTTCAAAAAGGGGGAAAGAGAGGACCCAAATAATTACCGCCCAGTCAGTCTGACATCAATACCAGAGAAGATTCTGGAGCAGATCATTAAGCAAACAGTCTGTGAGCACCTAGAAAGGAATGCTTGATCACCAATAGTCAGCATGGATTTCTGAAAAATAAGTCATGTCAGACTAACCTGATCTCGTTTTTTGACAGAATTACAAGCCTGGTAGATGAAGGGAACGCAGTGGATGTAGCCTACCTTGATTTCAGCAAGGCATTTGACAAGGTGCCCCATGATATTCTTGTAAAGAAGCTGGTAAAATGCGGTCTTGACTATGCTACCACTCAGTGGATTTGTAACTGGCTGACTGACCGAACCCAAAGGGTGCTCATCAATGGTTCCTCTTCATCCTGGAGAAGAGTGACTAGTGGGGTGCCACAGGGTTCTTTCTTGGGCCCGGTCTTATTCAACATCTTTATCAACGACTTGGATGATGGACTCAAGAGCATCCTGATCAAATTTGCAGATGACACTAAACTGGGAGGGGTGGCTAACACCCCAGAGGACAGGATCACACTTCAAAACGACCTTGACAGATTAGAGAACTGGGCAAAAACAAACAAGATGAATTTTAACAGGGAGAAATGTAAAGTATTTGCACTTGGGCAAAAAAAAATGAGAGGCACAAATACAAGATGGGTGACACCTGGCTTGAGAGCAGTACATGTGAAAAGGATCTAGGAGTCTTGGTTGACCACAAACTTGACATGAGCCAACAGTGTGACACGGCAGCTAAAAAAGCCAATGCAATTCTGGGCTGCATCAATAGGAGTATAGCATCTAGATCAAGGGAAGTAATAGTGCCACTGTATTCTGCTCTGGTCAGACCACACCTGGAGTACTGTGTCCAGTTCTGGGCACCACAATTCAAGAAGGACACTGACAAACTGGAACGTGTCCAGAGGAGGGCAACCAAAATGGTCAAAGGCCTGGAAACGATGCCTTATGAGGAACGGCTAAGGGAGCTGGGCATGTTTAGCCTGGAGAAGAGGAGGTTAAGGGGTGATATGATAGCCATGTTCAAATATATAAAAGGATGTCACATAGAGGAGGGAGAAAGGTTGTTTTCTGCTGCTCCAGAGAAGCGGACACGGAGCAATGGATCCAAACTACAAGAAAGAAGATTCCACCTAAACATTAGGAAGAACTTCCTGACAGTAAGAGCTGTTTGACAGTGGAATTTGCTGCCAAGGAGTGTGGTGGAGTCTCCTCCTTTGGAGGTCTTTAAGCAGAGGCTTGACAACCATATGTCAGGAGTGGTCTGATGGTGTTTCCTGCTTGGCAGGGGGTTGGACTCGATGGCCCTTGTGGTCTCTTCCAACTCTATGATTCTATGATTCTATGATTCTATGTTACATCACTGCCAGTTCTGGACTGGCTAGCCCTGGCCACGAAGCAAAATCAGTCATTCTATGCTCCATCTGTTTAAATGTCTATCTGTGCACCTGTTTCAACTTTTCTTTTCTTTTCTGCTCTCACAATCCCTGGTATAATTAATGGGTAGTAGTTATTTGACACAATTTTTCTGGTACTGCACTAAATGAAAATTATTGCAACAAAAACTAGAGGCATATCTAAGGCTTTTGCATTTTGAAAAGGAGAGTCGCCATTTCTTCATTGTCCCAGTTAATGCCTTGCTTTGGCATGGTTTACAAAAAACCTTCCCAAATCAGCATCTCTTAAGACAGTGACATTTTGCAGGTGAGCCTTCACTTAAGATCAAACTTGGGGGAGAACTCTCTTTAAAAAACAACAACCCTAAACTGACTTACTACCCCGCAATACTTTGTGACATTCAGTAGATTCTAAGAAAAGCATTAAGTTCCTGCCAGTGCTTTTTTTTTATTGTGGATCAGCTACTTTCTTTCTGTATATAAGCAAAACTTTGGTCTGTGTAACACATACCAGAAATTAATTTTCATTGCCAGCAACAGCAATGTACTAAATCATAGCAGTATTGAATCCATGGCTGATTCCACTTTGCCCTAATATTTTATGAACCCTCACTGCTCACTGTCAACCTTTTCTCATGACCTCATATATCTCTGACAGAAGCAGCACTTTGTTAATCAGCCCCTTCTCGTTTAGAGTTTCATTTCTCAGCCTCCAAGGTTCCCCTTGTGTCCCTAGGTTCCTCACCAGGCTCACCGGTAAAAACATTGCCAGTGTTTTCATGAATTTAAACATTCTTTTTTTTGTGTGTGTGTGTAAATTACCTCCAGATATTGTTGGACTCCAACTCCCAATGTTCACATGACTAATGGTCAGAGATGATGGATGTTGTAGTACAGCAACAGCTAAAGAGCCACAGGTTCTCTACACCGCTTTCAGAGTAAGGGTGGGGTTAGCTAAATTAACATGACATCATTCAAATATCCCAGAAGAAAATACACCATGCCATACCTGGCATAGTGAGGCAAATGCAGAGCAAACCTGGGCTTACTGCATCTTATTTTTTGCAGAAAACAAACCATGAGTGCCAATTCACCCATTAGGAGAAACCCACCTCTTGTCTGCATTTCCCCAGCTAGAGACAGGCAGGAATGGTGGAGGATTCTGTGATTTCAGCAGCATGACCCTGCACATTTTTGTATACCGCCCTTCATCTCAGGGTGGTTCACAGCATGAAAATACAAGATAAAAACACAAAATGCCTACATGTGAATAGGGTCAGACTGTGTAAATGCCATATTATTCTGGGCTTCTAGTAAACCAACTGATTGGTGGTCAGTTTTAATTGAGAGACGGGTTACAAATCATATTTGGGATGCATCTGTTATACTTACAGCTCCATATAAGATGCAGAAAAGATGCATCTTCTCTTATTTGTGAAGTTTTGTATCTCACAAAAGGTTGGGAAATGTAGGTAATGTCAAACATCACACCAAACCAGATTTTTATTCCTACTCCTCCATATTTATTTACTCCTATTGGTGCATTGAATACAGAGGCAACTAAATATTCATGAGCAGACAAAGATAGACAAACTCTATTCGCATTAGCCAATAGCCATAGCTACATAAAACAAGCAATATATACAATTAAAAAGACAACAATGGGTAAAAAGGGCAATCAAATGGCCAAGATTGTCATTCAGATAGTGGCCCTTAATCTCATTGCACCCTCAATAAACCTAGCAACCTTTGCTGTTGTCTGATCATTTTGATCTGATAAAAGAAAGAACAATGTGGCCACAGATGGGCGGCCTGGGATGGTAAGTAGGAGTGGGTGATGATCTCATTCCTCAGATCTTTATAAAGGGGGCAGGACAGGAAAGCATGAGCCACTGTTTCCAGACTGCCATCTCCACATGGGCAGAGTCGTTTCTCAGTTGGAATCTTTTGGTATCTGCCCTCAAGTATGGCAGAGGGCATCGCATTCAGTCTGGCCAGTGTGAAGGCATGTCTGTATTTTGGGATAGTTAATTTATACAAATATGGTGCCAGGGAATCAAACTGAGAAGGGGGGGGGAGGCATACCAAGGACAGAGTTTCTTTATAATGGCCAGATTGTTCTGTTGCTGTAAGTCCTTCAGACGCTGTCCAATTAGCCTTTTTGCTTTAATAAAGCCCATCGTGAGAAGCTGATGTGGGTGGAGTCTGCAGGAGAGGAATTTTTGGTGCACAATTTTAGACCACACACTTTTATGAGGGTCTTCTGTCACTAAGGGCAGTAGACCGGGTGGATTTAGATTTAGACGGAGCCAATAATTTAAGAGTTCTTTGCCAGCACCATGCTTCTACAGAGGGAAGACTTGCTTCCAGTCGTAATGCTGCGTTTGGGACACAATGTGATACAGAAAAAAATCTGCCTTAAAAATTTGGATTGGACAGTTTCAAGAATGCTGCAGTGATTACCCGTCCAAATTTGGGCCCCATAAAGTACCTTATTTTTCGCACCATAGGGCGCACCGGACCATAGGGCGCACCTAGTTTTGGGAGGCGGAAAACAAGAAAAAATTATTCTGAACCCCAGAAGCCAGAACAGCAAGAGGGATCTGGCTTCTGGGATACCGTGTGGCTGTTCTGGCTTCTGGGGTAACCCCGCCAAGCCTCTTCAGGGCAGCGGGATGAAGGCTCCCCCTGCCCAAAGAGGCTGCGCAGGGCTAAAGCAGAAGCCAGGACAGACGTGTCGCTGAAGGGGCACTGCGCCTTCTCTCTCTCTGTGCAGCGCCCCTCCTTCACAGGAAAGGTGCTGCGCAGAGAGGGAGAAGGCGCAGCACCCTTCAGCGAAGCTGGAGAAGGAACAGAAGGAGACCCTTCTGTTCCTCCTCCGGCTTCGCATGGCAGGCGCGTCGTTCAAGGGGCGCTGCGCCTTCTCTCTCTCTCTGCGCAGCGCCCCTTCAGCGAAGCTGGAGAAGGAACAGAAGGAGACCCTTCTGTTCCTCCTCGGACTTCGCTGGACAGGCGCGTCGCTCAAGGGGTGCTGCGCCTTCTCTCTCTCTCTCTCTCTCACTGCACAGCGCCTCTCCTTCACAGGAGAGGCACTGCGCAGAGAGGGAGAAGGCGCAGCACCCTTCAGCGAAGCTGGAGAAGGAACAGAAGGAGACCCTTCTGTTCCTCCTCGGGCTTCGCTTGATAGGCGCGTTGCCCAAGGGCGCTGCGCCTTCTCTCTCTCTCTGCGCAGCGCCTCTCCTTCACAGGAGAGGCGCTGTGCAGAGAGGGAGAGGGCGCAGTGCCCCTTCAGCGAAGCTGGACAGAAGGAGACCCTTCTGTTCCTCCTCCAGCTTCCAGGACAGGCGCGTCGCCGCGAAGCCAAGGAGCCTGCATTCGCTCCATAGGACGCACACACATTTCCCCTTCATTTTTGGAGGGGGAAAAGTGCGTCCTATAGAGCGAAAAATACGGTATCTGCGCCAAAGATTTGGCTTGAAAAACTTCTAGGGCTGCTGGGATGTATTTGCCGCCCTTCATATGGAAAAAACGGGACAGCATCTTAGCACTTTGGGCTGCTTTTTCTTTAACACATTTTTGGTGTACATCCCATGACCCCAATCACTGGAAGACTATGTCCAGGTATTTAAAGGCTTTAACCTGCTCAATTGGGTGATTGTCCATGCTCCAGCTATGTGATCTATGTTTCCTTGCGAAAACCATGACTTTGCTTTTCTGATAGTTTACCACCAGCTGTTCTCTCCTGCAATATGCTGAGAATTCTCCTATCAACCTTTTTAGGCCTATTTTTGTTCGGGATAGGAGGACTGCATCATCAGCATATAAGAGCACCGAGGTTGGTTTTGTGGCCAGTTTAGAAGCATGGAACTCCAGAGATGTTAAGCTTTTAACCATGTCATTGATATATAGGTTAAATAAAGCTGGAGCTAAAATGCACCCTTGTTTAACCCCTTTGGTGGCTGGTACAGGGCCTATGAGTTCACCATTTGTGGAGGATCTTATGTACAACACAGTATCTTGATATAGGCCATTAATCAAAAATAACAATCTTTTATCTATACTGGATGTATTCATTTTGGCCCAGAGTCTTACTCATGAAATTGAATCAAAGACAGCCTTCAAATCAATGAAGGCTGCATATAAGACCCCACGGGTTTTCTTGGCGTATTTGTCAATAAGATGTGCTAAGACAAAACAGTGATCTATGGTAGATCTGCCTTGCCTAAATCCAGCTTGCTCCTCCACCAAGATAGCCTCAGTGTCCATCCAACAAGTTAATTTGATATAGAGGTGTTTTGCATATAATCTAGGTATAGGTAAAAGACTAATAGGTCTGTAACTCGCTGGGTCCAATGTAGGGCCCTTTTTATAAATTGGGATGATTATCGCCTCGGCCCACCCTTCGGGAAATAGGCCTGTTGAATCAATGTGGAAGAATATTGTCGCCAGCAGGGGGGCCCACCACCCAATGTTGGTCTTCAGAAGTTCTGCGGGAATATAATCTATGCCAGGGGCCTTGTTGTTCTTTAGCTGTGCGATCAAATTCTCTACCTCCTCTGTGGTTACAGGTGGCCAGTGAGATGAAACCTCTGGTTGCACACTTGGCTTGTTAAACTGAGCTTCCTTATAATAAAACAATGATTGAAAGTATCAGATCCACTCTCGGGGTTCAACGGTACAAATAAGTCTGTTACACTCCTGGTCCAGTAGGCCAGATATGGTACGCCAAAAGCAAATTAGGTCTTTCTTGTGCGAAGCCTTGACCAGGCTTTGTCATGCGATTTGCTCAGCTTTTTGTTTTTTCTTCTTTAATAGTTGCTTGCAGTTCCGTCTTATGGAGATATATGCAGTAAATAAAGGGAGTGCCCCAGTATTCCTGTATTTGCGATAAATTGTTCTCAAATGCTTCCTTGTTTGTCCGCACTCTGCGTTGAACCAGCTTGCTAGACCCTTCGCCCTCTTTGTAGCTGTATTCTGTATCGCAGATGATAATTGTGTTTTTAGCTTTTCTATAAGTATCTTAAAAAGCTCTAGGACCACAGCTGTGGAGTTAGTCGAAACAATAGCAGAATATATGTTCTTTAGCTCCACTGATTGAAGGAGGCCTGCATTCCGCACGGGGGACCATTTAATTCTTTTGGGAGCCGGTATACCCAAATTCACCGTGGGAGTATATTGTGGGTTGGCAATGGATTTTTCGAAAGGCGGGCCTTCAAAGTTAGAGGGAGATGGTAACTTGTAGACATGTTATTTCTATGTGCCTAGTATAGTAAAACATTGGTTCTTTTCCTCCTGCATTCTGGGAATTATTTCTATCTTCTCTTTGCTTCTAAAACAGACTATAAGGCCTGTTTATAATCAATCACGCTTCTCTCCCTCTCTTTTACGCACAAGGCTAAAGGTCTGTGCCTGGCACAGATCTTTCTGTATAGCATTCCTTACATACCACACTTGTCTTCTTTAGTTCACCTTTAGTTCACAATGATGTGTAAATCACAATGATGTGTTAATCCTCAATGTATAATTAATTGTGTGAGTTTATATAACAATCTAAACATTAGTAAACACCTTAGTCATAACATTATCAATCTTAGTCATAGGTGGATTAAGAGCTTATATGCCTGTCTAAATACAGCTCTAACATTCTGTCTTTCATGTGCCAAAGATCTATGGAGCTATGTAAGCCCGCCTTACATACAAATGAGCCAATAGGATTTCAGTTTCTTTGTCTTGTATTGAGCCAATCAGCCACTGGCACATTCGTGGCCATGCTTGTTGTAACTTTGAATAAAAGGAGATGCTGTGAGGCTAGAGAAAGAATCTCTCTCTCTCTCACTTTTCATCTGGCACACACGCAAGCTCTCAGAAAGAAAACATCTCTTGTCTGTCTTTATTCATCTCTACAAACCCCCAAAATCCACATCTGGTGACCCCTTGACGTGATCCTGAAGAAGGGTAAGTAATCAGATCCCAATAGAGATCCCTTTAGAGCCAAAAGCATTCCTCATACTAATCCGACTGGGAAAAGTCTAAAGCGCTTAATTCGTTAGTATGGGAGGGGATTTAAGTAAGGTGCAAAAGGCTCACGCGAAAGAGCTTCTTTCGTTAGTAAGACAGACAATAGATAAAGTCCAAATTTCTCTAAAAGAGATTGAACAGCTGCTGCAGGAAATAAATCATCAATGTCCTTTTTATCAAGCAGAAGGTTCATTGCAAATTAGAACATGGGAGAAAATCGGCAAAATTTTATTTTCCGAGCCACGTGCTCAAATCAGCTGCCTACTCACATGGCAAAAGTGTGCAACGGCCATAGCAAAATTAGAACAATCTTCTCTTTCAATTTCTCCATTGCTGGCAACTGCAGAAACCTCCCCCCCGCCATACCCTCTGACTTTGCCTCCTTTGTCTCCTTCATCACCTAGCAGAAATCCCCCTCCCTTTTCTCCTTCCCTTGCTCCTGAACCGTCTCAGTTTACAAATTCCCCCCCAATCCCCCCTCACCCCCCTTTTCTGTCTGAACAAGCAAATCAGCATGCCTTTGTCCCTTCCTCTTTGTCTTTAGACCATGCTGCTTTGCCAAAACAATATGGAGCCGTCCGTGCTGGGCTTTTACAGGCTAAGCAAGATGGGCTTTTTTCATTGGAAGAATCAGCTGCATGGGCTGGTGAAATGCCATTAATTTTTCCTCTCACATATCAAAATGCTCCTGGAGGTCAGCAATTACAAGTTTATCATGAAAAATTGCCTTATGCTGTCATGAAAGATCTCAGGAAAGCCATTAGTGATTCAGGTCTTAAATCTTCTTATGTAATGGGAATTATAGAAGGCATTTCTACCTCTTATTCAATGATTCCGATTGACTGGAAAGATTTGATGAGGATGATGTTATCTCCAGCGCAATTTTTAGTTTTTGAAAATGAATTTAAACATGCCGCCATAGCTCTCGCTGATGAAACGCATACAGCAAGCCAGCTTTTCGGCGCTCCTCCATTTGAGACCCTGGCTGCCCAAGCCGTGTTGTCACCTTCACACTTTCAGCGCACTGCAACTTGCGTGCAGCGTGCATTTCGTAAAATTCCTGTCTCAGGACAGCCACTGAGTTCCTTTGTAAATGTTAAACAGCAGAATACAGAGCCATACCATCAATTTGTGGATAGACTGAAGGAATCTATCTGTAGACAGATAGATAATGAAACGGCTCAGAATGAGTTGCTAAAAAAATTGGCTTATGAGAACTCTAACACGGACTGTAAAAAAATGCTGCAATCAATCATAAGCCGTTCAACATATTCCCTTGCAGATTTGATAAAAGCGTGTTCGGAAGTAGGGAGTCAATCTCATACAATGTCTCTGTTTGCCAATGCACTTCAGGCTTCCGTGATACAAACAGGCAACTGTTATAATTGTCACCGTCCAGGTCATTTTGCAAAGCAGTGCAAGGCCCAAGGTGGGACTGCACAGAAGAATAATAATGCAAATACCACGACCAGACCTTCCAAAAAATGTCCAAAGTGTGGGAAAGGCTATCATTGGGCAAATCAATGTAGGTCTCAGGGAAACTTCACTGGGCCCAGTCTCTCGGGCCCCAAAGAATAGAGAGATGTCAGCCTTTAGTTTCTGCTGCTGCAAAAGTTACTAAAATTATGCCTTCTGAATTTGCCATTGATTTGATTAATCAAGAGACCAAAAACACTGCATTGCCTGGTGAAATCATAATCATGGCCAGCCAAATGGCAGGTCCACTTCCTCCTAATATCACAGGTTTAATTTTACCTAAATTTTCTGCTGCAAAACAAGGCATTCATGTCATCCCAGGTGCCTTGCCTCCTGACTATGTGGGCACAATCATGGTTCAATTTTGGAGCCATATGCCCATGCAGTTAACAAAGGGTGAATCTTTTGCTCATTTGGTGATGCTGCCTTCACCACCTGATGTTGTTTGTGCAATTGACACTAATCTGCACAAGCTCTCTTTATCTTTTTCCCCTCAGCTTCTAGCTGTGACCCAACGTATTGGAAGAGAGAAACTCCTTCGTAAGTATAAAATCAATGGAAAAATATTAGAGGGTCTAATAGACACTGGTGCGGATGTTTCGGTCATTTCGAGTAAATTTTTGGGAACAAATTTGGCCGCTTGAAACTTCTCCTGAAGTGTGGGGCGTGGGAGGTAATCAGGCTTCTTGCAAAAGCGCACAGTGGCTGCCTGTCTCTTTGCCTGATAGCTCTGAAGTTATTGCATATATTCAGCCCTGTGTGCTCAAAATTCATCTTAATTTGTGGGGAAGAGATTTGTTGCAACAATTACAAGCAACGATTCAAATAAATGAGTAAGTTTGTGCTTCCACTTACTTGGAAGTCCACTGATCCTATATGGATTCCGCAATGGCCTCTTACTACAGAGAAATTGATTGCTTTGAGACAATTGGTCGATCAGCAATTATTAGCTGACCATATAGAACCTTCTGTCAGCCCTTTCAATAGCCCAGTCTTCGTAATTAAGAATAAAAATGGGCAAAAATAACTTCAATTGCTCTGATTATGTAAACATTTCTTATATATATAAGTACACAGAACTGCCAGCAGGCTGGTTTTGGTCCTGCCCAGGTTACACTTTCAATTACATTCCGGCAAACATTAGTCATGGCACACCTTGCTGTTTAAGCCGTCTGTCTATCATATTGCCTGAGAAACATCATTTCTCTTACTCTAGACATCAGCGCAGTGTTGAATTGTCTGATGACTGTGATGATCTTGTCTCTCTCCCTAGCAGGTCTGAATACATCTCTTTAGCTGTCTCTCTCTTAGGTGTTCCAGGTTTGGCTGTGCGTAATAGCGCAAATATTAATTCTTTAGCTTGCTCTGCAGCAAAATCCCTGAATATTACGTCTAAGGCGCTTCATCTTCTCAACACAGAGCAAGCTGAACTTCGCAACGGTTTATTAAGGTCGAAATCTACTTTGGACTACCTACTCATGGTACATCATTATGGTTGTGAACTGTCAGAGCTGCTACCAGGTCCCAGCTCACATAGGACCACGCCACACAGCGTCCACTTTAAAAGAGTCTTTATTGAGTTACAGGTTTCATTTCCGAACTGCAGCGTGCAGCTCTACACCTTCTGCTCTAGGTCGGCGAAGACCCGTCTGAGTCCCCGCCTCTTGCACACCAGCTTAATACCCTAGCCTTGCTCCACCTCCTTCGCCTCTCCCTACGTCTCTGGGTCCTTCTGCCCCCCTGGGCCTCCTCCCTTCTACTCTCCTCTGACGCTGACCCCCCTGATCCTTCTGCCTCCTTGCGGCGGGCTTTAGCACCTGGCTCACTCTCCGGGCTGCTTACTGCTCCAGCTTCCGCTGCATTTGAACTTGGCGCGCGCGCCCAACTCTCTACTTTCCTCTTAACCGTTGCCTCGCTCTCTGAGGAGGGCGTGACCACCCCTGACTCGTGCCCTCCCTCCTGCTGACAGCCTCCGGAACCCGATGCCTGGCTACCTTCCTCCCTGCTGCTCTCAGTCTTGAGCGTGGGTCCCGACTTCCAGCTGCTGCCGCCCTCAGTTATGAGCGTGGGTCCCGACTTCCAGCTGCTGCTCTCTGAATCTCCTCTGTTCCCTTCCTCCTGGGGTGTCCCCCCGGATCCCCCCCTTGCTCTGCTCACTGGGGCTCCCTTTTGGGAGTCCTCTGACTCACTGCTTAGGCTTGGAGATCTCGGGTCGTCATCATCACTCATTCTCCCTTCGGCTTCCTCCCCCTCGCTCTCTGTTTCCACCCTTCTCTGCGTCTCTGCTTCTGAACCCCTGACATCCATCCCCCCCTCGAAGCCCCCCCTTCCCCCCTCCCCGCTGTCAGGTGTGGGTGCTGGGCGCTCCATCATCATGGGAGGGAATGCTGGATACAGGTCGCTCCCCGTGGGTGGCCGCCAACTGAAGACCTCCGAGTCTTCCCCCTCGCGGTCGTCGACGTTGACTTGTTGCTCTTCCATCTCTGTACCGCCGTGCTCGAACCCGAGGTCCTCCCCGAACACGTCCATGTCAGTCTCTGCGTCGGTCGCTCGACCTGGCATCTCCAGCCACTTCCTGCGCCATCGCTCCTCTGGTCGATCGTCCCACCAATACGAGTTGCCTGATGCCGAACCTGCCGGTGAACCTTCTGGGGAACGGGTGCTCCGTGCGGGTTCCCCTTCTGAGTCGAATCCATGGAACGTGCTGGAAGAAAGTGTGGGCGTGAACAACCAGTCGTCGAAGAAGCTCGCTGGCATGGGTTTGTGTGGGAAGAGGGCATGAAACTCGTCCTTGAGCAGGGGTTCCTCCAAAGCGTAGTCTGGTACCCAGCTATTGGCGCTGGCCCGGGTGCCCTCTCTGGCTAAGAGGTATTCGACTCCCTCTTCCCCCCATCTGGAGTCCAAAATCTCCGTGACCTCGTTGATGTGGTCCTGGTGCTTCACCTCCCGCGTCTCCGTCCGTTCCCGGAGCGGACTTGGCGCCGTCCCTGGCTCCTGGAACCTGTGAGGTGCCTTGTAGGGAGTGAGCACCGACCTGTGGAACACCGGATGCATTCTGGAACCCTCCGGCAGCGCCAGTCGGAAGGCTACCGGGTTGATCTGCGCTTCGACTTGGTACGGACCGATCTGCTTGTGCCCCAACTTCTTCTTGGCAAGCGACCTGGTCGGCACTGCGTGGGCTGCCAACCAGACCCAGTCTCCCACTTGGATCACTTCGCCAACCCGCCTGTGCTTGTCAGCTTGCACCTTGTAGGCGTGCTTAGCTAGCTCCAGCTGCCGTCTGAGTTGATCGTGGACCGCCTGCAGCTCTGACGCGAACGCGTCCGCCGTCTGTGGTTCTCCTTCCCCCACTCTCTCCAGTCCCGGGAAGGTTCTGGGATTCCTCCCATTGTTGGCAAAGAACGGCGTCACTCCTGTGGACACGTGCTTCGTGTTGTTGTAAGCGAACTCGGCTAGCGGCAGGTAATCCACCCACGTCGCAGGCTGTTGATTGGCATAGCATCTCAGGTACTGCTGCATGATGGCATTGACCCTCTCTGCTTGCCCGTTGGTCTGCGGGTGTCTTGCTGATGCCAGATTGACCTTGACATTTAGAAAACCCATCAGCTTCTGCCAGAAAGACGAGATGAACTGGCGTCCTCGGTCGGACAGGATAGACCGTGGCAGGCCATGCACTTTGAACACGTGATCTATGAACAGTTTGGCGGTTTGTTCCGCCGTGGCCACCTTCGCACACGGAATGAAATGTGCCATCTTGGTGAACAAGTCCACCACCACTAGCACAGCTGTCTTGCCTCTCGAGTTGGGTAAATCCGTCACAAAGTCCAGGGCCACCCTCTCCCACGGTTCAAACGGTGTTTGCAGCGGTTCTAACAGTCCCGCCGGTGGTCTGTGTACCGGCTTGGCCCTCTGGCAGGTGTCGCACCTCGCGACGTAGTCCGCGACCTCTCCTCTCAGCTTGGGCCACCAGAAGTCTCTCGCGACTAATTCCATCGTTTTCTCTGTGCCAAAGTGACCGGCCGTGGGTGCGTCGTGCAACTGTTGCAGTACCTTGGCGCGAAGGTCGTCTCCTGGTACATAGACAGCCCCTTTGCGTAGGAGCAAGCCGTCCCGCACCTGGAACTCGTCCGTGGTAGCCGTGCCTCTGAGCAGTTCCGCCATCTTGTCTTGCGCGAATGAGTCGTCCCGCAATGCACGTCGCACCGCATCCAGGTCTACTGTAGCTGAGGCACACGCCCACGCCGTCGGTGCGAAGATGTGCATGGCCGCCGCTGGCGTCACCTCTTCTAGGTATTGCGGTTTTCGGGACAGTGCATCCGCCATGATGTTGGTGTCGCCTGGGACGTACTCTATTCGGAAATTGAAGTCAGCAAAGAACTCCGCCCAACGTATCTGCCTCTGGTTCAGGAACTGAGCCGTGCGCCAGTGCTCCAGATTCTTGTGGTCCGTGCAGACCTGCACCGTGTGCTTGGCGCCGATTAGGAAGTGCCTCCACGCCTTGAAAGCTGCATGAATGGCCAGCAACTCCCTGTCCCAGATGGTGTAGTTCTGCTCCGACTTGCTGAGCTTTCTGGAGTAGAACGCTCCCGGCCGCCACACCCCCTGCGGGTCTCGCTGCAGCAGGACAGCTCCCACGGCTCTGTCTGACGCGTCTGTCTCTACCCTCAACGGTTTACTGGGGTCGATATGCAGCAGTTGCTTCTCCGATGCGAAGAGATGCTTGAGCGCTTGAAAGGACTGTTCCGCCTGCTCCGTCCAGATGAATTTCTTTTTTTTGGAGCTGAGCGTGTCCGTAATTGCTGCCGTCTGCATCGCGAACCCCTTGATAAACTTGCGATAGAAGTTGGCGAAGCCGACAAACCGCTGGACCTCCTTCCGGTTGCGCGGGCTTTTCCAATCCAATACCGCACGAACCTTGGTGCTGTCCATGGCTATCCCCTTGTCCGACAACTTGTATCCCAGGAAATCCACCTCCGTCGTGTCGAACTGGCACTTCTCCAGCTTGGCGTACAGTCTATGTTGTTGCAACCTGCTGAGCACCTCCCTCACGTCTCGGTCGTGAGCTTGCTGCGAGTCAGAGAAAATCAGGATGTCATCCAGGAAGCAGACGCATGTCTTGTAGAGGAGTCCCTCCAACACGTGATGCATAAAAGCTTGAAAACAGTGAGAGCCATTTTGTAATCCAAAGGGCATAACTCTGTATTCGTAGGTGCCCAGCGGTGTGAACATGGCCGTCTTCCACTCATCGCCCTCCCGCATGCGGATGAGATTGTACGCCCCTCGCAGGTCCAACTTGGTGAACACGCGTCCCTTGCGCACCGTCGCGAGGAGGTCGTCAATCCTGGGCATGGGGTAATCAGACGGTTTGGTCATCTGGTTCAAAAGGCGGTAGTCCACAACCAGTCTTTTTTGGGGCGTGTCTTTCTTTTTCACGAAGAAAACGGGACTGCCCCCCACTGCCTTGGACTCTCTGATGAAGCCACGCTCCAGATTATGCTCGATGAACTGTTTGAGTTCCTGCATTTCATCTTCAGACATGGAGTATAGCCGCCCCTTCGGCAGCGTCGCCCCCGGTAGGAGGTCAATCTTGCAGTCATATGGCCGGTGAGGGGGTAGCTTGTCCGCCTCCTTCTCGCAGAAGACCTCCAAAAAGCTCGCGTATTTGTGGGGGACCGCTTGCAACGTTCCCAACTGCAGTTGTGATTCCTCCTCCTCTCCCTCCCGTCGGGGCAGGATGCAGTGTTCTGCGCAATAAGAGGAGCCGAAGATCAGTTGTCTCTGGTACCAAGCCAGTGTCGGACTGTGCCTGTCCAGCCAACTCATGCCCAACACAATGGGCGTGTCCGACAGTTGGGTGATATTAAAACTGATGACTTCCCTGTGGTTGCCAAGGCGCATCACCATCGGTGGCGTCTGCTTCACCACCTGCCCCCCTAGCAACTCTCTGCCATCCACTGTGACGACTTGCAGGGGCAGAGTGGCAGGCAATAGCTGTATAGCGTGCTGCTCCACAAAGCTCTGCGCTATAAAGTCTGCGTTGCTTCCAGAATCCACAGAAAGCGGCACTTCGATAGTGACGCCGTCGGGCAGCTGGAGAGATGCTGTGAGCTGCACTACTGGTTTGGGTGGGAGGGGATCCGTGGGTTGCAAGATTGCTGGGGACTGCTTCACAGATGCGTCTGGCTGGGCCCCAGTGCCTCCGTCTCCAGCCAGACATTGTCGTTTCCCTGCTGTGGTTCTCCTTGCTGCGTTGCTGCAGTCACCATTGCTGAGGCTGCAGTGTGCTTGTGGAGCCTCCGGGGACACTCCTTCGCCAAATGGCCTGGATCCTCGCAGATGTAACACTTCCTGTTCCCTCTAGGAGGCTTCGCTTTCACTGCTGCCGGTGCTAGGGCTCTGGCTGCTGACTGAGCCCTTGCACCTCCAACCTCCATCGGTTCCCCTCCCCCTCCTGGCGGAGGTGTGGATTGCGCACGCGCTGCTTCCCTCGGAACGAAAGAGAAACTTCTCGCTGCTTCGCGCCCTCCACGTCCTTCATCTCTGCACCATGGACGTTCTTCCAGCCTCACCCCCACAGTCAGCGCCCTTTGGACCACCTCCTGCGTGCTTCGGGGCCTCTCCCCCCTTGCAATTTCATCCTTAACCGCTGAACTTAGACCCTCCCAGAAGAGGTCTCTGACAGGGGGCGAATCCCGATCCCATTCTAAAGCACTGACCAGCGCAAAAAATCGGGCGTGATACTGCCGGACGCTCGCCCTTCCTTGTTTTAGTCCATGAATCTCCCGTCTGGCAAGATCCACATCAATAGTAGACAAAAAACACGCATCCATCGCTTTGATAAAGGCATCTGCATTCTGAAGCGCCGGATCTTTATCCCTCCACAAATTGCGCAGCCAGGCTTTGGCATCCCCATGCAAATGGGACAATATGAACCCCACCTTCTCTTCCTCATCTCTAAAGTCTTTTGCCAGCAGTTGCAGTGTGCACATTACGTCTGCTCTAAAATTAGGGTACTGTTGCAAAGTCCCATCGAAGTGAGCCACAAGCCCTCCTGCTCTCCGTGCCAATCCCACGCCCTCCGGTCTGGGTCCCGGTTGCCCTTGCTTAACAAGCATTTCAAACCTGGCGTGTAGGTCTCTGTAGGCGGCTGTAGTCTCCTCCTCCCGTTTCTTGGAAGCCAATACCTCTGAGGACAACTGGGTCACTGCCTCTTGCAGCGCGGAGATCCTCTGTTCTTCCGTCATCTTGCTAACCTTTGTGAGCTCGCTTACAGACACCCCTCTTCCTCCCCTAGCGGCTTCTGCTCCCGCTGCGAGGTTTCAGGTTTCTGAAGCTTTGATGAGACGGGTCTTACTGTCAGAGCTGCTACCAGGTCCCAGCTCACATAGGACCACGCCACACAGCGTCCACTTTAAAAGAGTCTTTATTGAGTTACAGGTTTCATTTCCGAACTGCAGCGTGCAGCTCTACACCTTCTGCTCTAGGTCGGCGAAGACCCGTCTGAGTCCCCGCCTCTTGCACACCAGCTTAATACCCTAGCCTTGCTCCACCTCCTTCGCCTCTCCCTACGTCTCTGGGTCCTTCTGCCCCCCTGGGCCTCCTCCCTTCTACTCTCCTCTGACGCTGACCCCCCTGATCCTTCTGCCTCCTTGCGGCGGGCTTTAGCACCTGGCTCACTCTCCGGGCTGCTTACTGCTCCAGCTTCCGCTGCATTTGAACTTGGCGCGCGCGCCCAACTCTCTACTTTCCTCTTAACCGTTGCCTCGCTCTCTGAGGAGGGCGTGACCACCCCTGACTCGTGCCCTCCCTCCTGCTGACAGCCTCCGGAACCCGATGCCTGGCTACCTTCCTCCCTGCTGCTCTCAGTCTTGAGCGTGGGTCCCGACTTCCAGCTGCTGCCGCCCTCAGTTATGAGCGTGGGTCCCGACTTCCAGCTGCTGCTCTCTGAATCTCCTCTGTTCCCTTCCTCCTGGGGTGTCCCCCCGGATCCCCCCCTTGCTCTGCTCACTGGGGCTCCCTTTTGGGAGTCCTCTGACTCACTGCTTAGGCTTGGAGATCTCGGGTCGTCATCATCACTCATTCTCCCTTCGGCTTCCTCCCCCTCGCTCTCTGTTTCCACCCTTCTCTGCGTCTCTGCTTCTGAACCCCTGACATGAACAATTCGAGGAGATGTGCTGTTTTAACATCACTGACAATTCTAAGGCCGTTCAAAGGCAAATTTCTCATTTGCAAAATCTCACTCATCACATTAAAAAGGATATCGGATTTTCAGGACTCTGGGATTCCTTTTCCTTGTGGTCGACGGCGTGGCTCCCTAATCTCGATTGGCTACGCAATGCCTTTTTTATGTAATTATTATTGTATGTATATTAATTTTGTTTTGTTGCTTTCTCCAATGCATTCCTAGCCTTACAAATCTTTTTTCTCGCCTTCTCTCTCCTCCACCACCACCTAGCGCGCTCCTTGCAGCCTATTATGCGAAATGGCAACGCCACCAGTAAGAAAAAACAAAAATAAAAGGGGAGATGTGGGTAGGATTATTTTGAGATTCGTTGGCACACCACTAATCTTGAAGTACTTTTGCCCCATCAAACCTAGCAGTCTTATTTCCGGCATTTGATGGCAAACCACTGATCCGGAAGTATTGTTGCTTTATTCACCTAGTTGCCTTACCTCGCAAAGAAGAAAAAAAAGGAGGAGATGTAGACATGTTATTTCTATGTGCCTAGTATAGTAAAACATTGGTTCTTTTCCTCCTGCATTCTGGGAATTATTTCTATCTTCTCTTTGCTTCTAAAACAGACTATAAGGCCTGTTTATAATCAATCACGCTTCTCTCCCTCTCTTTTACGCACAAGGCTAAAGGTCTGTGCCTGGCACAGATCTTTCTGTATAGCATTCCTTACATACCACACTTGTCTTCTTTAGTTCACCTTTAGTTCACAATGATGTGTAAATCACAATGATGTGTTAATCCTCAATGTATAATTAATTGTGTGAGTTTATATAACAATCTAAACATTAGTAAACACCTTAGTCATAACATTATCAATCTTAGTCATAGGTGGATTAAGAGCTTATATGCCTGTCTAAATACAGCTCTAACATTCTGTCTTTCATGTGCCAAAGATCTATGGAGCTATGTAAGCCCGCCTTACATACAAATGAGCCAATAGGATTTCAGTTTCTTTGTCTTGTATTGAGCCAATCAGCCACTGGCACATTCGTGGCCATGCTTGTTGTAACTTTGAATAAAAGGAGATGCTGTGAGGCTAGAGAAAGAATCTCTCTCTCTCTCACTTTTCATCTGGCACACACGCAAGCTCTCAGAAAGAAAACATCTCTTGTCTGTCTTTATTCATCTCTACAAACCCCCAAAATCCACAGTAACTCTCAGTGTTATGGCCCACTTGGAACTTCGTGACAAAGCCATACACGAATCTTGAGATTAGAATATAATCTATAACACTTCCACCAGCCTTGGAAAAATGTGTGTATTCCCCAGGTCGGCCCCCCTCTTTGATGCCATTTAATATCAACAGTTCCCTCTGTTTTGCGACCAGGGCTAAGCAGAACCCTGAAAAGTTGCATCTGTGATCTTTAGAGAGGCGAGTAACGCCTATAGCTGTCTGGCTATCATGGTCCAGGAACTGGTTGTACTGAGTGTATAGACAGTTATCATCTGTTCCCGTTTGGGCACTGAAGTCTCTGTCGATAATAATTGGAGCAGTAGGGTAGGTAGGCCTCTAAATCTGCCCATGTGGCCTTAATTGCTGATTTATTTTGACAGGGGGTGAAATAGACATTAACCAGCACTAAAGAGGCTCTCTTGAGTTTGAGTAGGGTGGCCGTTGCTAGTGAGTTGCAGCTGGGTAAAGGTATTATGGAGTGTTCTAGCTTTGTGGAGGTAAAGCAGGCTAAGCCTCCACAGGGCCTGCCTCCTCTCAAGGATGGGGTGGTGGACAAATAAGCATACATACATTGAACTACTAAATGCAACTTTACACAGCTCTATAAAGTTGTGTTTTTTTAAAAAAACCTAAGTTCTTTTCTAACTTAGCACCAGCATCAAGACAACAATTTCCATCTACAGCCACAAATCCAGATCTGAGTTATGGAACACAACACAGTAATTGCCTTGTCAAAAATAAAGTGACAGCGAGGCTCTCTTGCTCATTTTTCTTCACTCTAATTTTAAAGTAATGGTGAAGGGGGTGGGGCCAAGATTTAAATGAGTATTATAAAGAGCATCAGCTCATGGTGTCATTGCCAGGTTTTCTTAAACTGTGGTATGCATGTGTGTGAAAAAATGTCAGCAACGGCACCGGTGTCTATCTCCTGCAGCTCTGCCAGAGTAAACAGATATCACCATGATAGGTTGTAGCATTACCAGAGCAGCAGTAAGGGGTCTAAACCAAGGCTGCACTGATACAGAACAATGCAGGAATCACAGAATCACAGAACTGTGGAGCTGGAAGGACCGACAAGGGTCATCTAGTCCATATGGGAAATGGGCTTAATCAGGCCAGCACAGCTCATGACTCCTCAACTCAAAGATAGCCCACCCATCTGTTTTCTGGCACAGAACCCCTTCCTTTGTTTTTGTTTTTTTAATGATATTTATTGAAAAAAGAATTTTTAAAATCACAAAGAACAGAGAAAAAACACACAAAATGACAGGAAAAAAATACAAAAACAGAGGAAAAAAAATAAAACCATCCTTTTCAAATTCTCCACTTTCTTTACCTTCTTTCCATGACCTCCTCCTCCTCCCATCTCTTGTATCTTGATTAATAATTGTCACAGCAAATCCTTTCCATAGTTCATACTATTCTGTCATTTCATTACCTTGCTCCATTTTCTTCTTTTCTTATATAAAAACTTAAAACTTAAAATTTAAATCTTATTTTTACCAGCTTCTCATAACCTTTACCTTTTTACCTACTTCTTTAAACATTCTTACAAGAGCCTAGTAATTTCATTTCAACATTTTTGAAACTTTCATAAAAACATTTCTGACGATAGAAAAAAAAAAGAGAATAACAACAATCCAATCTTCTTCCAGCATCCCCTCCTCCCGGTCAGTCAGTCCTTTTTGTCCCGTTAATCTGGCCCATTTAACCTGGTGATCTTATATCCGAGGCCATCAAATCTCTTCCATGTCCCTTCCGCAGTTCTTCTTCATATTTTCCTTTCACTCGTGGGAACTCCAGCTTGGTAGTGTTTTTGACCCTTTTCGACAAATCGGCCCCTTTCTCATAGTCCAGACTAAGCTCCATGTGGTATTTTAAAACATGTTTCAAGTAGTAAGCATGTTTCACATTCCCTCCAGGATAAGTCCCAACAGCTCCAAACCTCTGACGGCCCATTGCCATTGCCAGATTCTGAATGTCCATACATCCCTGCATAGGGGGGGGGTGTCAGTCCAAACCCCCATTTCCAGCCAAACTTTATCTTTCCAAATCTGGTTTTTTCCAAGTTCATTTATCAAATCCAAAGGTTCATTTTCTTGCTGGGCCAAAAGTCCCTCCATCCCTGGCGCCCAAGATTCAGCAAGATCCTCTTCTTTCAGCTGTTCTGTCATGGCACGCTCCTGTTTTGGTTCCTGGGTGGGCTCCATATAGTTTCCCACTACCAGTTCAAAGGTTCTGGCAGCATTAATCATAAAATCCGTCTTCTGACTTAGCTGATCCAATGGGGCACTTATTTTACAGAAAGCACCCAACAGTGTTTCTGAAGGCATTGTCCTACAAGGTCACGAATCCTTTCCCACAGTTGTAATCAGTAACAGCTGCAAGTTCCCAGGATTTAGTTACAATTTCACAGTTCCCCTCTAGGGGGAAGACTTCTGATAGTTCTTTTCCTTAGGAACAATAACAACAAAGTTTCTTTTTTAAGATATTTTGTCCATATTTATTCTTTGAAAAGACGATAGGAAACAATGGAGTCACAATGTTTCTCTTCTTTTAACTATCTGTCAAAGCATTTATTTCTGGTCAATGACCTTCAAACGTCAAATCCGACACCCCGCTCCAGGGTCAGGAGGGTGGAAAATTACTTTACTTTAACTTCACTTCTGCAGGTTTAAACGGCTCAGGAAAAAATCCCCCTTCTTCTCCTGCTGCTGAAGGGGGGTTCAGCGATTTTAAATGATGAAAGTCGATCCTTTAAAAGTAGTTTTTAAGGCTCTAGTTTGTGTTGTCTTTGCTTTGTTCTGACTACAAAGAAATGGAAGGTGACTTCCTGTTTAATCCTTCCCGTTTCAGTACCAAATTAGGGTTAGTTTTAAAGCCCAAATTCCTTCTTATTTCGCCAGTTCTTATATGGAGTCCAAATATTTAATGTTCCAGTACTCACGGTTGGTTCTTTTAGATGCCAAATTGTCCCAGGAAAAAGGCAGCACTCTCTGGCAACGGCTATGCAGCTTCGCTCCACAGAAAAAGCAATTACTGTATTTTTCGCTCCATAGGACGCACCGGACCATAGGAGGGGGAGAACAGGGAAAAAATTTTTTTCTTGTTCTCCCCCTCTAAAACAAGGTGCGTTCAAGGTACATTCACCAGAGCTTGTGGGGCTGGCGGTGGGGGGAAGCGCTGCTTTCCCCCACCGCCACCCTCAAAGATCCCTGAAGCCTTTGGAGCGCAGCGCCCCGCTGCCCTACAGAGGTTTGCGCGCAGCCGTCCCCAAGCTAGAGCAGCGAGACAGAGCCCTCCGTCTCGCTGTTCTGGCTTGGGAACAGCCTTGCTAGCTTCTGCAGGATAGCGGGGTGAAGGCACCCCGCTGCCCTGCAGGTTTGCGCGCAGCCCTCCCCAAGCTAGAGCAGCGAGACGGAGCCCTCTGTCTCACTGTTCTGGCTTGGGAACAGCCTTGCTAGCTTCTGCAGGACAGCCGGGTGAAGGCACCGTCCCCAAGCTAGAGCAGCGAGATGGAGCACTCCGCAGTGCTCCGTCTTCCTGTTCTGGCTTTGGGCTTAGTGGCGCAGCCTGCATTCGCTCTATAGGACGCACACACATTTCCCCTTAATTTTGGGAGGGGGAAATGTGCGTCCTATAGAACGAAAAATACAGTAACTCACAGCACCGCGCCACTTCCCCCTCTTCACTTTGGAGCCCGTTTATGGGTTCCTTTGTGGGTTGGGGGGGCGCTAAGGGTGCCCGCCGAGTCCCACGGTCACAGGCTTCAACCACCTGTGATTTCCAGAAGGGTCCCCGCTACGCCGCAGCGGAAAAGACCCGTTTCATGCGGAGCTGGTCCCTCCGGTTCAGAGGAAGTCCGCCATTGCCGGTAGCGCCACCCCGGAAGTCCCAGAACCCCCTTCCTTTGATCCTTTACACCCCACACATAGGCCATTACCTCACCAGGAAGCTAGACTGGCTGTTCCTGAAATCTGAATCCTTGCTTAGATTTTAACAGTTGCTGCACTCAGGAATGAGAAGGGTCTCAGCATACAGTCCACCCACCTCAAACAATAAAAAGGCCCGACTCTTAACTATTAATGTTACTCATTCATTTGCATGTCTGCCAGATGAGGGTCTCTGAAAGCCAAATGTTCACACACCAGGACAAATAATCAGCAATTGTACTTATTGCGAGGCTGCTCTCAAATTAAGTCGCTGTTATCTCTCAAATGGCAAGATCTAAATGCAAGGCCATTCACGGTCCAGAAAATCTGGCTTCTTAAATTAAAATTTGGCTGAAGATTTAAGTCAGCAATGGAACTTGTACTAGATATAGCACATAGCAGACAACAAAGCTGACTGCGCAATATGAGAGTGTGAGTCAAATCCATCCATCTCTGAGTTGCTGAACTGAGCACCACTGCAGAGACACAACCTAAGACATCATCCAACACAATTTAATTTAATTATTTCTCTCTCTCTCTCTCTCTCTCTCTCTCACACACACACACACACACACACACACACACTCATGCAGGCCATAAATCTCTCTCTTAGTGGATGGAGAGTGTGTCATGGAATCCTTTCATTTCTTTGACGAAAACAGAAACACCCCATTCCATAATGATAATTTTACTATTTATACCCCACACATTTTACTGGGTTGCCCTAGCCACTCTGGGCAGCTTCCAACATATATAAAAACATAATAAAACATTAAGCATAAAAAACTTTCCTATACAGGATTGCCTTCAGATGGCTCAAGGGGTGGATAACTCCATACCCTCCCTGTTTTCTCTAATGAACAGGGACATCCTAAGGAAAAGTGGGTCATTCCAGGTTCAAATCAGAAACCAGGGCAGCTTCCCTAAATCAAGACATCCCTGAAAATAGGGGCACTTGGAGGGTCTGGTGTTGTGCATTGCATAGTTTAACATAGCATAGTTTAACATAGTTTAAGATAGCAGAGCTAGCTCATTAGAACTAAGGCTCAATCTCCAGCCTTCGTAGCCTTTGCATGTCAGTGCTATCACACTAGTGACTGTTATTTCTCTAAAAGATGGACCATCATATCTAAAGGTAAAAGTAAAGGGACCCCTGACCATTAGGTCCAGTCGTGACCGACTCTGGGGTTGCGGCGCTCATCTCGCTTTATAGGCCGAGGGAACCGGCGTACAGCCGGTCATGTGGCCAGCATGACTAAGCCGCTTCTGGCGGACCAGAGCAGCACACGGAAATGCCGTTTACCTTCCCGCTGGAGTGGTACCTATTTATCTACTTGCACTTTGATGTGCTTTCAAACTTCTACGTTGGCAGGAGCAGGGACCAAGCAATGGGAGCTCACCCCGTCACGGGGATTCGAATTGCCGACCTTCTGATTGGCAAGCCCTAGGCTCTGTGGACGCGGGTGGCGCTGTGGGTTAAAGCCTCAGCGTCTAGGGCTTGCCGATCGAAAGGTCGGCAGTTCGAATCCCCGCGGCGGGGTGCGCTCCCGCTGCTCGGTCCCAGCGCCTGCCCACCTAGCAGTTCGAAAGCACCCCCGGGTGCAAGTAGATAAATAGGTACCGCTTACCAGCGGGAAGGTAAACGGCGTTCCGTGTGCTGCGCTGGCTCGCCAGATGCAGCTTTGTCACGCTGGCCACGTGACCCGGAAGTGTCTCCGGACAGCGCTGGCCCCCGGCCTCTTGAATGAGATGGGCGCACAAACCCCAGAGTCTGTCAAGACTGGCCCGTTCGGGCAGGGGTACCTTTACCTTTACCTTTAGGCTCTGTGGTTTAACCCACAGCGCCACCCGCGTCCCCCCTCTCCCATATGTACCAGATACTAAAACCCAAAAACATGTGGGCTTTTTTATTTAAAAAATCGCAGTTCACTAAATAATTAACATTTTCCCGTCTTTTAATAGTAATCTAAAATCTGCTGCCTTGCCCCATCTAGAGTTGGCCCTGCTGCTTTCAACAGTTGTTGAATGGGGTAGCCCAGAAACATATTAGGAGGAAACCCCAGTTTCAAGACATTTTGGATGATGCACTTAGGACAAAGCCAGACCATCAGCACATCAAGGGCATGGTTAAAGTACATGGTTTGCCAAAGAATCCTGGAAACTGTGGTCCACCCCCCCTTAACAGATCTACAGTTCCCAGCACTTTTAACAAACTGCAGTTACCTGGATTCTTTGGAGGAAGATGTGTGCATTGATTGTGCTTTAAATTTATGGAGTGGCTCTGCCCTAAATCAATTCATGGTTTAGCCGGGTTTAGTGTTATGTGCAAACTCGGTTGTTGTTCTTATATAAATCCATGCAACACAACATGAGACATGTTGTCTCATGGGTCATTTCTTTTAGAGCCTCACTAGTGTGGCTTATTATTGTAGGCATGGGACGGGAGCTATCAAGAGCTGTGATGCTAAAGAGAAAGCATCCCAATTGTTGCTTAGCTCTGGTCTAACAAAATGCCGGAAGAGCCAGGTCTGTGATTTGTAAATGACTGAAAGTAAAACACAGGAAACTGTTGCTGAGTCGCCTCACTGTCCAGCCTCTAACTGATGTTACACAATCCCTTTCACAATGTGCACAGAGAACCCATTTAACACGCTGGTATCCATTCCTCCAAGAAACTGGTTTAATGAGGCCTCTTTTCCAGCATAGTTAGAGGGGAAACAAGTGTCTCTTTTATCTCTGTGAACCTAGAAAGCAAAGTAATAGGAAGGGGTGGGGTCACTTTGTCTGAATCTTGGCACATTGAGCTGGAGCCAGGCAGGAGGTCTAATTAAGCAAGTCAGATTCAATGGCAGCATGATACGAGTTGGGGAGAAATATGGAAAATAAGTGTGCACAACAACGTGGATTCCACTGGACATCACTGTACTCTTCCTCGCTGTTCTTTTCTCTACACATTAGGGGAATCGAAACTTGAACACTGTAACTGAGCAAAAAAGATATGAACAAATATTCTTTGTCTTTTAATATATTTGCTGACTGCACGTTTGCTGGAAAAGGGTAGAGACTGGAAACTTGACTATGATTTTCAGCTCTATTGCACTCCTCCGAGCTTAAATACAAAACTTGAACTTTTCATTTCATGATTATGCTGCTCAGTATCATTGCTTTGCATGAATTATAATGCAATCCTAACCATGTCTACTCAGAAGCACATCCTATTAAATTTCCAGGAGAGAGGGGTTAGGATTGAAGGCTTATTCAGCACTTCATTTTACTTTTTGCTTTTTACATTGGTACACAATTTTGTGTAATTTTTTATTTTTTTAAAAAATGAATATTGAGGCCTTTATAAATTGTGGAGCGACCATGTATCTATTATGCATTCCTGTGCACATTTCCCACCTGACCGCATTGAGGTGCATTCTCAGGTAAGTGGGCACAAGACTGTAGTCCTAATCTGCTTCCAATAATCATGGGCTGAGGTCACATCAATAGGGTATTAGATCCCAACCATCATATTCAACCCCTTCTGCCTAACTGTCCAGTGATGCCTTCTGACATTTTTCCATATATAGTCTACATTTTCACATTTTGCAGCCATAAATGCTAGAACGTTATTTTATATTTTCAAACAAAAGCTGAATATTCTCGGGGACGGCTACTAAATTCTACACTTGTACAGAGACAGTGAAATTCAACATAGCAGGTATGCATATGAAAAACAAGGTATGCTCATGCAATATTTTCCCACTCTCTCCTACCCATGCCTCTTTGCACCCCTTAAACCTATACTGGGGGTCCTCCAGCCCTCCAGAGCAAATGTTAAGGGTACAGGTTGGAGAAGGAGGAGAAAATCCCATTGTGCAAGCAGATTTTGTTCTGCACACAGAACAACTTAGTTGAAGCCTACCCATGGTTTTATTGCTCTATGCAACGAAACCCTGTCAAATCATTAGTTTCCATCCAGACCAAGGTAGTTGCACTTTGGTTCCTTTGAAATCAATGTAAGTTAAATTAGTGATGACTAACTTTTCACATTGATTTGGAAAGGCATTTATATTATTATTAGGGATGTGTGCATGGATGGCTTTCTGTGGAGCTTTTCACTTTTCTGCCCCATAATTTTAGATATACACAGACATTCAACAAAGTTGGTTTTTTTTGTTTTTCTTTCAGGAACTGTAGGCATAAACTGGGTGTGCATTGGAATATGCATCAGATATAGATGCTGCCCACTGCTTTCAACAGAATATACATTCAGAATACAGTTGTACCTGGGAAGTCGAACAGAATCTGTTCCGGAAATCTGTTTGACTCCCAAAACGTTCGGAAACCAAAGCGCGGATTCTGATTAGCTGCAGGAAGCCGCGGAAGCCCCATCGGACGTTTGGCTTCCAAAAATAGTTTGCAAACCATAACACTCATTTCTGGGTTTGCAGCGTTCGGCAGCCAAAACGCTCGAGAACTAAGCTGATCAAAACCAAGGTACAACTGTATACACATTCTTAAACCTCCACCCAGCTTACACAATAATATGCAGGGTGCTTCCAGAGTGTTGCTTTCTTCAGGTGGAACTCAATCACATCTTGACAAATTCAATTTCCATATTTAAAGTTGATTTTGTGATGATGACAATGATTTGCTTTTACCCTGCCCATCTGACTTGGTTGCCTCAGCCACTCTTGTGCCACAAAACCACTTCCTCCCAAACTTGGACTCCTTGTGACAGGAAAGTGCACTGGAAAGTGTGATATAGTAATTAACTGACACAACATCATGTAACCTCCCTGCAAACAAAGTAGAATGAATTCTCTGTAAATTGCCAATGTTGCCCAACCTTCCTGCAAACTGTGTACAAACAAATCAAGGTGAATGCTCAATAAACAAGTCATCTGGAAATCACATACAGAAAGTAAATCAGAACTAATCATAGGGAGGTTTGGTTCACAAATAACATTAAACCATAGTTTGAAATAAACCAAACAAACCATGAGCCTGGGTTTGGAGGACAAGACAAACCAGACTCTGGCTCATTTTATCTCCTCTGCAGTGAATCAGGAGCAGGAACAGAAGAGGGGTACAGTCATACCTCTTCTTGCGAACACTTCATGTTGGGTTTTTTCGGGTTAAGAACGCGGCAAACCCGGAAGTGTTTACTTCCAGGTTTCACTGTGTGCACACGCGCAGAAGCATTCTGCATGGTTTGCACATGCGCAGAAGTGTTCTTTGTGGTTTGCGCATGCACAGAAGTGCTCTATCGCACTTCGCACATGCACAGAAGCACCGCTCTGGTTATGGACTTTTCGGGGTGCGAATGGCACTCCGGAACAGATCGTGTCCACAACCAGAGGTACCCCTGTATTGTAGTAATTTTCTTCAGCAGCATGCTCTAGTAAATCAAACCATAGTTTGTTTAAGCCATGGTTTTTAATGTGACATGCAAGCTGAGCCCGCAATTCAATTTGAAATAACCGTCTGCTCCAAGAGAAATATGGAAATCAAGCCTGCTGGGCCACCATAGTATCCCATTGCCTGCTTGCTATACATATTCCTGCTATGCGCAGGTGAATGTCTACGACTCAAGAGACATGCATTTGGCAGAATTTTGACTGCTTACTTTTAACAGCCTCCCGTGTGTTTTAAACACTGGAACAAAGATTAAACTCCACAAAGAAGTAAATGTATTGAAAATTAACAATACTCCAGAAAACCTACTACCAGACTGTCATTATCACAAGGGAGTGCAGATAAAAAGAATATAATGCAGAAAAAAATCAAGTTGTCTTTTAAGTAGTGTCCTAAATAGTTTTTGGTAAATAGATATGATTTCAACAGGCTCTTAGATCTGATGGTCTCCAGAGTGTTAAGTTCTGCGTAAGATAGTAATATTGGGATTTTTTTATATAAAATTGAGATTTTATTCATTCATCCTCTCTGTACACTAATTAATTAGGGGTTGTTGTTTTTTTACTATCGAAGATTCTTATAAAAGATGTAGCAAAGTAAGTATGAAAATAACCGGAATCCCAATACAATTCTTTCGCCTTCCATTTATACTGTGCATGCTTACTGTTGTCAGCATTAGGCCTCTACTCTGAGCTGTCATAGCTCTGGACAGATGCTCTTGGTCTGGCATAATTCTCAAGTCTCACCTGCTTGCCAACATGAGCACCTGAAAGTTCAAATTATACCCAATAAGGTGGATCAGAATGCAGATTAACCGGCAGCCTAGGAAATAAAAGAAGCCTTTTGGAAGATGCCGCAGAATTGGCAGAGCTACAGCTGGAGCAAAATGCACGTGACAGCCCCTCCCTGTATAATACAAGATCCCTCTGGCTCATATCTTTCCAGATTCCACTAACCTTTCCCAGAAGCTGCTTGTACCACTTTGTAAGATGGGCAAGAGGAAAAGAAACTAAAAATTGGGGCATTTGTGCTATAGATTAATCACCTATACTAGACATATTATTGAGGGACCTTCTATTTACTACCCTCTATGGTAGATGCTCTTTTGAAGCATATTAAAAAAAAATAAAGTGTCCTATGTAAGCAGCATAAATTAAACAGCAAATGGTGCTCAATTCAAGCAGCATAAACCTACTGATACAATTTTGTTTAAAGGCTTGAATTGAACCATGCTGATAGTTGTCCTGGTGCCAATGAATCAGTTAAAGGGAAATATTCATCTGCTATTCTCCCTGCATGTTTCATACTCCAGAGATCAGCAGCAAACAAGGAACCTGCCGACTACTTGTGAATTCAATGATAATAGCAGGGAATTACTATGTGTACTATTGTACACTGTTGGTTCCAAAGAAATATTTGTGTATTAGCAACATTAGCACTGCATTTAAACCACCATGGCCAATGCTGGATCTGATTGCTCTTGTAAAAAGAATGTTCATCGTTTCTTTTGAGATTAGATTGACATATATGTAGGGCTATTTCCCTCTTCCTCAGAACAGCCTGCGTTGAACTTCAAACTAGCAAAATCCCCATCACTTTGAAGGGAGAAGCTGTTAAGATGGCGGCCTGAACACTGCAAAACCTCAGTGCCTGCAATGTATCCTCACTGTTTGCAATGCAATGCTTTGAGAAAGGGAATGACTCAGCATTATTTAGCATTACTGTTGTTAGAGATTTCCCTTCAGTTATTTTCACCCACGACAGATAAGCTCCCTCTAATTTGAATACGGGATATTTTAACCTCTGCTGTTAATAACACTGCGTTTTAATACAGCTTGGCTTACCTCTCCTTCCTCCCAAGCTTTCCTCTCCTTAGTTGCTCTCCATATCTGTCAACAGCTTCAGCCTTCACCCTGTTGACCAGGCACACAGCCTTGGCTTCATCTTTGATACAACCTGGTCTGCCGCAGACGAATTGCACTTGTGCTGAGGGAACTGCAATGGCTGCAAGCCAGCCAGCTACTGAGTCATGTTTGAGGTCTTATTGTTAGCATACAAAGACATGGACAACCCAGGACCAGGTTGAGCCATACTGGGTGCTTGTATGGTTGTGCATGAAAGGATGTGATTGTGTGTGTGCGCATGCACATGTGCGGGCAAAAGAGAGGGGCGGGGAATAGGACTGGAAGAGGTTGAATGACAGACCAATCCTAGTCCCATATCATAGAATCATAGAGTGTAAAAATATTCTGTGGATGTCTGATTGATCTGGAACATGTTCCTTATTACAAAGCTCTGATCTCTATGCTACCAAAGAGAGAGAAAGAACTTAATAGATTCCTTCTAAGAATGTATGATGTGAGGATGCAGATGGGGGATTGCATATTGAACCCTTCAATCCTGTGCATAGAATAGAATCAAGAGACCACAAGGGCCATCGAGTCCAACCCCCTGCCAAGCAGGAAACACCATCAGACCACTCCTGACATATGGTTGTCAAGCCTCTGCTTAAAGACCTCCAAAGTAGGAGACTCCACCACACTCCTTGGCAGCAAATTCCACTGTCGAACAGCTCTTACTGTCAGGAAGTTCTTCCTAATGTTTAGGTGGAATCTTCTTTCTTGTAGTTTGGATCCATTGCTCCGTGTCCGCTTCTCTGGAGCAGCAGAAAACAACCTTTCTCCCTCCTCTATGTGACATCCTTTTATATATTTGAACATGGCTATCATATAAGGGGTGCCTTAACCTCCTCTTCTCCAGGCTAAACATGCCCAGTTCCCTTAGCCATTCCTCATAAGGCATCGTTTCCAGGCCTTTGACCATTTTGGTTGCCCTCCTCTGGACACGTTCCAGTTTGTCAGTGTCCTTCTTGAATTGTGGTGCCCAGAACTGGACACAGTACTCCAGGTGAGGTCTGACCAGAGCAGAATACAGTGGCACTATTACTTCCCTTGATCTAGATGCTATACTCCTATTGATGCAGCCCAGAATTGCATTGGCTTTTTTAGCTGCCGCGTCACACTGTTGGCTCATGTCAAGTTTGTGGTCAACCAAGACTCCTAGATCCTTTTCACATGTACTGCTCTCAAGCCAGGTGTCACCCATCTTGTATTTGTGCCTCTCATTTTTTTTGCCCAAGTGCAATACTTTACATTTCTCCCTGTTAAAGTTCATCTTGTTTGTTTTGGCCCAGTTCTCTAATATGTCAAGGTCGTTTTGAAGTGTGATCCTGTCCTCTGGGGTGTTAGCCACCCCTCCCAGTTTGGTGTCATCTGCAAATTTGATCAGGATGCCCTTGAGTCCATCATCCAAGTCGTTGATAAAGATGTTGAATAAGACCAGGCCCAAGATAGAACCCTGTGGCACCCCACTAGTCACTCTTCTCCAGGATGAAGAGGAACCATTGATGAGCACCCTTTGGGTTCGGTCAGTCAGCCAGTTACAAATCCACTGAGTGGTAGCATAGTCAAGACCGCATTTTACCAGCTTCTTTACAAGAATATCATGGGGCACCTTGTAAAATGCCTTGCTGAAATCAAGGTAGGCTACATCCACTGCGTTCCCTTCATCTACCAGGCTTGTAATTCTGTCAAAAAACGAGATCAGGTTAGTCTGACATGACTTATTTTTCAGAAATCCATGCTGACTATTGGTGATCACAGCATTCCTTTCTAGGTGCTCACAGCCTGTTTGCTTAATGATCTGCTCCAGAATCTTCCCTGGTATTGATGTCAGACTGACTGGGCGATAATTATTTGGGTCCTCTCTTTTCCCCTTTTTGAAAATAGGGACAACATTTGCCCTCCTCCAGTCTGCTGGGACTTCGCCTGTTCTCCAGGAATTCTCAAAGATGACTGCCAGTGGTTCTGAGATCACATCTGCCAGTCCTTTTGATACTCTTGGATGCAGTTCATCTGGCCCTGGAGACTTGAATACATCTAAACTAGCCAAGTATTCTTGTACTATCTCCTTAGTTATTCTGGGCTGTGTTTCCTTTGCTGAATCATTTGCTCCAAATTCTTCAGGTTGGGCATTGTTTTCTTTATCGGAGAAGACTAAGGCAAAGAAGGCATTGAGGAGTTCAGCCCTTTCTGTGTCCCCTGTTTGCATTTCACCATCTTCTCCTCATTCTGTGCTTTAGCTTTTCTGACTTTGTGTCTACATGTGCTGGCTATTTGTTTGAATTCCTCTTTGGTGGTTCCCCCCTTTTCCATTTTTTGTACACATCCTTTTTTAATCTTAACTCAGTTAAAAGTTCTTTAGATAGCCACCCTGGCTTCTTTAGGCCCCCATCCATGTTTCCGTCTCATTGGTATTGCCTGAGGTTGTGCTTTTACTATCTCCCTCTTAACAAACTCCCAGCCATCATGAACTCCCTTTCCTTTTAGTATTACTGTCCATGGGATCTCACCCAGCACTTCCCTAAGTTTTATGAAGTCGGCTTTATTAAAGTCAAGAAATTGAGTCCTAGTATGCTTGGCTGCTCCTTTCCGCTGTATAGTAAACTTCAGAAGAGCATGATCACTCGCGCCTAATGATCCTTCCACTTCTACCCCACTAACCAGGTCATCAACATTGGTTAGGACCAGATCTAAAATGGCTGTTCCTCTTGTTGCTTCTCCCACTTTCTGGACAATGAAGTTGTCTGCAAGGCCAGTGAGGAATCTGTTTGGCCTTATGCTCTTGGCTGAGTTTGACATCCAACAAATATCCAGGTAATTGAAGTCCCCCATTACTACTATCTCCCTTCCTTTTGCATGCTTGGCCATCTGTTCCAGGAAGGCATCATCTATGTCCTCCGTTTGGCTTGTGGATCTATAGTAAACTCACTTTGGCTTTGAGGATCTAAATCTTGGATCTCTTCACAGGTATACACATCCCTGACATATAACACCACTCCTCCTCCTTTCTTGTCTGGTCTGTTTCTCTGAAATAGATTGTATCCCCCCATTATTACATTCCAATCGTGGGACTTATCCCACCAGGTTTCAGTGATGCCTATTATGTCATATTTAGTTTGCTGTACCAAGAGCTCAAGCTCATCTTGTTTATTTCCAAAGCTTTGTGCATTAGTGTACAGACATTGAAGTCCATTAATCATTCCCCCGTGTCTCTTATTTAAGGATTTTTTCCTCCCACCACTAGGTCCGCGTGCTGTTTGCTCCATTTGGTCTATGACATTTGGATGATCATCTTCATCAATTGATAGACTCCTACCTTCAGGAGCACTGTCTCCCTCCCCCACATTAGTCAGTTTAAAGCCCTCCTGATGAGGTTTCTGAGATTTTTGGCAAAAACATTCCTCCCAACCGTTGTGAGGTGCAGCCCATCGCTTGCCAGAAATCCATCTTCAAGAAACTGCAGTCCGTGATCTAAGAATCCAAACCGTTCCTGTTTACACCATTTGCGAAGCCAGCTGTTCACTTCCACTATTTTTCAATTAATTGAAAGCAAGTGGCTTCAGTCTAATATCTCATCCAGGCTTTAAGTAAAGTGACCTAAAATTAAGACTGCTCCACTTCCTGCCAGGATTAGACCAGCAAGTGAAAGAAGCTTATCTCCACTACCTTGTCCCTACAATTCATAGACAACCCAACTCTCTCCCTTAGGGATGCTCACCCACCCCAAAACCGGAGTTTCCTTCTGCAACAAGGCAGACTGTCAAGAGTCCAAACAGCCACTTCAAATTGCACACTATCCATGCCTTCTCAGATCCAGCAATCCCTCCTCTGCATGTAGCTCCCTACTTTCCACTAGACTAGCTCCCAACAGTATTCCTAGAGATGGAGTAAGAGACGGTTCCTCTGTGCTTCCCTCTCCCACCCCCAAAAGAGGAAGAATATCATCCTCAAAAGGCCTGCTGTGTCAAGGAAGATTTTGTGGTCTGCAAAAATAATCTGTAGATTATCAAGAAAGGCGGCGGGGGGGGGGGGGAGAGAGATAACTGAGCTCAGTGTCAGCCTCCCTCACTTTCCTCCAGTTGAAAATACTAAAACTTGCTCACTTTGAGAGCATGGTTAGAGTTAGAGGTAGAGTTAGAAGCCTGCCAGGTTAACAGTAGAGCAGAGTGGGTGAAGAAACTACGGTTCTCCAAATGTTCTCATCATTGGCCCAGCTAACCTTGGGCTGATGGGGTTTGGAGTTCAACGACTAGAGGACCACAGGACTCTGAACTCTGGGCGATCTGTACACTACAAAAATGGAGGGTGCAGTTCATGCACAGGAGGTAAGAATTGGGACGAGCAGCCACAATTTAGTCTCCCTCGTGTATTTCTTTCTATGCAATTTGATTTATGAAATGTGGGTTTAGTTTAGCTCTAATAGCATCAGAGCACTTGCCATTTTGAAAGGCTTTTTCAAAACAAAAGATGTCTGAAGATGCAAGATTTAATAACAGAAGGAGAAAGAAAAGGTATCATTTTAAGAGGGAAAGTGCTACAGAAAATATAAAAATAGAATTGGCTAAAAACCAGAAACCACAAAAAGAGATGTCATTCAGGAAATAGCACTAATGTGTCACCATGCTGAAGAATTTCCCCCATGTATTACAGAGAAATCTTAGGAGAGCAAAAGGGATTTTCTGTGTGAAGGAGATGATTTTGATTATGACAAGACTGAGTTGCTTCTCTGAAATCTTAACCAAAGATTTCATCCTCCATTTATTGACTGCAGCTAGATTAGAGATTGCATGTTTTCTTAAGGGAAATTTAAATGCAAATCCTTTTGAAGCCTGGATGTCACAAGTATGGGGCAAATTAGCCATTTCATAAAAGTAATTATGCCCTGGCTGGGGGGGGGAGGGGGGGAGGAAAGACTCACACCTTTGATTGACTTTGTTAAGAAAACCAAACATGGTTTCCACTGTTCACCAACACATGGAACCTTATGAAGAAACATATTCATTTGAGTGCTTTTCTTGGAACATCTAAAACTGCAACCATCAGTCACTGTTTTTCTTTCTTTTTCTGTACTCTGTTTTCCTTGTATGGGTATGTTTTGTTACTTGAAATTAAAAATCATTTTTTATAAAAAGGAAATGTATGCATTTTGCATTATCCTATGGGGGGAGGGACACTCTAAGTCTGTTTCTGTCCAGAAACTACATGCTACTAATCCTATCTACTGTTGGGGGGTTCTGAATCAGGGAGTGTTAAAAATAATTATATGTTAATCGTCTTTCATCCTTACTACAGAAACTCAAACACACTGACCTGGTTGTAGTGTACAAGTACACTCTCCTCTGGATTAGTTGACAATGTAAGACACCAGTCTCTTCACCCAGCTGAAGAAGAGAGACATAAAAAAGGGGGAAAGTGAAGTTAAAGCAACATTGGTATTAACCCTTGAAATCTGAGGGAAAGAAAATATTTTTAAGCTGCTTAAATAATGGTCAGAAAATCATCAAATAGAAAACGAATCACAGTTATGTCAAAACAGAATTGTAATTCATAGGAAACATCTATTTCTTTTTTCCTGCTTCTTTATTGTGTGTATTTAAATTTCAGTCAACAATTCCCAGAGAGACGGAATACTTCTGATAATTTACATACAGTGGTACCTCGGGTTAAGTACTGGAGTAATTTACATACAGTGGTACCTCGGGTTAAGTACTTAATTCGTTCTGGAGTTCTGTTCTTAACCTGAAACTGTTCTTAACCTGAAGCACCACTTTAGCTAATGGAGCCTCCCGCTGCTGCTGTGCCGGAGCACAATTTCTGTTCTCATCCTGAAGCAAAGTTCTTAACCTGAAGCACTATTTCTGGGTTAGCAGAGTCTGTAACCTGAAGCGTATGCAACCCTAGGTACCACTGTATATGCAAAAAGGTGAGCATGAGCTGTGTTAGTATATATTTACATGGGGAAGCTTGTAATGTCTGAGATTCCAACAAGGATCTGCTGAAATGTGATCAACAAGTGGAAAGGGAGAAGCAGTGAAATTTCCACAATTTTTATATTTAAATCCTGCTTAGTGAAACATTTTAACATTCTCAGGCTCAATATAAACCTGGGATTCTTTTGCGCCTTCAATAACCTTTTTGCGCCTTCAATAAGTTTGCAGGGCAGCAGTTGAAGAAGGAGCAAAAAGGGTTTTCTTGTGTGTGTGTGTTTCTTTGTGGCTGATTAGCTGTTTTCCCTGTGTAAAGGTCAGAGGGGGCAGGGTTTCTGTTGAGGCAGGGGATTAGCTGTGGGAGGAGCTTATCAGAGTTTGCAGGGCAGCGGTGCGCGCCTAGCGGTGCGCGCAGTTAGATCCATCTTTTAGATTTAGGGGAGCTAGTCTCAAACGTTTGTTGGGGGAGATCTAGGTGGTTTTTTGTGTGGGGGAAGTTATTTGTCCTGTCTTCAAGCTTTTTATGATGGAGGACCTCTGTAGCCAACTCCAACGACACGATCTCAAGATGGAAGGGGAGGGAACAGCTGCAGTCGCCTGCGATTCCTGCGCAATGTTTGCCATCTTGCCAAAGGTTGCAGGCAGCTTTACCTGCAGCAATTGCATGTTGATTGCCCTCTTAAAAGACAAAGTCCAGCAACTGGAGGAACGTGTAGCTACGCTCCAAAGAATTAGAGAGCTGGAGCTCTTCTTGGAAGCAACAGAGCACACCGTCTCCACCAAGGAGGAGACGGGGGACTCCCCTGAGAAGGAGGCTAGTTCACCAACACAGGAGCCAGATATATGGAGAAACGTGACTCAAAGAAGTAGGAGGCCCAGGGTTCACTCTGATTGTTTAGAAATACACAATCGCTTTGAGGTCCTCTCCCCTAGCATGGAAGACAAAGAGCAGACTCCATTTGAGGATCTCTCCCTCATTACAGTTGATCAGGTATATGAAGACGAGCAGCAAAGTCAGTCCTCAGGGAATGTGCAGGCGACCTTGGAATGGACAGCTCATGGAAGAACCCCGACCAAACCCAAGAGGAGGCGTGTAGTGGTGATAGGGGATTCCCTACTGAGGGGAACAGAAGCAGTGATCTGTGGGCCTGACAAGATGTCTCGGGAAGTGTGCTGTCTCCCCGGGGCTAAGATCCAAGATGTAACTGAACGACTGCAAGGAATCATAAAACCCACTGACAAATATCCCTTCCTCTTGGTTCATGTGGGAACCAATGACACTGCAAGCAATAGCCTCCAGAAGATCAAAAGAGACTACGAGGCTCTCGGCAGGAAATTGAAGCAACTAAATGCACAAATTGTCATTCATCTGTCCTCCCAGTTGAACGACGTGGCCCAGGGAGAGAGGGGTAAATAGTGGAAGTGAACAGCTGGCTTCGCAAATGGTGTAAACAGGAACGGTTTGGATTCTTAGATCACGGACTGCAGTTTCTTGAAGATGGACTTCTGGCAAGTGATGGGCTGCACCTCACAACGGTTGGGAGAAATGTTTTTGCCAAAAATCTCAAAAACCTCATCAGGAGGGCTTTAAACTGACTAATGTGGGGGAGGGAGACAGTGCTCCTGAAGGTAGGAGTCTATCAATTGATGAAGATGATCATCCAAATGTCATAGACCAAATGGAGCAAACAGCAAGCAGACCTAGTGGTGGGAGGAAAAAGTCCTTAAATAAGAGACACGGGGGAATGATTAATGGACTTCAATGTCTGTACACTAATGCACAAAGCTTTGGAAATAAACAAGATGAGCTTGCGCTCTTGGTATAGCAAACTAAATATGACATAATAGGCATCACTGAAACCTGGTGGGATAAGTCCCACGATTGGAATGTAATAATGGGGGGATACAATCTATTTCAGAGAAACAGACCAGACAAGAAAGGAGGAGGAGTGGCGTTATATGTCAGGGATGTGTATACCTGTGAAGAGATCCAAGATTTAGATCCTCAAAGCCAAAGTGAGAGCATTTGGGTCAAAATTAAGGGAGAGAAGAATAACAGAGACCTCATTGTGGGAGTTTACTATAGATCCACAAGCAAAACGGAGGACATAGATGATGCCTTCCTGGAACACATGGCCAAGCATGCAAAAGGAAGGGAGATAGTAGTAATGGGGGACTTCAATTACCCGGATATTTGTTGGACGTCAAACTCAGCCAAGAGCATAAGGCCAAACAGATTCCTCACTGGCCTGGCAGACAACTTTATTGTCCAGAAAGTGGGAGAAGCAACAAGAGGAACAGCCATTTTAGATCTGGTCCTAACCAATGTTGATGACCTGGTTAGTGGGGTAGAAGTGGAAGGATCATTAGGCGCGAGTGATCATGCTCTTCTGAAGTTTACTATACAGCGGAAAGGAGCAGCCAAGCATACTGGGACTCAATTTCTTGACTTTAAGAAAGCCGACTTCATAAAACTTTGGGAAGTGCTGGGTGAGATCCCATGGACAGTAATACTAAAAGGAAAGGGAGTTCATGATGGCTGGGAGTTTGTTAAGAGGGAGATAGTAAAAGCACAACGTCAGGCAATACCAATGAGACGGAAACATGGAAGGTGCCTAAAGAAGCCAGGGTGGCTATCTAAAGAACTTTTAACTGAATTACGATTAAAAAAGGATGTGTACAAAAAATGGAAAAGGGGGGAAACCACCAAAGAGGAATTCAAACAAATAGCCAGCACGTGTAGACACAAAGTCAGAAAAGCTAAAGCACAGAATGAACTCAGGCTTGCTAGAGAGGTTAAAAGCAACAAAAAAGGCTTCTATGGGTATGTTCGTAGCAAAAGGAAGAACAAAGAAACAGTGGGGTCACTCAGAGGAGAAGATGGTGAAATGCAAACAGGGGACACAGAAAGGGCTGAACTCCTCAATGCCTTCTTTGCCTCAGTCTTCTCCGATAAAGAAAACAATGCCCAACCTGAAGAATTTGGAGCAAATGATTCAGCAAAGGAAACACAGCCCAGAATAACTAAGGAGATAGTACAAGAATATTTGGCTAGTTTAGATGTATTCAAGTCTCCAGGGCCAGATGAACTGCATCCAAGAGTATTAAAAGAACTGGCAGATGTGATCTCAGAACCACTGGCAGTCATCTTTGAGAATTCCTGGAGAACAGGCGAAGTCCCGGCAGACTGGAGGAGGGCAAATGTTGTCCCTATTTTCAAAAAGGGGAAAAGAGAGGACCCAAATAATTACCGCCCAGTCAGTCTGACATCAATACCAGGGAAGATTCTGGAGCAGATCATTAAGCAAACAATCTGTGAGCACCTAGAAAGGAATGCAGTGATCACCAATAGTCAGCATGGATTTCTGAAAAATAAGTCATGTCAGACTAACCTGATCTCGTTTTTTGACAGAATTACTAGCCTGGTAGATGAAGGGAACGCAGTGGATGTAGCCTACCTTGATTTCAGCAAGGCATTTGACAAGGTGCCCCATGATATTCTTGTAAAGAAGCTGGTAAAATGCGGTCTTGACTATGCTACCACTCAGTGGATTTGTAACTGGCTGACTGACCGAACCCAAAGGGTGCTCATCAATGGTTCCTCTTCATCCTGGAGAAGAGTGACAAGTGGGGTGCCACAGGGTTCTGTCTTGGGCCCGGTCTTATTCAACATCTTTATCAACGACTTGGATGATGGACTCAAGGGCATCCTGATCAAATTTGCAGATGACACCAAACTGGGAGGGGTGGCTAACACCCCAGAGGACAGGATCACACTTCAAAACGACCTTGACAGATTAGAGAACTGGGCCAAAACAAACAAGATGAATTTTAACAGGGAGAAATGTAAAGTATTGCACTTGGGCAAAAAAAAATGAGAGGCACAAATACAAGATGGGTGACACCTGGCTTGAGAGCAGTACATGTGAAAAGCATCTAGGAGTCTTGGTTGAACACAAACTTGACATGAGCCAACAGTGTGACACGGCAGCTAAAAAAGCCAATGCAATTCTGGGCTGCATCAATAGGAGTATAGCATCTAGATCAAGGGAAGTAATAGTGCCACTGTATTCTGCTCTGGTCAGACCACACCTGGAGTACTGTGTCCAGTTCTGGGCACCACAATTCAAGAAGGACACTGACAAACTGGAACGTGTCCAGAGGAGGGCAACCAAAATGGTCAAAGGCCTGGAAACGATGCCTTATGAGGAACGGCTAAGGGAGCTGGGCATGTTTAGCCTGGAGAAGAGGAGGTTAAGGGGTGATATGATAGCCACGTTCAAATATATAAAAGGATGTCACATAGAGGAGGGAGAAAGGTTGTTTTCTGCTGCTCCGGAGAAGCGGACACGGAGCAATGGATCCAAACTACAAGAAAGAAGATTCCACCTAAACATGAGGAAGAACTTCCTGACAGTAAGAGCTGTTCGACAGTGGAATTTGCTGCCAAGGAGTGTGGTGGAGTCTCCTTCTTTGGAGGTCTTTAAGCAGAGGCTTGACAACCATATGTCAGGAGTGCTCTGATGGTGTTTCCTGCTTGGCAGGGGGTTGGACTCGATGGCCCTTGTGGTCTCTTCCAACTCTATGATTCTATGATTCTATGATTCTAACCATGTAAATGAGAGGATTTAGACATGCAGTTGCTGTACCTGCTAAATCCTCCCCCACCCCCTTCATAAACATTTATGACTCAGGATGTCTGTCCTGCATCAAAACTGGCAATTGGCCCCCAACATCAAGATAGGGCTTATAGAAACTGGCTTAGAGATATGTATAACTGGCCACATCATTTTCTGTACACTGTAAGGCAATATAACTATTTCCAACACAATATTTTGTGGTTTCTTCCCTGTGTAAAATGGTGGTGCAGATGTGGTAAAATGTCACAGTCTTAAAACGTTCTTTTTCTAACTGTAATTTCAAGTTCTTTCTCATATTGTGAGGATGGTTGCCCTGGAAGGAGGGATGAAAAAAAAGGTAATTAATAAAATTCTGAACTTAGGTGTCTGCATTTTGTGAAGTATCGATGGATTATTATTTCAAATTCTGAAAAAGTATTTTGGTTAGAGCAGATGTTGTAGATGGGTGGTGAATTGAATCCAGTGGCGCACTGGAGTCTCTCTCACACACAACATAAGCCAATTTTGACAGAAAAACTAGACCTATCAATCACCTGACATCAGGTGACAGCTGCAAGAGGTCTCACTCTCTGTGCCAATCTGCACTGAGAGCAAGCTCCTTTGAAGTGCCAATCAGCTGATTGGTTTCCAGGCTGTACATGCAAACAGGCATTTTCCTTCTCGGTCTACAGACAGTTTGGATTCAAACCATGCTTGCAAACAGAGGGGGGGCTGACCCTGACTGAAGGCATCATTTGAATCCAAACCACACCTGCAAATGGGTTTTGAAGACACATTAGGTAAGGGATTTGCAAGTGCCAGCAATCAGTTGTTCATCAGTGCTTGGGAAGCCCTGCTGCTCATCTGATCAGCTTAATGGCTGGTCTTGCAAAGGCACAGGGGTAAGTCACAATTTGCCATCTTTTCCTGCCCTGATGTTATATATGACTTCAGGTGTAGGGCAAGTGAGTGCGGCTTAGCCTTGTGCTCAAGGGCCAGATATTCCACACAGAAGATGTAGTGCATGCTTTTTTCACATGGTGGCTCAACACCATTTTCATTTAACAGTGTTTCTATAAAATGACATAAAGATGGGAACTGTCCCAGAAGGAACTGGAAGCGGAAGGAAAAAACTGTGGAGTAGACAAGAAAGAGGAATATATATCCACGTTTTGTTTTGGACCATACTGATCTAAAAAGAGGATAAACTTAAACTTTTTTGGAAAGGGGGAGGTGCTTCATCTGACGAAAGGTTCCTCTCCAGAGCAAAAGACACATGGCACAGTTTTCTTACCTGACAACATACACAGGCATACCAGATTTTGCTCTTCCATTCAAACTCTCTCAGCTAACAAGAAACTAATGGGTGAAGTAGCCCTTAACTGAGAAATGTTCACATTTATCACAATGCATTGCTAAAACTGGCAGATCAAGCTTCACTTGCCATAAAAGAAGCTATAATTTTGTATACGTATCCTCAAATTCAGTAAATCTAATTCTGCAAATGGGATCTAATATAGAATCTACATTCTATGTAACAAGCAATGTATAATAATCTAATGCACTAAAATAGAAATTCTGTCTTTAAAAAGATTTGCTTTCCTTTTTATAACTAATGTGCATTCAGCAATGCATGATTTGGGAAAGTAGGTTGCCCCAGGATTCTGAAAATCTTTTAAAATTATCCTAATCAGCTGATAATTGTTCAGGGTTTAACAGCGAATGAATTGTTCAGGGTTTAACAGCGAATGAGTTCTCAGAAAGAGGGCAATGGTAATAACTGAGGTCACATGGCTTAGTTGCCTGCCTCAGTTAAAGAAGCAGATGGCTTATATTAGCATCTGAATAAGAGCATGAAGTTCCTAGCTGAGACTTGAAGGCGGGGTGGGGGGTTATAAGTGCACTAGACAAACATAATTCACCAGCATGTTGTTGTTGTTTAGTCGTTTAGTCGTGTCCGACTCTTCGTGACCCCATGGACCAGAGCACACCAGGCACTCCTGTCTTCCACTGCCTCCTGCAGTTTGGTCAAGCTCATGCTGGTAGCTTCGAGAACACTGTCCAACCATCTCGTCCTCTGTCGTCCCCTTCTCCTTGTGCCCTCAATCTTTCCCAACATCAGGGCCTTTTCCATGGAGTCTTCTCTTCTCATGAGATGGCCAAAGTCTTGGAGCCTCAGCTTCAGGATCTGTCCTTCCAGTGAGCACTCAGGGATGAGTTCCTTAAGAATGGATAGGTTTGATCTTCTTGCAGTCCATGGGACTCTCAAGAGTCTCCTCCAGCACCATAATTCAAAAGCATCAATCCAATGGGGAGCCTGTGTGGTGTAGTGGTTAAGAGCGGTAGACTCATAATCTGGTGAACCGGGTTCACGTCTCCGCTCCTCCACATGCAACTGTTCGGTGATCTTGGGCCAGTCACACTTCTCTGAAGTCTCTCAGCCCCACTCACCTCACAGAGTGTTTGTTGTGGGGGAGGAAGGGAAAGGAGAATGTTAGCCTCTTTGAGACTCCTTTCGGTAGTGATAAAGCGGGATATCAAATCCAACTCCTCCTCCTCCTCCTCTTCCTCTTCTTCTTCTTCAGCGATCAATCTTCTTTATGGTCCAACTCTCACTTCCATACATCACTGCTGGGAATTCACCAGAATAAGGGGTAGCAATTACCTTTTCCTGGCAGCTGGCTCTTGGAGTGTGCGCAATGTGTAGCATTTTGTTGGGGACACAATAAAATTTAGGCACCGTCTGCACTACTCAGTTACACAGTATCATCCCAGATTAAACACTCATGGCCAAAGAATCATGGGAACTGCTGTTTGTTAAGGATGCTAAAAGGTGAGTTCCCCACACAGAACTACAATTTCCAGTTTCCTGGGAAGAGGGATTGACTCTTAAACTATGCTGGAAACTGTAGCTCTGCAAGGGGAATAGGGGCCTCCTAACAACTCTCAGCACGCTTAACAAATTTCACTTCTCAGGATTCAAAATGCCGTAATACTGCTTTAAATGCATGGTGCTGGTGGGGCCTTACCTCTGAGTAAACCTGCATAAGATTAAGCTGCATTACACCTTTTCACTGCATTATTTTCACCATGTAATTGGCTCTTCTACAATTACAGAGTGCCATTACTAACACTGGGGGATAATTTACATCTTGTTATTTATGCAAGTGAGACAGCTAATAAATCCCATGGTGGAGAAGCATCCTAGAGGGACCACATGCTGTGTAATTACAGACCATTGTTACTGCATTAGTCTTGGTTCCTCTGCCCTCCAACAAATAAGAAGTTGAAGAACAAGAAAACCCAGGAAGATACATTAAATGTTATCAGGTACAGCACTAATTTAAAAGTCTGGCTACTTTCTTGTTTGATACATTGCTATTTCTCACATTCAGGAGATATAGACCTCTTTCTTAAAAGGGAGCAAACATCAACTTTGTTTAAGAGAAAAGCTTGCACATTTCTTCAGTAGTAAGAGTAAATTCAGTATCATGCAGCAGATTGTATCTTTTTCCCCCCTCATGGGAGACTCTGGGGCATTTTGTGAAAACTGTGAGACACACAATCAATCAGTGATAGAAGCAATGGACAGAATACTAGTTCTAATATGTTGCCTACTCTACCTCTCCCTTTTGTTCCCCCCAAACACATTTTTTGCTTCTGCATCCACAGGATTTAACAGACGTCAACGTACGCAAATGTAAACTGATGAAAATTTGGCAGCAGGGGAGGGAACCTTTCAGAAAAAGGAACCAGAAATTTTAGTGGATGACTCAGTGACATTATGTGCAACATACTGTGCAGCAACTGGAGGGGAATTAATTTTTATTCTATTTACTGTATTTAACACCTGAATGGACACACTCATGGAGAAAGGTTGTATCATGCTTATTCCCAATGGTTTGAAGCCAGAATATGTTACACTGAATGTCGCACACGTATCTCCAAGATATCTTTGTTAACTCTTTCAAAAGGTGTTCTGTTGTTGTTGTTTTTACAAAATATGAAGGAAAACAGAAGGAACACTAATAAGTTTTAGGGTGTCCAACCTGTTTGGGATGGTGTTGCACCATAAAAATCAGGGTCAGAGCTTGTGTGTGCTCCAGGATCCACCACTGCATCCAGAAGCTCATATAAGACGTATAGAGGGCCTCTTAGCAGCTTAGGTTGGTTCACCTGCTGAAGACTTACCTTGAAAAAATGGACCGGCCACTCTCATTCATTCCATACATAGTACAGGGAGAGGAACCTATGGCCCTCCAGGTGTTGCTGAACTACAGCTCCCATCGTCCCTGGCCATTGGCCATGCTTGTTGGGTCTGGTGGGAGTTCAACAACATCTAGAAGGTCACAAGTTAGCCAGCCCTGCCTCAGTCGCATCCAGCTGGGGCAGCTGTAACGTGCTGTATATTAATTTTCCAATGATGTATAGTTATGCTGAAGTCAGTATGGACCAGGACAAGGTGTATGGAGAACTTTTTGTTAGTATTTTCCACTGCCACTGTTGCTGAGGGTCACGTGATCAGGTGATTTCATTTCTTATCACTGTGTGTGTGAGTGGAAGTCAAGCTGACAAACTTCCGCTTTTGCTCTCTGTCCAGCTAAGGACTAGAGAGGATGTGTGAGAAGGAGCTCACGCAAAATGCGTTTCTTTTGTTTCTTTTGCTGTAAATAATAAAATACTTGATGCCACAATTCCTACACAATTTTGCTTTCGCTGACTCTGATAATATGCTTCATATTGTGCACATGTCTTTTGGATGTGTGCCTATGCTTTCTACGGGACTCCAGCAAGAGGCACCTCCCGCCACTTTTATCCAGTCTTATTTCATTGGTTACCCACTGGCTTCCAGGCTCAATTCAAAGTCCAGGTTTAATCTCTGAGCACCCTAACGAGTGTAGAACTATGATATCTCAAGGACCATCTTCATGCACAAGTACTGATCTGAACATGTAATTGAAGCCCTTCTCTGTTTCCTCCATCATCTGAGGTACAGCAAGTAAGATGGGATTTTTTTGGGTCATAGAGCCACAATTGTGTAATGGTCTCCTTGCCCCCAACATTACTGGCCTTCCACCATCCAGTTAAGCCATGTTCAGACCAGTTTGGTGGTTAACGAAACTGCTGACCTCGAAGTTAACTGATCTGATGATAGTTTACTTGCTGTGCTGATCTTCTCACGGTTTCTTCTCTTTTCTGTTTACTGTTTTATGTATCTTGATGTTTTATTGTGAATTTTAACTTGATTGCTAGCCACTTTGGGAGTCTTTTCTTTAAGGAGATAAATTGTATTTTAATTAATATACAAATAAAATAGGAGTGAATGTAATTCAAATTGTACTGGGTTCTTTGGCAAGGGAAATACAAAAATCTAGTAAACTGGAAAGTGCTCTATTTTCTTATAATAATCTTATTATGGAGGCTGACTGCTGTAAAGGTATAGGACCCCTGGATGGTTAAGTCCAGTCAAAGGTGACCATGGGGCTGTGGCACTCATCTCTGCTGTAAACCACACACTTCTACCCCTAAATAGATTTTCACATGACTGCAAGATATTCTGATTCAGTGTATGCCTCTCCCATTTTAAAAAATCTTATCTCTTTTGAAGTAAATGAGATCCACCTATAGACGCTGAGGACATAGGGCAAAATTATCCTGTGGATAAAGTTTTTCCATGCAAATATAATGTGCTTGATATTGTTTTACCTTGGGGTCTACTCAAACATTATCTTTCTCTCTCTGCTTTCTTTTTTCATGGGAACATCTCCAGGAGTCACAAAGAGTTTTTGAAAACCCACCTTAGCTGAGGAGTTCTAGTTCAATTTCTGTTATCTCCTGTTAAACATTATTAGCCTGCAAAGTTAGTTAATCTCTTGCCCGTCAGATCAAATTGAGACAGTGCTGACAAGGTGGAACAATAGTGAAACACCAGCTCTTAATAGGCAGAGCTTTGCTCTGCAATTTTCACCATTAGAAAATCTGCCTAAAAATTTTGAGACTCTGTTCCTCAAAAGTGCTCCAGTGAAGCAAATCCAAAGCTTAAGTACTTAATTCTACAAAGGATGTTCTGTCCTTGATTCTTAAATCGGTCATCTGTCCTTAACTCCTCAGGTAGCAGTTTCATGGCTGTGAGAAGGATTTATTCATCTTTCAGGTTACAAATATGCTACTTCCTGATAAAATCTTGACTAACTAGTTTCCTTCAAAAGAATGAATGTCATTGTGCATCTTTTTAATGTGGAATGATCACAAATACACATAAAATCAAATGCTTTGCTTATCAGTATACAGTCTTTAATCTTGCACAGGGGGTAGAACTCATCCTTTAATTACATACTATGTGTAGTATATAATTAACCATCTCCTCAGGGGAAAGTAATCTGTTACCTGTAGTTTGGAAACTTAAGTGAGGGTATCTAGATATAAATTAACAGAGTATCTGAATTGGAAAAAATGTGATTATTTTATCATCCCCTTTGGGAGGGGTTTTCGTTTTGTTCTCAGTAGTACCTAATGCATATTAAATACTATTACCAAAATTGGGCTGTAAAGCATTCATCAACGGTGCTCTCCAAAGGTAGATAAAATGTTTGTTTTGTTTACTCATTTGAAGGAAACTCTCTGCTGACCAGTCCAGTTCTACGAGCCATATCACTCAGGAAGCATGTCAAGTTCTGGGAATAGTGATATTTAATATCAATCTGACGGGGGAGTGCTAAAATCCAAGCCCCACAATGGTAGGGCACCTGACTTTCCCCTTCGCTGACACATGCAAAAAACATCTGTGGTAAGTATCACCATTCTTTTCAGGACTTTTTGTTTCCTGGTAACCCTTGAAATTCTTGGAAACCCTTGGATTCTTCACTTTAGGAGGAACTTCCAAAGTTACCTTGACGTTTGGTACACACAGCTAGGCGTCTCCTGGGAGGACCTACTTGGTGCTGCTGTGGCAGGTACAGCATACCCCTAAGTTCCCTCCCATCTGATCAAGGCCCATCAACTCACAGAGTGTAAGGCAAAGAGCATTAGCCAAAATTAGGAAGGAAAAGTTTTTTCCTAAGGAAGAGCACTTCCAGCTTCAGTCAAAGTGCAAGACTAACAGCCACAATATTCACTGCTACTAACCCTCCATTAGTTTCACAGCTAATTAACACCACACCATCCTTCTAAGCTTACTAAATCCTTGGTGCTACTTTAAAAATCTATATTTAGATGCTGTGATTTTATTTATTCTAACTTTATAAATAAAACTCTCTCTCTTTCTTCTCTTAAGTAAGAATAATATGTAAATGACAGCACAAGAAACTGATAGAAAATGTTTTGGGACCTTTTAGTCTTGAAAGGGCAGAAAAGTGATTTATTATTATTATTATTATTATTATTATTATTATTATTCTCACACCATAGGTACGCATGCCATCCAAATCTGTTATCGAACTCCTCTAGGTCTAGCAATTCCTTATTTTCTAATTTTATCCATTCTTTCAACCAGCAAAGGCATGATGCCTCATAGTATAATTTCAAATCGGGCAGGGCAAAGCCTCCTCTTTCTCTCACATCTGTTAGTAACTTAAATTGAATTCTCGGCTTTTTGCCCTGCCAGATATATCTTGAAATCGCTCTTTGCCACTCTTTGAAAATCTGTTCCCCTTAATTATGGGGATAGCCTGAAATAAAAATAACATCCTTGGAAGCACATTCATCTTAATTGTAGATATTCTGCCCCAAAAGGACAGTTTCATTCTTCCCCACACCTCCAAGTCCTTTCTTATTCCATTCCACACCGGTTCATAGTTGTTCTTAAATAGGTCTATATTTTTAAAGGTTAACCATATTCCTAAATATTTCACCTTTTTAACCACCTCTATCTCTGTTTGCTGTTGCATTATTTCTATTGCACCTTGGTCCATATTTTTCGTGATCATTTTCGTTTTCTTCTTGTTTAGTCTAAACCCTGCCACTCCTCCAAACTGTTCTATTTCCTCCAATGCTTCTTTTGCAGTACTTATTGGATCTTCTATCGTTATTACCAAATCATCAGCAAACACTTTGATTTTGTATTCATTTTGACCAATTGTCACTCCTTTTATTTTTCCATTTTGTCTAATCAAATTTAAAAGGACTTCTAGGACCGTTATAAATAATAATGGCAAAAGTGGACATCCCTGTCTTGTTCCTTTTGATATCTTTACTTCTTCTGTAATTACATTGTTTATAATCAGTTTGGCTTTTTGTTCTGTGTAAATTGCCTATATTCCGTTAAAGAATTCTTTACCAACATCCATATGTTCTAAATTTTTCAACATAAAGTCCCATGTTATGTTGTCAAAGGCCTTTTCTGCATCCACAAACATCATTATGGCTTGTTTCTCATTCCTGGCAGACAGATATTCCACAATATTGATTATATTCCTTATATTATGCTTCATCTGCCTGCCTGGAAGGAAACCTGCCTGATCCTTATGAATAATTTCTAATAGTATGCTTTTCATTCTTTTCGCAAGGATCCCTGCGAATATTTTATAATCTGTGTTTAGCAGTGAAATCGGCCTATAATTTTTAACTTGTGTTAAGTCCGAATCCTGGTTTGGAATAAATGCGATATATGCTTCTTTCCATGTTTCCGGAATGTCTCTTTCCCTTAAAATGTTATTCATTACTTCTTTCAGTGGCGTCATCAAGACAGATTTCTTTATAATAGCTTGCGGTGAATCCATCTGGGCCTGGAGCCTTTCTCCTCTTTAAATCTTTTATTGCTTCTTTTATCTTCTCAATTTCTATTGGGGCATTCAACTGTTCTTTTTTATCTGTCGGGATCTTCTGCACCTCTTTCTCCTTCAAAAATCTCTCTATTTTCCGGGACTTCCGGGTTGGCGCCATCGCCAAATGGTGGATTCCCTCCAATCTCTGGAGGGAGTCTGCTCGACAGGGGTGAGGTTCTGCCACGCCGGTGATGCGGGGACCCTCAAAAACCATGGGCGTGGATGCCCATGAACCTGGTGACTCGGCTGGCACCGTTAGCGCCCTCCCGACCCGCGAAGGAGCCTTTTTAAAGGCTACGGAAGGGGGGACAGGGAGCGGCGCGGTGCTGTGAGTTTACTGCTTCCCCTGCCGAGCGAAGCCGCATGCCATTCGTCGGAGAGCGCTGACTTCTTCCTTTGAAAATTTGGACTAAAAACTAAGAACAGCAACCCGTGAGTAATTTGGAAACTGGATTAATTTTTTTCCCCTTTTTGTGGATTTGGCATGAGCGGGGGAGATGCAAAGAGGAAGTCCGTCTCCCCCCCCCATTGTAAACATTTTAAAGCAAGGATTTGACAACTAAGGTCGAGAGAAGAGTCTTTTTTTTCCTTTTTGGATAAAAGTTATTAATTCCACGGATTTATAAGTATAAATTACTGTGCTGGAGGATAAGAGCTTATTTTTTGATTAAGTGCCACCCTTCCCGGGACCGGGAGTGATCCGTGAGAGGAGCCTGCTTAGGAGATACAGAAGATTTTGACAGCTGTCAAATTAGCTGTCAAAGTCAGAAAAAATAGAAAGCTTTGGTTTAGCCGGTTATATTGTTACAAGTTGTTGAAAATAAAGAAGGACTGAAACAAATTAACCTGACTTTTGGATTGGAAGTGAAAGGAATACTAAATAACCAGAATCCCTCTAGAGGGGGTTCACGGACATTACAAGAATGGAAATAGGTCGGGAAATACTGGCTGACTTGGATGAGGTTGTTTTTCTCATGGGAAAGCTGCGAGAGATGTACGAGCAAGGTCATGTTGTGTCTACAAGTGCTACAAACTTGAAGTCAACAGCAAATATATAGAATCATAGAATCATAGAGTTGGAACAGACCACAAGGGCCATCGAGTCCAACCCCCTGCCAAGCAGGAAACACCATCAGAGCACTCCTGACATATGGTTGTCAAGCCTCTGCTTAAAGACCTCCAAAGTAGGAGACTCCACCACACTCCTTGGCAGCAAATTCCACTGTCGAACAGCTCTTACTGTCAGGAAGTTCTTCCTAATGTTTAGGTGGAATCTTCTTTCTTGTAGTTTGGATCCATTGCTCCGTGTCCGCTTCTCTGGAGCAGCAGAAAACAACCTTTCTCCCTCCTCTATGTGACATCCTTTTATATATTTGAACATGGCTATCATATAAGGGGTGCCTTAACCTCCTCTTCTCCAGGCTAAACATGCCCAGTTCCCTTAGCCATTCCTCATAAGGCATCGTTTCCAGGCCTTTGACCATTTTGGTTGCCCTCCTCTGGACACGTTCCAGTTTGTCAGTGTCCTTCTTGAATTGTGGTGCCCAGAACTGGACACAGTACTCCAGGTGAGGTCTGACCAGAGCAGAATACAGTGGCACTATTACTTCCCTTGATCTAGATGCTATACTCCTATTGATGCAGCCCAGAATTGCATTGGCTTTTTTAGCTGCCGCATCACACTGTTGGCCCATGTCAAGTTTGTGGTTAACCAAGACTCCTAGATCCTTTTCACATGTACTGCTCTCAAGCCAGGTGTCACCCATCTTGTATTTGTGCCTCTCATTTTTTTATCATTGTCCGTTATCTGCTTCAAAATTTCTTTTTTACCTTTTTCTCTATTTTTGTTCTTAATTGAATTCTGCTGGATGAAAAATGCTCTCGTCACTTCCTTGCTTGCATCCCAAACCACATTTATCCTTGTACCCTTGTTGCAATTGTCAACAAAGTATTCCGTTAACCTCTTTTGTGCTTTTTCTATAATTTTCTGATCATCTGATAGTCATTCATTTTCAATCTGAAAGTTCTTTCCTCAAAACCTTTTAATTCAAATTTTATTGGACTATGATCTGAAATCACTTTCGGTTGGATTTCTATTTGCTGGGTTCTTGGAGTCAATTCATTCAAGATCCAAATCTGATCTATCCTTGACATTGACCGGTTCGGTTCTGAGTAGTAAGTAAATGGGCGTCTGAGTCGCCAAATATCTATCAAGTTACAATTCTTTATCATTGAGGAAAAGGATTTGGGTAGTTTCCCTTTTTTACTTGTTCCCTCTCTAAGTCTATCCATTTCTAGTGAGACCACTCCATTCATATCACCCATTATTATAATTTTCTGATCCATGTGTTCAAATAGTTTTTCTTCCAAAGTTTTAAAGAACTCAGTCTTATTACCATTAGGTGCATAGATCCTGACTATAATCAAGTTTTCTCCTTGCCATTTGATCCGAACCACTATTATCCTTCCTTCTTCATCTTTAAAGATTTGTTGAGCTTCAATTTTGTTTTTTATATACATGACCACTCCTCTTTTTTTCTCCTTGTCTAAAGATATAAATTCATTTCCTAGTCTTTTGTTAATCAGTATTTTTTGTGTCTTCTTGCCACATGTGTCTCTTGTAAACAAATATCTAAATTTTTCTTTTTTAGAAATTGTTCAATTTTATTCCTCTTTTTTATCATTCATCCCATTAATGTTCCAATTCCAAATTTTTAACGCCATTATGTCCTGATTTTAAATAAATTTTATTTATTTTTCTATAATTTAGCTGTTTCTTCTTCATCTCCTTCTTCTTCCTCTTCTGTTTTCCTTCAATTCTCTCCCTCTTCTTCCTCTGGTTCTGACCCCCCTGGTGCTCCTCCGTCTGCTCTCAATGCCTTATATTTTCTCAGAAATTTCCCAGTCTCCTCTGGGCTTGTCAATCTGTGCCTCTTGCTTCTATACGCAAAAGAGATTCCTTCTGCAAACTCCCATCTAAATTCAATGTTGTTTTTCTTCAGAGTCTGTACCAATGGTTTATATGGGTCTCTTCGTTTGAGTAATCTGATTGGTATATCTTTGAAAATGATTATGAAATCTCTTTTCTCTGTTCTTTTGTAGAATCATATTTCTCATTTCTCAATCTTTAAATGTGATCAAACAATCTCCTGCAAATCTTCTTGCTTTGGCTGTTCTTACTCTCATTCTAAATGCATTTTGCACTGTTTTTGCCATTTCTTCTACTGGTAGTTCCATCCATTGTGCTAATTCTGCTATCAATTTCTCTTTAATATTTTCTCCTTGTGTCTCTGGCACGGCTCTAAACCTCAGATTCACCTCCCTCTGCCTCAATTCATTCATGGCTATTACATCCTTCATCTCTTCTTGCGCTTTACGCAGTTCCATCATCTCTACTTTAATCTTTTCCCCCTCCCGTTTGACATCTTTCATTTCCAATCTTGTCTTCATCCCCTCTTCTAAAGATTGCATTCTCCTAGACACGTTTTTTATTTGCCCTTTCAACTCATTGACTGTTTCATCAATTTTTTTATCCATTTTTCCAATCTTGTTATCAACGTGCTCTAATTTTGACTCCAATTTTTTTTCACTCTGTTTAATTTCTGCAAACATTCTTAAAATCTCTGCTTTGAAATCTGCTTCTTGCTTAGACCCTTTCCTTTCTGTTGGTGTCCCCCCATCCATCCCTTTCTTTGGTGGATTTGACATTTTAATCTAACTAGCCCAACAAAAAAATTCTTACACAATAACCTTTTATGTCCACCAGTCTCCTATAACAAAATTGACACCTCTTCAAAATACCGTAGAACCCTCCAGTATTATTAAATATTTGTCAAATAGAGCAGTCAATATTTATCAATCCAATCTTCGAATTTTAAATTTACCCAATTTTCTAATTTATAACTTTTAAAATAATTAACAGTCCTTAAGTTGTATATACGACCAAATGTCAATGCAGATTCGTCTTCTTGCCACCAATCAGGCTATTCCTCCTTTTGGATTATTTTGTTCTGCAAATTATGTCTTTGAGCTCAAATTCTATTTCAGTTAAATCCCTCCAAATTTAAATTCTTCTACGATAATCCAACAGGGGGCCTAAAGCAATCTCCAAAAAGATAAACTTAATTTGACTTAGATCCCTCTTCTTTCAAGACCGGAGAACGTAGATATTAAAGTAGAAAAAAACAACAACCATCCCGTAGATGAAGAAGACAAAGTAGTTAAACCCTTATTGTCAGATTTATAGCCAATTTTGTATCCAGTTTTCACCATAAAAATTCAGGAGAAGTATAAATGGCATGAAAATATAAGAAAATAAAATCCAAAACCCAATCCCACAGATGGAAGAAGACAAAACAGTTGTAAATCCTTATAATCCAATTTATGTCCAATTTTATATCCAGCTTTCAATGTCCATCAGCGAAGGAGTAGGAAAAAAAAAGTTGTACCATCTCATTCCAACCACTAGAGGTCCTAAATCCGTTTTGGTGTGGCGTAGTGTCAGGGAACTGACATCGGAGGAAAGGGAAGTGGTAGGGCTCCCAGAGACTGGGAGAGAGTCAACAGCTAAAGCAGGGACCAGTAGGGGGAGCGCGGGGTCTCTGGAGGAGGATCTCAGTAATGCTGAGAGAGACGCAACAGCCCAGGCAGGAAGCAGAAGGGGAGAGAAAGGGGTGAGAGACACTTCGAGCGAAAATAGCGGGGAGGTGTCAGAAGCAACTGCAGGGAGACCTATGCTTCGCCGGAAGCTGTCACGTCGTGAGTCCAGGAGACGCGTTTCCGTTAAGGAACTTCTTTGCTGGAAGCGCTTCCGCAGACAGCCACTGTCGGACTCTACAAGTGACTAGAGCAGACATGTCTGAGGAGCTCTGTCACACACAGAGGTTTGTGGGGTCGCACAAACTCTGAAGGGGCACTATTTTAAGCACAAGCAGCTAATCATCCCCTGACAGCAGTCCGACAGTCTCTGTACGCTGCCTGTGCAGGAGAAGGCATCATGAGCGACCCAGCAGGAGCCGGAGCCGCAGGGGGTGGAGCTGGTCCAAGCTTGGAAGACAGATACCGAGCATTGGAAGTCCAACTTGCGCTGCAGACGGCGAGGCTCGAGGAGAGGAGGGCTCAGGATGCAGACAAGAAGGGGAGAACCACTCAGTTCCCCAGAAAGGTACCAGGATTAGTGCAGAAGTTTGGGGGGGACCCCAAGGATTACCATGCCTTTAGGACTGAAATGCAATATGCCCTGAATGTGCAGTTTGATGAGTTCCCTGATGAGGAATCCCGAGTTGCTTTCGTAATTGGGCATCTTGAGAAGGGGGCGCGGGACTGGGTTCGACCCCTGATGGCAACGCACAACGATATCCTGAAGGACGCTATGAAATTCTTTCGTGCAATGGATGTCATGTTCTCCAGCGATATTGAGGAGGGGGGAGTGCGCAGACAGCTAATGGCTTGCAAGCAGGGAAGCAGATCTGTCCGTGAGTACTGGACTGAATTTACCATGCTGATTCACAGATTGGGGTGGGATTTATCGGCAGCACCCATTCAGATGCTATTTGAAGAAGGTCTTTCTTCAGCTGTGAAAGACGAGCTGGCCAGGAGCCCCAGGGCGGTGTCTATGGATCAGCTGACCAAATCTGCGCTGACCATTGGAGCGCGCCAGGAGGCAAGAGCCTTGGAGAGGCGGGAAGGGAGAGGGGAACGTTGGAAGGAGTTACGCATTCCAGACATTCCTGAGCCAGCTTTCCCGCCGGCAGAGCCGATGGAAATCGGAACAGCCCACGCGCGCGCAGTTTCAAAGCCCAGTGAGGGGGCGAAGAAGGAGGGAAAGGGACCCCGGAAATGCTATCTCTGCCAACAGCCAGGCCACTTTGCCAGAGTCTGCCCCCAGAGGAAGGAATGGCAAGGGATGGTGGGAACTGTTGAGGGGGAAGAGCAGGGAGAAACGGAGCAGGTAAAAGCCAACGCCTGGTTGCCAGCAGGGCACTGCAGCCAGGCCAAAGAGCAGTGAAAGTGCCCCTTTCCCAAGTGCCAGTGCCAGAAGCTCCTCGACCTGCTCTAGTGATTGAAGTGTCGCTAGAGTTGCAAAATGGACACCCCCTAAAAATAAAGGCGCTGTTAGACTCAGGCAGCTCCTGCAATTTCATGAGCAAGGAGTTTGCGGCTGAACACCAGATACAGACTATCCCCTTAAGCAACCCCCTGCAGGTGACCACGATCGATGGCAGAGAACTGTTGGGAGGAGGCGTCAGCTTGCAGACCATCCCAATGATAATGAGGGTGGCAAGGCACACAGAACTGATAGCGTTTAATGTGGCCACCTTGGGAGGCGCTCCCATTATTTTGGGAATGAGCTGGCTAGCCCTACATGATCCGCTGGTGGGCTGGCATCAAAGAGTGGTTTCCTTCGGTTCCGCACATTGCTTAGAACACTGCAGGGGGGAAAAGGGGTCAGCAGGGGCCCAAGCCACCCTAGCAGGGACGGAAGTGATGGAGAAGGGGAAGGTGCCATCACAGTATGCTGATCTCAGCGACGTGTTCAGCGAGAAGGAAGCTGACCAACTACCCCCGCATAGGCCCTTTGATTGCCAGATCAATTTACTCCCTGGAGCACAGCTTCCTGTAGGCAGGTTGTATGCCATGTCAGTCAGGGAGATGCAGGAGTTGCGAGCGTTCATTGACAAGAACCTGAAGAGAGGCTTCATCAGAGAGTCCAAGGCAGCGGGGGGTAGCCCAGTGTTTTTTGTGGATAAAAAGAACACGGACAAGCCGAGACTGGTATGTGACTTTCGGGCCCTAAATGCAGTGACAGAGCCGGTGGCTTTTACTATGCCCAGGATTGATGATATTTTGACCAGGGTGCGAAAAGGAAAGATTTTTACAAAGCTGGACCTAAGGGGGGCGTACAACCTGATACGTATAAGGAAAGGGGATGAATGGAAGACCACCATGTTCACCCCTTTGGGGGCATTTGAATATCTCGTTATGCCTTTTGGATTACAAGCAGGCTCCGCGTGTTTTCAAGCCTTTATGAACCATGTACTGGGGCCTTTGCTCTACAAGAATTGCGTGGCCTTCTTAGATGACGTGTTGGTGTATTCGGAGAATGAGGAGCAACATGTGAGAGACGTCAGAGAAGTGTTGAGCAGGCTGCATGCCAACAGACTGTGGGTGAAACTGGAGAAGTGTCAGTTTCATACCAAGGAGGTGGAATTCCTGGGGTACCGCTTGTCAGACAAGGGGTTGGCCATGGACCCCGGCAAGGTTCAAGCGGTGCTGGAATGGAAAACCCCAAGACTAAGAAGGATGTGCAAAGGTTCCTAGGGTTTGGAAACTTTTATCGTAAGTTCATCCGAAACTTCGCTCACCTGACGGCGCCCATCACGGACTGTCTCAGCAGCAAAAAGAAGTTTGTTTGGACGGGGGAGGCGGAGCGAGCGTTTGAGGAACTGAAAAAGGCCTTCGCCTCTGACGAACAACTTCTACATGTGGATTTACAAAAAAAGCTGAGGGTCGAAACAGACGCTTCTGACAGAGCCATAGGGGCGGTGCTTCTTCTGCAGCCAGGGAAGGAGGGGTCCGAGTGGCGACCGTGTGCCTTCTTTTCGCGAAAGCTGAACAAATCGGAGAGAAACTACACGGTGTATGACCGGGAACTTCTTGCGATTTATGAGGCCTTCCGGAGATGGAGGCACCTACTAATTGGTGCACAACAGAAGGTGCAAGTACGCACGGACCATAAGAATCTAGAGTATTGGAGAACTGCGCGAGTGCTCAACCAACGGCAGTTGAGATGGGCCCAGGAGTTCTCCAAATTTAACTTTGAGATTTGTTACGTACCAGGCCAGGAGAACGTTAGGGCGGACGCTCTATCACGCAAACCTGAATATTTGGAGGGAGAGGGTGCACCCGAAGAGACCCATGTCATTCCCGAGGATCGCTGGGTGTGTGGGGTGGCACTGGTGGGGCTAAGGGAACTGATAGAGGGAACGGTGCAGGATGAATATGCCCAGGACAAACTCAGGGGTCTCAGGAGGGAGGGAGACAAACCCGGGGGTTTTGAGGAGAGAAACGGGGCGTTGTACTACAAGGGAGCGTTATACGTACCTGAAGGAGAATTGAGGGAAAAGGTACTCAAGCAACTGCACGATAGCCCCACAGCAGGGCATTTTGGGCAACACAAAACCATGTGGCTGGTTACCAGGGAATTCTGGTGGCCCAAGGTCAGGGAAGATGTGCGGGAGTATGTGAGAGGGTGTGACCGATGTCAACGAGCCAAGGGGGAGAGGCGGGCACCGGCAGGTTTATTAGAACCACTACCCACGCCGGAAAGACCATGGGAGGCAGTGGCAATAGATTTTATGACTGATCTGCCCAGGTCCAAAGGGAAGACAGCCATTATGGTTGTGGTAGACCTGTTAACCAAGATGGCCCACTTTATAGCCTGCTCACATGCGGTCACAGCAGAAGAAACCGCTAAATTGTTTGTGGAAAATGTGTTTAGATTGCATGGTGCCCCCTTGAGGGTGGTTTCGGACCGAGGGAAACAATTTACTTCCAGGTTCTGGAGGCAGCTCATGAGCTTATTGCATGTAGAGGTGAATTTCTCAACTGCCCGTCATCCAGAAACCAACGGGCAGGCGGAAAGAGCTAATGGTGTCCTCCAGCAATATTTGAGGTGTTATGTGAATGACAGAGAGAATGATTGGGTGGAGAAGCTGGCGTTGGCAGAATTTGCCTATAACAATGCGGAGAACGTGTCCACGGGAATGAGCCCTTTTTTGGCCAATCACGGGTGTCATCCCCGAGCCTTCCCAGGGGGGGAGGGGGAGAACTGGAGCGTTCCAGCCGCAGAACAGTTCGTTGAAGAAATGGAAGCGATCCATCGCCAGCTCCAACTTAATTTAAACAGGGCGAAGGAGGAATATAAGAGGCAGGCAGACAAAACCAGAAGGGAAGGAGAAAGCATTAGGGTGGGGGATCAGGTGTGGTTGTCCACCCAAGGGTTACCATTTAAAGGAGGTTGTAAGAAGTTAAGACCCAAAAGACTGGGCCCATTTGAAGTCACGCAACAGGTCAACCCAGTGGCTTTCAGACTCCGGTTACCTAACCACATGAAGTTGCACCCAGTGTTCCACAGATCATTGCTGTCACCGTATATAGGGGACAGAGAGGGGAGGGTCAATAGGGGACCAGCTATGGAGGAAAAAGAACACAGCTACCATGTAGCGGAGATTCTCGATTCCAGGTGGAGGGGAGAGCAAGTAGAGTATTTGGTAATGTGGGAAGGGGAGCCGGAGTCGGAAAACACCTGGGTCAGGGCAGAGGATGTAGATGACGAGGTTTTGATTGAAACTTTTCATCAGAGATTCCCTCGGAAACCCCAGCCAGTGGCGAGGTTCCGGAGGGAATACTTTGCCACCACCGACGAAGAAGAAGAGTTGGAGGGGTTCGCTGATTCCGAGGTGGAGGAGGATTCAGCGAGTCGGAACGAAGACCGATGGAGGGAAATGTTCGAGACGTCGGAAGATGAGGAGGATTCTTTTAGGGGTTTCAGCTCCTCACCGCCCAGAGGAGAGAGAAGGGGCGGGGGAGAGGGGGGCCCTGGAGGGGAGGTGGATGTCAGGGAACTGACATCGGAGGAAAGGGAAGTGGTAGGGCTCCCAGAGACTGGGAGAGAGTCAACAGCTAAAGCAGGGACCAGTAGGGGGAGCGCGGGGTCTCTGGAGGAGGATCTCAGTAATGCTGAGAGAGACGCAACAGCCCAGGCAGGAAGCAGAAGGGGAGAGAAAGGGGTGAGAGACACTTCGAGCGAAAATAGCGGGGAGGTGTCAGAAGCAACTGCAGGGAGACCTATGCTTCGCCGGAAGCTGTCACGTCGTGAGTCCAGGAGACGCGTTTCCGTTAAGGAACTTCTTTGCTGGAAGCGCTTCCGCAGACAGCCACTGTCGGACTCTACAAGTGACTAGAGCAGACATGTCTGAGGAGCTCTGTCACACACAGAGGTTTGTGGGGTCGCACAAACTCTGAAGGGGCACTATTTTAAGCACAAGCAGCTAATCATCCCCTGACACGTAGTTATAAAAGTTATAAAAATAGTGAAAATGTCCTAATTAGTTGAAGTCTCTTACATACTTTTTCCTTCTTTATGGCAAAGATTCAAAAGGAAAAAAGAAAATAAATTAAAGCAACATATAAGGCCAATCCAAAATGTGCTTGTTCATTAATACATCCTCTGGCTGTTAACTATGCTTAAAAGTTGTCAATGGAGTTGAAGGCTTCCCTTTCGTTTCACTGTCCTTTGTTCTTTAAAAGTGAAAGTAGAGAACCGCTTCCTTCCTCTATTTGCCTCCTCCGTTACATCAAAGACTTCAAATTTTAAACAAAAAGTTGCTTTTCTGTTTCCCCTATTTGCTTTAGTATTGTCCTTAATATAGTATATCTTCTTAAAAAGTTACTTTTTAGAAGAGTTAGTGGGGGGGGGGGAGAAACAGTAGCCGCTAGAGCAACTCACTTTCCTTTTTCCGCTCTGTGTGCAGCGCTGGATCTGAGCTGATTTCGGCTGACAGCTGAACTCCGTATAAATTTCTTTCTCTCCGGAGCCTCCTTGTTGTTTTCAGACTTCAAATTTATAATTAATCTGGAGCCGGATTTCTTTAATTTGAGAGCGAGGCGCTTCCTCTGCAAGCTCGGGGCTTCGCTATTCGGAGGTAGATAATGGCTTCCCTCGACCCGCTGATCCACTCCGCCGTTCTCTTCGCTTCTTTTTGAAGCTACCTGATGGCCGGGCGAACCGCTTCTGGTACCGCCGGGGACCTGACCTTCTGGACACCCACCAGAGGTATTTTAGGGGGCTACCGCGGCCTGTAGCACCCCTATTCCTCTGAAATAGCACGGGATTTTCCTTGCGGTAAAATTCCCGCTTGCAGCGAGATCGCGCTCCACCGGAAGTCCAAGTGATTTATTATTCTTCATCCTTCTTTATGGTTACTTCTAGAGCCTCTTACCAGCATCTGTATTTTGAGTTGAAATTTTCTTATGTATTCAGATCATTTTCTGTACAAGAATGCCCAGGGGGAAATCTAGCTGAAGGGGAAACAGCCTTCACTGAGTGCTTGTTGCATGAGCAATCCTCAACTAGGTCCCATGATAAAGAAAATGAAGGCTCTCAACCAGTCAAGAACAGCTTTACAAAATAAAAACACCAACCCTTCACTCTTAGCCTCTGGGATTAAAGTTGATTCCCCAGTAATAACTAATCAATGTAAAGTGTGAGGTGACTCATTCTTTGCTTAAAGCTGAATAAAATTTGAAGCCCTAAAAAAACCACTTTTCATGGCTTTATTTCAAACTTTAGAAGTCATTTCATCAAATGATACTATATTTGGAAGTCAAAGCGGGATAATGGGGGGGAAACTTTCTAAAAATGTTTCACAGAGTATCCTTTACATGCAAGGAAAAGAGGAGCTCAAAAGGCATCCAAGCCAGACCTGTCATGGTTTACTTCAGATTTCCCGAAGAATCATCAGGACCTTTCGATAGTGAGGACTTTCCACGTTCATGCAAGCTTCCCTCTTAAGAGTACTTCTACAGGGCTCATGTCCAGAGCAACCCCAGCAAAGTCTGGGCTGGGTGAAAAGGCAGAGGCTCAGGCCCTGCAGCAGGAGAATGTGGGTGCTCAAGATAGATGGAGGAGCGTGGAAAGCTTTCTTAGGCCAGTGGCAGAATGTAGGCAAAGAACACTGTTAACATCCTTAAACGTACACGCGTTGTCCCATTTTTCATCTGAGAAATGAAAATTGTTCAGGGAGGTGAATTACACCACATTTCCACAAGACACCTTGTTCAGCCCTAAGCCACAAAGGATTAAAATTAGCTTTGGAGTTTCACCACAGACTCCCCATGTGACCTGAGGGAAAGCGAAGTTGCTAAAGAATTACATTTAGGAGTCAGAGACTAATGGCCAAATCACTGCTCAGCTCTGGAGCTTATGGCATCCTGAGGGAAGTCACTACCAGAGTGCAATGCAGCTTCCTTGGCTGTTATAAGACTTGGCAGCTGCTCTGAGGTCCCTGTCGGGCAAAACATAATTTTTCCAAAACCCCCACAAAACTTCAAATTACCTGACAATTTAATTTTCAGTTAATTATAACCCAGTTGAGTAGTCATTGCATTAACTCATTAATTTAGCATTCTGTATGTTGCTTCGTTGATTTGCAACAGAGTAACTTCAGTGAATATTGAGAGATCACACACTAGTACTCCATCCTGCATGCCAAGGTTAAATACCAGTTCAACCTCTGCATCCACTTTCAAAGGGGAGATGGCAATGCAAATTATATGGTACCATCCAGCTTCACTGAAATATTAGAATGTAAGCATGGCCATCCATAGGATTTTTAAATTTTCTTTTTGGCGGGGTGTGGGGGATATACTCCAAATAAATAAAGTTGTGCATTTTGTGAACACAGTGATACATTTCAAGTTGAAACATCATCTTGCTTTCAAGGAATCCACGAATGCTGTAAAACCACAGTGCACAACAACATTTCCCTCAAACAATGAAAGCTAAATGAAAATCAGGATGTATATTTAATCATTCTATATCTGAAAGTCAACCCTGCCCTACTCCCAAGGCAATGAAGGATGCAAAATACATTGCAATGCACTCTCAAGATGATAACCTCTTGGGCTGCACTAGTCTTAAAATACATTAAAAATACAATTTGAAGACACTCAAAAGTCATCTTAGACCAACAGCTATTTCAGGTTCATTCTTCTACTCTTAACGGCAACAGCTTGACAAAATAAAACAGCTATCACTTGCCTTCAGTGGAGAAATGGGCCGTATTCTATGGGAGAGGAGAGTAATTCTAGACACTTGGTGCCACAACCCCAAAGGCCATGCCATAGGCAGCCCTTGATACACCTCCTGAACAGATGGAACTAGCAGCACGGCAAGTATCTCTGCGGTGGGATTAGCATCTGCGGTGGGATTAGCAACTACAGTATTTTCCCTGACTACTGGATTCTGTGTCTCTCTGTGTGTAATCTGAAGTTGCCTCTAAGGACTGGCAAATTCTGAAGCTTAAAGGTTATATAGGGACATTAAAAATAAGAAGAACACTTACATCACACCTGCTTCTTTATTTATAATATAATCAGCAAAGCAGAAGAGGTGCTTCTGAGCCAAGGTAATAATGATTTGTGAGATTTCATATATTACAAGGTTCTTCAGTAAGAATGTTTTGATACTCTAGTCCATCCATGCATCTGAGAAATGTATGAAACATGAGTGGAATTCAGTGCAGAGCCGAGTGGGATATGCATACACAGAATGAGGTCCACTCTTGCAGCCCTCCAGAGCAGATTGAGGGAGAATGGGAGGCGCATGGGGAGGAGGGAGTCCTGTTGCATGAGCAGACAGTATTCCACACATGCAGCAGCGTGGCTGAATCCTGTCCTGCATGAATTCTTCTTGCTGTTGCAGTATCTGCAGATTACCTGAAACACGGTTTCCCAAAGTTCAGTGTCTGAGGGCTAAACACGGCCCCACATTATTCATGCAATTGTGGGGTGGCTGCTTATGCCTTACCAGAAAAGAGTAAACAGATAACCAAAACAGAGGGTAAAAGAAGACCCATATTTGGATATGCTCAAGGCTTTCCCCCCCCAACCACAACTTGCCAGAACTCAGTTCTGGCACCTCTCAGGTGGGTACCATTGCCATTCTAAGAGAATGAAGGAGGCATTTTGGCACCTCTTTTTCTACAAAAATAGCACCACAATCCCTTCAGAAACTGGCCTGACATGGGTCAATGTCTGAAGAGGGCTTAAACTGCTCATGATGACAACTTCTAGAGATGGAAAGAAGGGGACTTGAATGGATCCTGGCTTCATAAAATGTGAGCCTTTAAAAGGCAAAGGGGGTGGCAGGAGTTTTTGAGGGGAAAGCAAGCACCCACATCTGAACCCTGTAAGAACATTCTAAGTACAATGAGAATGGCAATGTGAAAGTTGTTTGATGCTTAAATCATTTTCTGCATTGAACTGATATTTAAAAATCTAGACAACAGAATTCTTATTAACATTTTACATTTGTGTTATTAGTATTTTACTAATTTAGTATCTCCAACTCTTTCAATACCTCTTTGTGAAACATTTATAAGTCCTTTTGGAAGGAACGCATAATGTTTACTGCAGCAGTTAACTGCAAACCCCTTTCCCACACAAACCTGTCTTCTTCTCATGTTATCCAACTTCTTATGTGTGAATTGCATACTGGGAGGCTTGATAACATGACAAAATGAAAAACCTAATGTCTCCCCAATAAACTCATCCAGTGTGAAAATCTGTATCTATTTGTATTTCCCACAGGCAGACCAAAAGCTAGCTAGCAGGACAGAGAGGACACACCATTAGTGGGCCTCGAGTTGCCTTGAGAAGTCTATGCACTTGGTTAAAAATTCAATGACAGGTCAAAAATCACACACACACTTTGCTTTTCTTCCAGAGGGAAGTGAGAAACAAATATTTAGAGCAAAAATATAATCAAGTGGTTGTATATCTTAATTTTTGTTATTATTTTGACATCCTGTCACTCTAGTTGACATTATGCTTAGTATATAGTGTTTACCCCTAGTCTACCTTAAGGGGATGGGGCTTTATCAAAAAGTAACAACAGATATCTGGGTTTTGCCTTTCTGTCAAAAGTGATCCCCCCCCCATTTATTTTGTAAAATTTCATCTTAGCGTTCTGCACTTTAGTTTCCAGTCTCTACGCCCAGCTGACCTCTGCAGCACACAACCCTCTGCCACTTGCAGAAGGTGCCTGTTAACAAGCTGGGGATTTTCCAGCTTCAGCCACACACACTGCATAAACCACAGTGCTCCTGCAATCGTTGTACAACCATGGCAGAAGAACTTGGAACCATCGACTTACCACTGCACAAGTGCCTGCCTCCTCGTGTAAAGGAACAAAGCCCCTACGCTAGATAGGAGGAAAATATTCCACTGAACAATACACAGATATCAAGTTGCCAAAGAAATGCAAGCTGAGTATCTGCTCATCTGCAACCCACATACATGTTCCACAGAATCGCTTCCAAAGCATACATAATAATCAAAAGGAAAACAAGGTCCCAGGAAATGGGAAACCTATGATCCTCCTAATTCCCAACAGATACCAGTATAACTTTAACATATACCCCAAGGTATTTTCATTACTCCAATTTGCTCCAACCTTCAGCCTGGTGTAATGAATGAATGCAGGGGAGCAATGTACTCACAGCACCGTCATGTTTCACACATTCAAATATTTGCTACAGTAGCAGCTAAACTGATCCAAGCCTATCTTGCACAATGAGATGCTGTCAGCTTGAGTCATTCTACCTCCTAAAAAAGGATGTCTGATTACATGATTCAGGTGCACCAGTAATGCAGTTGAAATTTGTGCCAAAAATACTAAGTTGAGATCAACAGGTTTGTATTTCTAATAGAGCTTCTGATTCTTATTAATGTATTCTCAAATAAGCTTCAGCATAAAATTGGACCAAGAAAAGGTCAGAACCCTGAACAAATCCATCCTGTCTCATAGCTGACAGAATGTCTACCAGCTCCTTTTGCTGGAAAATGTTCTTGGCAGCTGTTCACCCAAATCTGATAGATGGTAAGAGAGCAAAATGCTGTGTTTTGGACTCAAGCTACAGCATTTGACTCAGCGTACCCAGCTTTTTAATGTATTTAACGGAAGCTGGGAGTAAAATAAGGCCTCTCTGAAAGCAAAAGTATCTGTAAATCAATCAATCAATCAATCAGCAAACTCACTGTGGGAGTTTTGTTTTCTTTGGAGTTTGTGCCCCATTCCAAAACCCACCCACACTTAGTCTGAGTCAAGAATAAGTTCAGCATTTTATACAGAGTGTGTGTGTGTGTGTGTTCTTTTTGTTTGTTAAATTCAGAAGCTCGTGGCATGGTCCTTATGAAACTGCAAAATCAAATGAGGGGATTTTATGTTGGCACTTATGCTTACAAACATACACTAAATAGCACCTCAGGCAGAAGCCTAGGCTAGACATTCTTGTGCCTTACTTATGGGCAGGGACTTTTTGATGTGGCAGAATATTTAGGATGCAATCCTTGGTACACTTGTCTGATAGTATGTCCCACTAAACACAGGGGGACTGACTTCTGAGTAAGCATGCACAGCTGGTAAAATGCGGTCTTGACTATGCTACCACTCAGTGGATTTGTAACTGGCTGACTGACCAAACCCAAAGGGTGCTCATCAATGGTTCCTTTTCATCCTGGAGAAGAGTGACTAGTGGGGTGCCACAGGGTTCTGTCTTGGGCCTGGTCTTATTCAACATCTTTATCAACGACTTGGATGATGGACTCAAGGGCATCCTGATCAAATTTGCAGATGACACCAAACTGGGAGGGGTGGCTAACACCCCAGAGGACAGGATCACACTTCAAAACGACCTTGACAGATTAGAGAACTGGGCCAAAACAAACAAGATGAACTTTAACAGGAAGAAATGTAAAGTATTGCACTTGGGCAAAAAAAAAGAAGAGAGGCACAAATACAAGATGGGGGACACCTGGCTTGAGAGCAGTACATGTGAAAAGGATCTAGGAGTCTTGGTTGACCACAAACTTGACATGAGCCAACAGTGTGACGCGGCAGCTAAAAAAGCCAATGCAATTCTGGGCTGCATCAATAGGAGTATAGCATCTAGATCAAGGGAAGTAATAGTGCCACTGTATTCTGCTCTGGTCAGACCTCACCTGGAGTACTGTGTCCAGTTCTGGGCACCACAGTTCAAGAAGGACACTGACAAACTGGAACGTGTCCAGAGGAGGGCAACCAAAATGGTCAAAGGCCTGGAAACGATGCCTTATGAGCAACGGCTAAGGGAGCTGGGCATGTTTAGCCTGGAGAAGAGGAGGTTAAGGGGTGATATGATAGTCATGTTCAAATATATAAAAGGATGTCACATAGAGGAGGGAGAAAGGTTGTTTTCTGCTGCTCCAGAGAAGCGGACACGGAGCAATGGATCCAAACTACAAGAAAGAAGATTCCACCTAAACATTAGGAAGAACTTCCTGACAGTAAGAGCTGTTCGACAGTGGAATTTGCTGCCAAGGAGTGTGGTGGAGTCTCCTTCTTTGGAGGTCTTTAAGCAGAGGCTTGACAACCATATGTCAGGAGTGCTCTGATGGTGTTTCCTGCTTGGCAGGGGGTTGGACTCGATGGCCCTTGTGGTCTCTTGATTCTATTCTATGCACAGGATTGAAGGGTTCAATATGCAATCCCCCATCTGCATCCTCACATCATACATTCTTAGAAGGAATCTATTAAGTTCTTTCTCTCTCTTTGGTAGCATAGAGATCAGAGCTTTGTAATAAGGAACATGTTCCAGATCAATCAGACATCCACAGAATATTTTTACACTGCACGGGCTTAGACTATAACAAAAAAGATACCTACCTTTGGGTAGATTTGCCAGCCAGTGAATACCTCGGCAGGTTTTCTACAGTCTAAAAGAAAGAGAGGGAAGTTAATTAAAGTTAGAAACTGAAAATACTCATATGGTCCAGTTTTCAGACATGCTGTGCCAGCATTTAAGTGATAAAGGCAAAACGTAGCAAAGACTATACTGGGGGGGACGGGGACCCAGTGTTATACTGCGCTCTATATGACACTGACCAAACGAATATAATTTCATAAAACAGAGGTAAATTGTAATACCAGACAAGAAACAATGCTCCTCTACATCTTTAAAAGGTACAGTCCAGAAGGCCTTTTTACTCAATGCTAACGGATAAGCAGAATGATCATGCCAAAGTAATATAGTACCTGTGGTATATTGGATATGGCAAGGACTATAGTCCTTTTTTTATATAAATTTTTTATTGGTTTTACAAGATTTTTTAAACAATACAAACAAATAAAAAGACATACAAACATGTATAATTTCATAACCTTATTTTCATAACCCTCACTTCTCGGACTCCCCCATACCTCCCCTTCCTGCATCCCAATGTCCAAATTTATTTCAACAACTTCTAAATAATTTTATCAAACATATGTCTTCCTAGTCTTTCCTTCTACTTAATCTTAAATCGCTGTAATCTCCTTATCTTCTCAAAACCTCGACATTTTAGCATTCATCAACTTTATAATAGTTCTTAAGATAGATTTTAAATTTCTTCCAATCTTCTTCCGCTGTCTCTTTCCCCTGGTCGCGGATTCTGCCAGTCATCTCAGCCAGTGTCATGTAGTCCATCACTTTCATCTGCCATTCTTCCAGAGTGGGTAGATCTTGTGTCTTCCAATACTTTGCGATGAGTATTCTTGCTGCTGTAGTAGCTTACATAAAAAAGTTTCTATCTTTCTTTGGCACCAATTGGCCGACAATGCCCAAGAGAAAGGCCTCTGGTTTCTTAGGGAAAGTACATTTAAGTACCTTTTTCATTTCATTATATATCATTTCCCAGAAAGCCTTAATCTTCGGGCACGTCCACCAAAGGTGGAAGAAAGTACCTTCAGTTTCTTTACATTTCCAGCACTTATTATCAGGCAAATGGTAAATTTTTGCTAGCTTGACTGGGGTCGTGTACCACCTATAGATCATTTTCATAATATTTTCCTTTAAGGCATTACATGCCGTAAATTTTATCCCGGTGTTCCACAACCATTTCCAGTCAGCAAACATAATGTTATGACCAATGTCCTGTGCCCACTTAATCATAGCTGATTTAACCGTTTCATCCTGTGTATTCCATTTCAGCAGCAAATTATACATTCTTGACAAGTTCTTAGTATTGGGTTCTAACAGTTCAGTTTCTAATTTTGATTTCTCCACCTGGAAGCCAATTTTCCTGTCTTGTTTATACACCTCCATTATTTGATAATAATGGAGCCAGTCTCGTACTTTAGGTTTCAATTTCTCGTGACTCTGTAACTTCAACTTATCTCCATCTTGTTCCAAAATTTCCCAATACTTCGGCCATTTGGCCTCCATATTCAGTTTTTTCAGTGCTTTAGCCTCTAAAGGTGACAACCATCTAGGGGTTTTGTTTTCCAACAGGTCTTTATATCTTATCCAAACATTGTATAAAGCTTTTCTGACAATGTGATTTTTAAAGGCCCTATGCACCTTGATTTTATCATACCATAAATATGCATGCCAACCAAATGCATTATTAAAACCTTCCAAATCCAAGATGTCTGTATTCTCGAGGAGCATCCACTCTTTCAGCCAGCAGAACGCTGCTGCTTCGTAGTACAACTTTAAGTCCGGCAGGGCAAATCCCCCTCTTTCTTTTGCATCCGTCAAAATTTTAAATTTTATTCTGGGTTTTTTGCCCTGCCAGACAAATTTCGAAATATCCTTCTGCCACCTCTTGAAACAATCCATCTTGTCAAGAATTTGCAATGTTTGAAACAAAAATAATATTCTAGGCAATACATTCATCTTAATAACTGCAATTCGGCCTAACATTGACAATTTCAAATTTGACCATACAGTGGTACCTCGCAAGACGAACGCCTCGCAAGACGGAAAACCCGCTAGACGAAAGGCTTTTCCGTTTTGGAGGCGCTTCGCAAGACGAATTTCCCTATGGGCTTGCTTCGCAAGACGACAGCCCATAGGGAAATATCCGGGACAGCGGGGAAGCGCAGCGCGTCTTACCCACTGTCCTCAGACCTCCTCCAAAGCCGGGTGGTGGGGCGGGAACGCCTCCTCCCGCCACCGCCGGGCTTCGGAACGATGCTCCGAAGCCGGGCGGCGGGGAGGGAACACCTGCCCCCACCGCCGGGCTTCGGAACGATGCTCCGAAGCCGGGCGGCAGGGAGGGAACACTTGCCCCCACTGCCCGGCATCGGAACGATGCTCCGAAGCCGGGCGGCGGGGCGGGAACACCTGCCCCCACCACCCGGCTTCGGAGCATCATTCCGAAGCCGGGCGGCGGGGAGGGAACACCTTCTGAAGGCGGGCGGGGGGCAAAAGTCTTTGTTCCCCCCTGCCTGCCTTCCCGGGAGAGCGGAGAAACACAGCGCATTTCTCCCTTGCCTGCCTGTCCCGGAGGGCTTTTGAAGGCAGGCGGGGGGGACAAAGACTTTCGCCCCCCGCCCGCCTTCAGAAGAGGTCCAGGACCTCTTCTGAAGGCTGGCGGGGGGCAAAAGTCTTTGTCCCCCCTGCCTGCCTTCCCAGGGGCTTTTAAATCGCCCCGGACAGCGGAGAAGTCCTCCGCTGTCCCAGGGCGATTTTAAAATGCCGCCCGCCAGCATTTTAAGATCGCCCGGACAGCGGAGAAGTCCTCCGCTGTCCCGGGGTCTTTTAAAATGCTGGGGGTGGGAAGAAAAGCCCTTGTCGTCCCCCCCCCCAGCCTTCAGAAGAGGTCCGGGGACAGACTGTATCCCTAGGAACGCATTGATTTTCAATGCATTCCTATGGGAAACCGTGCATCGCAAGACGAAAAACTCGCAAGATGAAGAGACTTGCGGAACGAATTAATTTTGTCTTGCGAGGCACCACTGTATTTCTAGATCTTTTTTAATTTCTGACCAACATTTTTCATAGTTGTCTTTATACAAGTTCAAATTCTTAGATGTCAAATGAACCCCTAAGTATTTCACCTTCTTAACCACTGTCAAACCTGTTTCATTCTGGAACTTCTCCCTCTTCATAACTGTTAATTTTCCCCCCAGAACCTTAGTCTTTTGTTTGTTCAGTTTAAATCCGGCTACTTGACCAAATTCTTGAATTAACTCCAACACTCTTTTTGTACTAGTGTCTGGCTCTTGTAGAGTAAGTACTAAGTCATCTGCAAAGGCCCTTAACTTATAATGTTTAGCTCCGACCTGTACACCTTTAACCTGCTGGTCATCTCTAATCATATTTAGCAACACCTCCAGAACAGAAATAAAAAGTAATGGGGAAATTGGGCACCCCTGTCGTGTCCCTTTTTCTATCTTAAAGTCTTCAGTTTGAGAGCCAGTGTGGTGTAGTGGTTAAGAGCGGCAGTCATGTAATCTGGGAAACCGGGTTCGTGTCTCCGCTCCTCCACATGCAGCTGCTGGGTGACCTTGGGCCAGTCACACTTCTGTGAAGTCTCTCAGCCCCACTCACCTCACAGAGTGTTTGTTGTGGGGGAGGAAGGGAAAGGAGAATGTTAGCCGCTTTGAGACTCCTGAAGGGGAGTGAAAGGCGGGATATCAAATCCAAACTCTTCTTCTTCTTCTTCTTCAGTTATCACATTATTTACAATCAACTTAGCTTTTTGTTCAGAATATATCGCACCCAGACCATTCTCAAATCCTTGGCCTACCCCCATCCCATGAAGATTCTTTTTCATAAAACTCCAAGAAATGTTGTCAAAGGCTTTCTCCGCGTCCACAAAAATCAAAACTGCTTTAGTGTTTATATTCACCTCCAGTAATTCCAAAATGTCAATTATATTCCTCACGTTATCTGATAAGTGCCTTTTTGGGAGAAAGCCTGCTTGGTCCTTGTGAATCTTTTCCATCAAAACTCTTTTCAATCTTTTTGCCAAAATGTCTGCAAAAATTTTATAATCCACATTAAGTAATGATATTGGGCGGTAGTTCTTAAGTTTAGTCTTTTCAGTCTCTGTCTTTGGTATGAGTGTAATATACGCCTCTTTCCACAATTCTGGTGCCTTTTTCCCCTCTAGGATCTCGTTGCAGACTTCCTTTAACGGTTGTATCAACCACTCCTTCAAAGCTTTATAGTATCTGGAAGTCAATCCGTCTGGTCCTGGGGATTTGCCCAGTTGCATGTTCTGAATGGCACCCTCTATCTCTTGTTCTGTTATTCTCTGGTTTAATTCCACCTTACTTTGATGAGAGATTTTTTGTAATCCAATTTTTTTAAGGAATTCATCTATGTCTTCTTCCTTCTGCGGTCCTTGTGAATATAATTTTTTAAAATAGCTCAAAAAACAGTTTCTGATCTCATTAGGTTTAGATATATTCTTTCCATCCACTTCTAGATTTGTAACTGTATTTAATTTCTGTCTTTTCTTCAATTGCCAAGCCAGAAGCTTACCACATTTGTCTGCAGATTCAAATGTCTTTTGTCTCATTTGCTTTATCTTCCATTCAATCTCTTGATTCATCAGTTCCATATATTGCGTCTGGTATAGCTTAATCTCTCTCAGGATCTCCTGGGACTTTGGTTTTGATCTTAATCTCTTCTCACCTTCTTTTATCTTTTCCAGAATCTTTTCCTTCTTCTCATTCTGTTTTCTCTTTTTTGTTGAATTTTGTTGAATTAAAAATCCTCGCATCACAGCTTTGCTTGCGTCCCAGATCACTCTTTTTTCTACATCCGTTTTTAAGTTTATTTCAAAATAGTCCTTTAGAGTTTTTTGTGCCTTTCTGTGGATCTCCTCATCTCGGAACAGGGTGTCATTCATCCTCCATCTAAATTGACCAGCTGTTGTAAGTTTCATCTCCATCTTCACGGCGTTATGGTCAGAGCAAGTCTTTGGGCAGATTTCCACTTTCCTGATCTTTGGAGCCAGCCCACTAGTAATCCAAATTTGGTCAATTCTGGTCCAAGTCATCATTGCTTGAGAGAAAAAAGTTCCCTCTCTCTCAAGAGGGTTCCTTGTTCTCCAAATATCTATTAAGTCCATATTTTCAGTCATTTCAAAGAAGGTCTTTGGAAGTCTTCCTTCCTTAGAGATTGTCTGTCTTTGTGCCTTGTCCATATTTGTAGAAACCACCCCATTCATGTCTCCCATGATTACTACATTATAGTCCAAATAGTCCATCAGAGTTTCATGCAGCTTCTTAAAAAATTCCGCCGAAATGACTGGCAGAATCCGAGACTTGGGAGAAGAAACAATGGAAGAGGATTGGAAAAAGTTTAAGGACTATCTACAAAAACAGAATAAATTGTATGAATGTTAAGAAATTGCACGATTGGGAAAAATATAGTTCCAGCAACTTAATTGAAAGATATAGAAAATTAAGTGATAAGTAAGAAAAGGTCAAAATTCAAAGTAATATTATGTTTAATTTAAGTAAAAACTAATTGACAAAAATTACTTGAAGTCAAGAGATATAACATTTGAGAGGAATATAATAAGGATTGAAATAAGGTAATAAATTGCTGTTTTTAGTTCTATTACAGAGAACGCAGGGTAGGGAGATGTGAGGAAGTCCAGTTAGTCATATAAAAAAGTGTTATAGATAGTTATGTTTTTTTGTTTGTTGTTTTTTTGGTGAAGGGATTGTATGTGTTTGGTATGTGATTTTCTTTTCAATGTTTGATAACTGACTAAAATATTTTTTTAAAAATAGAGCATTTCTGTTCTCTCAACCATGAAAAACTGCTTTACAATAAGCCCACAACCTATGTGCATTTAACTTGTGCACATTCAGCGGGGCTTGGCGTCCAGGAAAAAAAGTTGCAGGCTTACTTACTGAAAAATGTAAGTTGCAGGCTTACTGTACAAAATCCTATGCATTGTTGTAGAGCCCACATAATATGACTTTTAGTTCAGAAGGAAACCTTGCAAGCAGGAAAAAAAATTCTGTAGTAATGAACCTTGCTGTAATAAAACATAGTCCATGCCAATACTTCTGACTCAAAAAACTATTAGACTCTTCAAATATGCTGGCTTTTTAAAAAACAAATGTATTTGGGCTAATTGAATTACAGGTGGTTTTTTGAAAGACACACCCTGTTAAATTCTTGCATTTTGGTTTTTGTTGTTGTTCCTCTTCCCTTGCATCTTTTTGTGAATCCTGCAGAACATTTTGGCCAAACAGTAAAATGAGCAGGAGTCATTTTCTGTATAAACACACCTACTGTCTCTACTTGACAGGGTCAAGTCCCATTATTTGTTTTGTAACCATGCCTTGGGGGGATGCTTTGTTAAAAAGTAATTTGTGTTAGGTTCACAGGTATAGCTTGCTCTGCAGGCACTCTAAAAGGGCTAAGCTGGACATGACTTAATTGTGTGCTTAAAACCTGTAGTTGGGATTCTCTGTGTCTTTTGTGTGTGAGAGAGAGAGAGAGAGAGAGAAGGAGAGAAAGAGAGAGCGAGAATCAGCTGCAGTACCTACAACCCAAATTAGGATCACAACACAAGGGATACTTTCCTCATGGTATTTCTTAAGATGGTATTTCCACATTTCGAAACTCATTTTCAAAGTTGACCTGTTCTGTGATCCAACTATACAGTACCTTGCCCTGCAACATTTCACAGATGAAAATAGGGGCACAAGTGCATGAGGCTACGGGTGGGGTTTGGGAACCCAATCACATTGTTTCTTGTGACATCCAAACTGGGAAACTGCAGCTTAAGTGATTTCTAGAAACCAGGATGACATATCAGGAGTTGTGGCCAGCTCTCCAAACGCTGTTTCCCACAGGAAACTATGGTTCAAGAGTCTAGGAAGTCTCCTCTAATTGGGTATCGTATTTTCACTCTATAGGGCGCACCGGACCATAGGGCGCACCAAGTTTTTTTTGGGGGGGAAATAAAGGGGGGAAATTACCCCCCCGAGCCCCAAAGAAGCCATGACAGTGAGCGGGATGGATCCCGCTCGCTGTCTTGGCTTCATTTTTAGCCTTGGGGCTGGGGAGGCTCCGCAGGCTTGCGGATAGCTGCCCTAAGCCTGGGGTGCGCAGTGCCGCGCTCCCCAGGCTTCAGGCTGCAAGCACCTATCCGCAAGCCTACGGAGCCCGACAGGAACTCCCGCCGGGCTCTGCAGGCTTGCGGATAGCTGCCTTAAGCCTGGGGCGCGCAGTGCCCTGCTCCCCAGGCTTCGGGCTGCAAGCACCTATCCTCAAGCCTTCAGAGCCCGGCGGGAGTTCCCGCCAGGCTCCGCAGGCTTGCCGATAGCTTCCTGAAGCCTGGAGAGCGAGAGGGGTCGGTGTGCACCGACCCCTCTCACTCTCCAGGCTTCAGCAAAAGCCTTCATTCACTCCATAGGACGCACACACATTTCCCCTTCATTTTTGGAGGGGAAAAAGTGCGCCCTCTAGAGTGAAAAATACGGTATATATAAAGGTAAAGGTAAAGGTACCCCTGCCCGAGCGGGCCAGTCTTGACAGACTCTGGGGTTTGTGCGCCCATCTCACATCTATTGGCCGGGGGCCAGCGCTGTCCGAAGACACTTCCGGGTCATGTGGCCAGCGTGACAAAGCTGCTCTGGCGAGCCAGAGCCGCACACGGAACGCCGTTTACCTTCCCGCTGGTAAGCGGTACCTATTTATCTACTTGCCCCCGGGGGTGCTTTCGAACTGCTAGGTGGGCAGGCGCTGGGACCGAGCAGCGGGAGCGCACCCCGCCGCGGGGATTCGAACCGCCGACCTTTCGATCGGCAAGCCCTAGGCGCTGAGGCTTTAGCCCACAGCGCCACCCGCGTCCCGACACGGTATATATACCACTTTTTATATATACCACTTTTTCAGTACTTGATACCTGGTGTCTGTACTGATATATATATATATATATATATATATATATATATATATATATATAGCGCTTCAGCTGCTATATATATATATTTTCATATAGATGTTTATTAATTTTCCAAAAAAGCAAAAGAAAAGACCATACACGACAAAAAAAGAAAAAGAACAACAACAGAACACAAAGCAAATGAACAATGTATACAATAAAGGAATTTTCACCTACAATTTTACATTGTCGTCTCTTTCTGGACTTCCTTCAGCTCGTCCGTAAATCTTCCATAGTAATAATCAAGATTGCACATTACCTAGTTTGTATTGTCATTATACATTTTTCCTCCTCTATTTTCATTAAACAATAACTCTTAATCTTTCACAGTGCTTCTCTGAATCCCCTTAACGTTATTTGTCCTTTACTAATATGTTCCAGATAGTCTACATATTTTCCCCATTCCTTGATAAACTTTTGGTCTCTTAGATATCTAATCTTCCCCGTCAGTCTGTCCAGATCCGCATAGTCTAGTAACTTTAATCTCCACTCCTCTGTTGTTGGCATTTCCTGTTTTTTCCACTTCTGGGCAAGTATTATCCTTGCTGCTGTAACTGCATAATATACAAATTTATGGTCTTTCTTTTTTATTTCATTCCCTAATATCCCTAACAGAAAGATTTCGTTGTTTTTTTTGTAAACGTATACTTTAACACCTTCTTTAACTCAATGTATATTTCCCCCCAAAATTCTCTCACTCTCCCACACTCCCACCACATGTGGTAAAAGGAGCCCTCCTTCTCTTCACATTTCCAACATTTACTACCTACTTTGTACATTTTCGATAGCTTCACAGGTGTCATGTACCACCTGTAAAACATCTTCATGACATTCTCTTTCACCGTTATACATGCCATGAAATCCAGACCTTCCTTCCATAGATTCTCCCAGTCCTCAAATTGTATGGTATGACCCACAACTCTAGCCCATCGGATCATTACTGTTTTGACTTCCTCATCTCCCAAGTTCCAATCTAGCAGCAACTTATACATTTTGGATATTATTTTCACATCATTGTTTATGATTTCCATCTGGAATTTTGAATCTTTGTCTGCATACCCTCTGTCTGCATACCCTCTGTCAGCTGCTATATAAATGTAAACTGCGGAGAGGGAATTAGGGGAAGGAGGGGAGAGGCAATCCCAAAAACCAGGAAGTTCAGAGAGTGGGGCCACCCCACTCCCAATACTAGGCTCCAAAAAAGTTGAAATGAGACGTTTGGAGAAGTACTCCCAACATACCCTGTTCAAGGTTGTTCAGCACTTGATAAATCGAAAGGTGCTGAAGATCAAACTTCATGGAAATGAACTCCTATAGAACTTGAAGTTTTGGTCTCATTCAGCATAAAGTAGAATATGCATTCTAAGAAAACCTGGCAGCCTATAATCTCAAGTAACATTTTAAAGTAGAAAATGATCTTATTCTTATGAAACTCATATGTAGTTCTGCTGCTTAGAATCAGAGATAACAGCAGCTATATGTACAAACTTTAGTTTATGCTTACATATATTATTTTAATAACAAAGGTTTGTGAAAAACTTCCAGAAGGAGCAATTGAAGATGTGTTCTAAGTCAACTCCATTTACAGATGAAATCTGCTTTTTCTCCTTTCTTAATGAGCAACTTCTAAAGATGCCCAGGTTCTTCTGTTAAAAGTGAGGATGAGCAAGGCTATAGGCTATAGGATGAGCAAGGCTGCTTAAAGACCTTTGGAGGTCTTTAAGCAGAGGCTTGACAACCATATGTCAGGAGTGCTCTGATGGTGTTTCCTGCTTGGCAGGGGGTTGGACTCGATGGCCCTTGTGGTCTCTTCCAACTCTATGATTCTATGATTCTATGAACTACAAGCCTCTTCATACAGATATGGTATTAATCAATGTTTTATTAGGCTGCAAGAGCTAACACGAGCAGAAGTACTTAATAAGGAGTTACACAACTCTCCAAAATCCTGTTCTCTTTCTCCAAATTAATTCCTAAGGACCAGACCATCTGATACATTTAATTCACTGCAGAATACACGTAGGTCTATGAATTTACCCTATGTAAGAGTCCAGACTAGGCTTGTCATTCTCCAGTCTCAATGGAAACTGCAACAGACAATCTCACTGTTTTATGCATCAGCTTAATCAAGCTACAGTCGCCTTCTGCTACCTTCTGTACTTGTTAATAACCTTCTTACTTTTGCTATGGGAGCTTCTACTCGCATATGAATCTCCTTGCTTCCTTAAATCATTGCAGATTCTATCTCTGTCTAAAACCCTAAGAGACCAACTGCCAATCAGTGTAGGCAATACTATGATAGTTTCAGCCAATGGCCTGACTTGGCATAGGCCAGCTTCAACAATGGTCAACGATGAAGGGGACTGTGGTCCAACGACATCTCAAGGGCACCAAATTGCAGTTAGACAGACAGACACAGCCAAGATACTTCGGCTGCACAAAGAGCAAAACTGCCAGAAGTAAACTGAAGTACCAAAGGACTCCAAAAGATGTCATTTTGATGGCTGCAGTTCAAGTCCCAGTTAGGGCACAATTATCTTGGCCAACTTACTTAAGTATAAAAGCAAAAAGCAAAACAAAAAAGCAAACCACCAGAGCAACCACCAAGCATTTGTATGACCCAGTTTTCAGTGTTCCGCATCCCAATGATATCTCTGCAACCTTCCTGAATCTCCCTGTAAGGTATTTATCAGTTATTTATCTTTTTTCTTTTTTTTTTTGCATTTTAAAATTTTATTGATTTCCCATTATTTATACATTATATCCGTATTTAATACATCTCATACATTTTGAACTTCCTTCAGCGTCATTGACATTCATTCGTATTTGTTTCTTTATGTCACATTCCGATCGTTCATATTGCCATTCTTTCTACCCTTCATACATTGTTTCCATTGAGCAATACTTGTTGGTTCTTTACAGTGCCTCTTTAAATCCCGCTAGCGTTGTATTTACAAAACATTTATTCTCCAGATAACCCACAAATTTCCCCCAGTCCTCTATAAACTTTTTATAGAGGGATTTGCTGCCAAGGAGTGTGGTGGAGTCTCCTTCTTTGGAGGTCTTTAAGCAGAGGCTTGACAACCATATGTCAGGAGTGCTCTGATGGTGTTTCCTGCTTGGCAGGGGGTTGGACTCGATGGCCCTTGTGGTCTCTTCCAACTCTAGGATTCTATGATTCTATGATTAAGAAACTAATGTAAAACTAATGTATTGGATAATCATAGAATTTGGCCTGATTACTGTTGCAATGTAGTACCATAGGCATGTCACCATCTCTCTGTCTACCATGTTCAAAATGTAACTGTGGCTTACCTCACAAGATGGTGAAGGGGATAAGGCAGTTACTCTGTACTCAATGTGCTTACTACTGAGGGCTTTCTACTGAGTAGATATGTGTAGGATTGATCAGTAATAGGAGAATAGATTGATATTCATTACTCTTTTACCCTTGGGGGAGCCATTGCTTGGTGAGAGAATCATAGAGTTTCAGAGTTGGAAGGGACAATGTCATCTAGTCCAAGCCCCTGCAATGCAGGAAACATTTTGCCCAACGTGGGACTTGAACCCACAACCCTTGCAGGGTTTAATGTAATGCTTTCCATTTGTAATACAGACCTAAAATAACCTACTTTAAGTATATTCCCCCCATGAGGGTGAGAAGGTAACAAGCATAGGAATGAGTGTGTATAACTGCAAAATTTACTATACAGTGGAATAACAGTATAATTGCAGTTAAGTACAAGAAGAGTATTGATTGAAGAAACAGTGAAGTCCAGTGAAACCAAATACTGCTGACCCCTGCAGGGCATCAAGAAGAGGAAACTACATGAGAAGAGGAAATGTGCAGGAATTATTCAGAATTAATGTCAAAGGGCCCAATGTTTCTAGCAGAGCTATACATACTATGATTTCTTTGACTTTTAACCCCTTCTCTCCTATTTTACTCATTGGTATTGAAAGGTGGCATAAAAAATGAGGGCTGGTGAGAGAAGCTTTACTGCTTTCTAAGAATTGTAGTGCAGTCTCTTTGCAGATACTCGGAAGTACTATGGCTACCAGCCACCTCTATAAGGAAGGGGTGTGGAATCTTTGGCTTTCCAGATGTTGCTGACCTACAACCCAATCAGCCTTGACCATTGGCCACATTGGCTGGGGCTGATGGGAGATGTAGCTCAACAACCATCAGAGGGCCAAAGCTTCCCCACCCCATCTCTAAGGGATAGAGGTAGCAAAAAGAAATAAGGAAGTAAGAGCTAAAAAGGAGATTAAGAAAGAGCTAGAGATCTCACTGCTAGACAAACCTCAAGGAGGCAAAACAATCTGGCCAGGGCATTGGGACACCTGAGGCAAACAACAAAATGGTGCCCCACCCCATCCTGCAAGGGAAGAATGGGTGAGTGAAGATCTATATCAGGAATGGGGAGGGGGAGATAAGGGGGGGAAAGAGGGAGGACAACAGGAACACTTCCTATTTTCCAAGAGGCTGCTGAGAGGCAGCATTTGGGGTGGGGGCCGCCAAGGAGACGGCAGATTTGCCCTCCAAGGAGCACTCTGCGACAGTTGCTGCCATTGCAGTGGCAGCAACATCAGGCAATGCATTCTTTGGAGGCTGCATACGCTGACCCTATGGATTCTGCCGCCTGAAACAATCACCCAACCTTGTCTCATGGGTGGGCCAACCCTGAATCTGGCAACAAAACTTGACATCCTGGATCATTCACATCTTGCCGCTCCACAACTTCTAAACAGGGATACAGCTGATACACCCCAAATGCTGCCTCTCAGCAGCCTCTTGGAAAATGGAGTATAAATTTCAAATGAACTCTTTTACATTTTATGAAATTCCCATTGAATTGAACAAGGAAAATGATGCTACTGGAAGGGTAACACTGCTACACTGTCTGGGGCTCCAATACAATGGATTTTCTTCCCCTTCAATTTGCTAGGAGAAATTGCCATAACCTTGGATAAGGATTTTGCTCCTTTTACACTAGAAATAGCTAAATTATGGGGAAATGTAGCCACAAAACATTAACTTATAAATATCCACAGCAGGCTGACCTGTGACTAGAGTAGGCAGTTATTATGGCCAGGATGTATGAAAGCACTCAAGAAGAAAGTCACTTAATGGCTGCCATGACTGGCGACTCTGCAGATATTTACATTAATTGTACCAGTTGGCAAGTTAATGTCTAAAGGATTTGTGAGAGCTACCAGGATGCAGTGCCCCAGATGAGAAATCAAGAAAGTCTGAGAATCTATGTCTAACTGCTGTGGATTATTGAACCACTCCTGTTCCACAGAGGAATGAACATGAAATCTGGGGAGCCATTGTAAAGTTTATTTCTAGGAGTTCACTGATCACAAGCCATTCATGTATCTGCTTCAACCAAATAAAAGCGATGTCTTCCCACCTCACATTCAGCAACTCAGTCAGAGATGACAATCTTATGATTTTACTGCCAAACAGATCCCTGGGAAGCTTAACACAGCTGATTTGCTAACACATCTTCCACTTTCTGAAATGGGGTCAAGCTCCTTGGTGGAGGATTATGTTTGTAGAGTCGTCACAATGTGTATGTTTGATTTTGAGGCATTATCTGTTGAAGAACGCAGACTTGTCTCTCGGCAGGGACATGCTTTCTGTCCACAAGGATTGTCTGTTGTGAGGTGAACAGATTGTTAGTATCTAAATCAAAAATTCAAAAATTAATAAATCTTGTTCATGAGAGACAAGGGTTTGTGCAGACCAAGTGAGTTTTTTGTGCAAATTTTTACTGGCCAAATACAGATGTTGAGCACTATTTCAGGAATCATGCTACTTGTATGCAGACATGATAATCTGCCTCTACTAACTCTTCAGTTACCACCCCAGTCCTTGGACTAAATTAGGCATTGATACCATGGAGCCAATACACCAAACACATGTGTTCTCAGTAACTGGTTATTACTTTTCTTAACTAGGAGTCAAATACATCTTCAGATACCATCATCTATATACTGCAGTGCAGAGATTTTATTGCTCATTTTGGATATCCTCTTGAAGTTGTCATTGACAATGCTAGATAGTTTGTGAGCTGTCTAACTGAAAAGTCTTGTGGTATTAAACATTTCCACGCTTCCTCAAATTATCTGAAAAGTAGTGGGAAGATGGAATGCTTTTATCACTATTTGAAGAAAACCAAGCATGGAGCTCACTGTGAAGAGAAGAACTGCAAAACATAATTACCGGTACCAACAATTTTTAAGGCATATCGATCTGCTCTGCACAGGGCATCAAAAGAGACACCAGCTAGATTGCTTTTGTCACGTGGTAATTGCGCTAAATTTCCTGGGCCTTAGGATCAAGGGAGATAGAGGATCTTTCTGTAAGAGATAATCACCAGCAGTACGAGAAGTTAAAAAAAATATGCTGATACCAAACACAGGTCTAAAGAACACAACCGCAGAGTTGGGAACTTGATCTACATTGATTGCCTCTACTTCTGTCATTTCACTGCTATGTCAAACCTTTTCCAGTGAATACTGCCAGAAGTGGAAGAGCTACGTGGGTATCCTCCAGATCAGGGCATCCCTGTATTCTGCTGCTGTGGAGGAAGCTTTTCTAGTGGGCTCTGCCTCTGGACCAGCCAGAAGCTACTGAAACCATCTCCAGCTGCACCCAGGTACTATAATATTTTATTTTAAAATGTTGGCAGCCATATTACTGTTAATGATAAGAGGCAGGGGGAAGTATTGTGTGTTGTGCTAACATAGCCAGTAACAGGGCACCAAACGCACACATGGGTCTATAATTTATAGACCTCAAAATAGCATACCCTAATAAAAATGAACTGCAGCTGTTACACCCCTATTCTAAATATTTATGCCAAGGTACACTTGTGGGAAATGCTTCAGGGGAAATCCTAGCAATTTTTTTCACACTGAATCGAGTACAGTACAGTGGTACCTTGGGTTAAGTACTTAATTCGTTCTGGAGGTCTGTTCTTAACCTGAAACTGTTCTTAACCTGAAGACGATTGGAATGTAAACATGGGGGGATACAACCTATTTCAGAGAAACAGACCAGACAAGAAAGGAGGAGGAGTGCCGTTATATGTCAGGAATGTGTATACCTGTGAAGAGATCCATGATTTAGATCCTCAAAGCCAAAGTGAGAGCATTTGGGTCAAAATTAAGGGAGAGAAGAATAACAGTGACCTCATTGTGGGAGTTTACTATAGATCCCCAAGCCAAACGGAGGACATAGATGATGCCTTCCTGGAACAGATGGCCAAGCATGCAAAAGGAAGGGAGATAGTAGTAATGGGGGACTTCAATTACCCGGATATTTGTTGGACGTCAAACTCAGCCAAGAGCTTAAGGTCAAACAGATTCCTCACTGGCCTTGCAGACAACTTCATTGTCCAGAAAGTGGGAGAAGCAACAAGAGGAACAGCCATTTTAGATCTGGTCCTAACCAATGTTGATGACCTGGTTAGTGGGGTAGAAGTGGAAGGATCATTAGGCGCGAGTGATCATGCTCTTCTGAAGTTTACTATACAGCGGAAAGGAGCAGGCCAAGCATACTAGGACTCAATTTCTTGACTTTAAGAAAGCTGACTTCATAAAACTTAGGGAAGTGCTGGGTGAGATCCCATGGACAACAATACTAAAAGGAAAGGGAGTTCATGATGGCTGGGAGTTTGTTAAGAGGGAGATAGTAAAAGCACAACGTCAGGCAATACCAATGAGACGGAAACATGGAAGGTGCCTAAAGAAGCCAGGGTGGCTATCTAAAGAACTTTTAACTGAATTGAGATTAAAAAAGGATGTGTACAAAAAATGGAAAGGGGGGGGGAACCACCAAAGAGGAATTCAAACAAATAGCCAGCACGTGTAGACACAAAGTCAGAAAAGCTAAAGCACAGAATGAACTCAGGCTTCCTAGAGAGGTTAAAAGCAACAAAAAAGGCTTCTATGGGTATGTTCGTAGCAAAAGGAAGAACAAAGAAACAGTGGGGTCACTCAGAGGAGAAGATGGTGAAATGCAAACAGGGGACACAGAAAGGGCTGAACTCCTCAATGCCTTCTTTGCCTCAGTCTTCTCCGATAAAGAAAACAATGCCCGACCTGAAGAATTTGGAGCAAATGATTCAGCAAAGGAAACACAGCCCAGAATAACTAAGGAGATAGTACAAGAATACTTGGCTAGTTTAGATGTATTCAAGTCTCCAGGGCCAGATGAACTGCATCCAAGAGTATTAAAAGAACTGGCAGGTGTGATCTCAGAACGACTGGCAGTCATCTTTGAGAATTCCTGGAGAACAGGCAAAGTCCTGGCAGACTGGAGGAGGGCAAATGTTGTCCCCATTTTCAAAAAGGGGAAAAGAGAGGACCCAAATAATTACCGCCCAGTCAGTCTGACATCAATACCAGGGAAGATTCTGGAGCAGATCATTAAGCAAACAGTCTGTGAGCACCTAGAAAGGAATGCTGTGATCACCAATAGTCAGCATGGATTTCTGAAAAATAAGTCATGTCAGACTAACCTGATCTCGTTTTTTGACAGAATTACAAGCCTGGTAGATGAAGGGAACGCAGTGGATGTAGCCTACCTTGATTTCAGCAAGGTATTTGACAAGGTGCCCCATGATATTCTTGTAAAGAAGCTGGTAAAATGCGGTCTTGACTATGCTACCACTCAGTGGATTTGTAACTGGCTGACTGACCGAACCCAAAGGGTGCTCATCAATGGTTCCTCTTCATCCTGGAGAAGAGTGACTAGTGGGGTGCCACAGGGTTCTGTCTTGGGCCCGGTCTTATTCAACATCATTATCAACGACTTGGATGATGGACTCAAGGGCATCCTGATCAAATTTGCAGATGACACCAAACTGGGAGGGGTGGCTAACACCCCAGAGGACAGGATCACACTTCAAAACGACCTTGACAGATTAGAGAACTGGGCAAAAACAAACAAGATGACTTTTAACAGGGAGAAATGTAAAGTATTGCACTTGGGCAAAAAAAATGAGAGGCACAAATACAAGATGGGGGACACCTGGCTTGAGAGCAGTACATGTGAAAAGGATCTAGGAGTCTTGGTTGACCACAAACTTGACATGAGCCAACAGTGTGACGCGGCAGCTAAAAAAGCCAATGCAATTCTGGGCTGCATCAATAGGAGTATAGCATCTAGATCAAGGGAAGTAATAGTGCCACTGTATTCTGCTCTGGTCAGACCTCACCTGGAGTACTGTGTCCAGTTCTGGGCACCACAATTCAAGAAGGACACTGACAAACTGGAACGTGTCCAGGGGAGGGCAACCAAAATGGTCAAAGGCCTGGAAACGATGCCTTATGAGGAACGGCTAAGGGAGCTGGGCATGTTTAGCCTGGAGAAGAGGAGGTTAAGGGGTGATATGATAGCCATGTTCAAATATATAAAAGGATGTCACATAGAGGAGGGAGAAAGGTTGTTTTCTGCTGCTCCGGAGAAGCGGACACGGAGCAATGGATCCAAACTACAAGAAAGAAGATTCCACCTAAACATTAGGAAGAACTTCCTGACAGAACTTCCTGACAGAGCTGTTCGACAGTGGAATTTGCTGCCAAGGAGTGTGGTGGAGTCTCCTTCTTTGGAGGTCTTTAAGCAGAGGCTTGACAACCATATGTCAGGAGTGCTCTGATGGTGTTTCCTGCTTGGCAGGGGTTGGACTCGATGGCCCTTGTGGTCTCTTCCAACTCTATGATTCTATGATTCTATGAAGCACCACTTTACCTAACGGGGGCCTCCTGCTGCCGCCACACCGCCGGAGCCCGATTTCTGTTCTCTCATCCTGAAGCAAAGTTCTGAACCTGAGGTACTATTTCTGGGTTAGCAGAGTTTGTAACCTGAAGCGTATGTAACCTGAAGCGTATGTAACCCGAGGAACCACTGTATATAAATATATAAGAACTATATTGATGGATCAGACAATGGTCAAACTAGTCTATCAGTTTGTTTGCAACAACGGGTAGCCAGATGCTACTGGGCAGCGCAGAACCAAGACAAAACAATAATATCAGCATGTGTTATTTTGTGGGTAAACTGCCTCTGATCACAGAATTTCCATTTAGCTATTATGGCAACTGGCCACCTGTTCTTCATATATTTGCCTAATCCTTTTTAAAAGCCGTTTAAGGCTACAAGCCTAACCCCATACATCTAGGAGTAAGCCCCATTTAATTCAGTTAGTGAAGTTTTTCCTTGCCCTCCCTCCCTTTGCAAAATTGTCCCCCTTTCCACATGTTCTCATTTTTATTTTTGAGAAGGCAAACAAGTGTGACAGGTAGGGCAAAGCCTTGGCACTGATTTTGAACAGAAAAGCTGCAGGAAGAAAAAGGATGAACCAACTCCCTCCCACCACTTCATATTGGCTTCATAATTCCCCTTCCAGAAGCTGGTTTGTTTGTTTTCTGAGAAAAGGAAGTGTGGCATCCCATCAGAGATTTGCAGCATATATTTGCATCTAACAGCTGCTTCCGCCTTGAGTGTATTGTAATGTTACCCAATAAAATATCGAAAGACACAGTCACATTTTCTGTTTGTTTATACCAGTCTAATTTCTCTCAATGTATAGGAAAGGAGCAAAGCGGAGCAAATTTATGAGTTCTCAGAGTTCATAAATGATATTCCTGGCACAGCCTGTCTCCTCCCTTCCAAGGAAGCAGCAACGCAAACAAAACCCACTCTTTACAGAATAAACATCAATTCACATTTCACTGTGATTACGGATAATTCTCATGAGATATATAACCTATGCGGGAGCTCCCTAAGTAGGAGACATTTCTGAATTTTCAGCAGAAGGGTTTGTAAAGAAGTTGTTTCCCCAAATGAGAAGTGATCTGATGTTTTGCTCAGATTAAGGCTTACTTGCTGCCATTGATGCAATCACACTGATTCTTCCTATTGTTGATGTGTCCCTAAATATATTCAGTCTGGAAGTGCAGAGGATAATTATTTGGTACCTTCAGCTCATATTACTGGAAGGACAGTCAGGAGGGCAATCAACAGTGCCTGGAGATAGGGATGGTAGACTTTTTATTCAGCAGGGATCTTCCTTTGGCTGGCACTTCTGGTGGTGTTATGTATTCCCCTCCAGGCAGAATTCTCCAGTAGCAGTTTAGTTTACTGCTGTTGTCACTAAACTACATGGGGTAGGAGGGAGGAAATGGAGCCCTATGCTCCTTTTTGACAGGAAAATCCTTTTCAGGTACTATAGCTAGAAAAGCATATCCATTTCCCCTACCTTCATATTTACATCACTGGGATTTACAGCACCTATTAGATTTACAGTTCTATGTTACCACCCAATGACAGGACAGTTGGAGTTTGGAACAATAAAACTGCAAGCCAAGCCGGCCATTGTCACACATGATGGGCATGTTCAGTGGTTACTTGGTACTTGGTGCTCTGTCCTAGAGGCTGAATGTGCTTTGTCTTTCCCCATGTTTCTGACAATAGACTGAACTGCACTGCTTCCCTTTTCCCTGCACCAAAGGCAATGGGAGTGACCAGGCCAAAGACCCATCCAAAGACCCAGGAGAGAATCCTAGGTTCCACATGATGACCACGTTCAGTTTCTGATAATTAATCCCATGTATTTTAATCAATTAATTCACGGATTAAATCTGCATATCAGTCTAGCTGTAGTTTAAAAGCCTATTTTAAGAGCCAGTGTGGTGTAGTGGTTAAGAGCGGTAGTCACGTAATCTGGGAAACCGGGTTCGTGTCTCCGCTCCTCCACCTGCAGCTGCTGGGTGACCTTGGGCCAGTCACACATCTGTGAAGTCTCTCAGCCCCACTCACCTCACAGAGTGTTTGTTGTGGGGGAGGAAGGGAAAGGAGAATGTTAGCCGCTTTGAGACTCCTGAAGGGGAGTGAAAGGCGGGATATCAAATCCAAACTCTTCTTCTTCTTCTTCTATTTTGTTTTTATAATGATGGGCACGTGTGTCATAGAAAGTAGAAGAGATATTCCTTCTTATATGAGAGAAAAGGGAGAATGCATCTATTCAAGTGGTGCATGCTGTCTATAGTTATTAATAAGTACAATGGAACCTCAATTTTCGAGCGTCTTGGAAGCCGAACGATTCGGAACCCGAACGCCGACAACCCAGAAGTAATTGCTTCCATTTTCAAACGTGCCTTGGAAGTTGAACGGCTTCCGAGGTGAAATTTCTCCATTTTTTCAATGGGTTTTGCAGACCACCCATTGATCCTGAGTTTTCCAACGTTTTGGAAGTCAAACGTACTTCTGGAGCGGATTATGTTCAAAAACTGAGGTTCCACTGTACTTGTTTTAAACTTTATGTTTTAATCTTGGCTGGATTAAACAAGAAGCATATTTTGATTAAAAGTTAAATAAAAGAATCTAACCAATAGATCATATTTTTAAGGCAGGAAAATACGTTTTAAACTCTTTCAGACTAGAAAGAGAGTGTCAAGAAATGCTGGGGAGTAACAGACCAATGAATAAGGGTCCACAATGCCTTCCAAAGTAATAACTCCAGAGCCTTTTGGGTGGTAGCCTCTGGAATTTTTCAGTCCATGGATCAATCCTCCAATCGTTGTATTTATGTTTGGGGAATCACTTTAGATCCATTTTTATGAATCACACTGTGCTTTGCTGGCAACCTTTGGCTCCGCATGGGTAGAAATTCTTATGGTTATAGCACGTTAAGCAGCCATCTCTATCAAAGAAATATTAGATTTAATCAACATCTAAAATTAGTGAACACTCCAAGTATTTAACTCATTAAATTAAATTAAACTAGCATTGGTGGGTACTATTTTAACTGCCTTGTTCACCATTGTAAGTAATTCCAGTCTAATCCCAAATCACAAACAAAGCAGTAATTGTGTCCTTTTAAAAAAAGAAGAAAAAGGCACAGCTGATAATGCAGGTGATTACAGGCCAATTAGCTTGTTGTCCACTATAGGCAAGGTATATGTCAGATTTCTCTGCAGCAAATTGGGGGGGCGGGCGGGTGGAATTCTGGTGGAAGCAGCTTTAATAAATGATTACGCTTTGTAGCCCTGATAATACACAATACATTATAGCCTTACTTCATGGAATAATTAAAGACAGAGGTCTTGGGAAGCAACAGTATGCTAATATATTATGAACAAGGAAGAAACCCATGTACCTTAAGGACTAATGAATTCCTTGAAGCTTTACTTTATCAGTGTTCCCTCACTGTCACTTGCACATGCATAATTGCTCACTGGGACCTGATGGATCATAGCTAGTTAGATCACCCACCTGAGCAACCCAACACACACACACACACACACACAGTTAAAAAGACAGTGTTGCCCATAAATGCTTGTGGCATACAATAAAAAAGTTAATCTTTGCATTGCCAGGAATCTTTCTGCCCCCACATCTTTTCTGGAAATATGTGTATCACTATTATAAAATCCTTGTGGATATGTGCATATGAAATACAGTGGTGCCCCGCAAGACGAATGCCTCGCAAGACAAAAAACTCGCTAGACGAAAGGTTTTTTCATTCGCGATTTGCCTCGCAAGACGAATTCCCCTATGCGCTTGCTTCGCAAGACGAAAACGTCTTGTGACTTTGTTAAACCGTTTAAACCGTGCTTCGCAAGAAGAAAAATTCGTTAGACGGCAAAAATTGCGGAACGAATTAATTTTGTCTTGCGGGGCACCACTGTATCACATTCTGCATATTTAAATATAATAATTTGCAATGCTAAGAATACGCTTCTTAAACAAAAAACGGTATTTTTCTTCCTACTGACAATCCAATTCAAGACAAACCACTAAGAGGATGGTGCACTCTCCTACCTTTTTAACCAGAGGTTGGATGGCCATCTGTCAGGGATGCTTTAGCTGAGATACCAGCATTGCAGGGGGTTGGACTTGGGGTCCTTTGTAAAACTGTAGAGTTCTACAGTTTTATGATTCGATGAAGCCTTTGCATGTAGCCGGTCAGTTGGCTTTCACAGTGGTTGTATTGAGGGTGACTTGAAACCCATTCATCCAAAGAAGGCTATGTGCTGGTCTTCAAGCCATCCATCCTCCTTTAGAACAGGTTGGCACACACTCTGGACTTCGGGGGGGGGGATTCTGAAAATTCCCCCTCCACATTTGTGCAACAAGAGATCCCACCCACACCTACTCCATGATAGGGAATAGCAAAGCACCAACACCCTCTTAAAAAAAAATCCATAATACATTGCTGTGAGAGCCAGTGGAATCTGAATGACAGTTCTGTAATGGTTGGGTAAATACGTTTCATGCATCTCACTGCAGTCACACATAGTCACAGCATTTGCACAGCCATTTAAAAACAATTTAAAGATCAGGCTTCCGGAGGCGGCGCGAAACGGGCAATGGCGGTCCTCTTCAGTCTCTGAAGAGGGGCTCCGCAGGAAAGGATCGTTCGCTACGGCACAGCGACGATCCATCAAGAAAAACCACGAGCAGAGTGAGCTCGTGGCCGTGGGACTCGGCGGGCACCTGGAGCGACCCCCAAAACGAAGAAGGGACCCCGTAAGGGGCTCCGGAAGCGCGGAGGGGAAGCGGTGCTGAGAGTACATCGCTCTTTCTGCGGGAGCGAAGCCGCGCGGCTGTTGCTGATGAGCGCCGACCTTTCTTCCTTAAGTATTGGACTCTAAATCATCTACTCGTGAGTAAGAAGAGTATTAATTTGGGACAGTAAATTGAAAATTTGGCTGAAAGCGGGAGACGAGAAAAAGGAAGTCCGTCTCCCGGTAGTGCTTAGTGATCAAAGGCAAAGGAACTGACAAGCTGGAAGCAATAGAAAGGGACTTTAAAACGGGAAGTATCATGCGTCTGGCGGAGCTAGCAACTGAAGGGAAAGGCAAGCCTTCTTTTTTCTTTCTGCTATTGTGTTGATTTTACTTGGAGACCTTCTCCTTTTGTGGACTCTAAAAACTTTAAAAAACCCAGTCCCGGGCTGGCAGGGGGAGAAGGGTTGCTTTGCGGATACATATACAAAGTTGAAACGGATACATAGAGGCATCATTGGAAGATACAATTAAATAACTGTATCTTGCACCTTCAGACAGACTATTGTGGCAACATTGAAAGGGCTCTGCCAGTGGAAAAAAGTTTTCTTTAAGGACTATTGTTAATATATTCAACTGCAGGAACTTCAATGGCGACTAAAACTTTGTTCCTTTTTTCCTGAACTGCAACAATACTCCCTCTAGTGGAGTTTGGGATTTACAAATTCCTGAGAACCAACTTTGTTTTGACTCTCTGTGGTTTGGTTATCTACTTTGAGGCCTGTCTTTCCCATGGAACATTTGACAGCTTGACCTTGAATCCAAAGACAGGTGTGGAATGAGTGGCCCTCCAAAAACAAGAGCTGCGTCGAAAGCAGGGAAAGGCCAATTTGTACAAACAACTCTGATTTCTCAGGCTCGCAGATCTTCAGTCCCTGCTGTTTTACAGGGAGCTGTACCCTCAACAACAGCTCCATCCAAGGAAGCTGAACAGCCAACAACTGAGGATATGGCAGCAGGGGGATCTGGCACTCTTTTAGAGGAAATGCTACAACAATTTGCAATTTTGAATAAAAAGGTTGATGACCAAACAGCAAAAATTGACTTAGCCACATCTTCAATTACTAAACTATCTGAACAGGTGGCTAAGCATTCACAAGATATTGGGAATTTAAAAGACGCTACATCTGAGAATCGGAAATTGGCCGAGGCTGCGAATGAAAAAGCAGGTCAAGCAATCCAGAAAGTGGATGAATTGAAAGGAGAGGTAAGGCCGCTACACAAACATATCAGCGACCAGCAGGCCTACCTGTCCATGGTGGAACTGAGAAACAGGGAAAATAATTTAAGATTACGCTCTATCCCAGAGATTGAGAAAGAGGATTTGACCGGCTTTTTGACAGCAGAATTCTCTAAATTCTGGGGTATAAAGGAAGACACAGATTTTAAAATAACAACTGCATTCAGACTGGGAAGAGTCACCAGGAAAGACAGGCCCAGAGATTGCTTGATTATCTTAAGGACCAAGCAGGAGAGAGACAAACTACTTGACCTACATTTCAATAAAGCACTTGAGATCCAGGACAGAAGAGCACAAATCTACAAGGATATCCCTAAACAACTACTGGATCTCAGATCTAACTACACTGACCTAGCTGGACTTTTGAGAAGTAGCGGAATACCTTACAGGTGGGAGTTTCCACAAGGCCTATCATTCAACTACAAAGGAAAGAAGATTAAAATCAAAACGAAAGAGGATAGCCAGAAGTTTCTACACGATCACGGAGAAGACCTGCAGAAGGGAGTAGCAGCCCTTTGGCCTCCACCAGAGTCTGGAAAAGAGCCAGCACCCTCGGATTTGGATAAAAAAGAAGACGCCCCATAAAGAGCAAAAACAGATTGATACAGGATGTCTCTACAGCTGTATAGTTGGAATATTAATGGTGCAAATTCCCCGGAAAAACGCAAAAGGATTTTCCATATTTTGAAGAAAGAACATTTGGACATAATCTGTCTGCAAGAAACTCACGTGACCAGGTCCCATAGGAAAGTGCTAATAAACAAAAGATTAGGCCAAGAATTTATCTCATCAGACAGAGTTAAAAAGAGAGGCGTGGTGATCTACGCAAAGGAGAATTTATCACCATAATTTTTGTTTAAAGATGAACAAGGAAGAATCCTGGCAATTGAAATACAAATCCAAGGAGAAAAAGTTTTGATATTAGGAATCTACGCACCAAATGAGGGGAAATCAGAATTTTACAAGAAGCTACATGAGACATTACTGGACTATCTGGACTATTCTAACATCATTATGATGGGAGACATGAATGGGGTCGTCTCTACCTATATGGATAAGTCACAGAACCAGAACCTGACTGTCAGGGAACTGACATCAGAGGAAAGGGAGGTGGTAGGGCTCCCAGAGGCTGGGAGGGAGTCAGCAGCTAAAGCAGGGACCAGCAGGGGGAGAGAGTGTACTCTGGAGGAGGATCTCATGAATGCTGAGAGAGACGCAGCAGCCAAGGCAGGAACTAGCAGGGAAGAGGGAGGGGTGAGAGACACGTCCAGCGAGAACAGCGGGGAGGTGTCAGAAGCAACCATAGGGAGACCCATGCTTCGTCGGAAGCTGCCACGTCGTGAGTCCAGGAGACGCGTTTCCGTTAAGGAGCTTCTTTGCTGGAAGCGCTTCCGCAGACAGCCACTGTCAGACTCTACGAGTGACTAGAGCAGACATGTTTGAGGAGCTCTGTCACACACAGAGGTTTGTGGAGCCGCACAAACTCTGAGGGAGCACGATTTTATGCACAAGCAGCTAATCATCCCATCATAGCAGTCTGACAGTCTCTGTACGCTGCCTGTGCAGGAGAAAGCATCATGAGCGACCCAGCCGGAACCGGAGAAGCAGGGGTTGGAGCTGGTCCAAGCTTGGAAGAAAGGTACCGAGCGTTGGAAGTCCAACTTGCGCTGCAGACGGCGAGGCTTGAGGAGAGAAGGGTTCAGGATGCAGACAAGAAGGGGAGAACCACTCAGTTCCCCAGAAAGGTACCAGGATTGGTGCAGAAGTTTGGGGGGACCCCAAGGATTACCATGCCTTTAGGACAGAGATGCAATATGCCCTTAATGTGCAGTTTGATGAGTTCCCTGATGAGGAATCGCGAGTTGCTTTCGTAATTGGGCATCTTGAGAAGGGGGCGCGGGACTGGGTTCGACCCCTGATGGCAACGCACAATGACATCCTAAAGGACACTATGAAGTTCTTTCGTGCAATGGATATCATGTTTTCCAGCGATATTGAGGAAGGGGTGGTGCGCAGACAGCTAATGGCTTGCAAGCAGGGAAGCCGATCTGTCCGTGAGTACTGGACTGAATTTATCATGCTGGTTCACAGATTGGGGTGGGATTTATCGGCGGCCCCCATTCAGATGCTATTTGAAGAAGGTCTTTCTTCGGCTGTGAAAGACGAACTGTCCCGGAGCCCCAGGGCGGTGTCTATGGATCAGCTGACCAAATCTGCGCTGACCATAGGAGCGCGCCAGGAGGCAAGAGCCTTGGAGAGGCGGGAAGGGAGAGGGGAACGTTGGAAGGAGTTCCGCATTCCAGACATTCCTGAGCCAGCTTTCCCGCCGGCAGAGCCGATGGAAATCGGAACAGCGCGCGCGCGCGCAGTTTCAAAGCCCAGTGAGGGGGCTAAGAAGGAGGGAAAGGGCGCCCGGAAATGCTATCTCTGCCAACAGCCAGGCCACTTTGCCAGAGTCTGCCCCCAGAGGAAGGAATGGCAAGGGATGGTGGGAGCTGTTGAGGGAGGAGAGCAGGGAGAAACGGAGCAGGTAAAAGCCAACGCCTGGTTGCCACAGTCGGGGCACTGCAGCCAGGCCAAAGAGCAGTGAAAGTGCCCGTGCCAGAAGCTCCTCAACCTGCTCTAGTGATTGAAGTGTCGCTAGAGCTGCAAAATGGACACCCCCTAAAAATAAAGGCGCTGTTGGACTCAGGCAGCTCCTGCAATTTTATGAGCAAGGAGTTTGCTGCTGAACACCAGATACAGACGATCCCTTTAAGCAACCCCCTGCAGGTGACCACGATCGATGGCAGGGAGCTGTTGGGAGGAGGAGTCAGCTTGCAGACCGTCCCAATGATAATGAGGGTGGCAAGGCACACAGAACTGATAGCGTTTAATGTGGCCACCTTGGGAGGCGCTCCCATTATTTTGGGAATGAGCTGGCTAGCCCTACATGATCCGCTGGTGGGCTGGCATCAAAGAGTGGTTTCCTTCGGTTCAGCACATTGCTTAGAACACTGCAAGGGGGAAAAGGGTTCAGCAGGGGCCCAAGCCACCCTAGCAGGGACTGAAGTAATGGAGAAGGTGAAGGTACCACCACAGTATGCAGATCTCAGCGACGTGTTCAGCGAGAAGGAAGCTGACCAACTACCCCCGCATAGGCCCTTTGATTGCCAGATCAATTTACTCCCTGGAGCACAGCTTCCTGTAGGCAAGTTGTATGCCATGTCAGACAGGGAAATGCAGGAGTTGCGAGAGTTCATTGACAAGAACCTGAAGAGAGGCTTCATCAGAGAGTCCAAAGCAGCGGGGGGTAGCCCAGTGTTTTTTGTGGATAAAAAGCACACGGACAAGCCGAGACTGGTATGTGATTTCAGGCGGTTAAATGCAGTGACAGAACCGGTGGCTTTCCCTATGCCCAGGATTGATGATATTTTGACCATGGTGCGGAAGGGAAAGATTTTTACAAAGCTGGACCTAAGGGGGGCGTACAACCTAATACGTATAAGGAAAGGGGATGAATGGAAAACCACCATGTTCACCCCTTTGGGGGCATTTGAATATCTCGTGATGCCTTTTGGATTACAAGCAGGCTCCGCGTGCTTTCAATCGTTTATGAACCACGTACTGGGGCCTTTGCTCTACAAGAATTGCGTGGCCTTCCTAGATGATGTGTTGGTGTATTCGGAGAATGAGGAGCAACATGTGAGAGACGTCAGAGAAGTGTTGAGCAGGCTGCAAGCCAACAGGCTGTGGGTGAAACTGGAGAAGTGTCAGTTTCATACCAAGGAGGTGGAATTCCTGGGGTACCGCTTGTCAGACAAGGGATTGGCCATGGATCCCGGCAAGGTTCAAGCAGTGCTGGAATGGAAAACACCCAAAACCAAGAAGGATGTGCAGAGGTTCCTAGGGTTTGGAAACTTTTATCGTAAGTTCATCCGAAACTTCGCCCACCTGACGGCGCCCATTACGGACTGTCTCAGCAGTAAAAAGAAGTTTGTTTGGACGGCGGAGGCGGAGCGAGCGTTTGAGGAACTGAAAAGGGCCTTCGCCTCTGAAGAACAACTTCTGCATGTGGATTTACAAAAAAAGCTGAGGGTCGAAACAGACGCATCTGACAGAGCCATAGGGGCGGTGCTTCTTCTTCTGCAGCCGGGGAAGGAGGAGTCAGAGTGGCGACCGTGTGCATTCTTTTCGCGCAAGCTGAACAAATCCGAGAGGAACTACACGGTGTACGACCGGGAACTTCTTGCTATTCATGAGGCTTTCCGGAGATGGAGGCACCTGCTAATTGGCGCACAACATAAGGTGCAAGTGTGCACGGACCATAAGAATCTAGAGTATTGGAGAACTGCGCGAGTGCTCAACCAACGGCAGTTGAGATGGGCCCAGGAGTTCTCCAAATTTAACTTTGAGATTTGTTACGTGCCAGGCCCAGAGAACGTTAGGGCGGACGCTCTCTCACGCAAACCTGAATATTTGGAGGGGGAGGGAGCACCCGAAGAGACCCATGTTATTCCAGAGGACCGCTGGGTGTGTGGGGCGGCATTGGTGGGGCAAAGGGAACTGGTAGAGGGAACGGTGCATGATGAATACGCCCAGGACAAACTCAGGGGTCTCAGGAGGGAGGGAGACAAACCCGGGGGTTTTGAGGAGAGAAACGGGGCGTTGTACTACAAGGGAGCGTTATATATACCTGAAGGGGAATTGAGGGAAAAGGTACTCAAGCAACTGCACGATAGCCCCACAGCAGGGCATTTTGGGCAACACAAAACCATGTGGCTGGTTACCAGGGAATTCTGGTGGCCCAAGGTCAGGGAAGATGTGCGGGAGTATGTGAGAGGGTGTGACCAATGCCAACGAGCCAAGGGGGAGAGGCGGGCACCGGCAGGTTTATTAGAACCACTACCCACACCTGAAAGACCATGGGAAACAGTGGCAATAGATTTCATGACTGATCTGCCAAGGTCTAGAGGGAAAACAGCCATCATGGTTGTGGTAGACCTGTTAACCAAGATGGCCCACTTTATAGCCTGCTCACATGCGGTCACAGCAGAAGAAACCGCTAAATTGTTTGTAGAAAATGTGTTTAGGTTGCATGGCGCCCCCTTGAGGGTGGTTTCAGACCGAGGGAAACAATTTACTTCCAGGTTCTGGAGGAAGCTCATGAGCTTACTGCATGTAGAGGTTAATTTCTCAACTGCCCATCATCCAGAAACCAACGGGCAGGCGGAAAGAGCTAATGGTGTCCTCCAGCAATATTTGAGGTGTTATGTGAATGACAGAGAGAATGATTGGGTGGAGAAGCTGGCGTTGGCAGAATTTGCCTACAACAATGCAGAGAACGTGTCCACGGGGATGAGCCCCTTTTTGGCTAATCACGGGTGCCATCCCCGAGCCTTCCCAGGGGGGGGAGGGGAGAACTGGAGCGTTCCAGCTGCAGAACAGTTCGTTGAAGAAATGGAAGCGATCCATCGCCAGCTCCAACTTAACTTAAACAGGGCTAAGGAGGAATATAAGAGGCAGGCAGACAAAAACAGAAGGGAAGGTGAAAGCATTAGGGTGGGGGACCAGGTGTGGCTGTCTACCCAAGGGTTACCATTCAAAGGGGGTTGTAAGAAGTTAAGACCCAAAAGGCTGGGCCCATTTGAAGTCACGCAGCAGGTCAACCCAGTGGCTTTCAGACTCCGGTTACCGAACCACATGAAGCTGCACCCAGTTTTCCACAGGTCGTTGCTGTCACCGTATAAAGGGGACAGAGAAGGGAGGGTCAATAGGGGACCAGCAATGGAGGAAAAGGAACACAGCTACCATGTAGCGGAGATTCTCGATTCCAGGTGGAAGGGAGATCAAGTAGAGTATTTGGTAATGTGGGAAGGGGAGCCGGAGTCGGAAAACACCTGGGTCATGGCAGAGGATGTAGATGACGAGGTTTTAATAGAAACTTTTCATCAGAGATTCCCTCGTAAACCTCAGCCAGTGGCGAGGTTCCGGAGGGAATACTTTGCCACCACCGACGAAGAAGAAGAGTTGGAGGGGTTCTCTGATTCCGAGGAGGAGGAGGATTCAGCGAGCTGGAACGAAGACCGATGGAGGGAAATGTTCGAGACGTCTGAAGATGAAGAGGATTCTTTTCGGGGTTTTATCTCCTCACCGCCCAGAGGAGAGAGTATGGGCGGGGGGGAAGGGGGCCCTGGAGGGGAGGTGGATGTCAGGGAACTGACATCAGAGGAAAGGGAGGTGGTAGGGCTCCCAGAGGCTGGGAGGGAGTCAGCAGCTAAAGCAGGGACCAGCAGGGGGAGAGAGTGTACTCTGGAGGAGGATCTCATGAATGCTGAGAGAGACGCAGCAGCCAAGGCAGGAACTAGCAGGGAAGAGGGAGGGGTGAGAGACACGTCCAGCAAGAACAGCGGGGAGGTGTCAGAAGCAACCATAGGGAGACCCATGCTTCGTCGGAAGCTGCCACGTCGTGAGTCCAGGAGACGCGTTTCCGTTAAGGAGCTTCTTTGCTGGAAGCGCTTCCGCAGACAGCCACTGTCAGACTCTACGAGTGACTAGAGCAGACATGTTTGAGGAGCTTTGTCACACACAGAGGTTTGTGGAGCCGCACAAACTCTGAGGGAGCACGATTTTACGCACAAGCAGCTAATCATCCCATCATACTGACCAAGGATGGAAGACTACCAAAAACTTTCTTCGAACTAACTGACAATATGGATTTGATTGATTTATGGAGGACGAGAAACCCCCTAGGTAAAGAAGGAACTTTCTTTTCTGAGGCCCACCTGTCATGGACAAGAATCGACCAAATTTGGACAACTAGAGGGCTGGCACCTAAGACTACAAGAGTAGAAATCTGCCCAAAGACTTGCTCCGACCACAATGCTCTGAAAATGGAAATGAGATTTACTACTGCCGACTCCTTCAGATGGAAAATGAATGACAACCTGCTAAGAGATCAAGAGATCGTAAAGAAGGCCCAAAAAGCTTTAAAGGACTATTTTGAAATTAACTTGAATACCTCGGTGGAAAAAAGAATAATCTGGGACGCAAGTAAAGCTGTTATGAGAGGGTTTCTGATACAACAGAATACGATTAAGAAAAAATTCTGGAATGGGAAAAAGGATAAGATACTAGAGAAGATAAGAGATGGAGAGAAAAAATTAAGATTGAATCCAAAATCAAAAGAGACTTTAAGAGAAATCAAATTCCACCAGTCACAATATACGAAATTGATCAACCAAGAAGTGGAATGGAAAATCAAACAAATGAAACAAAGATCTTTTGAATCTGCGAATAAATGTGGGAAACTGCTAGCTTGGCAGTTGAAAAAGAGACAAAAATTAAATTATGTTACCAATCTAGAAGTTGAAGGGAAAAATATTCAGAAACCGGGAGAAATTAGAAAGTGCTTCCAGAAATATTTTTAAAAACTGTATACACAAGGGTCCGAGGAAGTAACTGAGATAGAACAATTCTTGAAAGACAATGGCCTACCAGAACTATCTCAAGAGAAGAGATCAATCTTGAATTGTAAAATAACACAACAGGAAATCGAGGATGCCATCCAGAATATGCAGCTAGGCAAATCTCCAGGCCCTGATGGACTTACCTCCAAGTACTACAGGATGTTAAAAGACTACTTGATACAACCATTAATGGAGGTTTGCAACCAGATTATGGGGGAAGGGAGGGCACCAGATACGTGGAAAGAAGCATTCATCACACTGATACCCAAAGTGGAAACTGAAAAGACTCAACTTAAGAACTACCGTCCCATCTCACTTCTAAACGTGGATTACAAAATATTTGCAGATATTTTGGCTAATAGATTTTAAAAAGTATTAAATGAAGTAATTCATAAAGACCAAGCTGGCTTTCTCCCAGGTAGACATCTGTTTGATAACACTAGGAATATTATCGATATTCTGGAACTTTTACAAACAAATATTAACACTAAAGCAGTGTTAATTTTAATTGATGCGGAGAAGGCCTTTGACAACATTTCTTGGAAATTTATGAAGAAAAACTTGGAAGGGATGGGAGTGGGAAGGGGGTTTGAGAATGGAATAGAAGCAATCTATTCAGAACAAAAAGCTAAGTTGATAGTGAACAATGTGGTGACAGAAGAACTTCATATTGAAAAAGGAACACGTCAGGGGTGCCCCCTTTCCCCTTTATTGTTTATTTCAGTCCTGGAGGTTTTGCTGAACATGATAAGGAAGGATCGGCAGGTACAAGGAATACGGGTCGGAGCGAAACAATATAAACTGAAAGCATTTGCAGATGACTTGGTTTTAACATTACAGGAGCCAGAATCTAGTACAAAAAGAGTTTTGGAATTGATTCAGAAATTTGGTCGGGTGGCGGGTTTTAAGCTGAACAAACAAAAAACTAAGGTGTTAGGGAAAAATTTGACAGCTATTGAAACAGAGGGGTTTCAGAAGGAAACAGAACTAAATATTGTTAAAAAAGTGAAATACCTGGGGGTCAATCTTTCTTCCAAGAACTTGAATTTATTTAAAGATAATTATGAGAAATGTTGGTCAGAAGTTAAAAAAGATCTAGAAATCTGGTCAAGATTGAAACTATCCTTGTTAGGCCGAATTGCAGCTATAAAAATGAACGTTTTGCCAAAAATGTTGTTTTTGTTTCAAGCCTTGCAGATTGTGGACAGAGTGGAATGTTTTGGAAAGTGGCAGAAGGACATCTCTAAATTTGTCTGGCAGGGCAAAAAGCCCCGAATAAAGTTTAAAATACTAACTGATGCAAAGGAGAGAGGGGGGTTTGCCCTGCCAGACTTAAGGCTATATTATGAAGCTGCGGCCTTCTGCTGGATGAAAGATTGGATTCTGTTAGAAAACACTGATGTCCTAGATCTGGAAGGCTTTAATAATTCGCTAGGTTGGCATGCGTATTTGTGGTATGACAAGGGAAAAACACACGGAATGTTTAAAAACCATATTGTCAGAAAAGCAATATTTATGGTCTGGAAAAAATACAAAGACTTATTGGAAAGTAAAACTCCGAGGTGGATATCACCAATAGAGGCCAAAGCTCGGAAAAATCCCAATATGGAGGCCTCCTGGCCGAAATATTGGGAAATAATAGAAAACATTGGAGGTAATTGGAGGTTGCAGAGCTTTGAAAAACTAAAAGGTAAGGTGCAAAATTGGTTACATTATGCCCAAATTAATGAGGTCTTTAAGCTAGACAAAAAAACAGGATTCCAGGTGGAAAAATCGAAACTTGAGACAGAGTTGCTAGAACCAAAGACCAAGTTATTATCGAGAATGTATAACTTGCTGCTTAAATGGAACACTCAGGATGAGACAGTTAAATCAGCTATGATAAAATGGGCTCAGGACATTGGTTATAATATCATGTCTGAAGACTGGGAGAGGTTATGGACCACCGGTATGAAGTTTACTGCATGCAGTGCTCTGAAAGAAAATATTATGAAAATGGTATACAGGTGGTACATGACCCCGGTCAAGCTGGCTAAGATATACCATTTGTCCGATAATAAATGTTGGAAGTGTAAGGAAGCTGAGGGGACATTCTTTCACCTTTGGTGGACTTGTCCAAGATTGAAGGCCTTCTGGGAAATGATTTATAACGAGTTAAAAAAGGTGTTTAAGTACACCTTCCCCAAGAAACCGGAGGCCTTCCTTCTGGGCATGGTCGGCCAGAAGGTGTTAAAGAAGGATAGAACTTTTTTCATGTATGCTACTACAGCAGCAAGAATTCTTATTGCTAAGCATTGGAAGACTCAAGATTTGCCCACACTGGAGGATTGGCAGACGCAATTGATGAACTACATGGAACTAGCCGAGATGACTGCAAGGATCCGAGATTTGGGAGAAGAAGCAATGGAGGAGGATTGGAAAAAATTTAAGGACTATTTGCAAAAGTATTATAAGTTATATGAATCTTAAGATGCCGTATGACTTGGAATGTTAGCCCCAGCAACGAAAGTGGATTATATATGAAATTGGATAATATTTATGAAAAAATCAAAGTTTAAATGGGTAAAAATGACAATATGTTATATTTTTAGAGTAAATGGAAAACATGAGATTTAAACTTAAACTGCAATTGAAAGTACAAAGAAACACATGAAACAAGGTCATAATTTGCTGATAACTTTATTGTCAAGAATGCATTATGTGGGAGATGCGGGGAAGTCCGATAGAAATCTGAAATAAGTTGTTGAAATGGTTGTGATTTTCTGTTTTTTCTTTCTTTCTACTTTCTATGTTCTTTCTTTTTTCTGTTTTATCTGTAATTTGGAAAAAAAAATGCAATAAAAATTATTATAAAAAAAATAAATAAAAACAATTTAAAGATCAGATTATTTAGGTGGCATGGGGTGCTGTCTTTTGCTACAATTGGCCTCTCAATTTAATTGTGTGTGTGACTGCCTCACACACACAAAAAGAAAGAGTGAATCATGTGGACTATGGTGAAAGCTGAATGAAAAGAAAGCAAAGTCGCTAGAAGCAAGGAGAAAGAGAACAGAATCATACTTCCTGCTCTAATTTTGGCTTTTCTTGTGGACAGAGCTGATTAAGATAGTGAAGTAAGAAAAAAGTAAAGCCAATTTTTCCTTCCCTGTCTGCACTTCAAAGCAGATGCCATACAAAAGTAGGAAGAGTCCAGATTAGGGATGACCCACTTCTGTATTTTCAGGAGCCATATTGTTTTCCAGAAACTGTTTTGGAGGATGCAGGCCACCACACTGCTATGGAAGAGAACGTTATGCATCAACAGAGTTCTTGAACTATTTGGCTCTGGATTCCAGTGGAATTCCTGCCACTGCCCCTTTCTACGGCTTTTCAGCATCACACAAAATTATCTGTCACTCATAGAGGATTTTCAGCGTGCCAAGCACCTTTTAAAATTATAATTATTACCATTTTTACAGATCTGCAAGGTCAATTTCAATTCCAGGATTGTACACAGAGTTCAGTGGAGAGCTAATGCCAGACATACACAGTACATAAAGGATAAAATGGCACACAAACAGGAATAGAAATTTCATTACTTGGAGGCCCCTCCTTAAATGTAGGTGTGTCGTGGCTTGTGTAGACGTATTCAATGAGTATTAAATCCTCTAGACAATTTGTGTATAGACATAGTTATGGCAAGTCACTCTTGATTTTTTTTTTTAACTAAATTGCTTAGGGGTAGCAAAGCATTGCAAATGAACATGCATTCAGCATTATTGTTGTGCTAGGTTCTGTACAGAGTTAGAACAACACAGAAAGAAAGAGAGAGGGAGTGAGATGTTATGTACTGAAGTTCTCACCCTGGGCCAGCAGGGGGATACTGTAGATAGTTTTCACTCAGGTCCACATATACAAATTGAAAGTGACGTTCAGTGATTGGATAGTTACAGAAAATATTTACTGTTGCATTGTAGTGGAGCATGCTGACTGAACCCTTCGGTTCAGTTCTGTTATGGCCTGTGAATAAACAAGAGCTGTTTGAAGAATCGCTGTGTCGTCTGATATGTTCACCCACAACTTAACACTGGCGACGAAGGTGGGATTGGCGGACATCAGAGCACAGCCAGATGCGGCCACCCTCTGAGCTGAGCTGAATCACTAAGCTGAAACACCATGGCTTCACTCGTGCCTCTGCTGCCATTTGCCCCAGCCTCTGAATCATGGGACTCCTACCTCGCTTGGTTCCACTGCTACCTCCAAGCAAACGAGCTGACGGAAGTGTCAGAGGAGCGTAAGCGGGGCCTATTCCTCAGCCTCTGTGGGCCCGAGGTGTTCAAGACGGCCTGAGCATTGGTTTCGCCTCTAGCAGTCCAGGCAGCGCTGTGGGACACGATTCAAGAGAAGCTCTGCAACCACTACACACCAAAGCCGTCCAAGATTGCTGCCCACCATGCGTTCTACCACCAGAACCAGGCAGAGAGGGAGTCAATTAACAACACCACTGCCGCCCTCCGACAGGCCGCAATGCACTGCGAGTTCCGAGACTTAGATGATGCCCTGATGGATCCAATCGTCTGTGGGGTCCAGGACATACGTCTTCAACAGCATCTCCTCGCAAGCCAGACCTCACGCTGCAGAAAGCCATTGAGGAGGCCGTGGCCTTGGAAGCTGCTGAACTCTCCACCCAGGAGATCCACAAGGCCAGCAGCCCGCGTCTTGCTAGGAAGCCAGTTCCAGTGTATCACGAAGAGGCCAGCAGTGATGAGCCATTCTCCAGTGAAGACAATGACATGAACCAGACAAAGCAGGAGAGCGGGAAGTTCACACAGAAGTCCAAGGGCCAATCGGAATGTGCTGGCTGTGGAGGCAACCATTCCTGTGCCAAGTGTTGATTCAGAGATGCCATCTGTGTTCCAGAAGGGGCCACATCACCAAGGTCTGCTGATCAGCTCCATCCGACACCCCCCCCCTTCACCGGCTCACAAGTCCAAGTCTTCACTCCAGTCCGCCAAGGAAAGCTGTTTTGCTCTCACCAACTGCCACTGCCCGTCCAGAACCACGATTGGCCAAACTGACTCACCTATGAGACACAAGCTGAATGTCACTGTGCTCGTTGAAGAAGCTCCATGTGACATGGAGATCGACACTGGGTCTGCCCTGTCCATCGTGTCTTGGAGCACCATCAAAAGATTTGTACCCAGAGTGTGCAAAAGAGTGGTTTTACATAGCAAATGTAAAAATGTAATGTAAAAAACTTACAGAAAACTTACAGAAGGCCCCTTTTTTGAAGGCCAACACACAACACTTTAGAGTTATGTCCAGCTACTGCAAAGCAATTATCTACAGCCTTAACCCTGAAAATATTTTAAGGAACTTGATCTTTTAACTAAGTACCAAGTGCATATTTTGCAACCGCAGAGGGAGGAGCCACAACGTTTAATGTGCTACTTCCAAGGCAAATTGTATTTAATGATAACATTCAGACAACTGGTTAAGGGAGAACGAGTATAATTATGGTGTTTGTATGAGCTCTGCGGATGAGAAGAAAAGGGACGTTTAATCATATTGACATAATTTTTTGTTCAAGCTTTTAGTGTTTCAGACTTTAGATGATAAAAAGCATTGCTTCTGTTTATATTACTCTGGGCACTGCGCCCAAATTTTGTAAATTACCCCTAGGGAAATGAACACCGATTAACATATTTCATCTGTGGTTAGGCTGTGGAAATAAAAGCATAAGGTGTTATACTCATATCTGCCTCACCTTCGCTATCCAAGGAGGAAGCACAATTAGAAACAAAAACTTCAACAAGTCCAGCCAGAATCCCAAACTTATCAAATGCATCTAATTTATTACATCACAGAATGGAAAAACAGGTGACAACAGTACAACTCATATTTGGCATGAATGCGGCCATACTGCCTGGAATGCCATCACTGCCACATTCTAGGCATACCAATTAATGCTCAAAATAGGCACCATGTGACTTAGACTCCAAGCTTGGGGTGGTTCTTTTTTTAAAAAGCAACGAACTTTCTAGCCCTTAAAGTTACCTGAAGTAGGGGGAATCATGCAAGCAATATTTTGCCAGAACCTTCTCTCAGGAATTGTCCGTTGCTTATACACACTTGCTATTAAATCCCACTGGTCTCAGTGAATTATGCCTGAGTTAACATCGAAAGGCTGCAAATCTCATTTACTTTGGAATTCATTGCAAGCTAATCTCTGTAAAGCTGCTATAGGACTTTAGGGAGGCCTTGAAGGCACACTTAATTTTACTAAGCGATTCTCTATGCCACTATTGAGCTTCTTTGAGTTGAAGGGCTTTTGAGAAAGAAAAACAACAACTTTGTTTTATCTTTGGTTTGTATCTATATTTATTATTGCTGGCTATACTGATATGGTGAGTTTTCTGGTAAGTTTTGTGTTTTACTATTGTTGAAAGTTGCATTTTTGTCTGTTATTATGAAAGCTGCATGGAAGGAAGTTTTTACGCACTCACAGCTGGTCCTTGGGCAGCAGAATGGCTGCCAAATAGAAAATTGTACACCAGGCCATACAATCTTAAGAAATTGTCGCTGCCCCTCCCTCCACGTACATAGCAAATGTGGTTTTAGGTTGGCATAGCTCAGGCATCCCCAAACTCCAGTGGTCAGAGATAATGGGAATTGTAGTCCCAAAACATCTGGAGGGCCGAGTTTGGGGATGCCTGGCATAGCTTAGAAATGAACTCTGCGGCTGTGTACACACCATACATATAACTGTAGTTTGTTAAGGGTCTTGGAATTGCAGCTCTTGGCAGGGTGTTTGTAGGCAGCCTGGGTCTCCCCATTACTTGACACACAGCGTAAATTAATAATGCAGAGTTTTTAAAGAATAAAAGCTTTACTGAGTTAAAATAAACTTCTTCATAAACAACACGGTTCCAATCAGTTTGACTGAGATTACATACAGACTCTGTTCACAGCTGAGACAGACAGACTCTCACATCTTACAGAGAGCACAAAAGAGAAACTGGCTGCTAAGTCCCATGACAGAGTGACTCCGCAGTTAGCAGTTAGGCCTGAATAACTTGAGTCGGCCCAAATGACTGCAGTCCCAGCACTTCCCAGCCTGCTTTGCTGCTCCTGCTCTCAGGTGTCTTTGTCACATGACATTACTTTCTTCCCACCCTAAGGCTCTAAGATCAACTAAGGTAGCCGTCTCAGGCAAGAAACACTATAACAGTGGAGCTGCTGGGAGGACCACGCTCTGTCAGTCACGCAGCCTTTCCTGGGTCCCTGAACCAAGCCGGCTGCGCTGGGTGCCATGCCATTTTGCCAGAGCTGAAGAAAGATCAATCGACCAGTCTAGTCCGCTATCTTGTCTCACAAGTTCTAGCCCCGCTTCCTTAAAATTCTTTTTTGTTTCTAAGTATTGGGGTATTGCACAATAATTCTGATGTATTTTTTGACATTATTAGGATACATTTACTAGAGTATGCCTATGTTTTTTTATATGTGCTTGGTTTCTTTCTTCATAATCAACCACAATCTAGGGATGGGGGGAAATGGGCTTCATTTTCTCCATGAAATTGTCATTTTCTGAGGAAAGGGCTGGTGTTGTGTTTTTTATTGTCACTGTGTTTTTAATGGATCTTTTTCTATCCTTTTAATTTTATTAGTGTTTAATTACAATTTAATTATGGTCTTTTCTATGTTTTAGCTTGTTCTGTTTATCTGTATAAGCCACATTGAGAGTCCCAGACTGGGGGGAAAGCGGAATATAAATAAATAAATATAAATATAGCATATACAAGTGTGCACATAAGTTTCAGTGCTAATAGGAATCCTCTGTTTCTTCAAAGCCTTGACATACCCTCCAACATTTCTCCAATGAAAATAGGGACATCCTAAGGAAAAGCAGGACATTCCGGGATTAAATCGGAAACGGGGACGGGTTCTCTAAATCAGTGACGTCCCTGTAAAATAGAGGCACTTGGAGGGTCTGCCTTGATGCTCAATTGGTGACAGAACTTTCTTTCATTCAGAACTGCTTATAAAAGACAGGAGAGCTCCTGCCTGCTGGATTAAGAAAAGTATTGTGATTACCTTGCCAGGACACTGGGAGTGAAGGATAAGTTCAGAGGTCGATTCTGAGATCTTCTGTTTATCCCTCTGTACTTGTGAATTTATTTATTTTTGTTTCACAGTATTTATTTATATTGAAATATGTTTTGATCCTTTTCATAGTTGGAAGTTTTTATACCTAAAAACTAACAGCTGACCCCCCCCACATGTAACAATTTCCTGAAATAAAATCTGCTTTTAATTATCATATGGTCATGGAGATACTCATGAGGGTTTAGACACTGTATTCATCTTCTTCCATCAATGTCAATTATAAGCGAAATCTGTTGTCTTCATTAATTTAAAGTTTCCTAGCATGGAAAGCAATGCAGATAATTCAAGGCAGCAGAGCTTGACCCCCGAGAAATACATTTTTAGGGAGCACTTCCCATTCCAAATCAAGAGAGAATATACATGACTTGACAAAAGAGCCATTTCAATCTATTTGTGGTTATGCTAGCATATTCAGAGCATTCACTCTGCTGTTCACTGATGTCAGGCAGACTTACATTAATGAACATCATTTAGCACCAAGTCTGGCTTCTCTCTAGTGTGCAGAGGCATCTGTCCTTGCAGAAAGAAGGAAACAACTGACTGATCAAATTAAAAGGAAGAGAAGAGCCACACAAGCAGAGCAAAGCTAAGAGATATTGCACTTTGTGGCACAGGGGAAGAAAAACCTTGGAAGAACAAACTGTGGAGGTTGCACCTGGAGAAAGTTGTTTTTAGAAGTCAGAAGGCTGTAGAAGACAGTGCAGATGCGACTCCTCCTGCCCAGTTCTGCCCCTGGTCCCCTTGCTTGTCCTCCTCTCCTGCTGTGGTAAGTAGGACTCTACACCATGATAGATAGGAAAGAGGCAAGAAGAAAACTAATGGAAGAACACAGCAGGAGGAGCCATAGGTACACCGCCTCCCCTGGAGGTTTTTAAGCAGAGGTTGGGTGGCCATCTGGCATGGATGCTTTAGCTGAGATTCCTGCGTTGAAGGGGGTTAGATTAGATGACCCTTGGGTCCCTTCCAACTCTGCAATTCTATGATTTCCCATTTTCACATGGAAGCTCTCCTAAAGCACAACCATGCCAGATTCAGGGTGCGTGAAGGTTAGGAGATAGCAAGGCATGCAGAAGCACCTTGCCCAATTGGTAACAGACTAACACAAGCATGCCAACATTTCCTTTCCCTACTGATTTAGAGAAGCATTTCTAGCCTTCCACTATTTAGGTATAAGGTATTATCAGCTTGGTTTTTACATGACTCAACAGAGGATGTAAATCTTTGGTTGGCAGCTACATTTTAAAAGAAGCCTAACAGCCCAGAGTAAATATTAGGCCACCGACATAGGAGAATGAACAAGTGAGATGCCTAAGGAACTTTTGCCACCAAGGAGAACAGAAGGATTAATGAGGTCTCTGCACATATGATTATTGTGGCCAAGTGGGGGGAAATGCCGGGGTTCCTGAAACTGTGATACCTGTTTAGAAAGAAGAACGTCATGCAAGTGTCACCTGTTGAAATTCCTCCTTCTGCACAGGGTACAGAAACACTTTTTCATCTGTTCCCCACCCTCATGTTGTGCAAGAATTCATATTAATAACGCATATTAAGGTATGTGTGTTGCTCTCTTTGTGCTGGGGAACAGAAATATGTTCTGGTCAGTGAAAGATAAAAAGGCAGTATAGAGCAATATGCACAGAGAGACAGGGCAAGGCCTGACAAGGTCTTTGAAATGTTTGGCACATCCCACTGTTTGTTGAATGCACTTTCAGCCTCTGACAGTGCTAGGGGAAGTTCAGGGTTGACCTGTTAATGCTACTGTCCCTAGCGGCAGAGTCTGAGAACATCCTACATCTTTCTACTCTTATCTGTACCTCCCAACTGTCCTGCTTTAAGGGGGACATCCCGCATTTACAGAAGCTACAGCGGCTTCTGTTTGAAATCACGGAGGTCCGGCTTCCACCACAGTCTCCCACCATCGCCACACTTCTGGAAGCTGCCAACAAATGTCTGGAAGCCCACTTCCAGCACTGGCTTCCAGAAGTACGGTGGAGGCAGAGGCCTTGTGGTGGCAGCCTGGGAAGCCTCTTGAACTTGCAACAGAAAAAGCTGGAGCATATGCTTGTCTAGAAGGACTGCTCAGTTAAGGTGCAGATCCTTGACTCATTCAAATGCTGGCATTATGATAGTCCTGCCCCTGTCCCCAAATCTGCACTGGTGCATTCAAGTAGGACAGAAGTGAGGCAACTGGAATGACTTAGGCCCCATCTGCACTATAAATTTTTAAAAGTATCATTCCGCTTTAAACTGTGGTTCAACTGTAAATCCCTCTTCCTAGGAAACTCTGGAAACTGTAGTTTTGTGGGAGGAACAGAGATCTCTTAACTGCTCTCAGCAACCTTAACAAACTGCAGTTCCCAGGATCCTTTGGGGAAAGTGGTGACTGTTTAAAGTGGGATGATACTGCTTTTAATGTATAGGTGACTGCCCCATATAATTATCTTGACTTGCAGGAACTCTCAGAGCTAAAAGCCTAACATGTCAGTCACAAGTAAACCAGGTATCATTAAGACTGTGAGCACCTGCCATGGGACACATCACCTCCTGATTTCTCAAAATCAAACCTCTGCTAAGGGGGAACAAGAGTGGCCTTTTCTAGTAACTTTTTTTTTTTAACCACCAATTTGTCAACCCCAGATGCTGACCTTAATTCTCTTGCCTTGGAATAGTGCTGGTGGAGAAAGGAAGTGCAGATGCTGGCAGGATTTTGCGGCTGCCTGGCCTTGCACAGCACAGCTAGAGCAAATGTGGCTAAAGGAAGATGATAACTGCATCGGGATGGTGGGCAGGAGACTCAGAAGATGGGCTGGCTGCTTGGGCAGAGGGCCTTGCAGCCTTCACACCTCTCTCTCTCTCTCTCTCTCTCTTTCTCAGCATTGGCAAAAAAAACAAAAGGGCTATGGCAGCAAGAATTTTGATTGGTACTGACTGCTGTTTGCCGAGAATGTTCAATGAGTTGCTCGTGCCACTGGCTACTATCCGATGTCTGTTACCAATGCTTAAGTAAACACTGCAATTAGATAAAGAAGGAAGCAATTAAGTACAATAATTTTCAGCAGTGGGATTCCTGCCCAATTGCTTGTCCTTGCCAAAAGATGACACACGGAGGGAAACGTCTAAGGGCTGTTCAGAGCAAGGTAGGATATATACTTTGAACAAGGTGTTTCTTTCAAGGCCAGTGCTCAAATATAAATAAATCATTACATGCACGCAGTGGCACCATTCAGTAGAAAGGAGTCTGAAGGAAAGGGGTGGACAAACTCCTTCCCGAAGAGTAAATTCACTTGCGGGCAATGTCAAATGCACTTTCAACCATATTCTCCCATGTACAGATGCCACCTGCCTGCATCCATCCACTCACAAGCAGACCTTACTGGGGCAAAACTTCCCATTTGCTCCAATGAACATCCCCCCCCCCATGGAAGGAGCTTGGACTCAGTGTGGGTTGAGACCCTGGTATGGAATAGAGAGGCTTTAATTCTTTGCAGGGCTTGTCTCATTCAACGGAAATGGAATTTGTAGTTGTTTTGCATGTATGCATGTGTGGTGGGGAAGCATTCATATTCCAATGTCATATATGTTGATAGGCCAAAGAAATGACTCCCAAACTGTAGACTCCAGGATAGGAGCTGATCACCAGCTATAAAAGTGATTGTCCTTCATTAGGTATTTATTTTTACACAGATGCTTTGAGCCAGTAGTAGGTTACACCCACTTTGACTGGCTCTTATATCCATTCGATTGGCCCTTGAATATGTTTGTCCTCTGTGTAGTTCCATGACACAGATACTGCCATCTATTGCACTGCTTGTTCTTTAAATGCTTCTCCATGCATCTGTTGAAGTGGGCTCTGGCACATTAGTTCCCCCTGCCCCTTCAAGGTGCCACAGGACTGTTGCTTTTGATGCAACATAGCTAGCCCTCTGAAATTCAGAAATGACATTTGCCAACCCAGGGCCAGCCCAGACCACAAAGAGTATAAGGACAACCTATGGTAAGAAAATATGGTTCAAAGCATAGCCAATGTGGCTATTTTGATGTTCTTTTTTCTCTAAACCCCTGCAGAGTCTTTTTGTATCTAATTTTTTTGTAGCAATTCCTACTACATCCCATCTAAGAAAATGTCAAATTAATGGCTTCTTTTTGGTTTTCTCTTCCAGAAAACTGCTCCCATTGTTTAATAATAATATTTCTGCATCATTTACTGGCCATTTTGTATAGCTCTCTCTCTCTATATATATATTTATATAGTTGTTGTTTAGTCGTTTAGTCATGTTTGACTCTTCGTGACCCCATGGACCAGAGCACGCCAGGCGCGCGCGCGCACACACACACACACACACATATATATATAACAGGCTTCCCCGCCATCTTTTTCATCATTAGATTAATATGACTGATAATGAGGTAAATTTGGCATTTTGATAATAACAATAACAACAACAATAATAGGAAAACCCACAATATGAAAAGTAACAGCAAAAATATTGCTGAGTTCACATGCGCTTCATTTTAATGGAACTTGTGGGAACTTCCTGGTGGATTTTGTGGGTAATCTAAACTTGATCCACACCAGTATCATATTTGTTTAGCCCATCTTTTTTTAAAAAAAAAATGAACTCGAAGTGGCTTACAACCATATATATGCAATATGTAAGTGAAAAAATGAATGAAAAACCAATCAAACAACAGCCTGGGTGGAGCAGCTTTAACATAACTCATTTAAGTGTGGTTTTATACATGTCTACTCAGAAATAAGTCCCCTTTATTTCGGTGGAAATACAGGTTGCATTTAACTGGCAGAAAGAAGCTTTTTATTTCTCCCTCTAATCTTTGCTTAACCAATACAATGGTACCTCGGGTTAAAAACTTACCGTATTTTTTGCCCTATAGGACACGCTGTCCCATAAGGCGCACCTAGTTTTTTTTGGGTGGGGGGGAATAAAGGGGGGGAAATTTATTTTCCCCCCAGGCGCGGGGCTGGGGCGGGGGAAGCCCGAACTTCCCCCGACCCCAGCCCCCAGAACAGGCAACTCTCCGCAAGCCGTGGGAGCCCACGCCAGCCTCCCACGGCTTACAGAGATCTGCGCAAAGCCTGGAGAGCGAGAGGGGTCGGTGCGCACCGACCCCTCTCGCTCTCCAGGCTTCAGCGAAAGCCTGCATTCGCCCCATAGGACGCACACACATTTCCCCTTCATTTTTGGAGGGGGGAAAGTGCGTCCTATGGGGCGAAAAATACGGTAATTCGTTCCGGAGGTCCGTTCTTAACCTGAAACTGTTCTTAACCTGAAGCATCACTTTAGCTAATGGGGCCTCCTGCTGCCACCGCGCAATTTCTGTTCTCATCCTAAAGCAAAGTTCTTAACCCAAGGTACTACTGCCAGGTTAGCAGAGTCCGTAACCTGGGGTACCACTGTATGAGGTTACACGGCGGGGGTCTGTCACCCTGTCTGTGGGACCTATGTATCTAAATTGAATGAATGGATGGGAAGGGGCGTGTCCCAGTTTGCCACCTGAGGCCAAATGGGAAGGTGTTACCTGCCAAAGTATCACTTACTGGAGTTGAGCAGTTGTTGCAGCAACAGCTTCCAGCAATATTTATCTATTCTCGCCAGAAGCCACTGCTGCACGACCCCAATGGCAGCAGAGGCAGGCAGGGCATCATGGGAATCCATCACCCAGATTGCTGGACCAGCCCTGGAGGGGAAGCATCACAGCAGCAGCTCTTTCTCTTGACCTCCAGGAATTCAGAGAGCCTACAAACACACAACTTCTACAGATGTTGACTGCCTTGCCTTGACTGGGCCACTGCAAAAAGCAGAGTTTCTTATTACATAAACACGAGCCTGCAAATCCGTAACTTGTATGCAAAAAGATCCCCTCCATGAGAAAGCAATGTCAAGGAAATTCTCATCCTTCTCCCCAATGTGTTAGTTTTCTATGTGCATCATTAAAAACAAATAAAAGAGGCCCATTTCATGTGAGCCCTTGCCTGCTCTATAAAGCTGTATAGCCCAATGGCAACATGAACCAAGGTTTCAACTAACAGGGAAGAGGGAGAGGAAAGTCTGACTCTTATGTGCAACACAACTGGGGGAAAACTACTGGCAGTTTTCCAGGTTAAGGATCTAAAAGGTATAGATGTCCCTTCAACCCACTATCTTAAATGTTTATAATCAAGGTGGTGGCAGGATTGCCTAAAGCTTGCAAATGGCCGTTTGAGATGGCCACCCGCTTCTCACTGCTCCAGCAACTTTGTTTAAGTTCTTACAAGGTAGAGAACAAGGTCTTGGTTAGGGATGTAATTTTCTCAATGTCAAATTTATCTGCACAGGTTTTTTCTAAAGCCCATCTCACTCCTTAATCTCAGTAAGAAGCATGTTCCTCCACCCCTGATCCACTAAAAAATGCAAGTAATTCTAGAATATTAATACATAGAATCACAGAATTGTAGAGTTGGAAGGGACCCATGGGTCATCTAGTCCAACCCCCTGCAATGCAGGAATCTTAGCATCCATGACAGATGTTATGATACATATAATATGAAATGCATATGCACTCCAGGTTTCCTAAAGTAACGAACACATAAAGAGATATATGCAACAGTGCATCTAACAGTTTTAAAAAAGGAATGTATCCATATACTTATAAAATTATGCTGCAGAAATATAGTAAGCATGGGTGCTTACTCTTCTATACATATTACATATCAAGTGTACGTAGTTTTTGTGTATAATTTTGCATAAAATTATGCCTTAAAATGCAGCTTGGACCTATGTTGGTACCCAATATAAGAGGTGGTCCGATGCAAGCAAAGTTGTGTCATGATGGCATTGGCAAGTTCTGTATATAATCCTGTTTTTAAAAGATCCCTCCTCCATCCCTAGTCCTGCAAGGGGAGGGGGACTCAAAGATTCAAGACAGGAGATGACAATCTCATTGGCCAATCTCAGATTTCCCCACCGCTCTTTAACAAAAGACAAAAAAATCATCACCAAAAACAGGGACAAAAGAGAACACAAACTTGCATGTGCTAATTTATATATATACACAAATGCATAAATACATATGCAAATTTAGAAATAATTATTATAATTTAAATAGAAAAACAGTAAATCTAACCATATTGTGGGAGTTTACTATAGATCCCCAAGCCAAACGGAGGACATAGATGATGCCTTCCTGGAACAGATGGCCAAGCATGCAAAAGGAAGGGAGATAGTAGTAATGGGGGACTTCAATTACCCGGATATTTGTTGGACGTCAAACTCAGCCAAGAGCATAAGGTCAAACAGATTCCTCACTGGCCTTGCAGACAACTTCATTGTCCAGAAAGTGGGAGAAGCAACAAGAGGAACAGCCATTTTAGATCTGGTCCTAACCAATGTTGATGACCTGGTTAGTGGGGTAGAAGTGGAAGGATCATTAGGCGCGAGTGATCATGCTCTTCTGAAGTTTACTATACAGCGGAAAGGAGCAGCCAAGCATACTAGGACTCAATTTCTTGACTTTAAGAAAGCCGACTTCATAAAACTTTGGGAAGTGCTGGGTGAGATCCCATGGACAGTAATACTAAAAGGAAAGGGAGTTCATGATGGCTGGGAGTTTGTTAAGAGGGAGATAGTAAAAGCACAACGTCAGGCAATACCAATGAGACAGAAACATGGAAGGTGCCTAAAGAAGCCAGGGTGGCTATCTAAAGAACTTTTAACTGAATTAAGATTAAAAAAGGATGTGTACAAAAAATGGAAAAGGGGGGAAACCACCAAAGAGGAATTCAAACAAATAGCCAGCACATGTAGACACAAAGTCAGAAAAGCTAAAGCACAGAATGAACTCAGGCTTGCTAGAGAGGTTAAAAGCAACAAAAAAGGCTTTTATGGGTAAATAAATAGCCCCATGCTATTCTTGTAAAGAAGCTGGTAAAATGCGGTCTTGACTATGCTACCACTCAGTGGATTTGTAACTGGCTGACTGACCGAACCCAAAGGGTGCTCATCAATGGTTCCTCTTCATCCTGGAGAAGAGTGACTAGTGGGGTGCCACAGGGTTCTGTCTTGGGCCCGGTCTTATTCAACATCTTTATCAACGACTTGGATGATGGACTCAAGGGCATCCTGATCAAATTTGCAGATGACACCAAACTGGGAGGGGTGGCTAACACCCCAGAGGACAGGATCACACATCAAAACGACCTTGACAGATTAGAGAACTGGGCCAAAACAAACAAGATGAATTTTAACAGGGAGAAATGTAAAGTATTGCACTTGGGCAAAAAAAAAAAGAGAGGCACAAATACAAGATGGGGGACACCTGGCTTGAGAGCAGTACATGTGAAAAGGATCTAGGAGTCTTGGTTGACCACAAACTTGACATGAGCCAACAGTGTGACGCGGCAGCTAAAAAAGCCAATGCAATTCTGGGCTGCATCAATAGGAGTATAGCATCTAGATCAAGGGAAGTAATAGTGCCACTGTATTCTGCTCTGGTCAGACCACACCTGGAGTACTGTGTTCAGTTCTGGGCACCACAATTCAAGAAGGACACTGACAAACTGGAACGTGTCCAGCGGAGGGCAACCAAAATGGTCAAAGGCCTGGAAACGATGCCTTATGAGGAACGGCTAAGGGAGCTGGGCATGTTTAGCCTGGAGAAGAGGAGGTTAAGGGGTGATATGATAGCCATGTTCAAATATATAAAAGGATGTCACATAGAGGAGGGAGAAAGGTTGTTTTCTGCTGCTCCGGAGAAGCGGACACGGATCAATGGATCCAAACTACAAGAAAGAAGATTCCACCTAAACATTAGGAAGAACTTCCTGACAGTAAGAGCTGTTCGACAGTGGAATTTGCTGCCAAGGAGTGTGGTGGAGTCTCCTACTTTGGAGGTCTTTAAGCAGAGGCTTGACAACCATATGTCAGGAGTGCTCTGATGGTATTTCCTGCTTGGCAGGGGGTTGGACTCGATGGCCCTTGTGGTCTCTTCCAACTCTATGATTCTATGATTCTATGATTCTATGGTGAAGAGTGTGACCAGGTGAGCTGTGCTGAGTCTGCTGGCCGGATGTGAACTGTGCATGGCCAGCTTGCAGCACTTGATGCTTTTTCTATTCTGGTGGTTATTTAACCAGGCACGATCCAGATATCTCTACAAAGAGAGGACTCTGCCCAAAGAAGCAGAGTCTTCTGACAGCCCATCAAATAAGAGAAATGTCCCCTGTCAAGTTGTACGCATGGGTACCTTGCCTCTTTTAAAATGTAAACCCAACAGTAGCTACCGTATTTTTCGCCCTATAGGACGCACTTTTCCCCCACCAAAAATGAAGGGGAAATCTGGGTGCGTCCTATGGGGCGAATGCAGGCTTTCGCTGAAGCCTGGAGAGCGAGAGGGGTCGGTGCGCACCGACCCCTCTTGCTCTCCAGCCTTCAGGAAGCTATCCCCCCAGCCGCGCAAGGTCCCAGAGCGATGCCGAAGGTGCGCGGACCTTCGCCATCGCTCTCTGACCCGTTCGGGGGGCTGGGGTCGGGGGAAGCTCCGGCTCCCCCCGCCCCCAGCCGCGCAAGGTCCCAGAGCGATGCCGAAGGTGCGACCCGTCCCCAGCCCCGCGAACGGGTCAGAGAGCGATGCCGAAGGTGCACGCACCTTTGCCATCACTCTGGGACCTTGCGCGGCTCGGCCTCCCCCACCCCCAGCTTGGGCCTCCCCCACCCCCAGCCCCACAAGCTCTGGGAGTGATGGCGAAGGTGCGCTCACCTTCGCAGCACTCTCGGACCTGCTCTGAGGGCTGGGGGCGGGGGAAGCTCGGGCTTCCACCACCCCCAGCCCCTGCAAGCTCCGAGAGCAATGGCAAAGGTGCGCTCACCTTCGCCATCACTCTGGGACCCTTTCTGGGGGCTGGGGGTGGGGGAAGTTCGGGCTTCTCCCGCCCCAGCCCCGCGCCTGGGGGGGGGAATAAATTTTTTCCCCTTTATTTCCCCCCCAAAATCTAGGTGCGTCCTATGGGCCGGTGCGTCCTATAGGGCGAAAAATACGGTATCCCTGCAATGAGGCTGTTTCTCATAAAGAAAGAAAACCCTACTTAATTTTAGAATGTAATCTTTGCATTGGAAGAAACACTTAAAATCCACGGAAACAAAGCGCTAATGCTGCCAATTCCTGACAAGTTTCAGTAGGGAAGAGTTATAATTTGCTGCTTAGATATGAATGTTACCATCACTTAGCTCCTCCTGGTTCTTGTATACTTGGCACTGTTGGTAAAACAGAATATACAAAGATTGGCTGAGATGTGAAGATATTGCAGGAAACGCCAAAGGAAGAATGTTCCCCCTTGACTCGAGTCAACACTTGTAATTAACAATTTGTGAGTGGCATTGCTGGGTGGATTTTCTTTATCTTGAGAACAGTGGCCAAGTTTGCAGATGATTCAAGAACGCCCCTTGCCTTGTTCATCTCCACCCACATTCTTTGGGCATTGACTCTCTGCATTATGTAAGGGCTGGGTTGAAAAACCTGTACCATAATAGCTTTGGAGCGTTGAGAAAGTCTAAACAATGGGAATATTTTCACTTCAAGAAAATGCTTCTCCTCCCAGAGAAGCCAATGACATCAGTGAAAGAGAAGTCCCAGTTCAGGAAGTTGCCTGGCTGGCTGCAGCAGAAAGGTTATCTAAAGTACCAAAAGAGATGCAAGCTGGAGCTTAAGTTGCTTTGTCCATTTAAAGCGGAAAGCGAACTTTGAGAAATGCAACACAGTGCAATCTGGAACAATGGACCCTAAAAGAAGTTTCAAGAGATGCTTCATAATCATGCAGGCACAGAGGCACAGCACTTGGACCTAGGCTAGCAAGTCAACAACGTATTGCTAACTGGCAACTTATGTTTAGCTTTGGTCGGCTGCAGACTGGAGTAAATGCTTGTGTTTTGTGACTGGGACATTGGGCTTGTACAATAGAGTCAAAAATAGGACACACTTTTGGCTTATGTTTAAGAGAAAGGAAGGCAAGTACTAACAAAATCTCCTCAAAGAGTAACCTCTTCTTTGATCAGTATGGTATTTACGCCCCTCCTCTATTTAGTAAAGCACACACATGCCCAGCCTGCCATGGTCATTTCATGTAGATAAGTTTTTATTAGTAATTATACATATTATACATACATACAAATAAGCGTATACAAAATTCAATACTTAAGTTGCAGAAAATCTAAACAGTCCGTAAGTCAAGAATATATTCATTTTAGGCTCTGCCGAGCCTTGGACTTCCTTCTACAACTTTGGTAAGTATCAGATAAACTTTATACTCACGTATTTTATTTCTTTCACATACTGGCCATTTACTGTTAGAGTTGTTTCCAATCCCGCTAGTGTCATTTAAGATTTAATTCCAATGTATGTCCAATACTTAACCCAATTGTCATGTAGTTTCTGTTCATCTTGGTCTCTTATTCTCGCAGTTATTCTAGCGAGCTCGGCATAATTTGTTAATTTAATCTGCCAGTCGTATATATTGGGAATGACATCCATTTTCCAATTTTGCGCTAACATGATTCTTACGGCTGTTGTGGCCTATAGAAATAGTACTCTGTCTTCCTTTTTAATTTCTTTACCTATCATTCCTAGCAGAAAGGCTTCGGGTTTTTTGGGGAACGTATACTTGAAATTTTTTTTGAGCTCATTATAAATTAATTCCCAAAAGCCTTTCACTTTGCTGCATGACCACCACATATGGTAGAAGTCACCATCTGCTTCTCCACATTTCCAGCATCTTTTATTTTTTAACCTGTACATCTTAGCCAATTTCACTGGTGTAAGGTACCACCTATATATCATCTTCCATATATTTTCCTTTAGCGCCATACAAGCCGTAAATTTCATGTTAGTATTCCATAATTCTAACCATCTCTCAAAATCAATATTATAGCCGAAGTCTATTGCCCACTTAATCATGACCTCCTTCACCTCTTCGTCTTTTGTATACCACTCTAATAATATATCATATTGACACATATGTTCTGGACACTACTTTGTTCTTTCCTTCAACAATTTCCACATTTTTTATCTTCAAATCCTGTTTTCTTTTTATCTTCAATTAGCAAGTCATTTACTTGGTGATATTGCATCCACCCGGTAAATGAGTTTTTAATCTCTTCATATGGTCTAAGCTTTATACCTTGATCTGTCTTTCTTGTAAGTTCTTCATAAGTAGCATTCTTCCCCTCCATATTCACTTTTTTAACCGTCAACACCTCTACTGGAGAAATCCACCAGGGTGTCTTCCTTTCCAATATGTTTTTATTTCTTTCCCATACTTGAAGTAATGGACCTCTAAAGATATGGTTTCGAAAGCCTCTATGTATTTTCACCTTTTCATACCATAGGTACGCATGCCATCCGTACCTATTGTCAAAGCCTTCAAGGTCTAACAGATCTCTATTTTCTAGCGTTATCCAGTCTTTCAACCACGTTAAACACGCCGCCTCATAGTATATACATAAATCCGGAAGGGCAAAACCCCCTCTTTCTTTTCTGTCTACCAATATTTTCATTTTAATTCGCGGTCTTTTTTTCTGCCAGATGAATCTCCCTAAGGCTTTTTGCCATTCTTTACATAGATTTAGACCTTTAATTACCGGGATGGTTTGAAATAGAAATATAGAAATAATCCTCCTGAGGTTGTGGGGTTCACGGAGCCTTCGTGACCCCTCTAAAACACCGTGTTGTTCAAGACCCCCCGGAGGGCAGCCTCGCGCTCCTTCCCGTGGCTGCAGCGTCCGGTAAGTCCCCCTGCCATGGTCATTTCAACCAGCCTTCATCCTCATCCTTTTGCATATCTCTAGATACAACACCCATGTCCCACCTAAACCTCAACAGGACTGTGCGCTGTCCCTCCCCGTTGCTGCTGACAGCAGAGAACAGCACATGTGCACAAACCCTAACCCTGACAGAGCTAGAAGACTTCTCTATAACCTGAAGTCTGAAAGTGAAGGGGAAACTGAGCTTGAGGGATGAGCCCAGCCCAAACCCAATTTTGCTCCCTGGATCTTTTTAAGTTGCAAAGGGGAATGCACCCGAGGAATACATCTGAGAGGAGGTAGAATCATAGAATCATAGAGTTGGAAGAGACCACAAGGGCCATCGAGTCCAACCCCCTGCCAAGCAGGAAACACCATCAGACCACTCCTGACATATGATTGTCAAGCCTCTGCTTAAAGACCTCCAAAGTAGGAGACTCCACCACACTCCTTGGCAGCAAATTCCACTGTCGAACAGCTCTTACTGTCAGGAAGTTCTTCCTAATGTTTAGGTGGAATCTTCTTTCTTGTAGTTTGGATCCATTGATCCGTGTCCGCTTCTCTGGAGCAGCAGAAAACAACCTTTCTCCCTCCTCTATGTGACATCCTTTTATATATTTGAACATGGCTATCATATCACCCCTTAACCTCCTCTTCTCCAGGCTAAACATGCCCAGCTCCCTTAGCCGTTCCTCATAAGGCATCGTTTCCAGGCCTTTGACCATTTTGGTTGCCCTCCTCTGGACACGTTCCAGTTTGTCAGTGTCCTTCTTGAATTGTGGTGCCCAGAACTGGACACAGTACTCTAGGTGTGGTCTGACCAGAGCAGAATACAGTGGCACTATTACTTCCCTTGATCTAGATGCTATGCTCCTATTGATGCAGCCCAGAATTGCATTGGCTTTTTTAGCTGCCGCGTCACACTGTTGGCTCATGTCAAGTTTGTGGTCAACCAAGACTCCTAGATCCTTTTCACATGTACTGCTCTCAAGCCAGGTGTCCCCCATCTTGTATTTGTGCCTCTCATTTTTTTTTTGCCCAAGTGCAATACTTTACATTTCTCCCTGTTAAAATTCATCTTGTTTGTTTTGGCCCAGGTGCTGCTTTGGAGTCAAATTCTCTGACTGCTATCCTTCATTTTTCTTGTTAACTTTCATATAGATTGCATGTTCTTATGGATCATGCTGCTAAGCATACATACAGGAGAATAAAGTCCAAACCTGCTGTCTGGGTGCATAAAAGTGTCTCAAATTACAGCAATAGTACATGACTCTGAAAAGACAGAAATTATCTCACTCTGCCTCCAAGAAAAGTGCTGCCATTGACGTATTAAGATGCTAGAGTCAGAAAATTATAGCTCCTTGTTTCCATCAAACAAAAAAATTATATAAGCCAGATACCAGCAGTCATGCAACTGCTGTACATGTTATTGGTGCTTGTTATATTTCAGTTACCAAATAGTTTTCTGAGCTTATGGGAATATTACTGTGTCCATCTCCAGAGTGAATACTTTGGGTATTTGACCACTGAGGTTTGTTGCACATTTGTTCATTCATGATAAAATATCGGGTTCTGAACTGCAATACCTAGACTTTTATTGTTCTTTCTATTGCTTTTACTGAACAATAATAACACAGGACACCATATCAAAAATGTTACAGTGGGGAAAATATTGACTTTTTTTTTTTGCCTGTGTTTGTACTTTCAGCCTTTCCTAACTCTCCACAGATAGAATGCATTTCAAGCACGAGTCCAAAATTCATGTTGCTTTCATATATTGTGGAATGTTGACGTTTCCAGAGCACACTAAATTAGAACTATAATATTATAGTACAGGATATGAGTTCAGTTATTGTCAATAAATCCATAGCCACCAGTCCTGACAATGACCATACCCTCAACTTAGCAATGAAAACACTGGTGTATGTGGGTGTTGGTGTGGGTGTGGGTGGAAGCTCGTAGTCCCTGTCTAATAGCGCTCATGTCTCTTTAGGCAGACCCACCTCCCGCTCTGAGAATCACGTGTTTGGGTAGTTCTGAAGCAGAGAGAGATAATCCATAACTGCATTTGATAGGCAGCTTTAAAACTTCAACAAAGAGAAATATTATCCACCATGACATTCCACTGGCGTTTTCCATAAGAGTATTATATTCCGTTCCCCTTCACTCAGCCTCACAACAAAGAAAAATGTGCTGAGTCACACCTCAGAAATCACAAGTAGGAGGAATTAGGCTCAACTCTTATATTTACTTTCAAGAGACTACGGGAAATAATGAAAGATGGATGCTAAGCGAGAAAGAGGAAGCACAAAGGATTAGAACGGCTAGGCCTTTTCCAATATCCCCCAACGGATATTTCATAAAGATGTACTTTATTTATTTTTTTCTATCTGGCATACCTTTTGCTGGCTGACCTAGTACAAATCAGAATGGCAAAAGCAAAACTAAATGATATCTTCAAACATTGGCTTTGGAATGCTGGCTCTTCCATACCCAGGAGTCATGGAAATATGGTATTGTTCAGTAAAAACATACAATGTAAGAATAATCAAAGGCTACATGACCCGCAGCAATTTCACACTTATTTCCCCTTAAATAAGTCTCTAGTCAATATAAAAAGGCAGCTGCTGGAGAACAACAGACTGGTGTGCAAAAGACATGTAACATTCGTCAACTGTCAATGCTTTCCTATTTCTAAAGCACAGCCATCTGCTCAAATGCTCACATTAATTTAAAGTCTGCCAGAGTACAAAATACAGATTAATAGGAACAAATGGAAATCCATTTCCCCGTCCCAGCTCAGTTCCACAGACGATGCTTTATTTTCACATGGCAGAACATCTGGGTGTTCTAGCACATGGTTTGGTTCGCAGTCACATGGAGGTCTTTGATCTGTTGATTCTAGGATTCAGGGGCCCTGATGTACCACTTTTGAACCTGGTGTCCATCTACTAAGCCACTCCACCATATTCTCAGCACTCAGGAATGCCTGCTGAATGCTGTTCAGTTTTCTTCTCTTCCACTGAGCTTCATTCCTCTGCCACTCTTCACCGACCCTTGCTAACCCATCTACCTAACATATACTTCTAGGCTGCCTTAAAGCTCTTGCATGAATAGAATACAAGCTCACACAATGGATCTATCTATCCCTTTCCCGTCGCACCACCCTGTAACCTCCTACCAAACATTGTGAGCTGTGTTATACAAAGCTACAGTGGTGTGGAGTGAATTGTCCAAAACTGGGTGCAGAAATATTATACTCCACATGCACAAGATTCTTCCACTAGAGGTCAGGTGATTCCACGCTTCCACTGTGGCCCTGAACATCTGAAGCCACAGTGACTGGTAGGTCCCCTAAGACTTCTGCATAGGCTTTGGCTGTGGGGAGGAGGAAAAGAAAGATGTGTTGTGTGAACTGCCTTGTTTTGTGCAGCGTTGGCAACAACCCTAACAGAATGCTCTCGGTTCCTGCTCTTTGCACTCTCTCCCAACTTCTAATTGCCTTTGCATTTTTTCCAATCTGGCTATTTCTTTCCTGCAAGCACCTGCTGAAAATGTAAACGGGCCTGAGTCTTGCCTTCCTAGCCTCCTTTCCAGAATCAACAGCTGGTACCTTTCAACAGAGCACCGAAATGCTGCTTGTGGCATAGTTACAGGTTGCTCTACTTCTGGTCCGTTCAATTTCTAATACGTATATGTAAATGTCTGAAATGGAATAGCGAGATGGCTGTCACTGAAGCCAAACTCAGGGAGGTTTTGGGTGCAGCCATGTGTGCTGGAGTCAGGAAGCACAAAAGCCGTCCCACTCTAAGATTGGCAGAATCCCTAAAAAATCAAATGCAACTAAATCTACATTCCAGGTAAGCATGAGTTTCTAAAGGCTATTGAGAGTTACTACTGTATCCTTGTATGGAAATTTGTGATCATGACATAGGCATTACTTATCCCTTTCAGCCATTTTCGTAAGTTCTGAACCAGGCATAGGCAAACTCGGCCCTCCAGATGTTTTCAGACTACAACTCTCATCATCCCTAGCTAGCAGGACCAGTGGTCAGGGATGATGGGAATTGTAGTCCCAAAACATCTGGAGGGCTGAGTTTGCCTAAGCCTGCAATCACTACGCTGCTGGGGGTGGGGAGGACATGGCAGCAGCTGGAAAGAATCCAGAGAGAGAGAAAAGCAACTGAAGATATAGAGAATATGTTATATATTTAGCAGGGCTGAAGGAGCCAGAGTAACTTAGAGAAGAGAGGGAAGGATGGGGACTTCTGAAAAGACTTCAAACACACAAAGGGAAGCCTTGAGGGTACCTGAGGAAACCCAGCCAGATGGGCAGGGAATAGTTGTTGTTGTTGTTGTTGTTGTTGTTGTTGTTGTTGTTGTTGTTGTGTTATAGGGTGGGCCTACCTCTTTTCTACCAAGGCCAATAATGATGATGATAACAGGCTCAAGCTACAACTGAAGCATTTTCTTGCTGTGTCCCAGTTGTACCATTCCGACACACACGTTAGTCTACACACATACCATTATATTTTGGCCCACCTGGCTTTCCATTCCAGAAGCTTGTTTCCTGCTTGGCAGGGGGTTGGACTCGATGGCCCTTGTGGTCTCTTCCAACTCTATGATTCTATGATTCTAAGCTGAGTAAGTTAGCTTTCTGGCACAGTAATTCTAGTTTCCAGTTGTGTATCACAAGCAGCAACCTGCCACAGGCTTTTCCCCTCCATAAACTGCTTGCATTAAAATTGTTCTGGTCATGCATCCTCTGTGTGGCCTCCTCTTCTTGATGATGTTACACAGGTATTGTTCATGTGCAGGCTTCCTTTTGCAGATGTCTGCGCTCCTTGTGCTGGCATGAGGAGGCAGGGGTTGCGGGGTATGCGATACCAGAGAGAGTGGAGCTATTATTCTCATTTGTGCAGCACCACAAAGCATACGCTATTTCCAGAACGTATAATACTGAAGATAATACTTCAGTCGCTAAGGAGAATTGGGAGGTTGAATAGCTTGGTTTGACTTCATCCTTGAAGGAGCACTCCAACGTTGTCTAGTGAGTTGCCAACCAACCCAACCTCTGCTGCCTTGTGGCTATACTCATTCTTAAAAATGGCTTCAGGAGTAAACCCCAAGGAAAAATCCATACCTGCTGCCTTGCAGGACCTTTTCGGGAGAAGAAAAGGCTAAGGAGTAAACCCTACACAAATCTAGAGTGGAGTCCCAAGATGATTGGATGGCGTCTTGTATGCCTCCTTCTGGCGACTCCTGCTGCCAGGCTGGTGTGAAACGTTTTGCGCTGCTTTCCTTTGGACCACATCAGTGAGGCCAAGGTGGGGGGTCTTGTCATCTGGGCAGCACAAAACCTTTCTACACACTGCACCCCAAAGAGGTCACTTCCAGTTTGAAGGGTACGGCTAACACAGCAAAAACAATGTGGGAGGCAGCAGTTACGACTTGCCGGTCTCTGCAGCCACAGCAGGTACTGTGATTCTCCAGTGATTTGACTTCACCTCCAGAGGTGCACTCCATTGTCTTGAGACAGATGGATGCCAGCAACAACCGTTCAAACTGGAATTCTATGCAATGGAAGGGAATGTATCCATTTATTTCCTTGGGATCTTACAGAAATAGCAGTTAGCATGTTGTTTAGGTGGGGGGACGCGGGTGGCGCTGTGGGTAAAAGCCTCAACGCCTAGGGCTTGCCGATCGAAAGGTCGGCGGTTCGAATCCCCGCGGCGGGGTGCGCTCCCGCTGTTCGGTCCCAGCGCCTGCCCACCTAGCAGTTCGAAAGCACCCCCGGGTGCAAGTAGATAAATAGGTACCGCTTACCAGCGGGAAGGTAAACGGCGTTCCGTGTGCGGCTCTGGCTCGCCAGAGCAGCGATGTCACGCTGGCCACGTGACCCGGAAGTGTCCCCGGACAGCGCTGGCCCCCGGCCAATAAATGTGAGATGGGCGCACAAACCCCACAGTCTGTCAAGACTGGCCCGTTCGGGCAGGGGTACCTTTACCTTTACCTTTACCTATGTTGTTTAGGTAGCTGCTGGCAGACTGTAACATACAACCAGGCCATGCCTGATCTAAAGCGGTTGTGCCTGCTTGCCAAACATCACTGCTTCTTGAGAAGGGGGCAAAGAGAGGGTGAGTGAGAAGGAGAAAGCAGAAAAAGACATACAGAAACACATAAATATAGGGGGAAAGTCAAAGTAGACCCCATGTTAGAAGATGAGATTATAAAAATGAAGTTACAAAATGGCTGAATTAGAAAATGGCCAATCAAGTACTTTTGGCAAACAGAATTAATCTTATTTTATAATTAAGTATAGACATCAAATTAGGGTTTCATCAAGCATCTCCTCCCCACATTACAGGTTTGCCATTGCAAACAGCCACACATCTGAGTCCCCCCCCCCCCCCCGCGAAATGGCTCCTGTTTGTCAGGGGCAATTCCACCCCGGGAGACAGGGAAATCAGTGGGGGGGAAGCAAGCAACACATTAAGAGGTAATACGTTACAAAGAAACTAGTGAGGGACTCAGAAGAGTTCTGGAAGACATATATTCAGAGGAAAGCACAATACAGCAGTTGCCTGCAAAGGGAAAACATTGGCTCCGCTTTGCTGCTGCTCCTGCTACTAGCAGTTCCCGCTTGGCTTCTGCCCACCTGCTGCTCTGCTTATCTATAGCGTTAGGGGCTCCATTGTTGCTCTGCACACAGATGACACAGCTCAAGAGTGCCCGACTGCCATGGTTATAATCTCTGAACGTTTCATGCAGATCTGATGGAGATTCAGGCTCAGACCAATCAGTCACTCCTTTGTCGTCTAAAAATAACTCTGGTTTAATTGCAACTAGCTACAGTTTTCTAATTCTTTGTGACCCCAGCCCTCTAAATCTATTATCCAGAGACAGTCCAAGTAAATCCCGAACAAAGGTGTGGGTCGCAGGCAGCTGGCCATCTGTCCGCCAGGTGCTCTGTGGCTTAGCTTGAATGAGTGCAGCCTCCCTGCACTCTGCTCACCACTCTAAGATCCAGGCGCAGCTCCTCTTTTCATTTGCTAAGATCAATATTCTGCTGCCACCGTTCCAGGATTGATCTGACAGGATGGTGCTTTTAAAAGATACCATTTCCGATTATCAGCTTCGCCATTAAACCAACTTTTTGTTCCAAATGATGGGCTGTTGGGTTTTGTGTTTGTTTTAGAGTAAGCCCACTGCACATCGCATAGTAAATGAAAAAAACATCTAATTTAGAGTTGCCATGTTTCAAATTCCGGAGGGATGGCAGTCCTAATTTAACTTAAACAGCAGTAAGTACAGAATATATAAAAGGTTAAAAATACAATATTGTGGGAAAGGCCGTCAGCTAATTCAGATCAGGGGCTGCAGCAAGCCATTCTTCCAGCTGAGGTATCATATTCTTGGTTTTTCAATAGTTAGTGTCACCCTGGAATGGATTCTCGCCTTAAGTAAAGTGAATTAGCATTCTTACTACATACAGGCATCTCTGTTGGTCATTAGCTTTATTAGGAACATCTAGAAGTCACAAAGCACTCAGCTAGTTTTCAAGTTCACTAAAATCATTCTGGGACAGAATTTGGGTTGCGGTATTCTGAGGAGCAAAAATCCAGGACCCCCCCCCCACACCACCTGGCATCTCTGTTGCCCTCTCCCTGCCGCTGACCCCTTCCTCGCCTGCCTGCTCACACACACACACCCCGTCCATCCCCCCTTATCTTTGCTGTCTTCGGCTTCCTGCTCAGGAGATCATGCCAGGCCTTGGAAACGTTGCGCCAGGCCTGGCAACTGCCTGAAACAGTAGGAGGCCTGGCGCAACCCCAGGTAGGCTGTGCAAGGTCTGCCAGCTGCTAGGAACAACACGAGGCCTAGCATGGCCCCAAGAAGGCCACGCAAGGCTGCCCGATGTGGCGCTTCCTGTTCTGGGGCACAGCACCTTCTGAGCATGTGCATGCCCCCCCATTTATATTTTTAATCAAACCTTGGCATTCCATAAAAAATGCAAAAATCTGGCCTGATGGGCATGCTGATCCCCCAAAATAGGACAAGTCTGGGACATCCCGGCTGTATGGCAACCCTAACTGAATGTAAAAAAATAAATAGAGGTGGGGGCACCAATCCCAAGAAATAGATCTGAAAAAGTCAACAGCTTGCTCCCTGCTTTGTGATTTTTCAGCTACTTAGTATTATTTATTCTAGTTATTAGTCATCTCATGCAGAACCTTCCAAATAATGTACAATAAAACAAAAATAAACTGTCAAATTAAATTAAAATATGGGAACACAACAAAATGCAAACAATTAAATGGATGCTTTAGTTGAGATTCTTGCATTGCAGGAGGTTGAACTAGATGACCCTACAATTCCATGAAATAAAGACAAGCCAAACCACAATAAGATTATCAAAGCAAAAGTCAAGGTCATTCCTCTTGGTGGTTATTCAAAACTAAAATAATAGAAACTCAGCTGGAGGATAGCAAGATTAAAGCACAGAGTCAAGGAAGCTGAATCCAGATGAAACTGAAGTTTTATATGTTCCAAGCTCTCAGATCTAGGAAGTGGGGAAGCAGCCTATCTGGATGGGATTACACTCCTGTGGGTAGCAGTTCATTAGCCTGGGGGTCCTCCTGGATTCAATATTGTCAGTGGAGGCTCACAAGGCCACAGTGGCCTATTTCCAGCTGTGGCTGGTTGGCCAGCTATGGCTCCGTCCTTTTTGGACGGAGATTATTTGGCCACTATACCCCATTCTTTGGTAAAGCCATTTCCGAGCCTCGGGAGGAGAGGGTGTTGCGGGGCTGGCCCCTCCCACAAGCGCGGGGCTGGAGTTTAGCCCCGCGAGAGCCAGGGAATCCCCGGGGGCGTGCCTCTCCGCCTTCCCCCTGCCCGCCAATAGGCGGGCTGGGGAGGCGTGGCCTGGGCTATTTAAGGCCAGGCACGCCCCGGGATCTCCCTCTTTCCCCTCGGCAGCAGAGTAGCTTTTGTTTTTTTTTTCCTGCTTGGTTCTCTCCGTTGCCCAGCTGTTTAGCGGCTTTTCCAGCTGACGAGCGGTTTTTTCTACGTCGCCTGTACTTTCTCTCCGCCCAGCGGCAACGACTCGGCTAACTGACGCTCTGCGTTACACAGAAGGCGAAGAAGGGTAACGTAACTCGGTAGCCGCCGCTTGGGACTTCGTTCCCCTTTGCAGCGCTTGCTTGCCTCCTGACGCGCTTTCGCCCACGTGCTTCGCCGGCGTCCACCCCCTTCTTGTGGCTTCCCCCTTTTCTCCTAGGTGCTTTGGCAGCCCTGATTGCCCCTTCGGTCGCCCTGCTTACCCCCCCCTCTCCCATCGAATTCATCCCGTGTCCTCGCCTTCCCGTTCTGCCGCTTGCTTGCTGGGTTTGAGTTGTGGGTTGCTTTGCTCGATTGCCGGGATCGCTCCTGTGGGGTGCCGCGGTTCTGCAGCCGTCAGGCTTGGCGGTGTGGGGTGTTAAACAACGGCCGCCAGTGTGTTCACGGGACCCGGTAAAAAAGAGGGCAGTGCCTTTGCTTAGGGCAATTGAAGCAGAGCAGCAGGCCGCCATTTCTGTGCATAGTGAGGGCAGTAGACATTGCGGCCGCCATCTTGGTAAGGTCCACGTGGTGCTGCCGTGGCGGCCATTTTGAGTGGGACACTTCAAGTGTTTTCCTCCGCCTTTGCCCCTGCCGCTTTGTTGTTACTTGGTTGTTTCTCCCTGCATTTATTGTCCGGCTTTAGAGTGGTGTTTTGCTTGGGCCACACATCTCTCGCAGTGGGGCAGGCCGTGGGGGAAGCAGCTGCATGCACGCTAGGTATCTAGCCCAGGGTGTTAATCGGAGGGAAATAACTTAGGCACGCTTCCTGCTTTGCCGCTTCCATATTTTCGGAGTCACATTGATCTCCGGCCTTATTAATTGGTTAAAACTAAATGGCATCGCATTGATTTTGGCTATTTTGACTGATTTTGCGGGCCTATGAACATTGCTTTATCCATTCGTGCTTGATCTGCTTTTGTGTGCAGCGGTGGGCCGCTGTGGGCTGCTCCCTGGGGAACACTGCCACCTAGCGGCAGGAGCTTTTATTGCAACCTGTAATTCTGTTCCCTATCTCTACAGCATTCCATCTCTACAGCATTCCATCGCTTTAGCAGCCAGGCTATTCACGCAATATTTGTTGTTTAGGCATCGTGAGAGATTTATTCCATAAGATAAGATAATTTAGCTATATTTAGCCTTTCGCGTTTTTGTAACAAAACTTTCGAAGTGTTGAATCGGCATCAGAATTGTTTACTTAGAACCGGACAGGCAGCCTCACTTCTGAAATTCCCCTCCTCCTTTATTCCTTGTAAAAAAAAAAAAAAAAAAATTAGAAATAGAATTAAATTTCCATCTGGGCATAGCTCCTGTGGTGCCCCCAGCGGTACTCCATCCAGGTTCGAATAAGGCATTGGCAGGTGATCTGGTGCAAGAAGTGAGCGGGGTGAAGTTGACTGTCTGAGATAAATACTGATTGCGCTGTTTAAATTGTAGGCAGGCAAATAAATTTGATTATTCATATATATATTTATATAATAAATAAACAAATAAATAGATAATATAAATAAATAAATAAATAAAATAAATAAAATAGAAATAAATAGATAAAAATAATAATAATAATAATAATAATAATATAAAAAAAAACACAAAACAAAACAAAAAACAGGAAGGTGGGGATCTAATCGCCTGGCTAGATTTTTCAGGTCGTTGGTAGCAGTTGCAATTGCAATGGCTTCTGGTGGTGAGCAACAGCCTTCCACCTCCGGCAATCAGCCAGCGGCTGCAGCAGGTAGCGAGGGGGCAAGCATGGTGTCCATATCCTGCAACCCTCAGACTTTTGACCAACTTTTCAGGGCGTTTGAGTCTTTTTATAGACAATGCAGACCTGTGCCAGGGGCTCTACCGGCCCCAGAGCCTTCTCAGAATGTCATACCAGACACACCACCAGCCAATCAAGGTCAATTAGTTGTACCTCTCGTGGCTGCAGCCAACGCCCGGCCTGGGACCTCAACTGCAAGCCGCCCCAATACACGTGCCCAGTCCGCGCTATCCAAGAAAGCAGCACAAGGTGGCAGCAAGGGCAAGGCACCCGCAAAGCATGGTGGCAAAGGGAAGACTCCGGCAAAAGGTGCAAATGTCATACCCCTCTCACAAATATCAGGTATTCCGAGTGTTTTTCAGGAGGAAGAGCCTCAGCATAGCTCCACCGAGGACAGCGCAGGTTCCGGGTCCGATGAGGACCGAGTGGAACTTCAACCACCTCAGCCCGCCGCAGAGACCAACTCAGCCGATGCAGGCACGCAAGGGGGTAAGAGAAAGTCAAAGAAGAAACACACCTCCGCAAAAAAGAAGAGGAGCAGCAAATCAGATACGGATGAGGATACAGGTACGTCCTCTTCAGATTCTGATAGTGAGGGCCCCATGGATGGCTACTGGGGTCAAGGTGAAAGTATTCATGGGATTCCTTTGTGGGCGCATCAACGGAGGGCCAATTCCCATCGGAAGACCTTTAATGGGGTGCTTGATTGGAAGGACGGGGCTCTAGTAGAGGAGGTAAAAGTGGCCACCAACCAGCCCACGGATTTCATATTGGGGAACCATCTATCACAGAAAAAGAGGAATAAAATCCTTAATGGGGAGTACGTGGATATATTTACCCTCCTTCCTCCTAACAAATTAGTGGGAAGAGGTGAAAAGAGGCGCTCTTACGGTAAGAGAAGGTATAGAACGCCTAGAGCGGAGCGCACTTTCGAGAACTGGCTAGATGGCTATCAGGTGTTTATGGGGGTTGTGTGCGCTGCTTATCCCAGACGCTCCATGGATCTCGTGGCCTATATGGCTCACGTAAGGAGGGCCCGCGCACTCGCGGGAGAAAATGCCGCACTGATATATGATGAGAATTTCCGCAGAAACGCGTCTCTGCACCCTACCACCCGATGGGACCTTACTGATCCAAACTACTGGGGAGAAGATGTGAACCCATACATTGATAAGAAAAATCTGGATTCGGCTAAAGTGGGTAAGAGCGAGGTAAAACGGCGGCGCCAGTGTTGGGAGTTCAACAGGGGTGCATGCACACGCCCCTTCTGTAAGTACCTCCACGAGTGTGAGCGCTGCTGGGGTAACCATCCCGCCTCTGCCTGCTTCAAGGGTAAACAACAGCCCTTTCGGGGTGGCAGGGGGTACTCTCACGGCAACGCCAGGGGCGCCCCCGGATCCGCACAACTGGGAGCAGGTAACCGCCAATAATATCAACACAGCTTTACCAGAGGCATCAGCGGATCCTTCCACTAGGTTTCAGGTATCCGCTAATAATTTAGATCTTGGCATGGCCTTTTCCCCTATCCGCTTACAGCCTTTAAATACCCTGCTAAAAATATACCCGGATCGTGAAGCCGCACACTATCTATGGGAAGGTTTCTCCAAAGGTTTCAGAATCCCGGTCGCTGTTCCCCCTAATTCCGGCGTACCTCAAAATCAAAAATCAGTTAGGGAGAGGCCCGATATAGCTAGGAAAAAGATAGAGAAAGAAATCAGGGCAGGAAGAGTGGCTGGTCCCTTCGATGAGCCACCCTTGGCAGGACTTCATCTATCTCCCCTGGGCATCGTTCCAAAAAAGGCCCCTGGGGAATTTCGAATGATTCATAACCTCTCATACCCTAGGGGGGGCTCAGTCAACGATGCAATTCCCCAGGAGCTCTGTTCAGTTAAATACGCCTCCTTCGATCAGGCAGTAAAAATGATTCGGAGATTTGGGCAAGGGGCATTCTTAGCAAAGTGTGACATCGAGTCGGCCTTCCGCCTTCTCCCAGTGCGTCCAGACGACTTCCGATGGTTAGGCTTTAAATTCGAAGGGGCTTATTTTATCGACAAGGCGATGCCCATGGGCTGCTCCGTGGCTTGCGCGGCCTTTGAATCCTTTAGCACATTTCTGGATTGGGCTTTACAACACAAAACTGGGTCGTTGGGCGTGTCGCATTACCTTGATGATTTTATTTTGGCTGCTGACAGTAAAGCCCGTTGTTCAGCACTCCTCGAGGCCTTTACAGCCTTGGCGAGGGAATTGGGGGTACCTCTAGCCGCTGACAAAACGGAGGGCCCGGCCACCTGTTTAGTGTATTTGGGTATTGAGCTAGATACTGTGGCCCAGACCTCACGGTTGCCAGTGGATAAGCTCTTGGCACTCAAGGCATTGATTCAACAGCTGTTGCCCCTAAAGAAAATTACCCTGAAACAGATTCAATCATTGCTGGGTCATTTAAATTTCGCCTGTAGGGTGGTGGCGCCGGGGCGCCCTTTTTGTAACCGCTTGGCCAGATTATCGGCGGGCCTTAAGGCACCACAGCATAGGGTACGCCTATCCAAGGGAGTCAAGGCTGACCTGGGCGTCTGGCTGCAATTTTTGGAAAGGTACAACGGTATATCTCTATGGCAGGACTCCATGGCACTGAACGCGGACTTCCAGGTTCAGTCAGATGCGGCAGGGTCGCTGGGTTTTGGGGTCTACTTTAAAGGCCAATGGTGCGCCAGGGAGTGGCCCCAGGAATGGCGGGGTCAGCCCATTACCCGCGACCTTACATTCTTGGAATTTTTCCCGATAGTAGTAGTGGTACATCTTTGGGCGGAGCAGTTTAGCAATCATAGGGTTTGTTTTAATACAGACAATCAGGCAGTGGTTTCGGTCCTGGCTAGACAATCCGCGCGCTCCACCAGAGTAGGAAACCTCCTACGATCCTTTGTACTTCTGTGTCTGGAACGGAACATATACTTTTCGGCCAAATTCGTACCTGGCGTTAATAATGACATCGCGGACGCTCTGTCTCGTTTTCAGATGGAGCGCTTTCGCTCTTTAGCGCCGGATGCGGAGCAATCATCGATGCCTTTCCCGGAGCATCTCTGGAATCTTGGGAGAGAGAAGTAATGAAGGGAGTATTCGGTGCCGTGGCTCCGTCCACAATGCGTTCATACAAGAAGGCTTGGGCGGATTTTCTAAAATTCCGTAGTAATACACCGGGCGCCAGGCCCTTCGCTACACCTTCAACGAGAGAGGTCCTCCACTACTTGGCTCACCTGAAAGAGTTAGGCAGGGCACCCAAAACCCTTAATATCCAGTCAGCAGGGATTTCTTACTTTTGTAAAGCCTTTTTTGCGACCGACCCGTGCGCTGCTTTTATCGTACGCAAGACACTGGAAGGATGGCGCAGACAGCACCCCCCTAGTGCAGATAGGAGGCGGCCTATAACTTATGACATCTTGTCACAGATTCACAAAGCATTACGCTCAGTGTGCTGGTCTAAGTATGAAGCACGCCTATTCTCGGCTGCGTTCTCTATATCATTTTTTGGCGCACTACGTATTGGGGAGGTCGTCTGCGAAGGGGGGGTCAACCATACACAGAGGGGCATCCTGTTAAGTGATCTGACCCTGTCACAGTCGGATCTAATAGTTAGGGTGCGGAGCTCAAAGACAGACCAACAGGGAAAAGGGACTCTTCTCCGCCTTCCAGCAGCCCAAGACAAGGGCCCCTGTCCGGTAAGGGACACGAGACGCTTTCTATACCTCAGGCCAAAAAACCCGGGTCCCCTGCTGATCCACGCAGACGGGTCGCGATTGGCCAGGCAGCAATTCACCAGGGTGATGCGTATGGCTTTGACGGCATGTGGGCTACCAGCGGCTGAGTTTGCGGCACATTCTTTCCGCATTGGGGCGGCCACCACCGCAGTGCATCTGGGGCTCTCCACCAACAGGATTAAGGAAATGGGGAGATGGAGATCCAATGCTTATAAAACATATGTCAGAAATAGCGTATGACTAAGAGGTATGCCGCTAAACCCCTTTTCCCTGTCTGCTTGCTTTCCAGGATCTAAAAAGGTGCGCATCTGGTTGGTGGGCCACAGTATAGTGCATTGGGCCAGGATTCGGGCCATGAGTACAGGGCTAGGGCAAAATCTGAAGTTGCCTGCGAAGGTGGAGCTGGCGTGGCTAGCGCGGAGAGGGATGCGCTGGAGTGAGTTCAAGCCAGCAGTGATGGCGAAGGCTGCCTCTGAAGGGCCTCCTGATGCACTAGTGATTCAGTTGGGCGAGAACGACCTCGCATACCGCAAGGCGGTTGATCTCAGATGGAACATTTTTGATGACCTGTCCGAGCTGGTGACAGTGTACCCAAACATCAATATACTGTGGTCCTCGTTGCTTGAGAGGAGGACATGGAGGGACTGTGCGAGCCCAGTGGGTGTGAATAAAGCAAGGAAAGTTTTAGAGCGGGCAGTGGAACGTAGAGTAGTGGCCTTGGGCGGGTGCATCATCCGACACCCAAGCATACAGTTCAGCAACGAGGCCCTCTACAGGCGGGATGGCGTGCATTTGTCCGATGCAGGGAACGATATATGGTTGGGAGATATCATAGCAGGGATTAGGGGTTGGTTACAGGCCTGAAGGTATTGGCGGCGAGCTTTGCTCGAGTGGCGGTTAGGCATTGGCAGGGGTCTATTGTGATGCAAATGGATGGGGGGGAAGGACACACCATCACCTTCCCCCGAGAAAAGGGTAGTCCGGTAGAGGACTCCGGGGGCGTTTGCCTTGTCCGAGACCTAGTAAGGTGAGGGCCGCCGGCACGCCCACGAGCGGTGACACCCGTGGGGGTCCTAGCTGGCGTACTCCAGCAGGACACCCCCACGGTTTGTGTTCAACCCTTCCCGGTTACCATGCCGGGTAGTCATAGGAACCAATGCCTAAGGCCAATACCTTCAATTCTGTAATCAATAAAGTTGTGGCCATTTACGCCCATTAACCTTAACTGACGTGTCCTGTGTCTTCATTTCTTTGGGGGAGGGAACTTGCCACGCAAAGCCATTTCCGAGCCTCGGGAGGAGAGGGTGTTGCGGGGCTGGCCCCTCCCACAAGCGCGGGGCTGGAGTTTAGCCCCGCGAGAGCCAGGGAATCCCCGGGGGCGTGCCTCTCCGCCTTCCCCCTGCCCGCCAATAGGCGGGCTGGGGAGGCGTGGCCTGGGCTATTTAAGGCCAGGCACGCCCCGGGATCTCCCTCTTTCCCCTCGGCAGCAGAGTAGCTTTTCCCAGCCCACCCACCCTTAGGTTAGGCAGTCTTGACCTTGCTATGGACTTCGGTTGGTCGCCGCAAGGGGCCTGGTAGGAATTTTTCCAAGTTGGCGACTTTGCAGCCTTTTGGTTTTTTCGCCTACCTCGTAGCAAATCGTCACAACTTTCACGGTTTTGGCGGTTAGGCATTGGCAGGGGTCTATTGTGATGCAAATGGATGGGGGGGAAGGACACGCCATCACCTTCCCCCGAGAAAAGGGTAGTCCGGTAGAGGACTCCGGGGGCGTTTGCCTTGTCCGAGACCTAGTAAGGTGAGGGCCGCCGGCACGCCCACGAGCGGTGACACCCGTGGGGGTCCTAGCTGGCGTACTCCAGCAGGACACCCCCACGGTTTGTGTTCAACCCTTCCCGGTTACCATGCCGGGTAGTCATAGGAACCAATGCCTAAGGCCAATACCTTCAATTCTGTAATCAATAAAGTTGTGGCCATTTACGCCCATTAACCTTAACTGACGTGTCCTGTGTCTTCATTTCTTTGGGGGAGGGAACTTGCCACGCAACTTCCAGACTGGATTATTGCAATGCACTCCATGTGGGGCTACTCTCGAAGGCGACTCAGAAATGTCAGCTGGTCCAAAATGTGGAAGCAAGATTGCTGGCTGTACTTGTTGCCAATTCATTTCCAGGCAGAATTGAAGATGCTTGCATTAGTGTTTAAAACCCTACATGACAGGCACCAAATATCTGAAAGATCTTCTCCTTCCCTACAGCCCCTCTTGGTAGTTCCACTGATCTCAGAAATTTATAGGGTGGCAGCCTGGGAGAAGGCTTTATCTGTGGTGGGCCCTAAGCTGTAGAATTGCCTGCCCACAGAGGTGCATCTGGCACCTTCATTACATAGTTCCTGTTGTACGCTGACAACACAGCTCTCATACCCTCTGACATCTTGCTGATCAAAACTGGGACACTTGCTTTTTTGGTCCTGAGCTCTCGCAGGAGCCAGCTGACTCACACAAGAGCATAAGGCCAAAAAATTAGAGTCACTGGTCTAGCACTCTGGCGTGAATCAGCTGGTTTGCATGAGACCAAAAACGAGCGTCCTTTGGTTCAGCACTCTGACAAGAGCCAACTAACTGGAGTGCTGGACCCCAAAATGGGACATTCTGGATTCCAATCACAAGCCAGGATGGCATCTGTTATGCCGGTTATGACCCCCTTGCTCTGAACTTTGACAATTAATTATATGCATAGACCCACCCTGTTCCTTTGACTGTATTTCTCTGCAAAAGAAATGCACAACAGTAAGGAATGGGGTGGTGGAATTGAGGAGCCATTAAAAGCAACAATAAAAGATGATTTAAAGTACATCAGAAGCAGGAAACCAGTTAGAGGGACTTTTGGACAACAAAGAAGTTAAAGGAAGGACTTGTTCACACAGAGATTTCCTATGGAACTTGCTCCCTCAAGAGGTTGTGCTATCCTGCCAATTTTAACTCCCTCCAATATCTGAGCGGGATCTGAATACTACTTTCCTGCTTGGCAGGGGGTTGGACTCGATGGCCCTTGTGGTCTCTTCCAACTCTATGATTCTATGATTCTATGACTTGCTGGAGAATGTGAGTAGAATAGTGTTGTCGGGCAACAGGCCTCTTGTCTGATCCAGCAAGGCTCTTCTTGACACTAAGGCATGCATTAATTCACATATAATTTTCAGGACCTCTTTTCTAGGACTTCTTTTTTCTTGAGGTACTGCTGCCAGTCAGAGTAGGTAGCCATACAACAGGAACAGAAGGCAGAATGCAATCTCTTGGGATTGTTTTGATATGAAGCCTTCAACCCTTTATGTACTTACTTGGGAGTAAGACACACTGGGATCAGAGGGACTGACTTCTGAATATTCAGGCATAGAATTGCTCTACAAATATTGCTATATCACAATGTTCATAAGGAAAACCAGAATTTATAAACCTAGATAAATAATAAATCGGTTCTGCAATAGAAAGGAAAGCTTTTCTCCAGGGAACATGCAGGCTCAGAATTTACTTAAAAGGCAATGGTAGCAGCTTATGCACAGATTTATTTATTTATCTGAAAAACTGGCTGTGGGCATGCATGTTTGATCATCAAGTGATGCCTACTGATTCAACAGTGGGAGTAGAATTTGCATCTCCAGAATTCCCAGGAAATGGTGCCTGCTTGAGATCAAGAAGCAGATGTTTCCCAGTTTTCATTTCCTTACCTTCTCTAAACAAATTACAGCACAAACTGTGAGCCCTTTGGAATCTTATGCACTTTATCATTACACCTTATATATTTCTGCGTTAGAAGCTCAGGCAGAACAAATTTTTGCACCGTGTCACACTCCCACTGTATTAATAAACATGTCTTGCCTCATGCTGAATGTCGCTGAGCAAATGGGCAATTGGGGGGGGGGTCTCAAAGCTGGCAGAAGATTCATGAACAAATCTACATTTAGAATGTATTTCCAAAACAACTGAGCAATAATGGATTCACACCACTATTTTTGTACCTTAATATGACTTTTGGTACCACGCTGTAGTGGAGATCATGGAGATGGGAATATGGGGGAAGACTGTCTTTTTTTATAATATTTTATTAGTTTTTATCCATAAAAAAGTTTAGAAAAATACAAAAAACCAAAAAAGATACAAAATTACAAAATACAAAAATACAAACATTAAACACAAAAAAGAAAAGAAAAAACACATATAAACACATATAAAAAAACAAAAATTCCTTCTCTCTTAATTTCTCCTCTTTGATTAACTTATTTTCCTGACTCCCTCGCGTCTCCCATTTTTGTATCCCTTTTAAACGTTAGTTCAGCAAATTCATATCCTGTTAGTCTATCTATTTATTAATCCAATCTTACATTTTACCTTGTTGCTAAAACCCCTGAAATTCATTTCAATGTCCTCAACATTCAAAAATTTTACAATATTTCTGCAAATACATTTTAAATTTCCTCCAGTCTTCTTCCACCACCTCTTCTCCCTGATCTCGGATTCTGCCAGTCATTTCCGCCATCTCCATGTAGTCTGCCATTCTTCCAAGGTGGGTAGGTCTTGTGTCTTCCAATGCTTTGCGATGAGAATTCTTGCTGCTGCTACTGTAGCATACATGAAAAAAGTTCTATCCTTTTTTAACACCGATTGGCCAACTATGCCCAGGAGGAAGGCCTCTGGTTTCTTCGGGAAAGTATATTTAAATACCTTTTTCAATTCATTATATATCATTTCCCAGAAAGCCTTGATGCATGTCCACCAAAGGTGAAAAAAGTAGAATCATAGAATCATAGAGTTGGAAGAGACCACAAGGGCCATCGAGTCCAACCCCCTGCCAAGCAGGAAACACCATCAGAGCACTCCTGACATATGGTTGTCAAGCCTCTGCTTAAAGACCTCCAAAGTAGGGGACTCCACCACACTCCTTGGCAGCAAATTCCACTGTCGAACAGCTCTTACTGTCAGGAAGTTCTTCCTAATGTTTAGGTGGAATCTTCTTTCTTGTAGTTTGGATCCATTGCTCCGTGTCCGCTTCTCCGGAGCAGCAGAAAACAACCTTTCTCCCTCCTCTATGTAACATCCTTTTATATATTTGAACATGGCTATCATATCACCCCTTAACCTCCTCTTCTCCAGGCTAAACATGCCCAGCTCCCTTAGCCGTTCCTCATAAGGCATCGTTTCCAGGCCTTTGACCATTTTGGTTGCCCTCCTCTGGACACGTTCCAGTTTGTCAGTGTCCTTCTTGAATTGTGGTGCCCAGAACTGGACACAGTACTCCAGGTGTGGTCTGACCAGAGCAGAATACAGTGGCACTATTACTTCCCTTGATCTAGATGCTATACTCCTATTGATGCAGCCCAGAATTGCATTGGCTTTTTTAGCTGCCGCGTCACACTGTTGGCTCATGTCAAGTTTGTGGTCAACCAAGACTCCCAGATCCTTTTCACATGTACTGCTCTCAAGCCAGGTGTCCCCCATCTTGTATTTGTGCCTCTCATTATTTTTTTTTGCCCAAGTGCAAATACTTTACATTTCTCCCTGTTAAAATTCATCTTGTTTGTTTTTGCCCAGTTCTCTAATCTGTCAAGGTCGTTTTGAAGTGTGATCCTGTCTTCTGGGGTGTTAGCCACCCCTCCCAGTCTGGTGTCATCTGCAAATTTGATCAGGATGCCCTTGAGTCCATCATCCAAGTCGTTGATAAAGATGTTGAATAAGACCGGGCCCAAGACAGAACCCTGTGGCACCCCACCAGTCACTCTTCTCCAGGATGAAGAGGAACCATTGATGAGCACCCTTTGGGTTCGGTCAGTCAGCCAGTTACAAATCCACTGAGTGGTAGCATAGTCAAGACCGCATTTTACCAGCTTCTTTACAAGAATAGCATGGGGCACCTTGTCAAATGCCTTGCTGAAATCAAGGTAGGCTACATCCACTGCGTTCCCTTCATCTACCAGGCTTGTAATTCTGTCAAAAAACGAGATCAGGTTAGTCTGACATGACTTATTTTTCAGAAATCCATGCTGACTATTGGTGATCACAGCATTCCTTTCTAGGTGCTCACAGACTGTTTGCTTAATGATCTGCTCCAGAATCTTCCCTGGTATTGATGTCAGACTGACTGGGCGATAATTATTTGGGTCCTCTCTTTTCCCCTTTTTGAAAATAGGGACAACATTTGCCCTCCTCCAGTCTGCCGGGACTTCGCCTGTTCTCCAGGAATTCTCAAAGATGACTGTGAGTGGTTCTGAGATCACATCTGCCAGTCCTTTTAATACTCTTGGATGCAGTTCATCTGGCCCTGGAGACCTGAATACATCTAAACTAGCCAAATATTCTTGTACTATCTTCTTAGTTATTCTGGGCTGTGTTTCCTTTGCTGAATCATTTGCTCCAAATTCTTCAGGTCGGGCATTGTTTTCTTTATCGGAGAAGACTGAGGCAAAGAAGGCATTGAGGAGTTCAGCCCTTTCTGTGTCCCCTGTTTGCATTTCACCATCTTCTCCTCTGAGTGAAACCACTGTTTCTTTGTTCTTCCTTTTCCTACGAACATACCCATAAAAGCCTTTTTTGTTGCTTTTAACCTCTCTAGCAAGCCTGAGTTCATTCTGTGCTTTAGCTTTTCTGACTTTGTGTCTACACGTCCTGGCTATTTGTTTGAATTCCTCTTTGGTGGTTCCCCCCCCCTTTCCATTTTTTGTACACATCCTTTTTTAATCTTAATTCAGTTAAAAGTTCTTTAGATAGCCACCCTGGCTTCTTTAGGCACCTTCCATGTTTCCTTCTCATTGGTATTGCCTGACGTTGTGCTTTTACTAACCCCCCTCTTAACAAACTCCCAGCCATCATGAACTCCCTTTCCTTTTAGTATTGATGTCCATGGGATCTCACCCAGCACTTCCCTAAGTTTTATGAAGTCGGCTTTCTTAAAGTCAAGAAATTGAGTCCTAGTATGCTTGGCTGCTCCTTTCCGCTGTATAGTAAACTTCAGAAGAGCATGATCACTCGCGCCTAATGATCCTTCCACTTCTACCCCACTAACCAGGTCATCAACATTGGTTAGGACCAGATCTAAAATGGCTGTTCCTCTTGTTGCTTCTCCCACTTTCTGGACAATGAAGTTGTCTGCAAGGCCAGTGAGGAATCTGTTTGACCTTATGCTCTTGGCTGAGTTTGACGTCCAACAAATATCCGGGTAATTGAAGTCCCCCATTACTACTATCTCCCTTCCTTTTGCATGCTTGGCCATCTGTTCCAGGAAGGCATCATCTATGTCCTCCGTTTGGCTTGGGGATCTATAGTAAACTCCCACAATGAGGTCTCTGTTATTCTTCTCTCCCTTAATTTTGACCCAAATGCTCTCACTTTGGCTTTAAGGATCTAAATCTTGGATCTCTTCACAGGTATACACATCCTTGACATATAACGCCACTCCTCCTCCTTTCTTGTCTGGTCTGTTTCTCTGAAATAGATTGTATCCCCCCATTATTACATTCCAATCGTGGGACTTATCCCACCAGGTTTCAGTGATGCCTATTATGTCATATTTAGTTTGCTGTACTAAGAGCTCAAGCTCATCTTGTTTATTTCCCATGCTTTGCGCATTAGTGTACAGACATTGAAGACCATTAATTATTCCCCCGTGTCTCTTATTTAAGGATTTTTTCCTCCCACCACTAGGTCCGCGTGCTGTTTGCTCCATTTGGTCTATGACATTTGGATGATCATCTTCATTAATTGATAGACTCCTACCTTCAGGAGCACTGTCTCCCTCCCCCACATTAGTCAGTTTAAAGCCCTCCTGATGAGGTTTCTGAGATTTTTGGCAAAAACATTTCTCCCAACCGTTGTGAGGTGCAGCCCATCACTTGCCAGAAGTCCATCTTCCAGAAACTGCAGTCCGTGATCTAAGAATCCAAACCGTTCCTGTTTACACCATTTGCGAAGCCAGCTGTTCACTTCCACTATTTTCCCCTCTCTCCCTGGGCCACGTCGTTCAACTGGGAGGACAGATGAGATGACAATTTGTGCATTTAGTTGCTTCAATTTCCTGCCGAGAGCCTCGTAGTCTCTTTTGATCTTCTGGAGGCTATTTGTGCTGGTCCCGGGGGTAAGGTACCGTGAGTGTAGCAGAGTCCACACGAAGAGGGGCGAGGTCCGATGCAGAGAGCCGGGCGGGGAACAGGAACACTGGAACAGAAGGCTGAGCAGGTAACAGGAACGCCGGATGGTCGGGAACAGGAGGCCGAGCAGGGAACAGGAGTACTGGATAGTCAGGAACAGGAAGCCGAGCAGGGGACAGGCGTACCGGATAGTCAGGAACAGGAGGCCGAGCAGGGATCAAGAACACAGGAAGGTCCGTCGCCAACAACGACGTTGCTCCCGCAACCTGGGGCCGGCCTGACTGGGCTTTTATCCTCTTCCAAGGTCAGGGGCGGTCCCGACCCCCAGGAGCCCCGCCTCCTCTGGCCTTAAGGCGAGCACTCCTCCTGGGGGCAACCAGTTCCCTTCGCCTCTCTGCCCTAAGCCTCTGCAGATCAGGAGAGGCCGAAGGGTTACTGGGCCCTGGAGGAGGCTCACCTGTGGCCACTGAGTCATCAAGCCCCTCTGGGGCCAGAAGGGCTTCACCTGGGGCCAGCTCCTGATGCACTGCCACAGGTGCAGGCTCCTCAGCATCTAGGCCTTGCCCCAGTTCAGCCGGCCCTGGAGGCGGGGACTCCTGTGCAGGCTGGGATTCCTCTGTTTCATCCTCCGAATCGGAATCCCAGGCCATCACACCATCCCCCCTCCCAGGCCCCCCCCTCAACCGAGGGTCCGGACCCGGCTTGCCGGGGTACGTCGCATGGAACTCTCGGAGGCAGGCAGGTGCGTGGACGTTGGCCGCTGGTTCCCAGGAACGGTCCTCCGGTCCGTACCCCTTCCAGTCAATGAGATACTGCAGCTTTCCCCTGCGGTATCGGGAGTCCAGGATGCGTTCCACCTCGTACTCAGGCTCTCCCCGAACCAACACTGGCTGCGGTCGGGGACGGTTCGGGTGGAACTCGTCGGGTGGGGCCACCGGACTCAAAAGGGACCTGTGGAAGACCGGGTGAACCTTCAGGGTTGCGGGTAACCGGAGACGGAATGCCACAGGAGATACTTGGTCTACGATAGGGAACGGGCCGGTGAAGCGGGCGTCCAACGAAACCGTGTGCCAAGGGCGCGGTGGAACTGGCAATGGCTGAAGTAGGCCGGGGGGTCGCCCGGTAGGACCCTTGGCGCGACGACAGACATCACAACCAGCAACGTAGCGAGCCACGTCAGCCTTCAGGCGGGGCCACCAAAATTCACGACTGACCAGATGGGTGGTCCGATACCGACCAAAGTGCCCCGCTGCTGGGGCATCATGGGCCATCCGGAGAACCTCCAGCCGTAGTGGCCCTGGCGGGACGTACAGTCGACCGTGGTGCAGCAGAAGGCCCTGATGCAGGACCAGCCCCGGATACTGTGGGCTGGACCCTTCAGCCAGCTCCCGGAGACGATCCTGGGCCCAAGCGTCGACCCGCTGCTGTTCCCGCACCCGAACCTGCAGTGGCTGCGCCTCCTGGGTGGCCAGGAATGCAGCCGGAGGTAGGATCGTGGTGGGTTCTGCTTGCTGTACCGTGTCTGCGTTGTCTTCAGGTTTCCGGGACAGGGCATCCGCCTTCTGATTCTGAGAGCTAGGGATGTAGCGGATCCGAAACTGGAACCGGGAAAAGAACAACGCCCACCGGATCTGTCTTTGGTTCAGCTTGCGGGTGGTCTGGAGGTACTCCAGGTTCCGGTGGTCGGTTCTCACCTCCACCGGATGTCGTGCCCCCTCAAGATGATGGCGCCAGACCTCAAAGGCTACCTTGATGCCCAGTAGTTCCCGCTCCCACACAGTATAGTTACGCTCCGCTGGTAGGAGCTGGCGGGAATAGAAGGCACAGGGTAAGAGTGGCGCTTCAGGACCAATCTGTTGAGACAAGACGGCACCGAGAGCCGTACTGGAGGCGTCGGTCTCCACCACAAAGGATCGAGAGGGGTCAGGATGTTGTAAGATTGGTGCCCTCTGGAAACAGGCCTTCAACCCCTGAAACGCCTCCTCTGCCTCCTTGTCCCAGGAAAACGGCGTCTTTGGGCGCAGTAGCCGGGTCAACGGGGTGGTGCGATGAGCATAATCAGCGATGAAGGTCCGGTAGTAATTGGCGAACCCCAGGAAACGTTGTAGGTCCTTGCGGTTCCGGGGTGCCGCCCATTCTTGAACCGCTGTCACCTTCCCCGGGTCCATTTGCACCCCATCCGGAGAGAGCCGGTGACCAAGGAAGTCCACAGTCCGCTGATGAAACTCGCACTTGCTGAGCTTTGCGTACAAACGGTGCTCACGCAAGCGTTGCAGCACGGTCCGGACATGTCCCTCATGGCGAGCCGGGTCACGGGAGTAAATCAGTATGTCATCCAAATACACCACCACGTACTTGTCTAACAAGTCCTGAAACACGTGGTTGATGTAGCATTGGAACACAGCAGGCGCGTTGCACAAACCGAACGGCATAACCAAATATTCGAACTGCCCGTACCGGGTCCCAAACGCTGTCTTCCACTCATCCCCGGCTCGGATCCGAATCAAGTTGTAGGCCCCCCGGAGGTCCAGCTTGGTGAACACCTGTGCCCCTTGCACCCGCCCCAGCAGCTCCGAGATAAGGGGCAAGGGGTACCGATCTGGGACGGTAATTTTGTTCAGGGCTTGGTAATCATGGCAAGGGTGGAGTTCCCCACATTTCTTCTTAACGAAAAGCACTGGTGCCGCGGTAGGCGAGGTGGAAGGCCTAATGAACCCACGCTCCAGGTTCTTGCGCAAGAAGTCCTGCAAAGCCTCGCGCTCTGGCTCTGTTAGAGAATATAAGCGACTCACTGGTAAAGGCGCTCCGGGTTGGAGGTCTATGCCGCAGTCAAAAGGCCGATGCGGCGGCAGCTGATCTGCCCCCCGTTCCTCGAACACGTCCTGGTAGTCCTGATACACGGCTGGGAGCGGGGGTGCTGCCTCCTCTGAGGGCGCGGCCGCCAGCGTCCCGGATTGAGCATGGGAACATGGGTCTGGGAAGTGCACGGTCCGTTTGACCCAGTCAATCTGAACGTTGTGGGCCTCCAGCCAGTCCATCCCGAGCACCAGGGGGAAGCGGGGCATAGAGGCAATGTCCACAGTGCGCAACTCCCGGTGCTGCTGGAAACACAGGACCAGGGGCTGGGTCTCCTGAGTAACGGCACCTGAACACAGAAGTCGTCCGTCAATCACTTCCACCTGGACCGGTACTGGCTTGTTCCGAAGTGGCACCTGATGATGGGTGGCAAAAGCAGCGTCCATATAGGAGCGGGTTGCCCCTGAATCTACCAAAGCATGGGTGTGGATCCAGGGCCCACCTGGAGGGTATAAACGTACCGAAACCATAAGATGTTGCAAGTCCATTGGTGCAGGCCCATTCTGCGCGGTTTGGGACCCCCGGTAGCTAGGGCCATCAGCTACTGGGGTTGGCGGTTTCCCTGCGGCTGGCGTTTCTCAGGGCAAGACCGAGCGAAGTGTCCACTTCCGCCACAGTAAAGACAGAGATTTCCCTCCCGACGCCGCGCCTTCTCGGCGGGGGAAAGGCGTGGCCGCACTGCCCCGAGCTGCATAGGCTCCTCCGTTAAATCAGTTGTGACCGTGGGGCTGCCGGAAAAAGCTGGTGCCGTGAACTGGAAGTGTCGGCGACCCCGGGCCTGACGACGATCCTCCAACCGGTCGTCTATTTGTAGACTCCGTTGAATGAGAGTGTCTAGCGTGGTGGGGCGTTCCATTGTGGCCAACTGATCCAGTACCTCGTCCGAAAGCCCTTCGAGATACTGGTCCCACAGTGCCGAATCATTCCAGGTCAAGTCCTGTGCCAACAGCCGAAACTCCGTGGTATATGCGGCCACCGTGGACTTGCCCTGTTTCAAACGCCGAATCGCCCGGTTGGCTTGACTCCCTTTCTGGGGGTTGCCGAACGCGGCCTCCAAACGATTGCAAAACCCCGTATAGTCTGCCAGCAAGGGGGAGTCTTGCCTGAGTAGCGGCAACGCCCACTTGGCCGCCTGGTCCTTTAACAAACTAATCAAAAAGTGCACCTTGGTGCGGTCGTCAGGAAAGTTCCGGGCTCGCCCCTGAATATACAGCTTGGCCTGGGCCAGGAACATGGGAAAGCTGGCCGGGGCTCCATCAAATTTCTCAGGCAAAGCCACTGGGTACTTGCCAGGCGCCGGGGCGTCGGCCCCAGGAGCCGGTAGGGCTTCCAAGCGTTGCTGAAGTGCCACAACCGCGTCACTGAGCTGCTGCACGGTGTGAGTCAAGGCCTGGTTCTCCTGGGCCAAAGTCACCAGTGCAGCCGCCTGGTCAGCCATGGCCTCTGGCTCTTCCCGAACGCACCCCTACGAAGGGGGAGTGCGGGTGTGGCGGGAGCAAACTGTGCTGGTCCCGGGGGTAAGGTACCGTGAGTGTAGCAGAGTCCACACGAAGAGGGACGAGGTCCGATGCAGAGAGCCGGGCGGGGAACAGGAACACTGGAACAGAAGGCTGAACAGGTAACAGGAACGCCGGATGGTCGGGAACAGGAGGCCGAGCAGGGAACAGGAGTACTGGATAGTCAGGAACAGGAAGCCGAGCAGGGGACAGACGTACCGGATAGTCAGGAACAGGAGGCCGAGCAGGGATCAAGAACACAGGAAAGTCCGTAGCCAACAACGACGTTGCTCCCGCAACCTGGGGCCGGCCTGACTGGGCTTTTATCCTCTTCCAAGGTCAGGGGCGGTCCCGACCCCCAGGAGCCCCGCCTCCTCTGGCCTTAAGGCGAGCACTCCTCCTGGGGGCAACCAGTTCCCTTCGCCTCTCTGCCCTAAGCCTCTGCAGATCAGGAGAGGCCGAAGGGTTACTGGGCCCTGGAGGAGGCTCACCTGTGGCCACTGAGTCATCAAGCCCCTCTGGGGCCAGAAGGGCTTCACCTGGGGCCAGCTCCTGATGCACTGCCACAGGTGCACGCTCCTCAGCATCTAGGCCTTGCCCCAGTTCAGCCGGCCCTGGAGGCGGGGACTCCTGTGCAGGCTGGGATTCCTCTGTTTCATCCTCCGAATCGGAATCCCAGGCCATCACACTATTGCTTGCAGTGTCATTGGTTCCCACATGAACCAAGAGGAAGGGGTATTTGTCAGTGGGTTTTATGATTCCTTGCAGTCGTTCAGTTACATCTTGGATCTTAGCCCCGGGGAGACAGCACACTTCCCGAGACATCTTGTCAGGCCCACAGATCACTGCTTCTGTTCCCCTCAGTAGGGAATCCCCTATCACCACTACACGCCTCCTCTTGGGTTTGGTCGGGGTTCTTCCGTGAGCTGTCCGTTCCAAGGTCGCCTGCACATTACCTGAGGACTGACTTTGCTGCTTGTCTTCATATACCTGATCGACTGTAATGAGGGAGAGATCCTCAAATGGAGTCTGCTCTTCGTCTTCCATGCTAGGGGAGAGGACCTCAAAGCGATTGTGCATTTCTAAACAATCAGAGTGAACCCTGGGCCTCCTACTTCTTTGAGTCACGTTTCTCCATATATCTGGCTCCTGTGTTGGTGAACTAGACTCCTTCTCAGGGGAGTCCCCTGTCTCCACCTTGGTGGAGACGGTGTGCTCTGTTGCTTCCAAGAAGAGCTCCAGCTCTCTAATTCTTTGGAGCGTAGCTACACGTTCCTCCAGTTGCTGGACTTTGTCTTTTAAAAGGGCAATCAACATGCAATTGCTGCAGGTAAAGCTGCCTGCAACATTTGGCAAGATGGCAAACATTGCGCAGGAATCGCAGGCGACTGCAGCTGTTGCCTCCCCTTCCATCTTGAGAACGTGTCGTTGGGGTTGGCTACAGAGGTCCTCCATCATAAAAAGCTTGAGAACAGGACAAATAACTCCCCCCACAAGAAAAAAAACCTAGGTCTCCCCCAACAAACGTTTGAGACTAGCTCCCCTAAATCTAAAAGATGGATATAACTGTTAGGCGCGCGCCGCTGCCCTGCAAACTCTGATAAGCTCCTCCCACAGCTAATCCCCTGCCTCAACAGAAACCCTGCCCCCTCTGACCTTTACATAGGGAAAACAGCTAATCAGCCACAAAGAAACACACACACAAGAAAACCCTTTTTGCTCCTTCTTCAACTGCTGCCTTCAACTTCTTTACATTTCCGACATTTATTATCGGGCAAATGGTATATTTTTGCAAGCTTGACTGGGGTCATGTACCACCTGTACATCATTTTCATAATATTCTCTCTTAGGGCATTACATGCCGTGAATTTAATCCCGGTGGTCCACAACTTCTCCCAGTCAGAAAACATAATATTATGTCCTATATCTTGTGCCCATTTTATCATTGAAGGTTTTACTGTTTCTTCCTCAGTGTTCCATTTCAACAGCAGATTATACATTCTTGAAAGTATCTTAGCATTGGGTTCTAACAGTTCTGTTTCTAACTTTGATTTTTCCACCTGAAAACCAATTTTTTTATCCAGATTGTAAACCTCTCTTATTTGAAAATAGTGTAACCAGTCTCGCACCTTGTCTTTAAGTTTGTCATAACTCTGCAATTTCAATGGGGGAAGACTGTCTTGTGAATGAGCTCTAAATACAGCCACTTGCTAAGTCCATGGACTTCAAGCTCCATGTGGATTGCCCCCATGGTATACCAATAAAAAGTGTAAAGAATTACCTTCTTGTTCACCAGAAGGCATTATAAAAATTGCACAGTATTACCAAAGTACAAATGCAAACTCATAGTACAAACTCATAGTACAAATGCAAACGTCATTTGAACGTCTGCGCATGCGCGAGCAGTGAAACTAGGAAGTAACACACTCCGTTACTTCCGGGTTACCGCGGAGTGCAACCAGAAAGCACTCAACCTGAAGCACTTTCAACCTGAGGTATGACTGTATTCAGCAGACCAGAAGGGGAAAGGAGAAAAACACAGATTACATTTTATATAAGCTTCAAGTTTTTACAGAATACATCTCAAGAAACAAGATGATGCAAAGCAAACTCCCTGTATCAACCCATTCTTGCCTTGCCGAGTTTGGCACCATCTTTGTCAGTCACAGTTCATTATAGCAAAAGAAGCTAAGCTCTCCTTGCTGCTGCTGTAAAATGAAGCACTGGTGTATCATTGAGAAACATTTCTTCCAGTTCCCAGCTGGAGGTCACAGTGCGCTTTGGAGCATGGGAATTCGGGACCTCTAAAATGTTGGCTTTGGCAAGCTCACCGCAGTGTCCTGGGTATACAGATTAATCCTCTGCAGCAGCAGACATTTATACACACTAAATAAACCGAGAGCTGATGAGTGGCTAAAAGACTGAGCTGAAGATTAGGGAGTCTCCAGTTGGAGTTCAAGCATACAGCGAAGGCTAACTTCTACATTCCAATGTATTAGTGCCTATTGAATTTTTCAACTTTCAATTTCCAAAAATAAGGGGTGCAGAAAAGTTGTAACATGGCTTGGGAATTCAAAAGATATTTTGGCTAAATTAATATAATTTAGTTTTGCTTTGAAAATAAAATGTGTGTAAAAGTGCATAAAAATCATTTCAATGATTGCCAAGTACTTATATATTAATATTATGTCATTTATTTATTATTTAGCATTACCTGACATTTTCAGAAGGTAAAAGTAAAATTTTTGCTTTTCCAAAAGCAGTTTAAGTGCCTCTTCATCAAACGTAGACTTATCAAGCTAAATGCTGTCCAGTCACAAAAAATAATAGCAGATTTGAATTCCTCACACCCAAAACCACATTTTTAAGACCCCTCACTGAAGAAATTTACAAAAAGTAAGTTTCACCCCTAAAATGGCACACCCTACTAACATATCTAACAATGGCATCAATAAAAGCTTCTTTCTCCCTTGCTGTTGTAGCATGCTAGGAAAATGATGTACCTTCTAAGCAATCGTGGCTCGATAAAATGTGAGAATGGTAAAACAGCATACAAAGCCCAAACAACTAAGAACATGAAAGAAGGTAAGTGGGCTTTACAGAGCAAGGCAAGGCAGATTAGGGGTGGGGAGTTGGGTGTGGGCGGGTCCATCACGTGATGTCATAATGGCATCAGGTGTCAACTTGAAAGGGGCTCACAGAGCCAAAAAGCTGGTTTGCTCCGGCTTTTGGTGCCGATCAGCTGCTACATGCTGAAAGCTACTTAGTGCAGCCTGATCCCACTGGAGCTCAGGTGGTCAGCACTGAGCAGGATTCCTGTTTGCCAAGATCAAAAGAATGATTGGGAGGGAACTCCAAACTCCCCAATGTTCCTTTGCAGCCATGTCTTCACCTGCTCACACCTGGTGTCACATGTGACATCAGGTGAAGGGCAGATGGGTGTGGTTTGGGGAAAATCAGTCTTGTGGGTTAAATTAAGACCCCTGCCATAGCTAATTGTTGTTGCTCAGTCATTTAGTCGTGTCTGTCTCTTCATGACCCCCTGGACCAGAGCATGCCAGGCACTCCTGTCTTCCACCGCCTCCCGCAGTTTGGTCAGGCTCATGTTTGTAGCTTCGAGAACACTGTCCAACCATATCGTCCTCTGTCGTCCCCTTCTCCGTGTGCCCTCCATCTTTCCCAACATCAGGGTCTCTTCCAGGGAGTCTTCTCTTCTCATGAGGTGGCCAAAGTCTTGGAGCCTCAGCTTCAGGATCTGTCCTTCCAGTGAGCGCCACAGCTAATTAGACCCTACCTTTTATATAGGCCACTAGTCTGCTTAGCCCAGTACCACCTCCTCCAGCTGGCAGTGGCACTTCCAGAGTGTTGGGCAGAAGCCATTCACATTGCTGCTAGCTGGGATCCTTTGGCCTGGGAGGTTATCGGGGCATGGAAAGCATCCACTCTGACATTGAATTGAATTGTGGCCTCTAATCTATTTGCAGTTGAAGATTACAAAAAAAACCTGCTACTTTAATTTCATATACATTTTGTGTAATAGGTGCGATGTGCAAAACAAGAAGCTGCAAATCAGCATAGTACATGTGAACATATGTATTTGTGTAGCTGCTGGCACTGTTATTGTTAGCATGCAAAAATACAAAAATAAAACCTTTTAAAAATTTATGTTGTGGGTTTTTTGTATTCTGTCTACATTTTACCTTCTTGGTCTATTTCTAAACATGTGTCCCCATTCTGATCCCTTGGGGTAGAGTATTGTGCTCAAATACAACGTGGGCATGGGATGCAGGTGAGCCAAGTGCATCATGAGAAACAGGTGAGAGGTCCACATCTGCTCTCACTGCTTAAGAGCTTTAAAGCTATGGGCATTGTCAGAGCTGCTTCCAGATCCTAGCTCACAGAGGATCACGCTAGCCAGCGTTCACTTTATAAAAGTCTTTATTGATTTACAGTTTCCATTTCCAAGCTGCAGCGTGCAGCCCTACGTCTTATAAGCTAGACCGGCGAAGCTCCGTCTGAGTCCCCGCCTCCTGTACACCAACTTAATACCCTCGCCTTACTCCACCTTTTCCGCCTATCCTTTCTTCTCTGGGTCCCTCTGCCCCCCGTGGTCTCTTCCTTCCTGGACTCTTCTGACGCTGACCCCCCGGACCCTTCTGTCTCCTTGCGGCGGGCTTTAGGACCTGGCTCCCTTTCCGGGCTGCTTACTGTGCCGCCTTCCTGTGCATTTGAACTTGGCGCGTGCGCCCAACCTCCCACTTTCCGCTTGACCGTTTCTTCGCTCCCCGATGGAGGTGTGGCCACTCCTGACTCATGCCCTCCCCCCTGCGGCGAGCCGCCGGATCCCGATACCTGGCGCCCTTCCTCCCCACTGCGCTCTGTTGGGGACGTTGGCCCCGATTTCCAACTGCTGCTCTCTGAACCCCCTTTTGTCCCTTCTTCCTGGGGTGTCCCCCTAAGCTCCCCCCTTGCTCTGGCCACTGGCGCTCCTTTCTGTGAATCTTCCGATTCACTGGAAAGACTCGGAGATCTCGGGTCGTCGTCATCGCTCATCTTTCCTTCGGACTCCTCCCCCTCGCTCTCTGTTTCCTCCCTTGCCCTCGCCTCTGCTCCTGAACCCCTGACAGGCATGATTCTTCAAACTCATTCTCTGCTGTTCCAGAAGACAGGACTAGAACCAGAGCATGGAGATTGCATGGAAGCAGATTTCAGCTGAAAGTTAGGAGAACCTTCTAAACAGGAAGAGCCATTTGGCAGTGGAACAGGCTGCCTTGGGAGGTGGTGGGCTACTTATATTTGTGTTTTCAAAAGAGCATAGACCTCCCAGGGTCCCTCACCACAACATTTATTGATGTCCTGTGCACTGTGCCCTCCTTTCATCCATCTGGGCTTCAGAACAAGGAAACCCAAAAGCTTCTTGCCCTTTGTTTTATTTTACTTATATATTTAAAATATTTTGAGACCACCATTCATACAGTGTTCAAGGTGGTTTACAACGTGCTTTTGCAGGATAACCAGAATCTCTTCTAATTTGCTTGGTCATTTTAGAATAATAATTTATTTGTTGCTGTTGTTGTTGTTGCTGTTGCGATTAATAGTATAGTAATAGTTTTGAAAGTGCCATGAGATTCTTCTGTGAACTAAGTGAAAATACTAGTCAGAAAATATAGGGTTGTCTTTCCAACTTTATTATGGGTTATGCTTTTCTAAAGAATGATGTCCAGACTAACTATTTTTGGAAGATCAGAAACTTCTGAGGGAGCACTGCGCAGATTAGAGGAGAGCAAGAAAATTGTAAACAGAATAAAATCCAGCAGAAAGCTGCTGCTGCTGTTTTAAACCCTTGTTCAACATATGGGCTGAAACCCAACCATGTCAGCTTGAAAGGAAAGCTCTTTCATAGTTCATGAGGGACTATGCATTTAAAATGAGTTGGGGAGCTTCTAAGCAGGACAGTTGAAAGTATTTAAATATTTAGTTAATGTCTCTGGCCTGTGAAGAAATGACTCCGTGTTGTATTGATGCGGATTTTAAAAATATTTGCTTGAGGGTGAAATTCTTGCACTCATTATTTCTTGCGCTCTGCAGTCTTTATATGTGTTTCACAAAGTTGCTGGAAGGCCAGCAACATTCCATTTTGCTTTTGATTATCACCGCACTACCCCCAGCAATCTAGAGACAAATTTCATTCTGTGATCCCCCCCCCCCCGGTGGCACTTCAGATGTTGCTGGTCTCCCTACTCCCATCAGCCAAATGTAGCATGGTCAATGGTCTGGGATGATGGGAGCTGTAGAAGTCCAGCAACATCTGGAAGCAGACAGATTTCCCACCAATCTCTTAGCCTCATGTCAAAGGTCATGGTGCAGATCCTCAGTGCCAAGAATAGGCACAACTCTAAAAACAATAGCTGGAATTCAATGGACATCTAGGGAGAAGCCACAATGCACTTAGGAGACATAACTTCTAAATGCATGGGCTCAGTCAAAGTCCTGAATAGTAGAAACATGACAGTAGTTTGGTCTTCACTTGATCCGTGCTCATTACATCAATAGCTTAGAAACTCTAAAAATGGACAGCTGCCATTTGTTTATGCAACACAAAGATTCTCTCAAATAAAAGGAAATGCTTTGCTTTTTCAAGTGTCCCATTCAGCAGAAAACTCTGTTTTTCATTTTGTGAAATCTCTTTGAAAACAAAACAAATTGCTATCCACATTGAGCTGACAAGGAAGCAGCTTGAATAATATTACTAAGACATTTCAGGCAAAAAGGGCAAACATTTCAGTGTTTTCTTCTCAAGGGCATAAAGAAATACTCTTAGAAAGTAGAGGGTTTATTTTTAAAAAATAACATTTCAAATGCTGTGAAGGACTAATTGCATTATTGCCTGACCCTGTGAAGTTCGCCTAAAAGTTTCCACAGAGCAAAAGGCTCACAAGCGATCATTTGCAGCACAATCCTATGACTGTTAACTCAAAGCTACTCTTCAATGAGTTGAATGGGGCTTACTTCCACATAAGTACATACAGAATTGCATCCATAACATCCTAACACTTCAACAAGAGATGGGTTGATGTGTCATGTACAGGCCTGGCAATTGGCCAAGACCCCCCAGGGGTTCACAAAGGCCCCTCACCAGCCTGGCCTGGCCAGACTATCACTCACCACTCTCCCCACTAGCTCCCTGGGCAGCTATTTTAGTGTTTGGGAAGTGGTGGTGCTGTTTCTGAATAGGAGCTCTGCTCTGCTCTGTCAATTTGTGAGGGGTTATTGGATGGGTTGTCCTGATTTTAAAGCAGGAGGGTGGATTGTAGCACCTTCTCTTCCTCCTAGCACTGTAATTCTAAGGTGTATTCACCAAATCACATTCAACAAATCATATGGCGGTGTCCTGAGACTGGGCCACTTCAGTCAATTGGTGGAGGTGCATGATGTTTCTAAATCCTGCCCCTTTATTGTTTGTTAAAGAACATTCCCTGAATGTAGGAAACTATGTATATGAAGGGAACTAATATAGCCAGGACTTTTCTTCCCAGTTTATTTATTTTGCACATAAAAAAGCTATTATAGGTTTGTCTGGTTTTTTTCTTTTTTAATGATGGAGCTTAAACAAATTTAATGTTATCACTGAAACAGTAACTGGCAATATAATATATATTTTTTACACACTCAGTGAAGCAAAGAGCAAGCTGAATTCTATATAAACTGTAAAAGACATCTGAAGTGTGTATAGGTCAGCACCTCAAGCAGGGTAGATCGGTGAAAGTCCACAGAAGTCAATGAACCTAACAACTACTTGATGTAAATTAGTGGCACTCCACTGAGAGCAGGAGAGGCTACGTTGATTTATCTGTGCAGATCTAGTGCTTTTAACCTGGAAATATTTCGTTTTTAAAAAACACTCAGAATGCCATTATTGGGCAAACTATGCAGCACTGCAGAGCCATAGGGCATCAGCACGTATAATTAAAGGGAACAAGAAAACACGTATTAAGCATATTCCATTGGGTGCCAGTAGCTTCAAACTGTCTGAACAGAACCCAAGAAATGTATTGTAATTAATCTGGCAATTCTTTTTTTCACAACAGGCCTGCCACAGACGTAGATTGGCAGCATGTTCTTGGAAGACAAAGGCATTATAATTTCATTGCCTGGGAACCTTGTTATTAGAATCAAATATTTTCCTTCAAATGTTAATCAAATAGAAGAACATCCATGCATCATGACCCTGAAAGCTTTTCAAAGCTAAGGCAGGGAAGCCTGATGTTGGATCTGTATCCTTTGCCGTTATAGTACAAACAAAGAAAGATCCCTACTAGTGTCACAAAACCATTGACTGGGGTCCCTAGAGGTCTCATCCAAAGTCTCTGCAAGTGGTGCAGAATACCTAAGAGGCAGGGCAAGGGAGAATCCAAGGAGGAGAAACCACACACTTTTCCTGGCCACATAAATATGGAAAGAGGGCATGGGTGTCTGAAGGAATTTATCCAGGGGTGTGGTGAAGAGGAGAAGAATACTTCAAATAAACAAACACAACGAGCATCAGAGAACAAGTCTACCATTTCCAGTAGATCAGGTGACACAGCAGTGGCGAGACTTTCAGAAGTCTGGCTCCTGCAAAGTAGCACTACCCTTCTGCTGGTTCTCAGTGGGTAGACCAGCTGCACAATCATCTTCTCAGTCACTGCTGAAATCCCCATCTTCCCCCTGGCTCACTTCATCAGCTCCAGCCCATAGTTAATTGCACCACTGCTACAATAAACTGCACAGCTACTTCTTCACTGCATCTCCCTAAAATAACGCACTGGATATCAACACTGGACTACACTTCAGGGCTGCCAGACACTACTCTAACTCCCCACCTCACCGTCACCCCAGCAAAATGGGTACTATGACAACAATGGGTTACTTTGCAGGGCAGACATAACTCACAATCTCTCAGCCTTGCCCTCTGCATTGTGGATATAAATATGAAGGGTTTTATCCGCATTAGCTTTAGCAGGGTATTTATTTATTTTTTTAACAACACAGGGGTCACTTTTTTCTTTGTTTTTGGTATGAAATGAGTCTTGAATTAGAAAGATTACGAACTCCTGTCTTTGTTGTGGCCTTTTGTTTTGGGAGAGGCATCCTCCTGCCTAGTCACACAGGCAGCACCACAAAATCCCTGGGTATCTAAATTGTTTTCTGTGGGGCATCAACCACTTCTCCTCCACCAGGGAAGACGAACTGAAAAGGCTTTAGATTTGTTGACTTAAAGGCAGCGGAAAGTGGGAGCAGGCTACTATCAGAGTAAGATTCTTGCACACCTGGAGATTAATTTTGAAACACGTGGGGCATATCATGTTATGATATATTTGCACGTCTTACAGTCAAACTAGATATGACATTTGCCACATAGTGTGGTGATGTGTAGTCTTTTTTCCCCAAATAGCTGGTGTGGGCAGGCCATGACACAGAGGGGAGGGAAGGAGTAGGGGCTTTAATCCTTTCTTATCTTCAGAAACCAATAGGAACTTTCTTCCAATTTCAAACAGGACGAATGAAGGGCCAATTCCATTTAGGATCACAGCAATGGGAAAGAATGCAAGGCCCTTGTCACTTGTCCGTGGCACCAGGTTGTTTTTTTTTTTTGGGGGGGGTCATTTTAGAATTGTTTGTGTGTCAGTCTTCTTTATTTTCCTAGCAAATCTGCGTGAACTTAATCAATAGCACAGTGATCCCCGGGGGCTGCCCAACATTTCCTTTCTTCACTGCCTTTCCACCACATGGCAAATCCTTCTGTGCTTTTTGTTCCCTCTTCCAGGCATCTTGCAGGCCTTTCCTCACCTGGCCTGGGAGGGACGGTGGAGCCCTGACTGACTCCAGCTACAAAAGAGGAGGTTGCCAAACAGATTCTTGGGCTGGGGTATTGCTTAACGGGGATTGTTACTGGGGTTTTTTGTTGCTGTAATTGATATTCACTGTTTGTATCTTTATTTTTAGATCTTATTATGATTTATTTGGAAATTGATGTGTTTTGCTTATTGTTGATGACAACCTTTGTAATTATGTAAACCTTGAGTTTTAGCTATGGAAAGGTGGCATATAAATAAAATGATGTGATTATCTCTGTCCCAAATCCCATTTACTCTGGATGTGTGAAGCTGCCCTTATACCAAATATGACTCTTGGTCAATGATCTACTCCATCTGGCTCTCCAATGCTTCAGACAGAGATATTGCTACCAGTGAACTTTTTACCCAGAGACACCGGAGATAGAACCCGGGACTTCATGCAACAAAGCATGCACTCTAGCTGGGGCCCGCCCAAGTCATTTTGGCACCCAAAGCAGACCCCAAAATGGTGCCTCCTCCCCACCAGGTAAGAAGGGATGAGGGGAAATCTACATCAGGAACAAGAGGGGAAGAAACATTGGGATCTGTTGCCCCAGTGAACCCTGCAGCCTGGGATAGTGGCTTCAGCTTGCCTCATGGGTGGGCTGGCCCTGGATCTAGCTCTGAGCTGTGGCCATGTATATGCACAATAAGGACTAGCCTACAACCATTTTCAGTGGCCTAAGACCTGCTTGTGTGGCCTAAAAGGTGGGGGGAGTAGGGGAGGAAACTTCTGTATAGCTATTCTGCTTGGTGAGCTGAAGACTGACCAGGTGATAAACTACATAGTGTCCAAGGACTTATGTAGAGCAACCGCATATTAAAAAATAAGCAAAAATAAAAGTGCTCACATGTGGAGGTGCTATACTCTCTCCTCAGTGCAAGTGCAAACACACTTGTGTGACCAGGTGTTGGAGGAGGAAGCCCCTCCTTTTTCTTACTGGTCCTCCACACCAGAATCGCTGGCTCAGGGTTGAAAGAACGAAAAGACACTTTCGAATTGAACAGCCTCAAACCTTCATGCTTTGTTTTTCCTGAGAAGCAAAGAACCAGGGTGGGGAAAATGGGTTAAGGAATATTCCATAATCTGCTAAATGGTGATTACAGGGGGAGTGGAAATCTATACTAGCAAGGCAGAAAACGTTAGCTCTTTCTTCTAATATATCTGAAAGGCAATTATACATGTCATGTCAAATCTCCTTTTCACAGAGTGCTCCACAGTTTAACAGCACAGCTGGCGGCTAAATCTACCCTCTCTTCTATAGAAAAGCCCTTTGCTCTGTGGAGGCAGATGGTTTGGGAAGACACCCCTATTCACATCCCAGACATTTGGGCTGCTGTACCCAATGCAAATCTAGCCTGTGTGTCTGCGAATTCTGATCTGACCACATGATGGGTTTGCTGCCTATGAGACTGCCACTGTCTTCTCTAGAGCAGAGAAGGAAGAAAAGGAAACAAAGAACTGCAGAGAGCAGAGAAAGTTAAAGGCAAGAGTTTGTCTCCATAAGCACAGGGACGGAGCATAGGTCACTTGTTTGGCCCCAGGATTGCAAGCAGGTGACTACGGCTGTGTCGATGAGCTGTGGCTTATCTGTAGCTACAGATAATTTCAGCAGGCATTGGGTGACTAGATCAGCACAAGAAGCATTTCTATTATGCACTTAATTATGTGTCATTTGATTTCGTGGTTTTAAAATATCACTGATCCAAATGCCATTTATGCAAACCAACCCTGAACAGCGTCACCCCACTGGAAACAGACACCAGCAAATAAATTATTGCCCGGGCTTCAACCCTACAGTGGCTCAGAAAAGCGATAGCAGGCCCTGTTGCTGCTATTTTACATCAGGCAAGGGTGACACCCGTTTAAGAAGAGCAACAGTGTGCAGAAATGTCAGCACCCGCTTCACAGAGCTTATGCTCTCTTCAGCACATTCTCTATGGCTTCTGGAGCCAGGTTGCCAGAATAACACCTTCAGTTAAAGGAGACCAGAGAGCAGCTACAGAAAACCCTATAGTCCTGCAGCTGAAACCTAGCTCCTCTTTTCGTTGGGTAGGCTCAATACAGAAGTCTAGACACAACAAAAAGTCCAAATTGGCACAGGTGAAAAAAGAGGTCCTGTCACAGATGGTGCGTGTGGGAAACTGGATATAGAAATAAAAGGGGGTGCTTATAACTTGTATGAAATGACAGTCATGGGGGTGAGGTGCCTACTGAGAAAGAATGAAGGCATGCAGTTTACACAAATAAAATAAATGTTCTCAGAACAAAAACAAACAACCTTTGCATACAATAAGCAAGAACCACTTCCTTAAAGAGAGAGAGATGACTACAAACAATGTCTACAATGTCCTTAAGGAATTGCACTTCTAAGAGGTCATGAGAATTCTAGATGGAAGGCGAGAAGCAGGAGGGACCCTGCACCCTTTGCTGAGTTCCAGAATGGAGGAAAAGGTTCTGGCTACCCACAAAGGCACACTCCCTTCTTTCCCAAAACCTCCACAAAAACAGCCTTCATTTAAATGCTTAGGGTGTGAACAGCAACCCAAACCTGTATGCAAGTGAGTCAGTGTGTCTTTATTTGGGAGATTTTTTCCCCACCCCTGAAACACAAAAGGCTGCGCCAGACAACTGGCCTGGCAGAGGGTTTCTGTGCCATTTACCTGCGGCAGTTCAAGCATGGAACGTTTTTTGCATAATGTTTCGCTCACTTCAAAAGGCTTTGTTCTCCACTGCCTTGCTGCAGTTACAAGCCCACTGTCTAAGGCGTCGCTTTTCCAATAGCTAATTATATTAATACTGTACCCCCCCCAAAAAGGGGGGGATAGGGAATGCAGATGGACATATATTTGCTCCTTCTGTGATGTATCCCCATTTCTGCCCTCCTTGTTGGTCTTCTAGCCTTGCAGATTTGTTTACTGGAGCTTAAGAGTAGAGTTACAGTCTTAAGGGCTTTTGTGTCTGAATGGGGCTTGCCAAAAGGGATGCTCCATATCCAGGAATGAAGGAACGAAACAAAGCTTTGCCTCATTTCTCAGGCTCCCCCAGCTGCAGGGCTGCTGGTGAGAATTTACTGAAAGTCTGCTCACCTCCTTCCACCCCTCCCAATGTTCTTGAAATTTCCATCCTTAAACAAAAGAAGGTGAGGAAGTTAAATAAGGTATCACATGACCACACCTCATGGGTGTTGGGAGGGGTGGCAGGGAAGCAATTTTAAAAAGAAGGATAGATGTTTCTTTTTAAGTCACTGGTGAAAACTCGCCTTGGTGGAGATGCAACACCTTCACAAACCTGCTCCATCCCATAAATATTAAACAGCTTTAAGCTACTGGCTCCTGTCCTCTAACTGCATCTCTTCTTCTTCCCTACCTTTTTCTATTTGCACTTAGACACACACAACCACCTCCATCCTCAAAACACAAAGCATTTCCACCTTCTTCTAGGGAGGGAAAGAAACCAACCCCTTGGCTTAGCTCAGACCCCTTGGCTATTACCCCTGCCACCCTGTCTTCAATCAACTCCAAGAGCTCTTTTATTTATAATGTTCCAAGTTATCCAGCAAAGCTTAATGGTACACACACACACATACATGTACATGTACATATACATATATATACAGAGAGAGAGCGCGCACAGGCTTTTCATACTATTGCCGGAAAGGAAGCTGGCTGCAAGCCCACCAGCAAACAGGTCCACTGCCTACAGCAGTTCCCCACAGATGTTTCTGACATTTGACTTTGTCATACTCCTGAGAGTCAGTCCAAGGGCAACCTTAGTAGACTATGGGAAAAGGGTAAATGAACCACAGCTGGTATTGTGCTTCTGTTATCCTCCCCCCTCTCTTTTTGTGATGGATCTCTACTTCGACCTGTTTGTGATTGTTATTTTTCTGTTCTCCTTTATCATTTTTAATTCATTTGTAACTGGCAATCAATAAAATGCCAAAGGGAGGGGGGAGGACGAGCTCTCCGGCAGCTGCTCAACTCCTCTCTGCAGGTAGGCAGGTGCCAAGGATGGCTCCTGCAGCCAAGCAGGGTCCAAATGCTAAGTGGGGCAGACAGACAGACAGACAGACAGGCGAAAAACAACCCCCTAGCCCTCGTCTGGCTTTCTTCCAGGCAGGGTGAGGTGCCAGGATTTGGAGCTACGAAGGAGGGATGCCCAAGGCGCAGGTGCGTCCGGAGGAAGAATGCAGCTGAGCATCTGTGAAAAGCACGCAGACCTTACCTGCTGCTGCCTCCGATCCTGCAGCTCGCAGAAGAGAGGAGCCCCCGAGCCCAGCCGCCAAGAAGCTACTGTCTCTCTCTATCTCCCTGCCTGCCTGCGCGCCTCCGCCCGCGCCGGGGACCCGCCCCTTCCCACGTGCCTCCGTGCAGGCGCCTGAAGGGGCCGCTCCCGCAGCTGCTGCAGCCTCTTTCGCCCAGCCGAAAAGTGGACTGGGGGTGGGGTCCTGGAGGGGCAGGAAGAGGGGGTGCACGCGTCTGGGCACAGGAGGTTTCGGCTAAACGGCGGCGGCGGTGGGGAGCACGAGGTTGATTGGGCTTGATGATATTGGTCCAGTCCTCTAACTGCATCTCTTCTTCTTCCCTACCCTTTTCTGTTTGCACCTAGACAAATGATGATTGATGATGATGAGATGCTAAGAAGAATAAAGAAGAATAAGGGGAAAGTGGGAATGGGGGTAGTCCCCCCCCCCCGCCACTCGTCCCTAACCCTCCATTTAATTGTTCGTTTATTTGCCCTTTGCCCGAAGATCCCAGGGAGGTGTGCAACATTAAAAACATAATAGCACAATGTCAGGGGTTCAGGAGCAGAGGCGAGGGAAAGGGAGGAAACAGAGAGCGAGGGGGAGGAGGCAGAAGAAAAGATGAGTGATGACGACGACCCGAGATCTCCGAGTCTTTCCAGTGAATCAGAAGATTCACAAAAAGGAGCACCAGTGGCCAGGGCAAGGGGGGAGACTAGGGGGACACCCCAGGAAGATAGAGCCAGAGGGGACTCAGAGGGGAGCAGTTGGAAATCGGGACCAGCGTCACCGCCAGAGAGCAGGGATGAGGAAGGGCGCCAGGGATCAAGCGCTGGCAGCTCACAACAGGAGGGAGGGCACGAGTCAGGAGTGGCCACACCTCCATCGGGGAGCGAAGAGACGGTTAGACGGAAAGTGGAAGGTTGGGCGCGCGCGCCAAGTTCAAATGCACAGGAAGGTGGCGCAGTAGGCAGCCCGGAAAGGGAGCCAGGTCCTAAAGCCCGGCGCAAGGAGACAGAAGGGTCCGGGGGGTCAGCGTCAGAAGAATCCCGGAAGGAAGAGACCCCGGGGGGCAGAGGGACCCAGAGGAGAACTGTCAGGCGGAAAAGGTGGAGCAGGGCTAGGATATTAAGTTGGTGCACAAGGGGCGGAGACTCAGACGGAGCTTCGCCGATCTAAGCATAAGACGTAGAGTTGCACGCAGCAGCTTGAGAATGGAGACTGTAACTCAATAAAGACTTTTATTTAACGATCGCTGGCTGGCGTGATCCTCTGTGAGCTAGGATCTGGAAGCAACCCTGACACACAATAATAAAATAAAATAGAAACAGAAAGAAATATTGCTTTAATAATAATAATAATAATAAATTTTATTTATATCCCGCCCTCCCCAGCCGAAGCCGGGCTCAGGGCGGCTAACAACAATAAAACAGTACAAAAGTACAACATAAACAACATTCTAAAATCATTTAAAAGGCAATAGATTGCTTAATGGCTGAAGACCTGGGTAAAGAGGACTGTTTTTGCCTGGCACTGAAAAACATTGGATCATAGGTTTGGAAGGGGCGACAAGGGTCATCTAGTCCAACCCCTTCAGTGGAGCTATCCGCACTCAACATGTTAAAAAGGTCAAGGCGCCTTTGTGGATTGCATTAGGTGAATTAACTGGAGTGACGGTTTCTATTGAGGATCCTGCTTTAAGTTAAGTAGCTGACTAAAATAGCCAGTATTTAGACAGCATTTCTGAGAATTCAAAGCACTTTGTATATGTTGTCATGTTGTTCTTCTAGCACAACTGTTAGGTTAGTCACCATATTGTAGAGGACGGTGACTGGGTCAGAAAGAGAGTGGTTTAGGTAAGGTTGCCTGTGGCAATCCTATGTATGTATAATTTGGGGTTGGGGGGAGTCCTGCCATGTTCAGTAAAGTAAGTAGGCATAGGATTTCTGCCTTGGTGAGTTCATGGCAGAGGAATGATAAACAAGTTACCAAGAAGTAACCTAAAGTGGATTTGCTGCTCTTGTGCAACAAACCCCATGTCCAAACGAAAGGGACTTTTTCAGTAAGGAAAGTGACAGGGAAAACACACCAGAAAGTGTAAGAATAACAGTTTTAAAAATCTCCCCACAAACAAATCATAATGAATGCTCATAAACAGTCTCCGAGTTAAGATGCTCAATGCATTTGTAATGCCAAGGGAAATCCTTCACTGGCCAGGATGCTCATTCACATTACAAATGCCTCATTTTCTCTGCTACATTAACTATGATCCCACAAATTGAATCTTCATATACAGAAAAAGTCCCTTAGCAATAGGATCTTTCATAAGGTGTCTGGCCAAGGCACTTGACACACAAGGCTCTGAGTTTGATGTCTGAACCTTCTCATAGTTTTCCAAGTAATGTTCAAAAGGAGGGATTTATATGTGTCAAGAGAGCTGCACACCTCAGTTTCATCGCACTTCTTTTTTTTCTTTTTAAGCACTATTTAGTGAAAAAGCATTGCACGGTAAGCAGTGCTATGATGAACCATCTGGAAATGCTGAGCAGCTAAAATGCCTCTTGGCAGATCAGGGATGCAAATGCTTACAGATTAAAAATTGAGGGATTAAAAATATTTCCTTACTTGAAAATATATTTGAAGCACTTAGTACAACAATGTTACATGCAGAAAGAAGAAATATAGTAGAAGCGGTATATACATTTATTTTTAAAACAACAGCACCTTGATCTTATATATTTGTGTCTTGTCTGAGATTATTCCCCCCACCCCAAAAAAATCCCAAAGGTAGTGCCATATCTTCAACAGAGATTGGGCCTTTGGCACCTCTTCCCTTCCATCTGTACGCTGAATGTGTGGAAGGAGACTTGGGCTGAACTCCCTGGCCCCACCTTCAGTCCCTGTGTGTCATAATTTCATATAATTGGAAGGGAACCCAAGGGTCCTCTAGTCCAACCCCCTGCAATGTTGGAAGCCTGTCCACAGCCATTCCTGGGTAGGCTTGAACCTCCACTGGCCGGTTGTGCCTCAGGAGAGCCATGGAAATTGGGAAGGAGACACCTGTACACCTCCATCTGTACATACATAGGTTCTTCCATACACCTGAGAACAGAGATGTGACCCAGCCATTCTACTTCTCCTGGGTTTCTTTGGGAGGAAGGGCAGGATATAAATAGATATATAATAGAGTAGAATTTGTTTGGCCTCCATTTTCTTGCAACCATTATCATGGCTCCTGAGGAATAATTGTTCCCTTATTTCACACATTTGAAACAATTAATTAGAAAAATTCTTTCTAGTCATCTGAGAAACTTTTATGCAATGCTCAACTATTCTTTTTCATGCAGTAAGGTTGGGTTTTGATGCAGTGCTACTAAATATGCAAAAAGTGGCCATTCCCAACATACCTCTAATGTGTCGTCCACAGCTACAAACCCACAAACATTTATCTGAGAGTAAATCCCTATTTGACTTATATGCAGAATTCATCATGCAAAAGGCTGGGCTGGATGAATCCCAAGCCTTTGATTGCCGGAAGAAATATCAACAACCTCAGATATGCAGATGACACAATCTTGAAGGCAGAAAGTGAAGAGGAATTAAAGAACCTTTTAATGAGGGTGAAAGAGGAGAGTGCAAAATATGGTCTGAAGCTCAACATAAAAAAAACAAGATCATGGCCACTGGGGCCATCACCTCCTGGCAAATAGAAGGGGAAGAAATGGAAGCAGTGAGAGATTTTACTTTCTTGGGCTCCATGATCACTGCAGATGGTGACAGCAGTCACAAAATTAAAAGACGCCTGCTTCTTGGGAGAAAAGCAATGACAAACCTAGACAGCATTTTAAAAGCAGAGACATCACCTTGCCAACAAAGGTCCGTATAGTTAAAGCTATGGTTTTCCCAGTAGTGATGTATGGAAGTGAGAGCTGGACCATAAAGAAGGCTGATCACTGAAGAATTGATGCTTTTGAATTATGGTGCTGGAGGACACTCTTGAGAGTCCCATGGACTGCAAGAAGATCAAACCTATCCATTTTCTTAAGGAAATCAGCCCTGAGAGCTCACTGGAAGGACAGATCGTGAAGCTGAGACTCCAATACTTTGGCCACCTCGTGAGAAGAGAAGACTCCCTGGGAAAGACCCTGATGTTGAGAAAGATGGAGGGCACAAGGAGAAGGGGACGACAGAGGACAAGATGGTTGGACAGTGTTCTCGAAGCTACCAGCATAAGTTTGACCAAGCTGCGGGAGGCAGTGGAAGACAGGAGTGCCTGGCGTGCTCTGGTTCAGGGGGTCACGAAGAGTCGGACACAACTAAATGACTAAACAACAACAACAAAATCCCTCTGAACTCAATGGCACTTCCAAGCAGACATGACTGGGTCTGCACTGTGATGAATGTTTCCTGAAGTTTGACAGTGAAGGGCATCATTTTATATAAGCAGTTTATATAACTGGTTAATCTCGACGAGGTGTGATTATTGCTAATTGAAAACTAACTCTGCTAACTTCAGAGGAGTATTTTAAAACAGCTGCTAGCTCTGTAGTTCATTCCTCTTCAGTCCCTTTCTTTAAATACTGATAAGACGAAGGCCTGAAAAGAGCTTCAGAAAGAGATGATCCCAAAGGACTCCAGATGCTAACCAGTACTTCTGTGGAAATATTGGAAAGGCCCACTGAAGAGGAGCAGTTATGGCACAGCCCATTATTTGCCCAGCAACAGGAAAGAGACAAAGGGAGGCCAGAATAGTTTGTGGCTCAAAGACTTAACAGATTTATTGTTGTACCACATGCATTTGCCAGTAGAATCCACTTCAACTGAATAAAGTGGCATTTCGTTTTTTTGTTTTTTTAAACAAAGGTTGCAACACAGATAAGCTCCTGCGTTTTTAAGAGCCAGGCTAGATGCATTTGTTTGTTGATTCATGAGTCTGTCCCCAAGGGGGTTGGACTGGATGACCTTCGGGGTCCCTTCCAATGCAACAATTCTATGTTTCACGAGTACATGCAACAATACTTGGAGACTTAATAATTAATAATAAGGCTGTCTGACTTCCAGGAGCAACATGGGACCAAGGACCTGTGGTGGCTATTTGTGTTTTTGAGAAAATGGCTTACTGTGTTTTGGTGCTCTGGACAACTGCTGCATAGCATACTATTGCATAACAGACTCCCTCGGGAGATTGTGTACTCACCTTCCTTGGAGGTTTTTAAGCAGAGGTTGGATGACCATCAGTCATGGAAGCTTTAGCTGAGATTCCTGCATTGCAGGGGGTGGACTAGATGACCCTCGGGAACCCCTTCTGTGGTAAATGTAGCATAAATAAATAGTTACAGATGGTTAAGGTATTTTTTAAAAAAGAAAAAGAAGTATTGTTCAAATGCAGCACAAAGCTAATAAATAAATGGTAAAGTTCTTTTAGTAAGTTGCAGCGTCTGCACTTCCCGGAAGGTTCTACCACAGCAAAGAGCTGCACGTGTGAAGGGAGCTGAGCCCTCCCCTCCTTCAAGGGCCCTGAAAACCTGCCAACCCAGGCAGCCACCCCAGCACCCTGCACAAAGGCCAAATGAAAGACACACCCAACGAGTAACATTACATCCCGATCTGATTAGATGCTTAGCCTAAAATGGAAACATCAGAAACTCATCTTGCCATCGTCCTGGGGGTCCACGAAGGTATGTAAGCAGTGCTTTTTTTCTTAAGGATAAACAGTTACCAGCATCTTTTTTTCCCCCCTAGAAGAAACATACTGGTTAAAAGTGCAGCACTTACTGTAACAACTTCATGGTGCACCTTTTTTTCTAGAAGAAACACACTGGGTGTAGAGAGGTAGGGAGGTGGGAGCAGTAAAAAAAATGCTTGTCAAGAGAGACAGTGAACTGAAAATTTGGGGCCTGATAAAATGAGCTGGTGGAAAGAGAGAAGCAATATGCAAAGAAATATATATATACATTTCGTTCTCTTTATTTGAAACCACATGGTTTTCTGCAAAAGGCAGAACTGCTACAGGACATTGCAAGAGAATTCATGTTCAGCGCTTTCTACAGAGCAAGCGGTCGCCATGGAGACAGCAGCCATGCACCAGTACTGGAGCTATGGGAGACATGATTACTTTCAGAATCGGCCTATGAGAAAGGAGAGACACATCTGCCAGCATCTTGTCATGTATGTCAAGATGCCATATACTAAGGCTATAGTCAGAGGCTCTGATATGTTTTTATTGTGCTGCTTGATTATGACATTTTAATCATTTGGTTGGTTATAGTAGAAAGGTGAGGGTAAAGGACCTCTGGACAGTTAAGTCCAGTCAAAGGCAACTATGGCGGAAGCCACAGGACACGGAAACGCCGTTTAACCTTCCCGCCACAACTGTACCTTTTTATCTACTTGCACTGGCATGCTTTCGAACTGCTAGATGATGATGATTAGATTAGATTAGCAGAAGCTGGGACAGAGCAACGGAAACTCACCCCGTCGCATGGATTTGAATGGCCAACCTTCCGATCGGCAAGCCCAAGAGGCTCAGTGGTTTAGACCACAGCGCCACCCATTCCCCTGAGTTATAGTAGTATTGAGGGGGTTTAGTAATAAAATTTGTATTTGTTTCAAAATTTTGAAGCATGGGGAAAGTCACCAAGCCAGTGGTGGGCATGCTGTTGCTCTGACCTTGACCATCCAAAAAAACAAGTAGCTCTCCTTGATTTAAAAAGCCTGTTAGGCTATTACAGTGAGACACGTTTCTGCATAAAATGTAGTTTGGGTCTTAATCTGGAGCAAAGATGACCGGAACCTGCCAAGCCTGCTTTTGTTCAAGGCCCTGTTTATACTTGGATTTGCCAAGCTGTTCGAAACTTGACAGCTACCCTATTTAGAACTTTAATCTAAATAAAACCTGGGCCATGAGTCAGTTTTGTAGTGTGGAAACTTGAAAGTCTGCATGTTCTCACACTGGAATATATCACTGTATCATTTTGTCAAAAGTCTCTTACATGCTTAATGTTTTAAAACAAGCAGTGCCCTGAGGATAAACAGTGGATTCTGCCCCAAATGTTAATTTCTGGGCAAGTGCTAAATCTATACCCAGAGCTCTCAATTGCATGAATATTGTGCAAAGCTGCTCTTTGATTTCACAAACTGGCAGTTGTCCAGCTTGCACATACAAATGTCATCCCTCTTCCTGTAAAACTGTAACAGTATTTCAGTGGAGATTTACTTCAGCCAGCTTAGAAAACATAGACACACATTTGGACACATCACGCCACGTGGAGGCCAGCATTAAACTGAAAAACCAAAATACACTTGGCACATATGTGGCCAAACTATATCCTGCCTTAATAAGGTTCTATGTGGCAAATTTCATACAACAGTCAGCATCCAAACCGTCAGCATCCAAAATAGACCAAAAAAAGGAGGGAGGAAAATCTCAATACCTGTATGCAGTATAGAATTTTAGTAGCAAACAAGTCCAATGAGTTTTCGCCTACATCAATTTTAGCCCTTGATCAGGAGTCAAAATGCAAAGTTGAAACTAAAGGTTAACTGAAGCATAATTTATAGTAAGCTTCTTCCAAGGCATACAAAGTAAAGTGATGGATGGACAGGGTGTTACAGAAAATCTCATGCTGGTGTATACACCATACTCTTAAAGTATACACCCAAAAAACCAGGGGAACCGTAGTTTACCCCCATGGTGCTACAATTCCCAGCACTATTAACAACCTACAGTTTGCATGGTTCTTGGGGGGGATGTGTTTTGAACGTATAGTGTGCATGGAAAATCAAAGAGAGAGTGATAAAAATGAGAAGCTGCATTTCAAATTGATACGACATATATATTAGATCTGAAAGAACACCCTGTTGCTATTTGATGCTTATGAACGCATCTTCACAGCCTTGCGCAGTCTGACAGGTTGCCATGGAAACAGCAGTGTCAGCATCCAGCAGTCCATTTGTAAATGGACGGCTCCATGTTCCGTATCTCTAAAGTTGAGTGTGTGCATGTGTAGGTGCTGAAATAAATTGTTTTAGATTTATCAAGAATTTCACCTGATAACAAGCAACTGAAGATAAAACAGCAGTAAAGAAAGATAAAATGATACTCCCCAGTAAATGTTACTTGGCCCAGAACAAAACACCCCAAACACAGAGCAGAGGCAGCTCAGGACAATCTGCTGCCTTGGGCAAAGCTCAAGATGGTGCTTTCTCCTAAGGCACAGACAGAAGCCAATTTGACTGGTAGTTTAATCTTCAATACTGTACTGGTAAAAGGACTGCATCCCGAGGACAGCAGGCTAATGCAAGGGGTACAGGCCAGACAACATGGCACTCACATGGCACTGTCCCTCCCTGCACCTCAGCACCTGTCACCTGAGGCAGCTGCCTCCCTCTGCCTCATCGTAGGGCTGGCCCAGAAGAAAGGTATTAGTATGGTGTTAGGAAACACAATCAGCTGGTTTGATTTCACTCCTCAATATACAGCTTTACAATGCAGAGAAATAATGTTTGGTTTCATTTCAGTACACACCTGCCATATCTCCTTCAAGCCCTACCCATTCCTCCATGCAAATTGATGCTAGCATATCCTTAAAGTCCTTCATTGAGGGAAGCTGTTAGCCGTCCTATGCATTACACAGCAGAATGAGGCCGTTGTCTGAGGAATTCCTGACTGTACCACTTCAGGCGGCAGCAGGTGAGTCCCTCTTCCTGATCTGCTACCCTCTGACTCACCTAGCTGCTCCTCACTTCTGGGCTGGCCTCATCCTCAAGTGCAGGGCAGGCCCAATATATTTTGGCACCTGAGGCAAACCACCAAATGCTGCTCTCCGCCTGCCAGGGAAGAAGGGCTTGGTAAAGGCCAACATCAGGAGCAAAGGTGGAATAAAGATCTGCTGCATCAGGACCTGCAGTCCCTGTGGATCCTGCCATCTGAGGCAGTTGCCTCACCTTGCCTCATGTGTGGGCCGGTGCAGCTCAAGGGTGCAGCAGCAAAGAAGAAGGCAGGCCTGGCTCCACCGGCAGGCCTCTGCTAATTGCTTCTCTTTCTGCCTTGTGCTGGACCTACACGGACCTGTTTAACCTTATTAGAATGATATTAGATATGTTTTTCTAAACTATAACAGGGCCTACTTATAAATTAAAACTGTTTCTTTGTTTTCTCCATCAAAACAGTTTCCCTGCTGACGGTTGCTGGTTGCTCTGCAGGGCCCTCTGGTGTCACATTTTAATAATGCATTACGAAGGTTAAAAGTAAGATGTCATGCAACCCAAAGGGTGCTCATCAATGGTTCCTCTTCATCCTGGAGAACAGTGACTAGTGGGGTGCCACAGGGTTCTGTCTTGGGCCCGGTCTTATTCAACATCTTTATCAACGACTTGGATGATGGACTCAAGGGCATCCTGATCAAATTTGCAGATGACACCAAATTGGGAGGGGTGGCTAACACCCCAGAGGACAGGATCACACTTCAAAACGACCTTGACAGATTAGAGAACTGGGCCAAAACAAACAAGATGAACTTTAACAGGGAGAAATGTAAAGTATTGCACTTGGGCCAAAAAAATGAAAGGCACAAATACAAGATGGATGACACCTGGCTTGAGAGCAGTACATGTGAAAAGGATCTAGGAGTCTTGGTTGACCACAAACTTGACATGAGCCAACAGTGTGACACGGCAGCTAAAAAAGCCAATGCAATTCTGGGCTGCATCAATAGGAGTATAGCATCTAGATCAAGGGAAGTAATAGTGCCACTGTATTCTGCTCTGGTCAGACCTCATCTGGAGTACTGTGTCCAGTTCTGGGCACCACAGTTCAAGAAGGACACTGACAAACTGGAACGTGTCCAGAGGAGGGCAACCAAAATGGTCAAAGGCCTGGAAACGATGCCTTATGAGGAACGGCTAAGGGAGCTGGGCATGTTTAGCATGGAGAAGAGGAGGTTAAGGGGTGATATGATAGCCATGTTCAAATATATAAAAGGATGTCACATAGAGGAGGGAGAAAGATTCCACCTAAACATTAAGAAGAACTTCCTGACAGTAAGAGCTGTTCGACAGTGGAATTTGCTGCCAAGGAGTGTGGTGGAGTCTCCTACTTTGGAGGTCTTTAAGCAGAGGCTTGACAACCATATGTCAGGAGTGCTCTGATGGTGTTTCCTGCTTGGCAGGGGGTTGGACTCGATGGCCCTTGTGGTCTCTTCCAATTCTATGATTCTATGATCTACGTTGTGAAAACCGTTGTTGTTGTTTAGTTGTTTAGTCGTGTCCAACTCTTTGTGACCCCATGGACTAGAGCACGCCAGGCACTCCTGTCTTCCACTGCCTCCCGCAGTTTGGTCAGACTCATGTTTGTAGCTTCGAGAACACTGTCCAACCATCTCGTCCTCTGTCGTCCCCTTCTCCTTGTGCCCTCAATCTTTCCCAACATCAGTGTCTTTTCCAGGGAGTCTTCTCTTCTCATGAGGTGGCCAAAGTATTGGAGCCTCAGCTTCACGATCTGTCCTTCCAGTGAGCACTCAGGGCTACTTTCCTTAAGAATGGATGCATTTGATCTTCTTGCAGTCCATGGGACTCTCAAGAGTCTCCTCCAGCACCATAATTCAAAAGCATCAATTCTTCGGTGATCAGCCTTCTTTATGGTCCAGCTCTCACTTCCATACATCACTACCGGAAAAACCATGGCTTTAACTATTCAGACCTTTGTTGGTAAGGTGATGTTTCTGCCTTTTCTTTTTTCTTTTCTTTTTCTTTTTGCTTTTTAAGATGCTGTCTAGGTGACAACCGTTACTTAATGTTTAAAACCATGAGTGTCGATCTGCCCTTTCAAATAGGAGCTTTGTTGTGAAATGTGATTGCTAAGTGATGACCAAGAGGAGCCGGTGAAGATGCCAGACTAAGGACCTGACCAAACCACAGGCCCATCTGTCTTCAAGTTTAGTAAACGTACAAACCACTTTTTAAGAAAACATTCTTTGCAAAGCAGTGCATAACAACCAAACCAACCAACTTGCGCACATCTTTAAAATAAGACCTGCATTTCATAATCATATAAAATCAGCAGAAAAATCGATCAACCCAGCAAAGACTATAAGCCACTTAAAGTTCCATCTGCACTCAAGGGAAACTGACTATAAATGTGTTATCTGACTTGAATGGTTTTGAATATAACTTTTTAATGAAAGGTTGATAATTTTTTATTCTGATGTTTATTCTTTGTCTACTTATGGATTAATTAATTTAGGGCAAATGCCCCTGTTATTGCTGGTAAACAATATAATTACAATTATAATTACATAGCAGTATATGCACAAATCAGACTTCCCAGTTTTAGTTTTTAAAAGGTGAGCCTCCCCCTCAGTAATAGGTTTATTGTATCATTTCTAAAGCTTCAGGAAAACCATGGTATGTGGGGCCAGCTTATATAATAGAATCAAGCCCCTCAGTGTTTTTTGGGCCAATCCATTTTTTGAAAGACAACAAGTTTACATATGGAACAAATGGATGGCAGATACAATTTGTTAACACAAAATACGTATGGACTTTTCGAAATATAGAAAAGTATTCACATTTCTATTTGCCAATACAAATAAAACAAACTGCTTGACATCTTCCCTAGGCTCTCATGGTACCCAGTTCAACGGCTACTGAACTTCTTTTGCAAATCTTGGCTGCCAGGCAACCGAAAATTTGATGAGGCAACGTGAGAAGCTTCAGAAGCATGATGTATATTAGAGAGTTGGTCTCTTCTGCCAGAAACACTATTTGGCAAGCTGCAGGATTCCTTCTGTGTGATCATTCTGAGACCTGTTTGACTAAAAGAAGCTGTTAGATGAGAAACAGAAATAGCAACAGGTGTTAATAGCTGCTGGTAAGCAGGCTGCATTGCAGCTGCTTTGCATGAAGGATGGCGAAAGGGGAGGTGGAGAATAAGACACAGAACCATGCGATACCTGCTGGCAGTCCAGTGGTACGAGGAGAGCCAGAGGGGAATCTGTAAATGCCTTTCCTACCGTCAGCTTTGACGCAAGAAACTGTGACAAGAGAAGGGGTGTCTATTCACCGAGCTCTGATTCCAAAGTGAGCTCTCGCGATTTGATGTGGGCGAGTTATGACCCAGATGGGATTAGGAGTCTACTTCAGAATTGGCGGTCCCTTTAAGAGCTGGTCTGAAGGCTGTGGCCTTGTCTCCGTTTCTGTACAATTCCCCCTGAGAGTGTTGGGATGTCACCAGGATGTGCTAATGACATCTAGCTCTCTTTATCTGACACACCTAAATCAGGAGGGGCTGGGGCTGTTTCAAACTGGTGTCTGTGCAGCTTCTGTTTGGGAGGGAGTGCCACACCATCTAGATATCTGTGTTATGCCTGATTTGAAGCTTGCAAAATCAAAAGTTGTTTATTCAATAATAATTTTAAATATGTACCTGGTTAACATTAAAACAATTATACAAACAAATCCATAAATTAGCCAACAATGGAACAAATACAGGGAGCTAATCTGGACCAATAATCTTCCCCTCCAAACCAGTAACAAACCCACACAAGCCAATACGGCCTCAAACTAGTACTCTTTGCAGGTTTCTGACTTAGCCACACTGCCACTTGTCATGAGCCGATAAGTTTTCTGCTTGCCTCGTTGTCAGGGAACTGCCATCGGCTCAGGGGAGAGAGGGGAAAAGCCGGATGGATTACAGAGAGCCCCCAAAGATCGTGGGAAGCAGCTCCTCCTCAGCAGAGGAGGGTAACCACGCCTCCAGTGGAGAGGAGTTTCTGGGCTCGGAGGAGGCGAGGCGGTGCCAGGACACCTTGCCTGAGCAAAGCGGGGAGGAGAGAGGTCCTCCATTACCCATGCCCTTCTTGCGCAGTAAGCTTTCGGAGGCGCAGACTGGGTGTCAAGAAACTACTTTCCTGGGGAAGGTTTAAGGACCGGCCACTCATGGATTCTGCCAGTGAATGAGCCAGCCACGGGAGAGTGGTGCTCTGGACAGATAAGTTTATTTTGGCATCAAAAGCAAGGCTTCACAGCCGAGGAGGGAGGCATTTGCCTGCTTGCTCTCAAGCAACCCCTTGGAACCCTTACACCCGTGCTTTCCAGGCATGAGTCCAAGCTGCGTTTCATTTGTCCCAGGAAAACCTGCTGTTTAGCACTAAACTGGAACAAATGTCAATCTGCAGAAAACACAACAGGCGTTCGTTGCAATTCCGCAGTAAACAGCAGGTTTTCCCAGGGGAGAGCAGCGGGAGAAATGGAAATGTGGAAGAGCCCTGAAACTCCCATCATCCCCAACCATTTGCCCTGCTGGCTGGGGCTGATAAGAGTTGTTCAGAAATACTGAAAGGGAGGAAGGAGTAGCTGGGGTGAAGAAGACTGGCCTTGATTAGTGCCAGCCTCACTATAGCCTCCATCCAGACTGTAGGGATCACTGTCACCCAACAAGCAGAGCTGAGCAGCCAGGTAGGTGTGGACAAGACTGGCCTTCTCTCTCCAAGGCTCTTCTCCACTCTCCACATCCACAGGACTGAAAAATATCCACCAAAAAAAGCACTTCAGCACACAAAAGGATATTTCAGATACCAGCTTGTCCCAATGGTCCTGCAGGATCCCACTTAGAGCTCCGACATTATCAAAGTGCCACAAATACTTTGGGGTCAAAAAGATCAATGAATCAAGTACTTCTGCCAATGTGATAAAGAGCAACGTTTCTCTATGAATATCATACAAAAGAGCATCACAGTTGATTCCTCAATACCTATGGAAACCTATGAAAAAGTCTGAATGTATTAATGGGATTAATTGGAAGATTAATCAGTAAGGTTGTAAAGTGTAGCTTTACAATGTGGATTTTTAATTGGATTTTAATTTCAACATCCCCTGTGAAAGGTTCCTCATACCAAGACATAAAGCCAAGGCTTTTTTTCTATCAGCAGTAATCTAATGGATCGAGGGCTGGAACAGAGTTCTTGGAATACCGTTTTTCTTAGAATTTCTCATATCTGATGCAAAGAGGCAAAGTAGTGGTCTCTCTTTCTCCAGCCCCAGAGGATACACAGAGATGAAGGCAGGGAAATGGCACCTGTTGCACCGAACAACAGTTTCGTGCTTTATACTCTGACCATACATGGCTTCAAATCTTACATCAGAGCACTCATCACATGGGCAGGGGCACAAAAATTGCTATCAATCTCCAGGGTATTTTTTTTTTAGTGTGAGGTTGGCCACAAAACTGTGCAGCAAGAAAGCTAATAATGTGCAGTTGGGAAAATGGAGGTGAGGGGAACTAGGCACCTTAGGTGTATGTGTTTATTAAGCACTTAAGTGACAGGCAGTGTCAGGGACAGTATGTACACCAAATGTGTAAAAATAGAATGTGCTCCGTTTCCATACCAAGGGTATGTTCACATTTCCACTTACTCCCCATCCAGTGCTCTCCTAGGGGTGGTTTTTGAAGCTGTGCTCCCATGATGTTAGCCACAACCATAAAACCTGCTTCTATGTGCAGTTATTTACAGAGTCAGGTCTTTTCAAAGTAAATCTCCACAATGCACTCCTGACATCTTCTGGACTATCTCTGAAATTACAATGTGCTTCTTTGTACTTGGAAGTCCAGGGCAGTTTCTGCTCTGCATCAATGCTGTTAACTGCAGGCTGTAATTTGGAAGAAAACTCAAGTGTACATCCCTAACAGTGCCACTTTTAAGCTTGACATGTGGAAACAACCCAAATTTCCTTTCAGAATCTTTAACAGGGGTTGTCAGTTGGGGGGGGGAGGGCAGGATTTAATACATTATTGTAATAAAAATAGCACATCCGTTTTCTAAAGAACTAGTTTTTGAGATTTATTTGCACATGGCAACTTCAGCCCTGCTACTTGATTAAGCATTGAGATTCACAACATTCAGGAGCAGTAAGGCTGCTGCTGTCCTGCTAAAGGTGGGGCTCCTCCCAAGCAAAAATAAAAAAGGTTAGTGACTCCTCAATGGAATTTTTTTCTAGTTGGAAGAGTCAGTAGCTTCTATGGCTCTGAAGATAAAGAGAACTCTAGTTTGTTCTGCAAACAGAAGGCTAAAATAAACATGAGGAAGTAACTAAGTTGAAAATTGGTAGTGAAGCAGCAGCGACATCTCCTGGGTGCCTCCTGCACTCTTATTTCTTTCCCTGGCAAATAAACCTTGCAGTCACTTTGGTTAACTTTGCCTTAAGCCCTCAGAATGGCCAGGCTTCACCTCGAGCAAATTGCTCTGAGTTTTAGGGCTTTTCGGTTTTTCCTATGGAAGACTGGAGGCTTTGTACCATGATCATTCTTATCAATCCTGCACATTAGGATTATATTGCTTAACTCTGGTGTTTTCAAAGCTTTAGAATACTTTGTTGGCTTCTGTCTGTCTCAAGAAACAATGGAGTGTGCCTCCAGGGGTGAAGTCAAACCGTTGCGTGAGCAACACCAAAATGACTTCCCCAGGACACAAGTCTGGGCAGTGTGTGTGGAGGTCCTGCGCTGCCCCGACAACATGACCCCCATTCTCAGCCCCACAGATGTGGTCCAAAGGAAAGCAGAGCAATACGTTTGGCACCATCTTGGCTGCAGTAATTGCTGGAAGGAGGCATACAAGGTGCCATCCAGCTGCCTTAGGGACTCTGTTCCACATCTGTGTAGGGTTTACTCCTTAGCATTTTCTTCAGGGAATGCTTGCAGGGCATCAGTTGAAGAAGGAGCAAAAAGGGTTTTCTTGTGTGTGTGTGTTTCTTTGTGGCTCATTAGCTGTTTTCCCTGTGTAAAGGTCAGAGGGGGCAGGGTTTCTGTTGAGGCAGGGGATTAGCTGTGGGAGGAGCTTATCAGAGTTTGCAGGGCATCAGTTGAAGAAGGAGCAAAAAGGGTTTTCTTGTGTGTGTGTGTTTCTTTGTGGCTCATTAGCTGTTTTCCCTGTGTAAAGGTCAGAGGGGGCAGGGTTTCTGTTGAGGCAGGGGATTAGCTGTGGGAGGAGCTTATCAGAGTTTGCAGGGCATCAGGTTGAAGAAGGAGCAAAAAGGGTTTTCTTGTGTGTGTGTGTTTCTTTGTGGCTCATTAGCTGTTTTCCCTGTGTAAAGGTCAGAGGGGGCAGGGTTTCTGTTGAGGCAGGGGATTAGCTGTTAGATCCGTCTTTTAGATTTAGGGGAGCTAGTCTCAAACGTTTGTGGGGGGAGATCTAGGTGTTTTTTTGTGTGTGGGAAGTTATTTGTCCTGTCTTCAAGCTTTTTATGATGGAGGACCTCTGTAGCCAACCCCAACGACACGATCTCAAGATGGAAGGGGAGGGAACAGCTGCAGTCGCCTGCGATTCCTGCGCAATGTTTGCCATCTTGCCAAAGGTTGCGGGCAGCTTTACCTGCAGCAATTGCATGTTGATTGCTCTCTTAAAAGACAAAGTCCAGCAACTGGAGGAACGTGTAGCTACGCTCCAAAGAATTAGAGAGCTGGAGCTCTTCTTGGAAGCAACAGAGCACACCGTCTCCACCAAGGAGGAGACAGGGGACTCCCCTGAGAAGGAGTCTAGTTCACCAACACAGGAGCCAGATATATGGAGAAACGTGACTCAAAGAAGTAGGAGGCCCAGGGTTCACTCTGATTGCTTAGAAATACACAATCGCTTTGAGGTCCTCTCCCCTAGCATGGAAGACGAAGAGCAGACTCCATTTGAGGATCTCTCCCTCATTACAGTCGATCAGGTATATGAAGACGAGCAGCAAAGTCAGTCCTCAGGGAATGTGCAGGCGACCTTGGAACGGACAGCTCACGGAAGAACCCTGACCAAACCCAAGAGGAGGCGTGTAGTGGTGATAGGGGATTCCCTACTGAGGGGAACAGAAGCAGTGATCTGTGGGCCTGACAAGATGTCTCGGGAAGTGTGCTGTCTCCCCGGGGCTAAGATCCAAGATGTAACTGAACGACTGCAAGGAATCATAAAACCCACTGACAAATACCCCTTCCTCTTGGTTCATGTGGGAACCAATGACACTGCAAGCAATAGCCTCCAGAAGATCAAAAGAGACTACGAGGCTCTCGGCAGGAAATTGAAGCAACTAAATGCACAAATTGTCATCTCATCTGTCCTCCCAGTTGAACGACGTGGCCCAGGGAGAGAGGGGAAAATAGTGGAAGTGAACAGCTGGCTTCGCAAATGGTGTAAACAGGAACGGTTTGGATTCTTAGATCACGGACTGCAGTTTCTGGAAGATGGACTTCTGGCAAGTGATGGGCTGCACCTCACAACGGTTGGGAGAAATGTTTTTGCCAAAAATCTCAGAAACCTCATCAGGAGGGCTTTAAACTGACTAATGTGGGGGAGGGAGACAGTGCTCCTGAAGGTAGGAGTCTATCAATTAATGAAGATGATCATCCAAATGTCATAGACCAAATGGAGCAAACAGCACGCGGACCTAGTGGTGGGAGGAAAAAATCCTTAAATAAGAGACACGGGGGAATAATTAATGGTCTTCAATGTCTGTACACTAATGCGCAAAGCATGGGAAATAAACAAGATGAGCTTGAGCTCTTAGTACAGCAAACTAAATATGACATAATAGGCATCACTGAAACCTGGTGGGATAAGTCCCACGATTGGAATGTAATAATGGGGGGATACAATCTATTTCAGAGAAACAGACCAGACAAGAAAGGAGGAGGAGTGGCGTTATATGTCAAGGATGTGTATACCTGTGAAGAGATCCAAGATTTAGATCCTTAAAGCCAAAGTGAGAGCATTTGGGTCAAAATTAAGGGAGAGAAGAATAACAGAGACCTCATTGTGGGAGTTTACTATAGATCCCCAAGCCAAACGGAGGACATAGATGATGCCTTCCTGGAACAGATGGCCAAGCATGCAAAAGGAAGGGAGATAGTAGTAATGGGGGACTTCAATTACCCGGATATTTGTTGGACGTCAAACTCAGCCAAGAGCATAAGGTCAAACAGATTCCTCACTGGCCTTGCAGACAACTTCATTGTCCAGAAAGTGGGAGAAGCAACAAGAGGAACAGCCATTTTAGATCTGGTCCTAACCAATGTTGATGACCTGGTTAGTGGGGTAGAAGTGGAAGGATCATTAGGCGCGAGTGATCATGCTCTTCTGAAGTTTACTATACAGCGGAAAGGAGCAGCCAAGCATACTAGGACTCAATTTCTTGACTTTAAGAAAGCCGACTTCATAAAACTTAGGGAAGTGCTGGGTGAGATCCCATGGACAACAATACTAAAAGGAAAGGGAGTTCATGATGGCTGGGAGTTTGTTAAGAGGGAGATACTAAAAGCACAACGTCAGGCAATACCAATGAGACGGAAACATGGAAGGTGCCTAAAGAAGCCAGGGTGGCTATCTAAAGAACTTTTAACTGAATTAAGATTAAAAAAGGATGTGTACAAAAAATGGAAAAGGGGGGAAACCACCAAAGAGGAATTCAAACAAAAAGCCAGCACATGTAGACACAAAGTCAGAAAAGCTAAAGCACAGAATGAACTCAGGCTTGCTAGAGAGGTTAAAAGCAACAAAAAAGGCTTTTATGGGTATATTCGTAGCAAAAGGAAGAACAAAGAAACTGTGGGGTCACTCAGAGGAGAAGATGGTGAAATGCAAACAGGGGACACAGAAAGGGCTGAACTCCTCAATGCCTTCTTTGCCTCAGTCTTCTCCGATAAAGAAAACAATGCCCGACCTGAAGAATTTGGAGCAAATGATTCAGCAAAGGAAACACAGCCCAGAATAACTAAGGAGATAGTACAAGAATATTTGGCTAGTTTAGATGTATTCAAGTCTCCAGGGCCAGATGAACTGCATCCAAGAGTATTAAAAGAACTGGCAGATGTGATCTCAGAACCACTGGCAGTCATCTTTGAGAATTCCTGGAGAACAGGCGAAGTCCCGGCAGACTGGAGGAGGGCAAATGTTGTCCCTATTTTCAAAAAGGGGAAAAGAGAGGACCCAAATAATTACCGCCCAGTCAGTCTGACATCAATAGCAGGGAAGATTCTGGAGCAGATCATTAGGCAAACAGTCTGTGAGCACCTAGAAAGGAATGCTGTGATCACCAATAGTCAGCATGGATTTCTGAAAAATAAGTCATGTCAGACTAACCTGATCTCGTTTTTTGACAGAATTACAAGCCTGGTAGATGAAGGGAACGCAGTGGATGTAGCCTACCTTGATTTCAGCAAGGCATTTGACAAGGTGCCCCATGATATTCTTGTAAAGAAGCTGGTAAAATGCGGTCTTGACTATGCTACCACTCAGTGGATTTGTAACTGGCTGACTGACCGAACCCAAAGGGTGCTCATCAATGGTTCCTCTTCATCCTGGAGAAGAGTGACTAGTGGGGTGCCACAGGGTTCTGTCTTGGGCCCGGTCTTATTCAACATCTTTATCAACGACTTGGATGATGGACTCAAGGGCATCCTGATCAAATTTGCAGATGACACCAAACTGGGAGGGGTGGCTAACACCCTAGAGGACAGGATCACACTTCAAAACGACCTTGACAGATTAGAGAACTGGGCAAAAATAAACAAGATGAATTTTAACAGGGAGAAATGTAAAGTATTGCACTTGGGCAAAAAAAATGAGAGGCACAAATACAAGATGGGTGACACCTGGCTTGAGAGCAGTACATGTGAAAAGGATCTAGGAGTCTTGGTTGACCACAAACTTGACATGAGCCAACAGTGTGACGCGGCAGCTAAAAAAGCCAATGCAATTCTGGGCTGCATCAATAGGAGTATAGCATCTAGATCAAGGGAAGTAATAGTGCCACTGTATTCTGCTCTGGTCAGACCACACCTGGAGTACTGTGTCCAGTTCTGGGCACCACAATTCAAGAAGGACACTGACAAACTGGAACGTGTCCAGAGGAGGGCAACCAAAATGGTCAAAGGCCTGGAAACGATGCCTTATGAGGAACGGCTAAGGGAGCTGGGCATGTTTAGCCTGGAGAAGAGGACGTTAAGGGGTGATATGATAGCAATGTTCAAATATATAAAAGGATGTCACATAGAGGAGGGAGAAAGGTTGTTTTCTGCTGCTCCAGAGAAGCGGACACGGAGCAATGGATCCAAACTACAAGAAAGAAGATTCCACCTAAACATTAGGAAGAACTTCCTGACAGTAAGAGCTGTTCGACAGTGGAATTTGCTGCCAAGGAGTGTGGTGGAGTCTCCTACTTTGGAGGTCTTTAAGCAGAGGCTTGACAACCATATGTCAGGAGTGCTCTGATGGTGTTTCCTGCTTGGCAGGGGGTTGGACTCGATGGCCCTTGTGGTCTCTTCCAACTCTATGATTCTATGATTCTCCTGAAGATATCCCACAAAGCAGCAGGGGGTTAGGATTAAAGTTTTCCTTCTCCTAAATGGGCTACTTTCCCAAGTGGACTCCCACTTCCCTCTGCAGCATGTGCAGAAACTGCCTTCTGGACCATTGGACCCAATCCACTGGAGCCTGTCTTCGCATGCAGACGGAAGTCCCAACTCACCAAGATTAGGGTTGCTAAGGACTTGTAAAATGGTCACCATCCCTCTGCAGCCAGAGGGTATGCAAAGACATGCACCTTCTTGCTCCCATGAGAGCTGCTAAAATGGAAGATGCTGGATTTATATCCAGAGTAGGGATGCTGTCCCACTTTGGTTGTCAGTTTGCTGAACTGCCAGCTGATTATGGTCTGCTGCACTTCTCACTTCATTATATTTTGCTATTCCCATTTCAGTCTCACTCATCGTCAAATATAATGTTGTTGTTTTCAAAAAACCCTGCCCAATGAGTGTCTGATTCTATCTTAATTGTCCATCAAGCAGGCATATTGCCTCATGCTTTCGTAGGCCTGAGGGGATGGTTCCTCCTTCTGCTTGCAGCTGAATCCACACACACCAGCTACTGTGGAAGGTGAAAAACTGAACCCAATTTAACTTCAAACTTTGAGTGCTGTTATTGATCTTCTAGTTACCCTGTCTGAAGTTAACCACCCCAAAACTGACTTTTTATGATTTTGAGACCTTCCTTCCTCTCCCCACGCCACCACAGTCAGTTTTTCAGTGAGATGCTTTTCATATTTATTGTGAAGCAAATAAGTAAGGCAAATATCAATGTTACCCTACCAGATCTTTCCTTTCTCTCGTCTGTGTGTGCAGAGCAGTGGCAGCTTCTCTGCTCTCCCAGCTCCATCTCGGATCGGCGACTGAGGGTGGAACCATGCAGCTCTTCCTTCTTGCTCAGAATCTGCACACCCTTGAGGTGTCTGGCAAGAAACAGCAGCTCACCATAACGCCCATGTTGAGCCCTTGGAGGACATTGTGCCTGAGGATCAGGTGGTCCTCCTTGATAAGACACCTCCCCCCCCCTGGTAGATGATGGGCAGTGTGGCATCAGTGACGTCACAACTCTAGAGGTTGCTGCATGCATGCTGGGTGGTAAGGGCCATGAATCCCTGACTCGTGCTCCCGAAGAATTGATGCTTTTGAATTATGGTGCTGGGGGGGGGGGGGACTCTTGAGAGTCCCATGGACTGCAAGAAGATCAAACCTATCCATTCTTAAGGAAATCAGCCCTGAAGTTGAGGCTCCAATACTTTGGCCACCTCATGAGAAGAGATGACTCCCTGGAAAAGACCCTGGTGTTGGGAAAGATTTAGGGCACAAGGCAAAGGAGACGACAGAGGACGAGATGGTTGGACAGTGTTCTTGAAACTACCAGCATGAGTTTGACCAAACTGCGGGAGGCAGTGGAAGACAGGAGTGCCTGGCGTGCTCTGGTCCATGGGGTCACACGACTAAACGACTAAACAACAACAACAAGCCAAACATTCAAACGTTTTGAAAGGGTAGAGGACTGGAGCCTGCCACCTTTCTCCCCATTACATCATCATGAAGCTTCATTGTCAAAGAGTGGGGCATTCATTCACCCAGCCCTATTCAAAGGGTAAGGAGTGTAAATATATGTAAGGCAGGATGTAAATATATGTAATTTAATATCAGAACAAGAGGGACTGAGGGAGCAGCTGCCTCACCAAACCCGTGTTTGGGATTGATGCGCCAGAGCCAAGCACTAACCTTCCTGCCCCCATGAAACTTCCATCATCTTGCCATTTTGATTATAAATGAAGGCATGTAACACAAATATTGAGTGTCCCATTTTAAGCAGGACATCCCAGATTATCAGAAGCCGCCCCCGCTTCTGATCCCAATCCCAGATGGTCCGTTTTGGCTCCCATGCTGTGGCAGCATCATAGCATGGGGCCAAAAGACACACTTTTTTGGTTCCACACTGTGGTGTGAATTAGTTGTCTCACACCAGAGTGCAGAACCAGAAAAACTGAATGTCGCCACTCTTCTTCTCCTTCCATTGTGGCACTTCTGGAAGCTGCCTTCCATGTCCCACCATGCAGCCTCCCCTCCCCAGGACACATCAGTCAGCATGGCATCTCCCAAGGCTGCAGAGGAGGAGGCAGCCAATGGACAAAGGTGGGAGGGGACAACTGAGCAGGCCGTGGTGAGGGGGTGGGTGGGTGAGGAAGGGGGCAAGCGGGGGAGCAGTGGGGTCAGTGGAGTGGTGGTGGGGCCTCGATTTGCCTTCCTAAAATGTCGGGGGGGGTATGCCCGATCAGTCATCTCTGAAACGGGGCTTAAATTGGGCACAAACATGAAACCTGCACTAACTGAGACATTTGTTTTATTTTTCTGCCAAATCCTCTGTTGAAATAATATGGAACACAAAGAGGAGGGGTGGGGGTAAGAGCAAATGAGCTTCTTAATGTTAATGCAAGAGAACGGCTTCTCGAGATAAAGATGCAAACTGTAAATCCTGAGATGGTCCACAAGATGGCAGGAGAGCCCAGTGGAGATTCTTAGACCAAGTGAAGCAGAGCTGCATGAAGAATTATTAGGCTGAATCGAAAGGTCCACTTCAAACAGTGCACTGCATGAAATTCTCAATCCTGTTGGATTCGAATTGGGCCCACAGTCTTCAGTGCAGAGTGGGATATGAAGACATAGTCGTAGGAATGGGATCCCCAGTGCCACTGCGGAGTACGGATGGAAATATTCCTTCTTCCATCTTGTGATGTGAATGGGGCAGATGTTCCCGATAAAAGCAAACCAGCCCACCCACACTTGGGAATTTTGTGGCGGTATCTGGAACAGCAGCATCTCCTTGTGAATGAGTCGGATAAATTTTTATTTTGCTATCATCTCGCACTTTGCCCTGGTGAACTTGGACCATAAGGTCTGTCTCTGCTGTGCTGCATTGGAACCTTTTATTTTTATTATTATTATGCAAACTGCAGCTCATGAAATACGAACAGTTTAAGAGCAACACAGCATGCAATGGAACACACAGTGTTAAGAAATCTCACTACAAGGTAGAAAAACTAATACAGTGGAACCTCGGTTGTCGAACATCTCGGAAGCTGTACATTTCGGCTCCTGAACACTGAAAACCTGCAAGTGACTGCTTTCATTTTCAAATGCGCCTTGGAAGCCGAACAATTTCTGAGGCGCATTTCTTTCTTTTCCCCATTGACTTTGCCGACATTCGAAGACTTTGCCTTTGTGCTTCAGTTGTTGAACGTTTCAGAAGCCGAACGGGCTTCCACTGTACAGTGGTGCCTCGCAAGACGAAATTAATTCGTTCCGCGAGTTTTTTCGTCTAGCGAATTTTTCATCTTGCGAAGCACGAAATCCCATAGGAATGCATTGAAATTCAATTAATGTGTTCCTATGGTCAAAAAAACTCCAAACAAAGCCAAATTTGGTACAACAAGAGTTTATTAAGTGCTCTTTAAAGTCACACATACTGTAAAGAGCATTTCAAAAATTGAAGGAACAATAAATTAAGTTTCTAAACATGACAGAAAAACATTTTAAAATCAACAAAGTGGTACAATACATTTTCTAAGACTCTGGGGGACACCTCGAAGAAGGTTCCTCTTCCACTCTTTGCTTCTTGCTGAAGAACCCCCTCCACAACTGTTCCCCCAGCCACCCACCACACAGAAATTCAAATCCAGATTTTTTTTTAAAAAACAGCAGAGTGGCCCAATGGTCACAGAAAATCATAAAAATGCAGAAAAAAACACACAAGCTTCCAGATTCTTGCAAACCCCTCCTCAACTGTTCCCCCAGCCACCCACCACACAGAAATTCAAATCCAGATTTTTTTAAAAAAAACAGCAGAGTGGCCCAATGGTCACAGAAAATCATAAAAATGCAGGAAAAAACCACACAAGCTTCCAGATTCTTGCAAACCCCTCCCCAACACCAAGTCCTCGAATTCCAAACACCCCAACCCAAAATCCAAAAAAAGTTTTAAAAGTTTAACTTACCAAATGGCTGCAAAAAAAGTTTTGGAAAAGCTTCAAAAATCACCAAAGTCTTCAAAAACCTCAAAAAAGGCTACCACACCGCGTTCTATGAGTTGCTCCTCGAAGTCAAGTCACAACTGTATTAACGGTGTTAAGAAAAAGGAAACAAACTTGCAAGACGTTTTCGTTTTTCGTTTTGCGAAGCAAGCCCATAGGGAAATTCGTCTTGCGAAGCAGCTCAAAAAACGCAAAACCCTTTCGTCTAGCGAGTTTTTTGTCTTGCGAGGCATTCGTCTGTAATTGGATAGAACAAAGACCCAAAGTTATGGATGTAATGGAAAAGGCAGCAAAGCTAAACTGGACGTAGACAGGACATGGGGCCAGAGATGACTTAGCAGTGTTAATACGGAGACCATGCAATCTTAAAAGACTTATGTGATAGCTTTATTATTATCTTCAGGAAACGTTCCGTGGCCTCTGCACAATGCCATGCATGCCCACATGTGCCAACTGTTACTTGGCCAGCCTTTACAGAGTGAAGGGCAATGTGCCAGTCATACAATTAACTTTCTACTCGCTAGTCCCAGAGCTCATAAACACCTCAGGCCTGCAGGCTCACACTGACTGTCAACACCACATAATTGTAAGCCAGCTTTATTAAGGGGCCAGACGAACTGAAAAGTATGTTCTGCATTTAGTACTTTTCAGGGCTGTTAACGGAAAATTCGAGGGTCCTCTTGGGCAAATGAAGACACCGACCAGAGCAAATTAGAGCAAAACAGCAGCCAGTAGGCTCGGTCTTTATTTAGAAAGGACTGTCGCGACAGGACTCCCACCGCCCACAAGGTGAAGCAAAATGGAAGCCCCGAACAAAGGGAGACCCTAACTTTTATTAGTTGCTAATCCCCTAAGCTACACCCTCAGAATTACGTCATATTTACATCACGATTATATTAAAAATAGGAGGAGTCGGGGAGGGGCTGCACAGGTAACCCGAGTGTCCTGACACCTGGCCGGAGCCTCCTTCCCCCTCCCCGCGTGAGTCATGTTTGAAAACAAAGGAGAAAGATGAAGTTTCCTGCCCCCTGAGGGGAATCCGGCCACAGTTCCTTTGTGAAAGTCCGTGCGGAATACACTAAAGTATGCAGTCCATTGTATCCTTGATAGCCTTCTGTCTGAGCTCATCACGATGGCTATTAAGGTTGTCACGTCTACCTGGAGGGAGCGCAGGGTACGTGACTGCTTGGTTAAAGGATTATGGCCGCTTGATATCAGGCCACCCCCCTTTGATAGTCTTTGTAATATCCAGCAGAATAAAAGTGGTCTGATTTTTAGTGAATTTATGAAGAATATTGTCCTTGAAGTTCAAAGCACTTTCGCCTTCAGGAAGCAGCTTGCTACATTTTGATTAAATCAGTCACGGTCAATTGAACTCGGAAGCTTTGTATTGAGAGCTGTCAAAAGCAAGGGAAGAGAGCGGCAGTAGGGTGCAGTACCTGCGTGGCCGCTGCAAGGGGCGCTGTTCGATAACGCTGATTGGCTGAGGCGGCTGCCGATTGACAGCAGAGTTCGGTCGGCCGGTCTACTCGCAATAAAGATAGGGCGATGCGGAGTACTATAGCAGGAAGCTGTCAGGTTAGCGCTTCCTTATTTACGGAAGGCTTTTAAGGGGTGGCCCTCTAAAAGGACACCTCTGGGCTTAGGAAGGGGGGGATGCATGTATGTGTGAGTGAGGTGCTTGTGCAAAACACGTGTTAGTGTGTGTGTGGGGGGGGGGTGACTTCCGGCGACAGGCTTCAGTCTTTATTAAAACCAAGTTTCTGCTGGCATGAACTCAGTTCTTTTTTTCTTTAAAAAATGTTTAGGGGTACTCTCATTTTCCTACTCATATTGAAATACTGCCCCTCAATGGGGCCAAGCTTAGATTCACAAAATGTTTAGGGGTATGCACACCCCTGCGTCCCTCCAGAAAAAAGACTATCAAGCATTACCCATATAAGCAAAAGGTAAACAATTGATATTGACCCTCCCCATTGTGTGTTGGAGGGAGAACCCACACAATTGAATCTGCTCCTTATAAAATAACATGTTAGGGAAAATAAGTGGTGATGAAACATCACGGTATGTTTTCCATGTCTCCTGTTTACCCCCAGAGTTCAAGCACAGTTTAGAGGGTTTTCTCTATTGCTCAGTATTTTTCTTCAGCAATGGTGCAAAGCACAGCCAGTGCATAGAGACAGAACAATTAGTGCCAGTTCCTCTGTTATTCTCAAGAACCAAGCCTAGGACTCATTCTAGGGTTGCCATATGTCCTCTTTTTCCAGGACACACCCTCTTTTTTCATGGGTAGTGATCTATAGTTAAAAGTAGAAGTCAGCAAATGTGTCCTCCTTTTTTGCTCTACAAAACATGCCTACTTATTTTGCAAATGAAATGGGGAAGTCTGCAGCTTGGCCACAGGCCTAGTCAGCAATCCAGCAGCTGGCTGGTGGTGTTGTAAATAAAAAATATGCCCTTTTCCCTTATGGGGTATCCAAGAGCCCGTATAGAGTCTTTACATAGGTTCCCTATTGGTAGGAGAGAATAACAGAGGCTAACCAGAGAATATTGAGAAGCAAAGTAGCTAGTAAGCTTGATCTTTATTGATCTGTTGCAACAGGGTGCTCCCCTCACACGCAGGAGAGGAAGAGGACCCACAAAAATGCTGTGCAAGGGCTTATAAAGACTTTTGAAATCCCCATTCTCTAGATCAAGACCACCCCCAGAAACATTATGCATACATCACAGAAGGGGTGTAACCTAAGACCACCCCTCAGATACATCCCACCTACATCACAGAAATTAAAATGTTGTTTTTCTCCTGTCACAGTTTATCTCCTGTCTGGCAAGTTGATTGGATTGCCTGGGGAGCCTGGCCATTGTTTTGTAGTGGTAAAATACTTATTTCCTGGGCCAGGTCACAGGCTCACACCCTATTCATATCTTAAATGTGTCCTTAAGACAGGATTTGTGAGGAAAGAGACAATGGGGAGACTTTTCCAGTTTGACCTTGCAGAGAAAACATTTGCTCAGTTTAGGAATCAAAATGGTTCCAGGTTGGCCTTCCTGTGTTGATCTATGTATGTGCGTGTCATGGGCTCAGGCACTGAGCCAGAGGGGAAGGAGGAGATGGAGAGCGAAGGGGAACAATCTGAGGGGAGTTCAGGAGGGTATGCCAGTTGTCAGGGGTTCAGGAGCAGAGGCAAGGGCAAGGGAGGAAACAGAGAGCGAGGGGGAGGAGGCAGAAGAAAGGATGAGTGATGACGACGACCCGAGATCTCCGAGTCTTTCCAGTGAATCAGAAGATTCACAGAAAGGAGCACCAGTGGCCAGGGCAAGGGGGGAGCCTAGGGGGACACCCCAGGAGGAAAGGGCCAGAGGGGGCTCAGAGGGGAGCAGTTGGAAATCGGGACCAGCGTCACCAACAGAGAGCAGGGGAGAGGAAGGGAGTCAGGTATCAAGCGCTGGCAGCTCACAACAGGAGGGAGGGCACGAGTCAGGAGTGAACACACCTCCATCGGGGAGCGAAGAAACGGTCAAACGGAAAGTGGAAGGTTGGGCGCGTGCGCCAAGTTCAAATGCACAGGAAGGTGGCGCAGTAAGCAGCCCGGAAAGGGAGCCAGGTCCTAAAGCCCGGCGCAAGGAGGCAGGAGGGTCCGGGGGGTCGGCGTCAGAAGAATCCAGGAAGGAAGAGACCCAGGGGGGCAGAGGGACCCAGAGAAGAACAGTCAGGCGGAAAAGGTGGAGTAAGGCTAGGATATTAAGTTGGTGTACAAGGGGCGGAGACTCAGACGGAGCTTCGCCGGTCTAACCCATAAGACGTAGAGTTGCACGCAGCAGCTGGAGAATGGAAACTGTAACTCAATAAAGACTTTTACAAAGTGATTGCTGGCTAGCGTGATCCTCTGTGAGCTAGGGTCTGGAAGCAGCTCTGACACCAGTGATCAGAGAGATTCCATGAGTCTCTCCAGCGAATCAGAGGATTCCCAGAAAGGGGCCCCCAAAGGCAGGGCAAGGGGGGCCAGTGGGGAGTCTCCAAGCGGCAGCTGGAAATCAGGGGTAGCTTCCCCACCAGAGCGTAGCGGGGGGGGAGAATCCCAAGGGTTAAAACAAGAGCCTCCTGCAGTAGGAGAGAGTGAGGCTGGACTGACCACGCCTCCGTCAGAGAGTGGAGGGGTGGAGGGAAGAGCAGGTCCGGCCAGCCTCCCTGAAGGAGAAAGCAGTGGGGGGGAGCAGTGTAGCCGTTAGGAGGAAAGTAGGCGGCTGGGCGCGCGCGCCAAGTTCAAATGTGGAGGCGCGCGGGCCAGCAGAAAACCCGGATTGGGAGCCAGGTCCTAAAGCCCGCCGGAAGGGTGGGGCGGAGTCAGAAGAATCCGCCTCTGAAGAGAGTAGGAAGGAGGTAACCCCAGAGGGCAGGAGGACCCGGAGGAGAAAGGAGCAAAAGGAGGAGAGGGAAAGGTGGAGCAAAGCTCGGCTCTTGAACTGGTGTATGAGCGGGGAGGAGTCAGACGGAGCTTCGCCGGTCTAAGGACTCAGACGTAGCGCTGAGCGCCACGGATGTCAAACCAACAATGAACCACAATAAAGACTTTTGTTTATAAAGAGCAACTGGCGTTGGTCCTCTGTGAGCTGGGACCTGAGGCAGCGCTGACAGTGCGGTTATGAACATTACCATATATCTAAGACCATAAAATTCCTATCACAGAGGGAACTGCTGGACTGCCTGCAGATTGGCCTTTGGAGGCAGGCCTGGCTCTAGAGAGTGCCCAGGGGGCAGGCCCCACCAGCCAATGGGCCTTGCTTGGGTCTGCTCCCTGGGGAATAAATTGAGACGAACCGAGCAATCCTCTTCAGTTTTCTGTTGGATCTCCCACCCTCCCTCCTCTTTTCCACATGATGCTCTTTCAGGCAAAGACTGCTGTAAAGGGGTGAGAGCAAGAGAGCACCCGTTTCTTTTTTTAAATGTAAGAAAAGTCCAAGAAAAGTCCCTCAGTATACATAAGCACTCCAGTCTCTTGCTAGATTATCATCACAATTTTATCCCCATAGATAATGCACTGTGTTCCTCCCCACCCCAAGGCCTAGGATTCAGACCATCTGAATGACTTCTTTCGCCTTGGTAACGGCAGTATCCTCCTGTGAACACCTAAAAGCATCAGTCTGAGCTGCAGTGGCTCCGATAAGATGCCAGCACCTTCTCCAGCCTCCCTAATGGATTTCTAAGTGATGTATTATCACTGAACTGCTCCTTTTCTTGCCCACCCCTCCTTTAACAGCCAATTCCCATTGCACATCCTGATTCATAGTGTGGAGGTGGAGGATGAGCATAACATTGTATATGACACCTGTTGTGCACATCCCTGCTGGCTTCTGCCAAAGCCTGATCATGAAAACATGTTTTTAAAATGTGCTCTTCCAGTGAACCACCAAAATGTTCCCTTTTAAAAGTTATTTCCAAACTTCCATACTTACCCAGCACAGAGATAGACCACATGTTAGCTAAGTCATAAAATAGTTTTACTTACAAAACTCTTCAAAGCTCAGATTCATGTGCTTTTCCATACAGCAGTAGAAAAGATGTACAGTCATACCTCATGTTACGTCCACTTCATGTTATGTTCTTTCAGGTTACGTCCCGCAGTGACCCGGAAGTACCGGAAAGGGTTACTTCCGGGTTTCGCCACTCGCACATGTGCAGAAGCGCTAAATCGTGCTTCGCGCATGCTCACAAACACCAAATCGCGCCGCGCACGTGCGCAGATACAGCACTTCAGGTTGCGCTCTTTTCATGTTGTGAACGGGCCTGTGGAACGGATCCCGTTCGCAACCAGAGGTACCACTGTACTTGGTTACCTATTCCCTATTATACTGTAAATATGGTTACATATTTAGAATATGAGATATATATTTACGTGTCAAATTACTTTTTTTGGTGCATTGTTGTACATATTACTTGTGTTCCATATTTGAACACACAAACACATAGGTACCGCTGTGGTGGGAAGTTAAATGGCATTTCCGTGTGCTCTGGCACTTGTCTCTCATCTGCATAGCTATCTGAAGAAGTGTGCATGCACACGAAAGCTTATACCAAGAACTAACTTAGTTGGTCTTTAAGGTGCTACAGGAAGGAATTTTTTTATTTAATCTGCATAGCTGTCAACCTTCCCTTTTGTTGCGGGAAATTCCTTTATTCCAGCGCCGGGATTGTTAGATATCCTGTAGACTGTCCCCAGGACAGGTGAGGCTGCTGATCCCTTATTTTCAAGGTTGCTGATTCCTTATTTTCAAATCTGAAAGTTGACAGCTGTGGTCCACTGTATACCCGAAGCGGTTTAGTCATGCTGGCCTCATGACCTGGAAAGCTGTCTGCAGACAAACGCCAAATCCCTCGGCCTGAAAGTGAGATGAGCACTGCACCCCATAGTCTCCTTTGACTGGACTTAACCATCCAGGGATCCATTACCTTTTTTTTTTTTTTACACACACACATATCCCAAAAATATAGATCAGCTGCTAAATTTGAGAAACCCCAAGAAACCTCATTAATAATAATAATAATAATAATAATAATAATAATAATTTATTATTATTATTATTATTATTATTATTATTACCCCGCCCGTCTGGCTGAGTTTCCCAACCACTCTGGGTGGCTTCCAATCAAGTATTAAAAACAATACAGCATTAAATATTAAAAACTTTCCTGAACAGGGCTGCCTTCAGATGTCTTTTAAAAATAGGATAGCTACTTATTTCCTTCACATCTGAAGGGAAGGTGTTCCACAGGGTGGGCGCCACTACCAAGAAGGCCCTCTGTCTGGTTCCCTGTAACTTTATTTCTCACAATGAGGGAACCGCCAGAAGGCCCTTGGAGCTGGATCTCAGTGAACGATGGGGGTGGAGACTCTCCTTCAGGTATACAGGACCGAGGCCATTTAGGGCTTTAAAGGTCAGCACCAACACTTTGAATGATGCTCGGAAACGTACTGGGAGCCAATGCAGATCTCTCAGAACCGGTGTTATGTGGTCCCGGCGGCCACTCCCAGGCACCAGTCTAGCTGCCGCATTCTGGATTAATCGCAGTTTCAGGGTCACCTTCAAAGGTAGCCCCACGTAGAGCGTGTTGCAGTAGTCCAAGCGGGAGATAACTAGAGCATGCACCACTCTAGTGAGACAGTCCGCGGGCAGGTAGGGTCTTAGCCTGCGTACCAGGTGGAGCTGGTAGACAGCTGCCCTGGACACAGAATTAACCTGCGCCTCCATGGACAGCTGTGAGTCCAAAACGACTCCCAGGCTGCGCACCTGGTCCTTCAGGGGCACAGTTACCCCATTCAGGACCAGGGAATCCCCCACACCCGCCCGCCCCCTGTCCCCCAAAACCAGTACTCCTGTCTTGTCTGGATTCAACCTCAATCTGTTAGCCGCCATCCATCCTCCAACCACCTCCAGGCACTCACACAGGACCTTCACCACCTTCACTGGTTCTGATTTAAAGGAGAGGTAGAGCTGGGTGTCATCTGCATACTAGAATCATAGAATCATAGAATCATAGAATCATAGAATCATAGAGTTGGAAGAGACCACAAGGGCCATCGAGTCCAACCCCCTGCCAAGCAGGAAACACCATCAGAGCACTCCTGACATATGGTTGTCAAGCCTCTGCTTAAAGACCTCCAAAGAAGGAGACTCCACCACACTCCTTGGCAGCAAATTCCACTGTCGAACAGCTCTTACTGTCAGGAAGTTCTTCCTAATGTTTAGGTGGAATCTTCTTTCTTGTAGTTTGGATCCATTGCTCCGTGTCCGCTTCTCTGGAGCAGCAGAAAACAACCTTTCTCCCTCCTCTATGTGACATCCTTTTATATATTTGAACATTGCTATCATATCACCCCTTAACGTCCTCTTCTCCAGGCTAAACATGCCCAGCTCCCTTAGCCGTTCCTCATAAGGCATCGTTTCCAGGCCTTTGACCATTTTGGTTGCCCTCCTCTGGACACATTCCAGTTTGTCAGTGTCCTTCTTGAATTGTGGTGCCCAGAACTGGACACAGTACTCCAGGTGAGGTCTGACCAGAGCAGAATACAGTGGCACTATTACTTCCCTTGATCTAGATGCTATACTCCTATTGATGCAGCCCAGAATTGCATTGGCTTTTTTAGCTGCCGCGTCACACTGTTGGCTCATGTCAAGTTTGTGGTCAACCAAGACTCCTAGATCCTTTTCACATGTACTGCTCTCAAGCCAGGTGTCCCCCATCTTGTATTTGTGCCTCTCATTTTTTTGCCCAAGTGCAATACTTTACATTTCTCCCTGTTAAAATTCATCTTGTTTGTTTTTGCCCAGTTCTCTAATCTGTCAAGGTCGTTTTGATGTGTGATCCTGTCCTCTGGGGTGTTAGCCACCCCTCCCAGTTTGGTGTCATCTGCAAATTTGATCAGGATGCCCTTGAGTCCATCATCCAAGTCGTTGATAAAGATGTTGAATAAGACCGGGCCCAAGACAGAACCCTGTGGCACCCCACTAGTCACTCTTCTCCAGGATGAAGAGGAACCATTGATAAGAACCCTTTGGGTTCGGTCAGTCAGCCAGTTACAAATCCACTGAGTGGTAGCATAGTCAAGACCGCATTTTACCAGCTTCTTTACAAGAATATCATGGGGCACCTTGTCAAATGCCTTGCTGAAATCAAGGTAGGCTATATCCACTGCGTTCCCTTCATCTACCAGGCTTGTAATTCTGTCAAAAAACGAGATCAGGACTTATTTTTCAGAAATCCATGCTGACTATTGGTGATCACAGCATTCCTTTCTAGGTGCTCACAGACTGTTTGCTTAATGATCTGCTCCAGAATCTTCCCTGGTATTGATGTCAGACTGACTGGGCGATAATTATTTGGGTCCTCTCTTTTCCCCTTTTTGAAAATAGGGACAACATTTGCCCTCCTCCAGTCTGCCGGGACTTCGCCTGTTCTCCAGGAATTCTCAAAGATGACTGTGAGTGGTTCTGAGATCACATCTGCCAGTCCTTTTAATACTCTTGGATGCAGTTCATCTGGCCCTGGAGACTTGAATACATCTAAACTAGCCAAGTATTCTTGTACTATCTCCTTAGTTATTCTGGGCTGTGTTTCCTTTGCTGAATCATTTGCTCCAAATTCTTCAGGTCGGGCATTGTTTTCTTTATCGGAGAAGACTGAGGCAAAGAAGGCATTGAGGAGTTCAGCCCTTTCTGTGTCCCCTGTTTGCATTTCACCATCTTCTCCTCTGAGTGACCCCACTGTTTCTTTGTTCTTCCTTTTGCTACGAACATACCCATAAAAGCCTTTTTTGTTGCTTTTAACCCCTCTAGCAAGCCTGAGTTCATTCTGTGCTTTAGCTTTTCTGACTTTGTGTCTACACGTGCTGGCTATTTGTTTGAATTCCTCTTTGGTGGTTTCCCCCCTTTTCCATTTATTGTTGTCAGGGGTTCAGGAGCAGAGGCAAGGGCAAGGGAGGAAACAGAGAGCGAGGGGGAGGAGGCAGAAGAAAGGATGAGTGATGACGACGACCCGAGATCTCCAGGTCTTTCCGGTGAATCAGAAGATTCACAGAAAGGAGCACCAGTGGCCAGGGCAAGGGGGGAGCCTAGGGGGACACCCCAGGAGGAAAGGGCCAGAGGGGGCTCAGAGGGGAGCAGTTGGAAATCGGGACCAGCGTCACCAACAGAGAGCAGGGGAGAGGAAGGGAGTCAGGTATCAAGCGCTGGCAGCTCACAACAGGAGGGAGGGCACGAGTCAGGAGTGAACACACCTCCATCGGGGAGCGAAGAAACGGTCAGACGGAAAGTGGAAGGTTGGGCGCGCGCGCCAAGTTCAAATACACAGGAAGGTGGCGCAGTAAGCAGCCCGGAAAGGGAGCCAGGTCCTAAAGCCCGGCGCAAGGAGACAGAAGGGTCCGGGGGGTCAGCGTCAGAAGAGTCCCGGAAGGAAGAGACCACGGGGGGCAGAGGGACCCAGAGAAGAACGGTCAGGCGGAAAAGGTGGAGTAAGGCTAGGATATTAAGTTGGTGTACAAGAGGCGGGGACCCAGACAGAGCTTCGCCGGTCTAACCCATAAGACGTAGAGCTACACGCAGCAGCTGGAGAAGGGAAACTGTAACTCAATAAAGACTTTTACAAAGTGATTGCTGGCTAGCGTGATCCTCTGTGAGCTAGGATCTGGAAGCAGCTCTGACAATTGTACACACCCTTTTTTAATCTTAACTCAGTTAAAAGTTCTTTAGATAGCCACCCTGGCTTCTTTAAGCACCTTCCATGTTTCCATCTCATTGGTATTGCCTGACGTTGTGCTTTTACTATCTCCCTCTTAACAAACTCCCAGCCATCATGAACTCCCTTTCCTTTTAGTATTACTGTCCATGGGATGTCACCCAGCACTTCCCTAAGTTTTATGAAGTCGGCTTTCTTAAAGTCAAGAAATTGAGTGCTAGTATGCTTGGCTGCTCCTTTCCGCTGTATAGTAAACTTCAGAAGAGCATGATCACTCGCGCCTAATGATCCTTCCACTTCTACCCCACTAACCAGGTCATCAACATTGGTTAGGACCAGATCTAAAATGGCTGTTCCTCTTGTTGCTTCTCCCACTTTCTGGACAATGAAGTTGTCTGCAAGGCCAGTGAGGAATCTGTTTGACCTTTTGCTCTTGGTTGAGTTTGACATCTGTCAGAGCTGCTCCAGATCCTAGCTCACAGAGGATCACGCTAGCCAGCGGTCACTTTGTAAAAGTCTTTATTGAGTTACAGTTTCCATTCTCAAGCTGCTGCGTGCAGCTCTACGTCTTATGGGTTAGACCGGCGAAGCTCCGTCTGAGTCTCCGCCCCCTGTACACCAGCTAAGTACCCTAGCCTTACTCCACCTTTTCCGCCTGACCGTTCTTCTCTGGGTCCCTCTGCCCCCCGTGGTCTCTTCCTTTCAGGACGCTTCTGACGCTGACCCCCCGGACCCTTCTGTCTCCTTGCGTCGGGCTTTAGGACCTGGCTCCCTTTCCGGGCTGCTTACTGCGCCACCTTCCTGTGTATTTGAACTTGGCGCGCACGCCCAACCTTCCACTTTCCACCTGACCGTTTCCTCGCTCCCCGATGGAGGTGTGGCCACTCCTGACTCATGCCCTCCCTCCTGCTGCGAGCTGCCAGAGCTCGGTACCTGGCGCCCTTCCTCTCCACTGCGTTCTATTGGTGATGCTGGCCCCGATTTCCAACTGCTGCTCTCTGAGCCCCCTCTGGACCCTTCTTCCTGGGGTGTCCCCCTAAGCTCCCCCCTTGCTCTGGCCACTGGCGCTCCTTCCTGTGAATCTTCTGATTCACTGGAAAGACTCGGAGATCTCGGGTCGTCGTCATCACTCATCTTTTCTTCTGCCTCCTCCCCCTCGCTCTCTGTTTCCTCCCTTCCCCTCGCCTCTGCTCCTGAACCCCTGACATCCATCCCCCCCTCGAAGCCCCCCCTTCCATCCTCCCCTCCTTCCGGTGCAGGAGCTGGGTGCTGCAGTGTCACGGGGACGAATGTCGGATACAGTTCGCTTCCTGTGGCGGGCCTCCAACTGAAGACTTCCGGTTCTTCCTCCCTGCGCTCGTTGACAACGGTCACCTCTGCCTCCATCTCTGTGCCGCCGTGCTCGAACCCAAAATCCTCCCCGTACATGTCCGCGTCCGTCTCCGCCTCAGGCGTTCCCGGGTCTGTCGCTCGACTTGGAACCTCCAGCCACTTCCTGCGCCACTGTTCCTCTGGTCTATCGTCCCACCAATACGAGGGTTCTGAGGCAGATTCCGCTGTCGACCCCCCCGGGGAACGATTGTCTATTGTCGGTTCCTCATCCGAGTCGAACCCCCGGAACGTGCTGGCGGAAAGCGTCGGTGTGAAAAGCCAGTCGTCGAAAAAGTCTGCTGGCATGGGCCTGTGTGGGAAGAGGGCATGAAACTCGTCTTTGAGCAGAGGTTCCTCCAAAGCATAGCCCGGCACCCAGCTGTTGGCACTGGCCGGGGTGCCAACCTCTCTGGCGAGAAGGTATTCTACTCCCTCTTCCCCCCATCTCGAGTCCAAAATCTCTGTGACTTCATTGATGGGCTCCTCCTGTGGCCCTCCCCTTTGCTCGGTTCCCTCTCTGAGCGGACTCGGCGCCGTTCCTGGTTCCTGAAACCTGTGAGGTGTCTTGTAGGGAGTGAGCACCGATCTGTGGAACACCGGATGCATCCTGGAGCCTTCCGGAAGTGTCAGCCTGAAGGCTACCGGGTTGACCTGCTCTTCGACTTGATAGGGTCCCAGTTGTTTATGTCCTAGTTTCTTCTTCGCTAACGACCTGGCTGGCACTGCGTGGGCTGCCAACCATACCCAGTCACCCACACGGATCTCTTCGCCAACCCTCCTGTGTTTGTCCGCTTGCACCTTGTATGCGTGCTTAGCCAGCTCCAGGTGCCGCCGAAGCTGATCGTGGACCTCCTGCAACTCCGACGCGAACGCGTCTGCTGTCTGCGGTTCCCCCTCTCCCATTCTTTCCAGTCCCAGGAAGGTTCTGGGGTGCCTTCCATTGTTGGCGAAGAACGGCGTCACCCCCGTGGACACGTGCTTCGTGTTGTTGTAGGCGAACTCGGCGAGAGGCAGGTAATCCACCCACGTCGCGGGCTGTTGATTCGCATAACACCTCAGGTACTGCTGCATGATGGCATTGACCCGCTCCGCTTGTCCGTTGGTCTGCGGGTGTCTAGCCGAAGCCAGGTTGATTTTGACGTTCAGGAAGCCCATCAGCTTCTGCTAGAAATTCGAGATGAACTGTCGCCCCCGGTCGGACAGAATAGACCGCAGCAGACCGTGATCCTTGAACACGTGATCTATGAACAGTTTGGCGGTTTGTTCCGCCGTGGCCACCTTCGCACACGGAATGAAATGTGCCATCTTGGAGAACAAGTCCACCACCACTAGCACAGCTGTTTTGCCCCTCGAGCTGGGCAGATCCGTGACAAAGTCCAGGGCGACTCTCTCCCATGGTTCGAACGGAGTTTGCAGCGGTTCGAGCAGTCCGGCCAGCGGTCTGTGCACAGGTTTGGCCCTCTGGCAGGTGTCGCACCTCGCCACGTAGTCCGCAACTTCCCCCCTCATTCCGGGCCACCAGAAGTCTCTGGCGACTAATTCCACCGTCTTCTCCTTGCCAAAGTGCCCGGCAGTGGGCGCGTCGTGCAGCTGCTGCAGTACCTTGGCGCAAAGTTCGTCTCCCGGCACGTAGATGGCCCCTTTACGGATGAGCAATCCATCTCGCACCTGGAACTCGTCGGTCGCAGCCATGCCCCTGTGCACCTCTGCCATCTTGGCTCGCGCGAAGGTGTCGTCCTGCAGCGCTCATCGCACCGCATCCAGGTCAACTGTCGCCGAAGCGCACGCCCACACTGTTGGTGCGAAGATGTGCATGGCGGCCGCTGGCGTCGCCTCCTCTAGATACTGTGGTTTACAGGATAGGGCATCCACCATGACGTTGGTGTCTCCCGGGACATACTCTATTTGGAAGTCGAAGTTCGCAAAGAACTCAGCCCAACATATCTGCCTCTGGTTCAGGAACTGCGCCGTGCGCCAGTGCTCTAGATTCTTGTGGTCCGTGCAGACCTGCACCGTGTGCTTGGCGCCGATCAGGAAGTGCCTCCACGCCTTGAATGCTGCATGAATGGCCAGCAACTCCCTGTCCCAGATGGTGTAGTTCTGTTCAAACTTGCTGAGCTTCCTGGAGTAAAACGCTCCCGGTCTCCAAGCCCCCTGCGGGTCTTTCTGCAGCAGGACTGCTCCCATGGCTCTGTCAGAAGCGTCTGTCTCCACCCTCATCGGCCTGCTGGGGTCGACATGCAGTAGCTGCTCTTCCGACGCGAAGAGACGCTTGAGCGCCTGAAAGGACTGCTCCGCCTGCTCCGTCCAGGTGAACTTCTTTTTCTTGGAGCTGAGCGTGTCTGTGATGGCCGCTGTTTGCATCGCAAAGCCCTTGATAAACTTGCAATAGAAGTTCGCAAAGCCAACAAACCGCTGGACCTCCTTCCGGTTGCGCGGGCTTTTCCAATCCAACACCGCGCGAACCTTGGCGCTGTCCATGGCGAGCCCCTTGTCAGACAACTTGTAGCCCAGGAAATCCACCTCCGTCACGTCGAACTGGCACTTCTTTAGCTTGGCGTAAAGCCTATGCTGCTGTAGCCTGCTCAGCACTTCCTTGACGTGTCTGTCGTGATCCTGCTGCGATTCCGAAAAGATCAGGATGTCATCCAAGAAGCAGACGCACGTCTTGTAGAGGAGCCCCGCCAGCACATGGTGCATGAAAGCTTGAAAACAGTGGGAGCCATTTTGCAGTCCAAAAGGCATAACTCTATATTCATAGGTGCCTAGGGGCGTGAACATGGCTGTCTTCCACTCATCCCCTTCCCGCATGCGAATGAGGTTGTAGGCCCCTCGCAGGTCCAACTTGGTGAACACGCGACCTTTGCGTACCGTTGCGAGGAGGTCGTCGATTCTGGGCATGGGGAAGTCCGATGGCTTGGTCACACTGTTCAAGGTGCGATAGTCCACCACCAGCCTTTTTTGGGGCGTGTCCTTCTTCTTAACAAAGAATACAGGACTGCCCCCGACTGCCTCGGACTCTCGGATGAAACCGCGCTCCAAATTATGATCTATGAACTCTTTGAGTTCCTGTAGTTCTTCCTCAGACATGGAATACAGCTTCCCTTTGGGCAGCGCCGCCCCTGGCAGCAGGTCAATTTTGCAGTCATATGGTCTGTGGGGGGGTAGCCTGTCCGCCTCCTTCTCGCAGAAGATCTCCAAAAATCCCGCGTATTTGTGGGGGATTGCTTGCAGCGTCCCCAGCTGCAGCTGTGCCTCCTCCCCCTCTCCGTCTTGCCGGGGCAGAATGCAGTGTTCAGCGCGATATGATGAGCCGAAGACCAGCTGCCGCTGGTACCACGCCAACGTCGGACTGTGTCTGTCCAACCAACTCATGCCCAAGACAATAGGCGTGTCTGACAGCCTGGTGACATTAAAGCTGATGACTTCCTTGTGATTTCCCAGTCGCATCACCATTGGTGGCGTTTGCTTCACCACCTGCCCCCCTAGCAGCTCCCTGCCATCCACTGTGACAACCTGTAGGGGCAGCGTGGCAGGTAGCAGCTGTATAGCGTGCTTATCGACAAAGTCCTGCCCTATAAAGTCCGCATTGCTTCCTGAGTCAACGGTGATTGGCACGTCCAGAATGAGGCCATTGGGTAGCTGGAGCGATGCAGTGAGCTGCACTACTGGTTTGGGCGGGAGGGGATCTGTGGGCTGCAAAATCTCTAGGGACTGCTTCACTGACTCGTCTGGCTGGGCCCCAGTGCCTCTGTCTCCAGCCAGACTCCGTCGTTTCCCTGCTGTGAGTCTCCGTGCTGAGTAGCTGCAGTCACCGTTGCAGAGGCTGCATTGAGCTTGTGGATCCTCTGGGGACACTCTTTCGCCATATGCTGCGGACTTTCGCAGATGTAACACTTCCAGTTCCCTCTAGGAGGCTTCGCTTTGACTGCTCCCGGTGCTAGGGCTCTGGTTGCTGACTGAGCCCTGGCACCGCCAACCTCCATAGGTTCCGCTCCCCCTCCTGGCGGAGGTGTGGATTGCGCACGCGCAGCTTCCCTGGGAACGAAGGAGAACCCTCTCGCTGTTTCGCGCCCTCCACGCCCTTCGTCCCTGCTCCATGGACGTTCCTCCAGCCGCACCCCAACCGCCAGCGCCCTCTGAACGATCTCCTGCGTGCTCCGGGGTCTCTCCCCCCTTGCAATTTCGTCTTTAACTGCGCTGTTCAATCCTTCCCAAAACAGGTCTCTGACTGGAGCCGAATCTCTGTCCCATTCCAGGGCACTGACCAATGCAAAAAAGCGGGCGTGGTACTGTCTTACACTGGCCCTCCCTTGCTTCAGCCCATGTACCTCCTTCCGGGCAAGATCCACATCTATTCTTGATAAAAAGCACCCATCCATCGCTTTAATAAAGGCATCTGCATCTCGGAGCGCCGGATCCTTATCCCTCCACAAATTGCGCAGCCACGCTTTAGCATCTCCATGCAAATGGGACATGATGAATCCCACCTTCTCTTGCTCATCTCTAAAGTCTTTGTCCAGCAATTGCAGTGCACACATTACATCTGCTCTAAAGTTGGGGTACTGTTGCCAATTCCCATCGAAGTGAGAGACCAGACCGCCTGTTCGTCTCCCCAACCCAATCCCCTCCGGTTTGGGTGTCAGTTGCCCTTGCTTCGTAAGCATTTCCAACCTGACCTGGAGATCCCTGTAGGCGGCAGCTGCGTCCTCCTCTCTCTTCCTGGATGCAAGTGCCTCGGCATTCAGTCGTGTCACTGCTTCTCTGAGTTCCGCTATCTGCTGTTCGGCCGTCATATTGCCTGCCGTTCGTGAGCTCGCTAGTAGGCACCCGCTTTCTCTCCTCTCCGCGAGACCGTAGATGCCCACAATTGGGGACGGAGCTTACTGTCAGAGCTGCTCCAGATCCTAGCTCACAGAGGATCACGCTAGCCAGCGGTCACTTTGTAAAAGTCTTTATTGAGTTACAGTTTCCATTCTCAAGCTGCTGCGTGCAGCTCTACGTCTTATGGGTTAGACCGGCGAAGCTCTGTCTGAGTCTCCGCCCCCTGTACACCAGCTAAGTACCCTAGCCTTACTCCACCTTTTCCGCCTGACCGTTCTTCTCTGGGTCCCTCTGCCCCCCGTGGTCTCTTCCTTTCGGGACGCTTCTGACGCTGACCCCCCGGACCCTTCTGTCTCCTTGCGTCGGGCTTTAGGACCTGGCTCCCTTTCCGGGCTGCTTACTGCGCCACCTTCCTGTGTATTTGAACTTGGCGCGCGCGCCCAACCTTCCACTTTCCGCCTGACCGTTTCCTCGCTCCCCAATGGAGGTGTGGCCACTCCTGACTCATGCCCTCCCTCCTGCTGCGAGCTGCCAGAGCTCGGTACCTGGCGCCCTTCCTCTCTACTGCGTTCTATTGGTGATGCTGGCCCCGATTTCCAACTGCTGCTCTCTGAGCCCCCTCTGGACCCTTCTTCCTGGGGTGTCCCCCTAAGCTCCCCCCTTGCTCTGGCCACTGGCGCTCCTTCCTGTGAATCTTCTGATTCACTGGAAAGACTCGGAGATCTCGGGTCGTCGTCATCACTCATCTTTTCTTCTGCCTCCTCCCCCTCGCTCTCTGTTTCCTCCCTTGCCCTCGCCTCTGCTCCTGAACCCCTGACAACATCCAACAAATATCCAGGTAATTGAAGTCCCCCATTACTACTATCTCCCTTCCTTTTGCATGCTTGGCCATCTGTTCCAGGAAGGCATCATCTATGTCCTCCGTTTGGCTTGGGGATCTATAGTAAACTCCCACAATGAGGTCTCTGTTATTCTTCTCTCCCTTAATTTTGACCCAAATGCTCTCACTTTGGCTTTGAGGTTCTAAATCTTGGATCTCTTCACAGGTATACACATCCCTGACATATAACGCCACTCCTCCTCCTTTCTTGTCTGGTCTGTTTCTCTGAAATAGATTGTATCCCCCCATTATTACATTCCAATCGTGGGACTCATCCCACCAGGTTTCAGTGATGCCTATTATGTCATATTTAGTTTGCTGTACCAAGAGCTCAAGCTCATCTTGTTTATTTCCCATGCTTTGCGCATTAGTGTACAGACATTGAAGTCCATTAATCATTCCCCCGTGTCTCTTATTTAAGGATTTTTTCCTCCCACCACTAGGTCTGTGTGCTGTTTGCTCCATTTGGTCTATGACATTTGGATGATCATCTTCATCAATTGATAGGCTCCTACCTTCAGGAGCACTGTCTCCCTCTCCCACATTAGTCAGTTTAAAGCCCTCCTGATGAGGTTTCTGAGATTTTTGGCAAAAACATTTCTCCCAAACATTGTGAGGTGCAGCCCATCGCTTGCCAGAAGTCCATCTTCAAGAAACTGCAGTCCGTGATCTAAGAATCCAAACCGTTCCTGTTTACACCATTTGCGAAGCCAGCTGTTCACTTCCACTATTTTTCCCTCTCTCCCTGGGCCACGTCGTTCAACTGGGAGGACAGATGAGATGACAATTTGTGCATTTAGTTGCTTCAATTTCCTGCCGAGAGCCTCGTAGTCTCTTTTGATCTTCTGGAGGCTATTGCTTGCAGTGTCATTGGTTCCCACATGAACCAAGAGGAAGGGGTATTCGTCAGTGGGTTTTATGATTCCTTGCAGTCGTTCAGTTACATCTTGGATCTTAGCCCCGGGGAGACAGCACACTTCCCGAGACATCTTGTCCGGCCCACAGATCACTGCTTCTGTTCCCCTCAGTAGGGAATCCCCTATCACCACTACACGCCTCCTCTTAGGTTTGGTCGGGGTTCTTCCGTGAGCTGTCCGTTCCAAGGTCGCCTGCACATTCCCTGAGGACTGACTTTGCTGCTCGTCTTCATATACCTGATCGACTGTAATGAGGGAGAGATCCTCAAATGGAGTCTGCTCTTCGTCTTCCATGCTAGGGGAGAGGACCTCAAAGCGATTGTGTATTTCTAAACAGTCAGAGCGAACCCTGGGCCTCCTACTTCTTTGAGTCACATTTCTCCATATATCTGGCTCCTGTGTTGGTGAACTAGCCTCCTTCTCAGGGGAGTCCCCTGTCTCCTCCTTGGTGGAGACGGTGTGCTCTGTTGCTTCCAAGAAGAGCTCCAGCTCTCTAATTCTTTGGAGCGTAGCTACACGTTCCTCCATTTGCTGGACTTTGTCTTTTAAGAGGGCAATCAACATGCAATTGCTGCAGGTAAAGCTGCCTGCAACCTTTGGCAAGATGGCAAACATTGCACAGGAACTGCAGGCGACTGCAGCTGTTCCCTCCCCCTCCATCCTGAGAACGTGTCGTTGGGGGTGGCTACAGCGGTCCTCCATCATAAAAAGCGTGAAGACAGGACAAATAACTCCCCCCACAAGAAAAAAATCCTAGGTCTCCCCCAACAAACGTTTGAGACTAGCTTCCCTAAATCTAAAAGATGGATCAAACTGCGCACGCCGCTAGGCGCGCGCCGCTGCCCTGCTAGGTCTGATAAGCTCCTCCCACAGCTAATCCCCTGCCTCAACAGAAACCCTGCCCCCTCTGACCTTTGCACAGGGAGAACAGCTAATCAGCCACAAAGAAACACACACACACAATAAAACCTTTTTTGCTCCTTCTTCAACTGCTGCCCTGCTAGGTCTGATAAGCTCCTCCCACAGCTAATTCCCTGCCTCAACAGAAACCCTGCCCCCTCTGACCTTTGCACAGGGAGAACAGCTAATCAGCCACAAAGAAACACACACACACAAGAAAACCTTTTTTGCTCCTTCTTCAACTGCTGCCCTGCTAGGTCTGATGAACACCCAGCCCAAACCCCCTGATGATCTCTCCCAGTGGCTTCATATAGATTTTAAAAAGCATGGGGGAGAGGACGGAACCCTGAGGCACTCCACAAGTGAGAGCCCAGGGGTCTGAACACTCATTCCCCACCACCACTGGACACAGCCCAGGAGAAAGGAGCGGAACCACCGTATAACAGTGCCCCCAGCTCCCAGCCCCTCTAGACAGTCCAGAAGGATGTTATGGTCAATGGTGTCAAAGGCCACTGAGAGATCCAGTAGTACTTGGAAACAGCTCTCACCTTTATCCCTAGCCTGCCGGAGATCATCAACCAGCGCGACCAAGGCAGTTTCAGTCCCATGGTGAGGCCTGAATCCCGATTGGAAGGGATCCAAATGGTCCACATCCTCCAGGCGTGCTTGGAGTTGTTCGGCAACCACCCGCTCAGTCACCTTGCCCAAGAATGGTAAATTTGAGACTGGGCGATAGTTGGCCAAATTGGCCGGGTCTAAAGATGTTTTTTTTAAAGAAGCGGTTTAATGACCGCCTCTTTCAGCGGGTCTGGGAAGGCTCCCTCACAGAGGGAAGCATCCACCACCCCGCAGAACCCATCGCCCAGCCCTTCCCGGCTCGCTTTTATCAGCCAGGATGGGCAAGGATCAAGGAGACAGGTGGTCGGTTTCACTTGTCCAAGCAGCCTGTCCACATCCTCGGAGGTAACAGATTGGAATTGATCCCATGTAACAGGACTAGAGAAGACAGAAGTGCCTGAAGACAGAAGTGCCTGGTGTGCTTTGGTTCATGGGGTCACGAAGAGTCGGACACGACTAAACGACTAAACAACAACAACAGGACTAGACAGAACTCTAGCACTCTCCCGCTCCGGCCCTGCTCCCAACTGGAGTCTACCTCCTTCTGAATCTGAGCGACTTTATCTGCAAAAAACTTTGCAAAAGCATTGCAGGAGATCTTGGGGTCCCTACCAGGCCCCGGTGGTGCAGGTGGTTCTGATAGATTGTGAACCACCTGAAAAAGTCTCCTGCTGCTGTTTTCTGCAGATGCAATGGAGGCGGCGAAGAGGGCCCTCTTCGCCGTCACCATCACCACTTGGTAGGCTCAACGTTGAGCTCTAGCCCGTGTCTGGTCTGATTCAGAGTGAGTTTTCCGCCACTGGCGCTCTAGCCGTCTCAACGACTGTTTCATTGCCCTCAGCTCCAGGGAAAACCATGGGGCTGTCCAGGCTCCATGCAATCGGAGAGGGTGCTTCAGAGCCAGACAGTCAATAGCCCTGGTTAACTCCGCATTCTAGCGGGCCACGAGGGAATCAGCTGAGAGGCCATCAGCTTGGGATAAAACATCCCCTACCACTCTCTGGAAACCAGTAGCGGGGGCGGACCATCCAAATTGGTCCCACCTCCCTGCAGAGGGGAAGGGTCGCAGAGAAGTCCAGTTGCACCAGGAAGTGATCTGACCATGGCACTTCTTTTGTTTCGCTTTTAGTTAGTGTCAGATCACCAACATCCATAGAGGTAAACACCAAGTCTAAGGCATTTCTGCGGCTATGAGTTGGGCCAAACTTATTCAGGGACAGCCCCATGGAGGCCATGCTTTCCACAAAGTCCCGAGTGGCCCCTTGTAAGGTCATGTTGGCATGGATATTAAAATCCCCCAGGACAACCAAGCTAGGTGTCTCCAGGAGCATATCCGCCACGATCTAAAGCAGCTCGAGCAGGGAATCCTAGGTGCAGTGGGGAGGTTGGTACACCAATAGGAATCCTGTACTCCCCCTATAGCCCAACTTCCAGAACATGCACTCAGAAAACTGGGTCTTCCCAGTAGGATGCCTGGTGCAGACTAATGACTTTCTTAAAATTACTGCAACCCTCCCTCCCCGCCCACATGACCTGGGTTGCTGTGTTAAGAGAAACCTGGTGGGCAAGCAGCGGCAAGGACAGGCCCATCTGCTTCATCCAACCAGGTCTCTGTCACACATGTCAGGTCTAATCCTCCATCCACAATCAAGTCATGGATGGCAGTGGTCTTATGAATCATTGACCTAGCATTGCACAGCAACACCTTCAGGTCATGTGGGTTTCCCTTGTTGAGCACAAATATAACATTCAATCACAATGGTACAAAATAACTCAGCAAGCTGACATTTATCAAGAGTTAAACGAAGGTTAGTGTACTAAATATTATTTCCAATTCTAGGCTGTTTGCTATTGGAGAAATACCATATATGATTATAAAAATCTAAAGCAAGAATTATTTTAAAATATGATTTCATTTCTATATCAGACAGACAAGATTTCTTCTATATATTTCTTTCTTTAGCACACACACACAAAACTTCTATTTTTAAACAGGAAATATTTTTGTAACTAAGGTCTATTATACAAATCCATACAGATGTTCATTTTGTTACAGTTCTGTTAAGTTGTATACAAATTATAAAGATGAGTCAATTATTTACTAAACTGGTGAGTTTTGCCATTACTGCATATTCTGATGGTTTCTCTTTCCATGCGTCTATTTCAGGACATACCGTATTTTTTGCTCTATAAGACTCACTTTTTCCCTCCTAAAAAGTAAGGGGAAATGTGTGTGCGTCTTATGGAGCAAATGCAGGCTGCGCAGCTATCCCAGAAGCCAGAACAGCAAGAGGGATTGCTGCTTTCACTGCGCAGCGATCCCTCTTGCTGTTCTGGCTTCTGAGATTCAGAATATTATTTTATTTGTTTTCCTGCTCCAAAAACTAGGTGCGTCTTGTGGTCTGGTGCGTCTTATAGAGCGAAAAATACGGTATGTCAGATTTCCATATGTTAGCCAACACCACTCTGACTGCTGTGGTCATATAACTAAATAGTTCCACTGACGATTTCATTCCCAATGGCATAGTTTTGGGGTCCAATTAAAATTTAGGTGTTTTTTTTTACATTTATTCATTTCGAAATGAACTTTCCCCCAAAACCTTTTGGTCTTTTCACAGGTCCACCATAAATGGAAGAAGATTCCTTAAGGTCTATGACATTTCCAGCAATGTCAATTCATTTCATTATTCATCTTCTGTATATTTTTCAAAGTTATATACCATTGAAAGAACATTTTTGTACAGTCATACCTCATGTTACGGCCGCTTCAGGTTACGTGCTTTTGGGTTGCGGACCATGGGAAACCTGGAAGTACTGGAACGGGTTACTTCCGGGTTTCGCCGCTCGGGCATGCGCAGAAGGGCCAAATTGCGCTTGCGCCTGTGCAGATGCGGCCCTTCAGGATACTAGCGCTGTGGGTTGCGGACGTGCCTCCGTCATGGGTTATGTCTGCAACCTGAGCTTCCACTGTACCAATTTTGTTTTAGGGATTAACTTGCAGTAAATTTTATTCCTTTATTCGTAATTGTTCTCATTGTTCCACTGTAAAGTGCTCAAACTTTTTGCATCCATTTTGTCATATAAGGTTTTGCTTGTTCGGGCTCTGTGTCATATTTGAGTAATAGTTTATAAATTTTACCCAAAAGGTAGAACTCTGTTATGATGGACTCAAATTCTGTCTTTTCACTGATTTAAATGTTTGCCATATAGTCTTTCTTGAATCTGGATATTAGTTGACAGTATGTAAGCAGTTTCATATTTTTTCTCCTCTTTAATACTTTGGCATGTATTTGATCTGTTCTTGAAGATGAACCATATCTTGGTACAATACATAGTCATACATTTTCCTATCGGCTCTAATAATAATGTTCCAATGGTGACATTAACAGTCCAGGTAAGGGCATTTTTGGGATTTTTGTAGTGCAACTCATGTTTTTTGTGGTGCAGGCTGTGCCCCGGCTATGACATGTGATCTGACGTTGAGTTTGGGTTGGCCCAATGCGCAAAGCGTGAGGATCCATGAGGATCCGTGCTTCAAAACCACATTTTGGGCCATGGAGTGGCCAGGAAGCCATGGATCCTAGTTTTTTGTGGTGCAGGCTGTGCACCTGGCTAAGACGTGTGATCTCACATTGAGTTTGGGTTGGCCCAATGCAAAAAGTTTGAGGATCCATGAGGATCTGTGCATCAAAACCATGTTTTTGGGCCACGGTATGGCCAGGAAGCCGTGGATCCATGATTTTTGTAGTGCATGCTGTGCCCATGGCCATGATGTTTGATCTGATGGTGACTTTGGGCTGATCTAGTGCAGAAATCATGAGGATCCATGAGGATCCATGTTTTTTAACCAGGTTTTTGCGCCCCTGCGGCCCCACAAAACAGTGGATGCATGATTTTTTTGATGCTGTCTGCATAGTAAGACATGGTCTACAATATCATGGTGGTTTTATTTAATTTGAATGAAAAAATCATATGAATTCTTGAGGATCCGTCTGGATCCGCCTTTTCCCCTTTTCCCCTCATCTTCTAGTATACGGGATTATGTGGTGTACTTAGCTGGTGATGTTATATGCTTCTATGTTGGGGGTTCCCCATCCTCCTTCTGAGAAAGGGAGGTGCAAGTATTTGGGGCTTATTCTTGATTTTTTGTGTGAGAAGATAAATGACTATAATTTTTTCTGCCATTTGGGCTGGGGGAATCCTGATTGGGAGGATTTGGAATAGGTAGGTTAATTTACTGGGATGCAATCTCAAAAATGATAGAATGATCTCGATTCGAATCCAAGGCAGACCTTTTAATATCACAGTAATCCAAGTTTATGCACCAACCACTGGTGCTGAAGAAACTGAAATTGACCAATTCTATGAAGACTTACAACCACGTATAGAAATGACACCAAAGAAGGATGTTCTTCTCATTATAGGGGATTGGAATGCTAAAGTAGGGAGTCAAGAGATAAAAGGAACAACTGGCAAATTTGGCCTTGGAGTTCAATACGAAGCAGGGCAAAGGCTAATAGAGTTTTGTCAAGAGAACAAGCTGGTCATCACAAACACTCTTTTCCAACAACACAAGAGACGACTCTACACATGGACATCACCAGATGGACAGCACTGAAATCAGATTGATTATATTCTCTGCAGCCAAAGATGGAGAAGCTCTATACAATCAGCAAAAACAAGACCTGGAGCTGACTGTGGCTCAGATCATCAGCTTCTTATAGTAAAATTCAAGCTTAAACTGAAGAAAGTAGGAAAAACCAGTGGGCCGGTAAGATACAATCTAAGTCAAATCCCTTATGAATACACAGTAGAAGTGAGGAACAGGTTTAAGGATTTAGATTTGGTGGACAGAGTGCCTGAAGAACTATGGATGGAGGCCTGTAACATTATACAAGAGGCAGCAATTAAAACCATCCCAATGAAAAGGAAATGCAAGAAAGCAAAGTGGCTGTCCAACGAGGCCTTACAAATAGTGGGGGAGAGAAGGCAAGCAAAGTGCGAGGGAGATAGTGAAAGATACAGGAAATTGAATGCAGATTTCCAAAAAATAGCAAGGAGGGATAAGAAGGCCTTCTTAAATGAGCAATACAAAGAAATAGAGGAAAACAATAGAATGGGAAAAACCAGAGATCTGTTCAAGAAAATTGGAAATATGAAAGGAACATTTTGTACAAAGATTTCCATAATAAAAGACAAAAGTGGAAAGGACCTAACAGAAGCAGAAGACATCAAGAAGAGGTGGCAAGAATACACAGACGAATTATACCAGAAAGAAATGGATGTCTCGTATACCCCAGGTAGTGTGGTTGCTGACCTTGAGCCAGACATCCTGGAAAGTGAAGTCAAATGGGCCTTAGAAAGCATTGCTAATAACAAGGCCAGTGGAAGTGATGATATTCCAGCTGAACTATTTAAGATGATGCTGTTAAGGTGCTACACTCAATATGCCAGCAAATTTGGAAAACTCAGCAGTGGCCAGAGGATTGGAGAAGATCAGTCTACATCCCAATCCCAAAGAAGGGAAGTGCCAAAGAATGTTCCAACTACAGCACAATTGCACTCATTTCACACACTAGCAAGGTTATGCTTAAAATTCTACAAGGCAGGCTTAAGCAGTATGGGGACCGAGAACTCCCAGAAGTGCAAGCTGGATTTAGAACAGGCAGAGGAACCAGAGACCAAATTGCAAACATGCGCTGGATTATGGAGAAAGCTAGAGAGTTCCAGAAAGATATCTACTTCTGCTTCATTGACTATGCAAAAGCCTTTCACTATGTCGACCACATAGGGACGCGGGTGGCACTGTGGGTAAAACCTCAGTGCCTAGGACTTGCCGATCGCATGGTCGGCGGTTCGAATCCCCGCGGCAGGGTGAGCTCCCGTCGTTCGGTCCCAGCTCCTGCCCACCTAGCAGTTCGAAAGCACCCCCAAGTGCAAGTAGATAAATAGGTACCGCTTCATAGCGGGAAGGTAACGGTGTTTCCATGCGCTGCGCTGGTGCTGGCTCGCCAGAGCAGCTTCGTCACGCTGGCCACGTGACCTGGAAGTGTCTTCGGACAGCGCTGGCTCCCAGCCTCTTAAGCGAGATGAGCACGCAACCCTAGAGTTGGACACGACTGGCCCGTACGGGCAGGGGTACCTTTACCTTTATATGTCGACCACAGCAAACTATGGCAAGTTCTTAAAGAAATTGGAGTGCCTGATCACCTCATCTGTCTCCTGAGAAATCTCTATGTGGGACAAGAAGCTACAGTTAGAACTGGATATGGAACAACTGATTGGTTCAAAATTGGGAAAGGAGTATGGCAAGGCTGTATATTGTCCCCCTGCTTATTTAACTTATATGCAGAATTCATCATGCGAAAGGCTGGGCTGGATGAATCCCAAGCCGGAAGAAATATCAACAACCTCAGATATGCAGATGACACAACCTTGATGGCAGAAAGTGAGGAGGAATTAAAGAACCATTTAATGAGGGTGAAAGAGGAGAGTGCAAAATATGGTCTGAAGCTCAACATCAAAAAAACGAAGATCATGGCCATTGGTCCCATCACCTCCTGGCAAATAGAAGGGGAAGAAATGGAGGCAGTGAGAGATTTTACTTTCTTGGGCTCCATGATCACTGCAGATGGTGACAGCAGTCATGAAATTAAAAGACGCCTGCTCCTTGGGTGAAAGGCGATGGCAAATCTAGACAACATCTTAAAAAGTGGAGACATCACCTTACCAACAAAGGTCTGAATAGTTAAAGCCATGGTTTTCCCAGTAGTGATGTATGGAAGTGAGAGCTGGACCATAAAGAAGGCTGATCGCCAAAGAATTGATGCTTTTGAATTATGGTGCTGGAGGAGACTCTTGAGAGTCCCATGGACAGCAAGAAGATCAAACGTATCCATTCTTAAGGAAATCAACCCTGAGTGCTCACTGGAAGGACAGATCGTGAAGCTGAGGCTCCAATACTTTGGCCACCTCATGAGAAGAGAAGACTCCCTGGAAAAGACCCTGATGCTGGGAAAGATGGAGGGCACAAGGAGAAGGGGACGACAGAGGACGAGATGGTTGGACAGTGTTCTCGAAGCTACAGACATGAGTCTGACCAAACTGCGGGAGGCAGTGGAAGACAGGAGTGCCTGGCGTGCTCTGGTCCATGGGGTCACGAAGAGTCGGATAAGACTAAACGACTAAACAACAAGAACAAACAAGGTTAATTTAAGAAAGGTGAACATTTTGATCATGGCTATTTTGTCTGAGAGAGTGAAGTTGATGTTGTTCCATCTCTTTAGGTCTTTGTTGAGTGGAAGGAGCGGAGGTTTCTGGTTATTTGTACCTCTAGGTATCTGAACTTGGTGCGGCAAAGTTTTATCTTGGTGATGTTAGTGAATTCTTTTTCCGAGAATGGTCGCTTGTTCTTTTGCTGCATTCATTAAATATTAAACCATTGGTTCTGGTGAGGACTGCAGGGCCTGCTCCCTTCCAAGGCCTTTTCCAGGTGACACAGGGGGCGGGGGCCAAGGCCCTCACACTCCCAGCTACAAAAGGACTCCTTTTGCAATGCTTAGAGTGTGGGGCTGGACTCATTTGGAACAAACTCCTGGGGAAGTGTGGGGTTGACCATAACATCCTTCTGGACCGTCTAGAGGGGCTGGGATCTGGGTTCACTGTTATACTGTGGTTCCGCTCCTTCCTCCTGGGCTGTGTCCAGAAAGTGGTGGTGGGGAATGAGTGTTCAGACCCCTTGGCCCTCAGGGTTCTGTCTTCTCCCCCATGCTTTTTAACATCTACATGAAGCCGCTGGGAGGTTTGGACTGGGTGTCCATCAATATGCAGATGATACCCAGCTCTATCTCTCTTTCAAGTCAGAACCAGTGAAGGCGGTGAAGGTCCTGGAGGCGGTTGGAGGATGGATGGCGGCTAATGGATTCTTGATTCCTGACAAGACAGAAGTACTGTTCTTGGGGGACAAAGGGCGGGCCTGGTCTTGAATGGGGTAACTGTGCCCCTGAAGGACCAGGTGTGCAGTCTGGGAGTCATTTTGTACCCACAGCTGTCCATGGAGGCGCAGGTCAACTGTCTACCAGCTCCACCTGCTACGCAGGCTGAGACCCTACCTGCCCGCAGACCGTCTCGCCAGAGTGGTGCATGCTCTGGTTATCTCCCGCTTGAACTACTGCAATGCGCTCCACGTGGGGCTACCTTTGAAGGTGACCCGGAAACTACAACTAATCCAGAATGAGACGAGACTGGTGACTGGGGGTGGCCGCCAAGATCACATAATACCAGTCTTGAAAGACCTACCTTGGCTCCCAGTACGTTTCCAAACACCATTCAAAGTGTTGGTGTTGACCTTTAAAGCCCAAAATGGCCTCGCCCCAGTATACCTGAAGGAGCATCTACCCCCCCCCCCACATTGTTCTGCCCTGACGCTGAGGTCCAGCGCCGTGGGCCTTCTGGCGGTTCCCTCATTGCGAGAAGCAAAGCTACAGGGAACCAGGCAGAGTGGCGCCTGCCCTGTGGAATGCCCTCCTATCTATCAGATGTCAAAGAGATAAACAACTACCTGACATTTAGGAGTCTGTCCCAAATTATTATTATTATTATTATTATTATTATTATTATTATTATTATTATTATTTCAGGGAAGTTTTTAATGTGTGACATTTTAATGTATTTTTAATCTTTGCTGGAAGCTGTCCCAAAATATTATTATTATTATTATTATTATTATTATTATTATTATTATTATTATTATTATTATTTCTGTTACTGGTAAGAGACTGCTTTCTCTTTGTACTGCTTATCTATGGCCAAGGGGGGAGGAAGCTGAGCCCCAAAGCCTGACAGCATCCTTGTTCTGTGACTCTTTGGATAGCTATGGTATTAGAATCCATACTGTTAGTCCTGCATTTTGCTGAGGCTTGGGAGTATATTTGTTTGAGGGTTTGTAAGAAGTTTGAACCAAATTTCATGTTAGTTAGTACTGCTAATAGGTTCTTCCACTCTAAGCAATCAAAAGCTTTGAGGATGTCTAGGGACATAATTGTCAGTGGAAGTTTAGTTACCTCGCTGTGTTCAATCAGATTCAGTAGTTTCTTGATGGGGTCTGTTATATTGCGACCAGGGATGAAGCCAGTCTGGTCTGGGGCTATTAACTTGTGTAAGAATTTTTTTTGGCGGTTGGCCAAAATTGATGTGAATATCTTTTAATCTTGGTTTATTAATGAGACTGGGCAGTATGATTCTACTTTGAGGTTGCCTTTCAGTGGTTGGAGTAGTTGGGGAATGTGATTTGATGTTGTCTGGGTTGGTGTTGGGGTGGGAATGGGAATGGGGATCTCTATGGAGGTGTGGGGCAGGGGAGGCATTGGTTGTGTTGGCAATATTACTGGCATGGGGTAGAGGAAAAGGGAAAGGGAAAGGGGGGTCACTAGTCTGTCAGCTGTGTTGCTGCAGGGTTGTCAAACTATGGTTTGATTTATTTGGTTGATGTTGGTTTGGTATCTTGTGGTGCATATTCAGTGGGACGATTCTATGAGCAGTGCTTGACTGTACCGGTTTGCATTGTCGTGTCGTGTCTGTGGTTTCTTCTTCCTCTTTACTGTCTTCCAATTAGTTGTTGTTGTTTTGTAATGGCTGTCACTTTGTGAGTCTGTCGATTGCCATTCTGGTGGAGGGTCGAGTCCGAGGTTCTTCAGTAATTGCAGGGCTTTAGGTATGTTGGTAGCCATGTGCTGTACTGTGTTGGTTGTTACAATGAGGTGGAAGGGGAAGCCCCATCAGTACTTGATCCCTGCTTGTTGGAGATGTTGGGTAGGCTTTTTCTCCAGTTTAGGGTCTCCTGAGATAGATCCTGTAAGGCCATGATGGGGTTTTCAGAGATTGGTTGAGTTTCTGAGGTTGTTCCATACTTCTTTATTTTTGTAGCAGGCGAAGCACACAATGTTTTTTGGGGGGGCGTTGGTTTTCAGCATGGGAGTGTCAGGTTTGGAATTGTGGTTTTTAGCCAGTGTACTGTGAGGTCTGCTAGGCTTTTCTCCTCCACTTTTTCGGGAAATTTGCAGAAGCAAATGTTGCAATGTCCATAGCAATCTTCAATGTCCACTTGTTTGAGTCTCATTTCTGTGCTTTCTGTTTCCAGGCAGCTTACCAGTTCAGCCAATTTATTATTCACACATGTGTTTTCCTCTCGGTATTGCTCTACTATTCTTTCTTGCATTTGCTTCTTGTTCTCTAGAGTTCCCACTTTGGAGGTCAGGTCACTGATTATTATCTGCAGGGGAGACACTGTGGTCTTCAGTAGTTCTGCTAATCTCAGCTCCAATTCCCTCTGGTCTTGTTCTGTTGTTGGGTTGTTGTCATTTGGGCGTGTGTGTTGAGCTCTCAGTGCTGTTCACCATCTCCCTGGTTGGTGCCATCTCGATCTCTCTGATGCTCTTGGTTTGAGATCTGCGTGGTGTCCTTTTGGTGTGGAGCATGTTACGGTTAGGAGATGTGGTAGTGGTGGTTCCTGGGGTTGCTGGGTTGCTGAACATTATTGATTGGTGGCTTTTACAGAGCATCTGGATTAGATGGCCATTTTTGTCACGTCTGGGATGTGTTTTAAGGGCTTCTCTGGGGTTTCCATAGTTGTCCCAGTGGTGTGGGTGAACAGTACTGAGAGCACAACAGACAAGCAGACAGACAAGTAGACCAACAGACAAACAGTTGACATAAAAGGGTGACATAAAAGGCAGAGATTCAAGAGACCGATGGGGTGGGGCCAGAGGGAGGATGGGCAGGTTAATTTTGGATGCCCCCGTGCATACAATGGGGAGGAGTGGGTCCAATTAAGGGTGGGAAATGAGATTAGAGAGTTAAAAATTTAAGACAGGCAGGGTTGTGTTCAGGAACCAAACCAAACCAAACAAAGACAAAAGGGAGAGAGGAAGAGGAAGAGATAAAGGGATAAAAAGGGATAAAAAAGGAGGGAAGTTAGAGTAAAATATAAAGACAAAAAATGAGAGAGAGAGAGAGAGAGAGAGAGAGAGAGAGAGAGAGAGAGGAGGGTGGAAATAGTAACAGTAATGATTAAAAAATTGCAGTGGTGGTCCAAGTTATGGATGTATGAGGTAGGTGACCACAAAGGGGGGGGGTTTACTATTGAAAGTGGGTGGGGAGATATAGGTCTGTAATTTTAATTATTTTTATTATTATTATTTGTTGGAGGGGAAGGAGATAAAAGAAAGGAGAGAGGAAGGAGGCAGTAGGAAATTTAAGAGTTAAGAAAGAAGGAAAGAGAAAGCAAAAAACAACAAAACCGAAAAAGAAAAGAGAAAAGAAGAAACTGAAGCTGTTGAGGTGGTGGTGCCTGGAAGTAGTATATATACTATCAAATGATAAAAGTAAAATATATCTATATATGTAGAAACTCGCTTTGAGAGGGGGAAAATAAAATAGGAGGGAAAGGAGGGGGGAATGGAAAAGTTTTGTTTTCAAAGAGGCTGATGGTAGTAATGGGAAGGTGGGGGGAGGAAGGATTCCCCCCCAAAAAACAAACAAACAGGGACTCAGATTTTTATTTTATTCTCTTTTTTATTTAATATAAAAAATGAGAAATAATAATAATAATAATAATAATAATAATAATAATAATAATAATAGAATAAAAATTAGAAGGACAGAAAATCAGGGCTGAAGTGGCGATCCCAGGAAGTGGCGTGTTCAGGTCTCCCTTCTGGGCACCTCCATTTTAATTCTTAGGAGTTAGAAAAAATAGAGGTAAAAAATCCGCCCTGGCCCTCCTGGTTCTCACCTACCTCTCCTTTTTCTTTGGTGTCGGTGGCAGTGGCGGCAGCCACTTTTTTCTTTGTTTTCCCTTTGGCTTCAGAGGCCTTCAGGCCCTGGAGCTCTGCCAGGGCATTGGTTGGGTCTCTTGGAGCCGGTGTTGTAAGCCAAAAATGGCTTATCTTCTGAGTTAAACCAGAAGATAGAGGAGGGAGAAAGGTTGTTTTCTGCTGCTCCGGAGAAGCGGACACGGAGCAATGGATCCAAACTACAAGAAAGAAGATTCCACCTAAACATTAGGAAGAACTTCCTGACAGTAAGAGCTGTTCGACAGTGGAATTTGCTGCCAAGGAGTGTGGTGGAGTCTCCTACTTTGGAGGTCTTTAAGCAGAGGCTTGACAACCATATGTCAGGAGTGCTCTGATGGTGTTTCCTGCTTGGCAGGGGGTTGGACTCGATGGCCCTTGTGGTCTCTTCCAACTCTATGATTCTATGATTCTATGATTCTATGATTCTATGATTCTAAACCAATAAAACTCAGAGACAAGAGGAGTTAGGAATCCATTGTTGTTTATTGCAAAGCAATAGGTTACAGTCGGATCTTTTTGCCAAACTGCAACCCTGCCCAAGAGTCTGGGCAGGGGTATCTATAACATTTCAAACAAAGGATTTCAGTTTTCACCAATCATGTACATCATTACCTCATTTCATCTTTAATACACATGTGCAATAAGCATTGCTAACTAAACTTTGATTCTCACCGTGATTGTGTTAGTATGCATGTTGGGAAGCATGGCGACTTGCCAAATCATCACTTTTATAAACAACAGGTTACCATAACTTCTCTGTTAGAAACATATTCAAAGATTTATAGGGGTTCATATTATCACATTCATTATGGCCCTTTGGGCCACTACCACACCGGCACGGCCAAGGTCACTGGGGAGAGTCTTGGCGGCTTCCCCCGCTGACTCCCGGTTCCCCTCCGGTGGTAGCAGACTGGAGGCCAGCCAGCCAGGCAGCGCAGTTGGAGCTGGCTGTTTTCAGGAGCTCCATGCTGCTGTGGCGCCCACTATCTTGCCTCGCCGGAAGTCCATGAGCCTTTTTTTTTAAATACCTCAGATCGCAGCAAAAATGTAAAGTCATTTTAAGAGTGGTAAAATGAGAAACTGCAGAAAGTTGTGCCATTCACAAGGGTGGGTGTGTTTACCCTCCCCCTGATTAGATTACCCAAGCCTTTTTTTGCCTGCACATGTCCTAGGTGAATAAGGGAGCTATTATTGAAATCACAACATCATTGTGGATACACACACTCCATTGCCAGAAATGCCCCGTCTATTTTGATCTGTTTTCAAATGGACACAGGCCGCATTCACACCATATACTATACAATTTTAAACAGTCATGGCTTCCCCTGAAGAATTATGCAATCTTTAGTTTGTTAAGACTGCTGGGAGAGACCCCTTTCAGAATTAGAATTACCAGAATGGTTTTACACTGTTATGTAATGTAATGTTATGTTATGTACGCTTGGGTTGTCTAATGACTCTCAGCACTCTTAAGAGGTCAGAGCTCTCAGAAATCTTTGGGAGAAGCCATGACTTTTGGCGTCATAGAGCTTTAAATGTATGAGTGTGAATGTGGCCTTACTGCAGGGCAATGCAGAATCAAACTGCAAATAAGCTTTTGTTTTTGGAATGAAACTAGTTTCTCAAGAAACACTTTTCAGGGGCAAAACAATGTGCAATGGATCTCAGTTGTGTGTGGATTGCATAGAAAGCACAAGTGCTCAGTTCACTTTGATTCTAGAATGAAAAGTCTGTATCCAACCCCTCTCTGCCTCCCACATTGTATGGGGGGAGGGGGCTCATTTAATTTCACTGCACACAGGTGGTGTAGTGACAATGAAGGTTTATTTATTTATTTATTTATTACTATTACTACTACTACTACTACTACTACAGGCAGTGCCACAGGTGGTTAATGGCATGCTTCAGCCTGACAATAGAATCCTGGAAGAAGCACTGCAGGATGTGGCAAGCAGTCTCAGAGACATGGCCAGGGTGTTGAAGAAAATGCATGGTAAGCTTGATATTTCCCACTTTCATTCACAAACTATTGCTCAGCCATTCATAGCACAAGGACAGAAAAGGTAGAAAGCTGGAGAAAATAGCATAAAAGTGATATGCACTCTAAAATGGGAGTAGCAAATGCCCTCCAGATGTTGTTGGACACAACTCTCATCATCCCTGACTATTGCCCATGTTGGGTGGGGTTGATAGGAAATTGAGTCCAAAGACCCCTGAAGAACCACAGGCTGGCTATCTAAAAGACAACAGTTGTGTGTGTAGACTAAGATTGTGCAGAAATATGGAAAAGTCTCATGATGTGATCCTGACAACAGAATTCAACTTCCTGAGCATATTACTGCCCAGTGAAAAAGAAAGTGCAGATTCAGCTACACAAAGTAGTTCCACTGAAATGAATGAACCTAAGTTAGTAATGGGTTTGCTCTGAGTAGAACTAGCACTGGATAGGATCAGCACGGGAAACCCAATGAAGCCACTGAGGGTTGCCTGCTTGGCAGTGACCTGTCCACATGACTTTCTTGGTGAAACGTTCATTTGTGGAATGCCCTCCATTGTGAGGTGTGTCACTCTCCCTCATTATTAGCTTTTAGGAGAAATTTTAAAACACTCCTGTTTACCCAAGCATTTGAGAGCTGAAAGTCCTGCCCCTGGCACCCCTGAAATTTTTAATTTGAGAATAAGAGCAGTTTTTTGGCAGTTTTAGAATATTGTTTTCAACTGTTTCAAGAAATCTCACTAGTCTTGTTTTGGTATTGATGTGTTTTCTGCATGGACTCCTTTGGAGAAAGGGTGTAATATAAATTTAATAAAATAAATAAATAAACTGACTTCACCAGTTTTGGAAATGTGAAATTTATTTTTGATCCAGTTTTGTTTTTGTTTTTATGCTTCACTTCCTAGATTACGTGGATCCTGCAATATTCTACGGTGTGATACAGATCTTCTTTTCTGGGTAAATACAGCATGTATACTTTTTGCTCTTTAAACGTTTTCCAAGTAGGAGTAGAGGGACAAGCAGGGGTACACTCTTGAGAAAATCCGCGCTCTAGAAACAGCCACACATGCTGCTCTTATTTCTTTATGCATTTGATTCCATTTATGCATCATTTCCTGTAAAATAAGTTGAGGTGAGTCCACAGTGAAAACATCAAGGATAATTTTTTATTTCATTTATGAATTGCTTCCCACAAGGCATCTTGAAATTATTTAAAATGCAATAAAAGCATATGCAAAACAATTGTATGCATTGTATAAAAGCGGCTAAAACATTAAAAACATTAAAACAACAACATATAAAGTATTTTGTGCCCCATAAGACGCTCCGGCCCATAAGACGCACCTAGTTTTGTGGGGGGGAAATAAAGAAATTTTTTTTAATTCCCCCCCCCAGGTGCGGGGCTGGAAGAACCAGGTCGGGGAACAGTGGGACGGCACGTTCTGCCTCCCCGCTGTCCCCCGAGCTTGTGGGGCTGGCGATGGGGAGAAGTGCACCAGTCCCGGGAGGGCAGGCAGCTCTGCGCCGCCATCCCGAGCGGGGCAGGACTTAGCGCCCCGCTCCGGATGGTGGCGCAGACCTGCCTGCAGTCCCAGAACGGCAGGCAGCTCTGTGCCGCCATCCCGAGCGGGGCCCCGCTCGGGATGGCGGCGCAGAGCTGTGCTGGTCCCAGGACCGCAGGCCGCTCTGCATGGCCACCGGGAGCGGGGCGGAGCTTCTCCCCCGGCTCCCGGTGGCCGGGCAGAGCTGCGCTGGTCCCAGGACCGCAGGCAGCTCTGCATGGCCACCGGGAGCGGGGCGGAGCTTAGCGCTCTGCTCCGGATGGCAGCGCAGAGCTGCGCTGGTCCCAGGACCGCAGGCAGCTCTGCGCGGCCACCAGGAGCGGGGCGGAGCTTAGCTTGGCGCCCCGCTCCGGATGGCGGCGCAGACCTGCCTGCAGTCCCGGGACGGCAGGCAGCTCTGTGCAGCCATCCCGAGCGGGGCGCTAAGTCCCGCCCCGCTCCGGATGGCAGCTCAGAGCTGCACTGGTCCCAGGACCGCAGGCAGCTCTGCGCGGCCACCGGGAGCGGGGCAGAGCTTCTCCCCTGGCTCCCGGGCAGAGCTGCGCTGGTCCCAGGACCGCAGGCAGCTCCGCGCGGCCACCGGGAGCGGGGCGGAGCTTCTCCCCCCCGCTCCCGGTGGCCGGGCAGAGCTGTGCTGGTCCCAGGACCGCAGGCAGCTCTGCGCGGCCACCGGGAGCGGGGCGGAGCTTCTCCCCCGGCTCCCGGTGGCCGGGCAGAGCTGCGCTGGTCCCAGGACCGCAGGCAGCTCTGCTCGGCCACCGGGAGTGGGGCGGAGCTTAGCGCCCCGTTCCGGATGGCAGCGCAGAGCTGCGCTGGTCCCAGGACCGCAGGCAGCTCTGTGCGGCCACCGGGAGCGGGGCGGAGCTTCGCCCCCGGCTCCCGGTGGCCGGGCAGAGCTGCGCCTGTCCCAGGACCGCAGGCACCTCTGTGCGGCCACCGGGAGTGGGGCGGAGCTTCTCCCCCGGCTCCCGGTGCCAGGCAGAGCTGCGCTGGTCCCAGGACCGCAGGCAGCTCTGCGCGGCCACCGGGAGCGGGGTGGAGCTTAGCGCCCCGCTCCTGATGGCCGGGCAGAGCTGCGCCTGTCCCAGGACCGCAGGCACCTCTGTGCGGCCACCGGGAGTGGGGCGGAGCTTCTCCCCCGGCTCCCGGTGCCAGGCAGAGCTGCGCTGGTCCCAGGACCGCAGGCAGCTCTGCGCGGCCACCGGGAGCGGGGTGGAGCTTAGCGCCCCGCTCCTGATGGCCGCGCAGAGCTGCGCTGGTCCCAGGACCGCAGGCAGCTCTGCGCGGCCACCGGGAGCGGGGTGGAGCTTCGACCCCGGCTACCGGTGGCCGGGCAGAGCTGCGCTGGTCCCAGGACTGCAGGCAGCTCTGCGCGGCCACCAGGAGCGGGGCGGAGCTTAGCTTGGCGCCCCGCTCCGGATGGCGGCGCAGACCTGCCTGCAGTCCCGGGACGGCAGGCAGCTCTGTGCAGCCATCCCGAGCGGGGCGCTAAGTCCCGCCCCGCTCCGGATGGCAGCTCAGAGCTGCACTGGTCCCAGGACCGCAGGCAGCTCTGCGCGGCCACCGGGAGCGGGGCAGAGCTTCTCCCCTGGCTCCCGGGCAGAGCTGCGCTGGTCCCAGGACCGCAGGCAGCTCCGCGCGGCCACCGGGAGCGGGGCGGAGCTTCTCCCCCCCGCTCCCGGTGGCCGGGCAGAGCTGTGCTGGTCCCAGGACCGCAGGCAGCTCTGCGCGGCCACCGGGAGCGGGGCGGAGCTTCTCCCCCGGCTCCCGGTGGCCGGGCAGAGCTGCGCTGGTCCCAGGACCGCAGGCAGCTCTGCTCGGCCACCGGGAGTGGGGCGGAGCTTAGCGCCCCGTTCCGGATGGCAGCGCAGAGCTGCGCTGGTCCCAGGACCGCAGGCAGCTCTGTGCGGCCACCGGGAGCGGGGCGGAGCTTCGCCCCCGGCTCCCGGTGGCCGGGCAGAGCTGCGCCTGTCCCAGGACCGCAGGCACCTCTGTGCGGCCACCGGGAGTGGGGCGGAGCTTCTCCCCCGGCTCCCGGTGCCAGGCAGAGCTGCGCTGGTCCCAGGACCGCAGGCAGCTCTGCGCGGCCACCGGGAGCGGGGTGGAGCTTAGCGCCCCGCTCCTGATGGCCGCGCAGAGCTGCGCTGGTCCCAGGACCGCAGGCAGCTCTGCGCGGCCACCGGGAGCGGGGTGGAGCTTCGACCCCGGCTACCGGTGGCCGGGCAGAGCTGCGCTGGTCCCAGGACCGCAGGCAGCTCTGCGCGGCCACTGGGAGCGGGGCGGAGCTTCGCCCCTGGCTCCCGGTGGCCGCGCAGAGCTGCGCTGGTCCCGGGACTGCAGGCAGCTCTGCGCAACCCTCGGAGCCGGTCTCCCGAGGGTTGCGCACAGCTTCCTGAAGCCTGGAGAGCGAGAGGGGTCGGTGCACACCAGTGCAGCTCTGTGCCGCCATCCCGAGCAGGGCGGGACTTGGCGCCCCGCTCCGGATGGCGGCGCAGACCTGCCTGCAGTCCCGGGATGGCAGGCAGCTCTGTGCCGCCATCCCGAGCGGGGCGGGACTTGGCGCCCCACTCCGGATGGCGGCGCAGACCTGCCTGCAGTCCCGGGATGGCAGGAAGCTCTGTGCCGCCATCCCGAGCGGGGCGCTAAGTCCCGCCCCGCTCCGGATGGCAGCGCAGAGCTGCACTGGTCCCAGGACCGCAGGCAGCTCTGCGCGGCCACCGGGAGCGGGGCGGAGCTTCTCCCCCGGCTCCCGGGCAGAGCTGCGCTGGTCCCAGGACCGCAGGCAGCTCTGCGCGGCCACCGGGAGCGGGGCGGAGCTTCGCCCCTGGCTCCCGGTGGCTGCGCAGAGCTGCGCTGGTCCCGGGACTGCAGGCAGCTCTGCGCAACCCTCGGAGCCGGTCTCCCGAGGGTTGCGCAGAGCTTCCTGAAGCCTGGAGAGCGAGAGGGGTCGGTGCGCACCAGTGCAGCTCTGTGCCGCCATCGAAGTGTGCCAAGACAGAGTTTGAGACAAGCAAGTCCTTGACTGCCTGGAATGCGGCCTCCTGGCACTGGCCCCACACCCAAGGGGCCCGCTTGTCCAGGAGTCTGTGTAGGGGCTCCACTACCGCCGCCTTGTGGGGAAGGAAGGAATGGTAAAAGTTCAATAGTCCCAAGAAGGCCTGAAGTTCAGTCTTGCTCTTGGGCGCTGGGGCATCACAAATGGCCCGTACCTTGTCCCCAGTCGGGTGGACCCCTTCTGCGTCCACCATAAATCCCAGAAAGTCCACCTGAGGCACTCCTAGTAGACATTTTTCCTGCTTCACCTTGAGACCCGCCGTCTGGAAACGGTGCAGAACGGTGCGGAGGCGGTCCTCAAACTCCTCTGGTGTGGGCCCAGCAATCAACACATCATCGAAGAAGGGGGTGACACCAGGAATCCCTTTAAGGAGAGAGTCCATTAGATTCTGGAATATGCCTGGTGCCACGCTGACACCGAATTGCAGCCGCTTTACCCTGAACGCTCCTCTATGCGTCACAATCGTCTGTGCCTCTGCTGTGGCCTCATCTACTGGCAGCTGTTGATATGCTTGGGCCAAGTCCAGCTTGCCAAAAATTTTTGACCCAGCCAGGGTGGCAAGGACATGGCTGACCACTGGCACTGGGTATGCGTGGGCCGTGAGGGCCTTGTTTATGGTACATTTGTAGTCTGCGCAGATGTGGACCGAACCATTAGGCTTGACGGATGTGATGATTGGGGTTTCCCAGGGGGCATTAGGCACAGGCTCCAGCACTCCTTGCTCCACGAGCCGGTCCAATTCCTCGTCTATACAGGGTTTCAGGGCAAACGGGACCCGGCGAGCCTTGAGCCTGACAGGTCGTACTGCGGGGTCAAGCTGTAGAGCAATGGGGGGCCCCATATACTGTCCCAATTTCCCATTGAAAACCCCCGGAAATTCTTTGCAGATGGTGTCCACGTCCACTTGTAAGCTAGTGTGGTTCACCCCGGTGACGGCTAGCCCCAGTGGTCCAAACCATGCCAATCCCAGTAAGCTAATGTAGGGGCCCTTGACCACAAGCAAGTCCAGTTGCCGCGTCCGCCCTCGATATTGCACCCTGAAGGTCCCCACCCCCATTGTGGGGACCTTACGTTTCTGGAAGTCCCGGAGGGTGAATGGGGCCGGCCTGAGTTTGGGACCTCGAGTAGGACACAGTTTCCTTAAGGTCCTTGCCGAGATTATGGATAGAGTTGAACCCGTGTCAAGCTCCATGCGGCACGGGGGCCCCTCTATCTGTACCTCTACATAAATTTTCTCTACGTTGGGGTGGGGCAACTGGTATACCTGGAAGTCCGTGAGCTCCGTCGAGTTGCCTTGGTGCGTTGGGCCCTGGGACCTGGGGTTCTTGGATCGGTCATCTGATGCCTGGCGTCGGGTGGGCTGAGCCCGACACACCCGAGCGATGTGTCCCAATTTTCCGCACTGCCTGCACTCTGCGTTGCGGAAACAGCAGGTCCTCCTCTCGTGACTCTCGCCACAGCTCGCGCAGTTCCCTCCTCCTCGTTGAGGCAGCCATGGTCTGTGCGCTGCTTGAGTGTGCTGCTGTACTCGGTGCACCTCCTCCCTGTCAGATCCTGAGTCGTCGGTGAGGTCTTTGTGGTGGACCCTTGGTTGGGATGACAGGCTTGGTCATGCCTCTTGCGTCGACCTCTTGGCAGCTTCTGTTACCAGGGCCTCCTCCAGGGCGACCTGGAACGTTAGGTCCTTCTTAGCGTAGAGGTGTCATAGCAGCTTCTCATCCTTTAGGCCACCGACGAGGCGGTCACGAAGCATGTTCTCCAATTCTGAGAAGTTGCAGAACTGGGCGGCTTGGTGGAGAGAGGTCACAAACCCAGTTATGGTTTCCCCAGGGGCTTGCCGCTTTGCGTAGAAGGCATTTCGACAAGCCACCACTGAGGGCTGCGGCGAAAAGTGCCCCTTCAGCTGTTCCATTATTGTTTTGTAAGGAACGGTAGCGACGTCTTCAGGTGCAAGGAGAGCCTGGGCGATTTCAAATGTCTCCTCTCCACAGACGCTGAAGAATATCACCCTCTTCTTGGCATCTTCTTCGTCGGTGACCCCTTTGGCTTCTAGGAGGAAGGTGAAACGGGAGGCGTACGCTTCCCAGTCTCCGGATGCTGGGTTGAACGGCGAGAAGCTGCTGTCGGTTGCCATTCTGAGTTCCTTGGGTCCCAGAGCTGAAGCCTGGCTACACGGTGCGAGGCAGCGGTGCGGAAGGTGGCGGTGCTGCAGTGCTGTGTGTGGTGGTCAGCTCAGCAGGATCCCACCTTCGTCGCCAGTGAAATATACTCAGAGTGGATTTCATGCTCTTTATTCAGCTCATAGTGGTGAGGAGGGAATGAAAGTCCCCTCAAAGTATCTGCTTTATATACATTATTTACACAATGGGCTGCACGTGATTGGCTAATTCCGGAATTCTCCTGTAGACCAATCAGGTTGTGGATTCATAGAATCATAGAGTTGGAAGAGACCACAAGGGCCATCGAGTCCAACCCCCTACCAAGCAGGAAACACCATCAGAGCACTCCTGACATATGGTTGTCAAGCCTCTGCTTAAAGACCTCCAAAGTAGGAGACTCCACCACACTCCTTGGCAGCAAATTCCACTGTCGAACAGCTCTTACTGTCAGGAAGTTCTTCCTAATGTTTAGGTGGAATCTTCTTTCTTGTAGTTTGGATCCATTGCTCCGTGTCCGCTTCTCTGGAGCAGCAGAAAACAATCTTTCTCCCTCTATGTGGCATCCTTTTATATATTTGAACATGGCTATTATATCACCCCTTAACCTCCTCTTCTCCAGGCTAAACATGCCCAGCTCCCTTAGTCGTTTCCAGGCATCGTTTCCAGGCCATTTTGGTTGCCCTCCTCTGGACACGTTCCAGTTTGTCAGTGTCCTTCTTGAACTGTGGTGCCCAGAACTGGACACAGTACTCCAGGTGAGGTCTGACCAGAGCAGAAAACAGTGGCACTATTACTTCCCTTGATCTAGATGCTGTACTCCTATTGATGCAGCCCAGAATTGCATTGGCTTTTTTAGCTGCCGCGTCACACTGTTGGCTCATGTCAAGTTTGTGGTCAACCAAGACTCCTAGATCCCTTTCACATGTACTGCTCTCAAGCCAGGTGTCCCCCATCTTGTATTTGTGCCTCTCATTTTTTTTGCCCAAGTGCAATACTTTACATTTCTCCCTGTTAAAGTTCATCTTGTTTGTTTTGGCTCAGTTCTCTAATTTCTCCCTGCTTCGTTTGACTAATCAAGTCTTCTCATGAAGAGGGCTTTTTGTTTCATATCTGATCTGAACAAGAGGTGAGATGAATTAAAACATTACAGTCTAGATTCCACAGCTAGTATGTGCATGCACCATGTCATGTCATCAATGATAAAGTAGGGGGGCTGACCTGCCCCTCAAATTTTATTCAAGTTGGCAACCCTGGCTACAGCCTTTCCTCCAATACACTTGTTCCCCCCGTTAGAGGTGGGTCTGAGACCCTAAAAATAAAATCTGAACAAAATTGATGAAGCAGCGAGAACAGGTGTCCCAAGTAGGCACAACCAGTTTTGGCAAAGCATAATCTTATAGTGGGGCTAATCTGAAAGCTCTTTTGCAAATGGAAAGTTCGAATGGACGGAAGAGGCCCAGCGGTCCTTTGAAAAACTTAAGAGGGCTTTCGCGTCGGAAGAGCAGCTCCTACATGTGGATCTGCGGAAGCCGATGAGGCTAGAGACGGACGCGTCAGACAGAGCGGTAGGAAGCATATTGCTCCAGCCGGGAAATGGGGGACAGTGGAAGCCGTGTGCCTTCTTTTCCAGGAAGCTGAACAAGTCAGAGCAAAACTATACGGTGTATGATCGGGAACTGCTGGCAATTCACGAGGCCTTTCGACGATGGAGACATTTTCTCATAGGTGCACAGCACAAAGTCCAGGTGTGTACTGACCACAAGAACCTGGAATATTGGAGAACGGCGAGAGTAGTGAAGACAGGTGCGGTGGGCTCAGGAGTTTTCCAAGTTTAATTTTGAGATTAGATACGTGCCTGGGAAGGAAAATGTCAGAGCAGACGCCCTCTCCCGCAAGCCCGAATACGCAGAAGGGGAGGGAGGGCCAGAAGCACGTTATGTCATACCCGAGGACAGATGGGTGTGTGGGGGAGTGTTCATAGGAAGGCAAAAGCTGGCCGGTTTGATGAGGGATGACCAGTATGCACAAACCAAGATTAGGGAAATGGGGAGTACCGAGGAAAATCAGGGGGGATTTGAAGTAAAGGACGGGGCATTGTACTATAAGGGTGCATTGTACATACCTGAGGGGGATTTGAGGAGCAGAATACTCAAACAACTACATGACAACCCCACAGCGGGACATTTTGGCCAACACAAGACAATGCTACTGGTAACCAGGCAGTTCTGGTGGCCACGGGTGAGGGAAGATGTGAAGGAATATGTACGCGGGTGCCAGCGCTGCCAGAGAGCGAAGGGGGAGAGGGCAGCACCCGCGGGGTTACTGGAGCCCTTACCTACGCCAGAGAGACCATGGGTTGTTGTTGTTGTTTAGTCGTTTAGTCGTGTCCGACTCTTCGTGACCCCATGGACCAGAGCACGCCAGGCACTTCTGTCCTCCACTGCCTCCCGCAGTTTGATCAAACTCATGCTAGTAGCTTCAAGAACACCATCCAACCATCTCATTCTCTGTCGTCCCCTTCTCCTTGTGCCCTCCATCTTTCCCAACATCAGGGTCTTTTCCAGGGAGTCCTCTCTTCTCATGAGGTGGCCAAAGTATTGGAGCCTCAGCTTCACGATCTGTCCTTCCAGTGAGCACTCAGGGCTGATTTCCTTCAGAATGGAGAGGTTTGATCTTCTTGCAGTCCATGGGACTCTCAAGAGTCTCCTCCAGCACCATAATTCACCCCTTCATGGATCACTGCCTTGCCGTGGCGAAGGGGCTTGAAGAACTCAGAGAAGCTATGAACTACGCCGAGCAGGGCACACAAGATGAACAGGTCATAGTGGAGAGTTTTGACCAAACGTGATCCACCTGGAGTAGGAATCGGCAAGCCACTCCAGTATCCCTGCCAAGAAAACTCCATGGACAAAGACCATGGGAGGTGGTATCAATTGATTTTATGACTGATTTACCCAAAGCCAGGGGGGAAACGGCAGTAATGGTGGTAGCTGACTTGATGACCAAAAAGTGCCATTTTATTGCGTGCTTGCATGCGGTGTCTGCAGAAGAAACAGCAAAACTGTTTGTAGAGCATGTTTTCAGGTTGCATGGTGCCCCCTTGAGGATTTTATCCGACAGAGGCCAGCAATTCACATCCAGATTCTGGAGGAAGCTGATGAGTCTGCTGGACGTCAAGGTTAGTTTCTCGATGGCCAGACACCCAGAAACCAACGGACAAGCAGAGAGAGCTAATAGCATACTTCAACAATACCTACGCTGCTACGTCAACGAGAGGGAGAATGATTGGGTGGACAAATTAGCGCTGGCTGAGTTTGCATACAATAACGCGGAACATGTGTCCACAGGGATGAGCCCGTTTATGGCGAATTATGGGTGTCACCCCAGGGCTTTCCCAGGGGAGGGGGCGGGAAGGTGGAGTGTTCCCGCGGCTGAACAATTTGTGGAAGAAATGGAGGCTTTACACCAACAGCTTAAGATCAACCTGGAAAGGGCAAAGGAAGAGTACAAGAGGCAGGCAGACAAGCACCGCAGAGAGGGGGAAACCATAAGAGTGGGGGACCAGGTGTGGTTGTCTACCAAAGGGATACCGTTCAAAGGAGGGTGTAAGAAACTACGGCCAAAGAGATTGGGACCATTCGAAGTAGCCCAGCAAGTTAATTCGGTGGCCTTTAGGCTCAAATTGTCATCTCACATGAAACTGCACCCAGTGTTCCACAGGTCCTTACTCTCACCATTCAGGGAGGGGAGGGAATTTCTGGGTCAGCAAAGTGAAACACCCTTGCATCCACAGATGGAGGAAAGGGAACTCAGTGGCCATGCAGCTGAAATTCTCGATTCCAGGTGGAGAGGGGGGCGAGTGGAATACTTGGTGGCGTGGGAGGGGGAGTCAGAAGCGGAAAACGCATGGGTCCCAGCAGAAGAGATTAGGGATGAGTATCTGCAGGAGGAGTTTCATAGCAGGTATCCGAGAAAGCCCAAACCACCAGAGAGGTTCTGGGGGGAGCAATTTGGCACCACCGATGAGGAGGAAGAGTTTGTGGGGTTTCCCGCCTCCGAAGAGGAGGAAGGGGCATTATCCGATGAAGCATCCGACTGGGGAGATTGGGGAGAGAGAAGAGACAGCAGCGAATGGAGAGAGGTTTTTGAATCATCAGATGGAGGGGAGAGCTCCTTCCGGGGGTTTCCTGCATCACCGTCCGAGGAAAGGACGGGGGAGGGGGAGGGCCCTGGGAGGGAGGTGGATGTCAGGGAACTGACATCGGAGCAGAGTGGAGAGGCTAGGCTCCCAGATTCTGCAGGAGAGGGAACTAGTAAGGGAAGAGAGAGAACGTCCTCTGGGGAAAGAAGTCCAGGTGACACCAGGAAGAAGGGAGAGGCAGAGAGCACTTCGGAGGGGAGGCTCCGAGACTCTTCCAGTGAAGTCAGTGAGGAGAGTGGAGGACCACCGCTTGGCACGCCCACTCTGCGCAGAAGGCTTCCGCGCAGAGAGGCGAGGCGAAGGATGTCCGTTAAGGAATTCTTATGCTGGAGGAAATTTAGGAGACACCCACTGACGGATTCTGCCAGCGACTGAGCAGCAGCGCAAAAGGGCTGCTCAGCCAGGGAAAGACCAACCACCCCAAGCAGTTGGGAACGGCTGGAGGTTTACACACAAGCAACCCCAATTCCCATGATATATGCAGACAGTTTTTCCGGGTCATGTGGCCAGCATGACTAAGTCACTTCTGGCAAAACCAGAGCAACTCATGGAAACGCTGTTTACCTTCCCACTGGAAGCACTTTTTGGAGTGCTTTCGAACTGCTCGGTTGGCAGGAGCTAGGACCGAGCAATGGGAGCTCACCCTGTCACAGGGATTCGAATTACCGACCTTCTGATCAGCAAGCCCAAGAGGCTCAGTGGCTTAGACCACAGCGCCACCCACGTCCCTACCATATACATATATGTATACAAATTTGCAAAGTTTTTACCTTGCCTCTCGTGAACACTGAACTGAAGGGAAATGAGACCCACCCAACATGAAGCAAAAATAAAAGTCAGGAACCAACACTGTATTTCAAGTATTAGAAGAAATATAGTGCTACTTTTAAATAACAATTATAATTACAATAATAAAATATTCTAACTAGAATGAATCCCTGTAGCCCATAGGAAGAAATATAACTTCTGCAGTAAATGGAGTTTTATTGTTCTCACTTGAGTGGTCTCCATTTTGCATTTGTGTGGCCTCCATCAAATGAGATTTAAATATTACAGAGCATTGCTTTATCCTCATGCAAATTTATCTTACTTGTTAAAAAGCATAATGGCATCCACTTCCATGAGAAAAGTTATTACCAGATCCATTGCAGTACTTTTCATCAAGCAATAAGATTATTCCCATTCAAACAACAATAATTTTATATAAGTTGGAATCTAGATACAAATGTCTGTAAGTTTCTTATCACAATAAATGCAATAGAAATGTGCTTAAAAATGGGTTGATTTGTTTTGGTTAACTGTTCGTTTCTGCTGCTTGGTGAATGTGCTTATATGTAACATTGATGCAAATTCATGATTGCGCAGAAGGGGCTTTGGGTTGCATTCAGGAACATTTCCTTGAGCTTGGTATGGTCAAACATCCACAGATGAAGTTTCATAGATACCCATACATACATACATACAGGGAACATTGTGTTGACAATGCAATATTGTGAACTGGTTTCAATATCCCCTCCCTTAGAAGATGTGATTGTTGAGTACAGAAAGAAGGGAAATCTTTCGACTTCAAACAACATTTGCATATCCTCTACTATTTGATCCACTGCAAGTAGATAGCTCCTTTTCATGAAGCTGCTCTTAACTGTTCTGTGGAGGCAGATTTTCATATTTCCTAAAACTAGAATAAGCCCCTAAAATAAATAAGAAGAAAATGACCATTGGCCATGATAACTGAGGCTGATCATCTGGTGTGAACCATATTGCTTACCCCCATCCTATGTTGTATTTTGCTATGGTTATTGGGCGTGTGGGGGAAAGGGCTATTCTTATACCTTGAAATACTGTTAACTTTCACAATAGGTTTATATAGCTCTGGGATCTTCCTCTCGATCATTGGTCTGAGGTTCTCTTTCAACTTTTTGTAGTTCTTTTTCAATTCTTGTTGATATTCCCTTTGGTCAGCAGTAAGCAGGCACTTATTTTTCCCCACTGCTTCACCACATCTGTTCCCAAAAAATGAAGAAAACAATTCACACTGATAAATTTCACCACGGTATTGGACCATAAAGTTTTGTTTTTGTCTGGCACCAAGCGTGACTTAGGTGGGGCAAGTGAAGGAAAAGCCATCAAAATTTAGAGGGTGGATGTGGAATTCAGCATCTGGGTAACCTAGGGTTTCATTTCAACAAAAGGATTCTAGCAAAAGAAGAGCCTTCAAAGCGTGTGCAAAATAACTGATGAAATCTCAGGCACCAGAAAGTGGGTCAGCAACCATAGGGAGGGACTCATAGAATTGTAGAGTTGGAAGGCACCCCAAGGGTCATGTAGTGCAGTGCAGGATTCGCAACTGAAGCTTCCATATAGAATCAATAGTTCAGTGCATTTCCCCATGACCAACAAAAGCAGAATATGGCTGTCGTTTTATATACACTCCTAGGCACGTCCTACTAAACTTAAGTTTTACTCCTGAGTAAACATGCACTGCAAATCATGTGCATTCTTAATTTATAGAGAAGTTTTTAAAATGTACAATTTGGATTGGAATAAGTGGGCAGCAGAATAGGACAAAGTATTTATTCATGCTGTGCATAATGAATGCATGGTACTAAAAAGCCACAGGATGTGCTCACGGTCACTGGCTTATAGGGGAATCAGACAAAATCATGGAGGAGTGGTCTGCCCAAAGGAGAAGTGATAGATCCTTGTACAAAGGCAGTATGTCTATGAATTCTAGTTGCTGGGGAGCAACAATTGGGGAGGGCTGTTGCTGGCTTTCCTGGAGGCATCTGATTGGCTGCTGGAGGAAGAAAGGCTCTTGGCTTTTGGTCTGACCCAGCAGGAGGTTTCTTGGCTTCTTATAGCACATAATTTGTAAATCACATTTGCACCCCCAACCCCCCACCCCGGTTTTAGCCTTATTCACTTACCGTATTTTTCGCCCCATAAGACGCACTTTTTCCCCTCCAAAAATGAAGGGGAAATGTGCCTGCGTCTTATGGGGCGAATGCAGGCTTTCGCTGAAGCCTGGAGAGCGAGGGGGGTCGGTGTGCACCGACCCCTCTCGCTCTCCAGGCTTCAGGAAGCTCTGCGCAACCCTCAGGTGGCCGCGCAGAGCTGCCTGCGGTCCTGGGACCAGCGCAGCTCTGCCCGGCCACTGGGAGCCGGGGGAGAAGCTCCGCCCCGCTCCCGGTGGCCGTGCAGAGCTGCCTGCGGTCCTGGGACCAGCGCAGCTCTGCGCCGCCATCCCGAGCGGGCGCTAAGTCCCGCCCCGCTCCGGATGGCGGCACAGAGCTGCCTGCCGTCCCGGGACTGGTGCACTTCTTCCCATCGCCAGCCCCACAAGCTCGGGGGACAGCGGGGGGGGGGGGCAGAGCGTGCCGTCCCACTGTTCCCCGACCTGGTTCTTCCAGCCCCGCACCTGGGGGGGGGAAAATAATTTTTTTTCTTTATTTCCCCCCAAAAAAACTAGGTGCGTCTTATGGGGCGCAAAATACGGTATTTGGTCTTCTGTTCTTGCTCAAATACTATGTGGTATCTGGCCACCCTACTACAAAGTAGTACTACAAAATCACACATTACAAAGATCACTAATTTTCTATACTGTGTATAGAGATTTATTTATTTGGAACATTTGTGCCTCGCTGTTCAGCCAACAAGGCCAGCAGACAACTTAAATGCAATCAAAGCAAGATGGTCCCCACCCACAGGCAAAGGGGGCAGGGAGGGAAGAGGAATATCAAATCTCAGTCACAAATCACTAAACAGTTGTTCCTATGTTGACTAGCTGGCACAGTTCAGGGGCTGGAGGTGCCTGAAGGAGCTGGGCCTCCAGCAAAGCTCTCCCACTGATGGCTGCCCCAGATAACAGTTGTGGGGAGAGGAGGCCTGAGGGAGCTGTCCTGTCACAGCAGAGCCAGTGGAGGGAGCTCTGCTTCACAGCTCTCACGGAAGTACTGTAGTTTGGATACTACGGGCTCCTCTGCAAAAGCTGAAAGCAATTGCTCTGTGAAATAAATACAAAATTCAGCGTGTAGAAATCCTTTCACTATGTGTCTGTTTTGTATTTAAAGCTTCACAGCCACCAAGCGCTAATCAGCTTGAAGCATGCTACAAGTCTTTCATAACATTATTGATATAAGTAAAGAAACATCTCATGTGGGAAAAATAGACACAATGTTTCCTTAAGAATTAAAAATTCCATCACTCTCCATATGCAGCAGAATGAGGTGGCCAAATGGACCATACTACTTCAAGATACAGGTGGGGAATAACACTTCTATGCGTAAAAACCAAAGCCTAGCACATCATAGAGAAGGTACTTGTCAATTAAAAAAGCTAGCCTTTCCCCTGCTTTGCTGGCTTTCTAGTTGCAGGGAACTTTTAGTGTGTGAAAGCAATTTTCCATTGCTGCTCTTGCAGTTTATTCGACAGTTTCAGATGTCTTTGTGTTGTTGTAAACAAAATCTGCCCTTATTCCTTTATTGGAGAACCTTGTAGGTTCTCCATCGGCAGGAGCAAATAACAGAGGCCAACCAGAGAATATTGAGAAGCAAAGCAGCTAGTAAGCCCGATCTTTATTAAACTGTTGCAACAGGGTCCCCACTCACCACACACAGGAGAGAGGAGGAGGACCACGAACAATGTGTGCTTGCCATTTTGAAATTCCCTGCCCTGGAGCTCAAGACCACCCCCACAAACATCATACCTACATCACAGAAAAGGGAAATTTCTACAATAGAAATTTGAATGTTGTTTTTCCTGTCTGCCAGGTTATCTGATAATGCCTTATCTGATTGCCTTTCCTGGTAGTCTGGCCATTCCTTTGAGATGGTAATTACCCAATTCCTGAGACAATGGGAAGCAAAGACAGACGACTGAATACATAACAGTGAAAATACATTATTCCTTTCCACTTGGGATAATCTTGCCATAAATGCCCAAAACTAGCCTGACTAAGGAGTGGTGGAGAGGTATACTTCTGAATATTCAATAATTCTATAACATTTGCAGTATCAGATTGAGGTCTGCTGCTTCACATCAACAAGCTGAAAGGATTTACTCCATGACTTTATACTTTCCTTAATGGTAAATATTAAGTAGGGTAGACAAATTGCAGCATTGAGCTATTGTAGTTCCCATGCCAATATTGTGTTGTTTAGTCGTTTAGTCGTGTCCGGCTCTTCGTGACCCCATGGACCAGAGCACAACAGGCACTCCTGTCTTTCGCCATTTAAAATTCCTTCTTGCTCCCTGTCAGTGGAGGCTCATCCTTAAAGGGGACTGGGGCACTGCTCCACCAAGCTCAATTGCTTCTCTGCTGTCCTCCAACAGCCTGCTTCTTTCTTACATCCTCTCTAGGGTTGGCATGAGCAGTGAGCTCTTTCCTCCTCAGTCTCAGGCTGCCTTTGCAGAACTCAACGAGGGGAGAGGGGCATGCCCCACATGTCCAGGGGAGGAGAGGGGCAGGGAAGCTGCTGCTCAGGCTCCTTGAGTGCGCCAGGTCAGACGTGACCCGGAGGCGGAGCTGCTGCTGTGACTGGGAGCGAGGTGCACTGCGGCCACCCACCCTCCTGCTCTCTTCCCTGGGTCAGGCCAGCAGAAGCAAAGCAGCTTAGGTCAGCTCCTTCTCACACAGAGCCAGGCACCAATGAGGGAGCCTGCTTTGGGGGCACCTGTTTGTGCCCCCTGCCACAAATTTGTGCCCCCTGCCACAAATTTGTGCCCCCACGGCCCACACATGCTACACTGTAGTTGGCTTCATCCATGGGCATAGCCAGCATTTTTGTTAGTGGGGGCAGGCCTTTTGTTAGGGGCTCAGAACCTCAGTTAGCTATGTATTTTTATTTATTTTTATTTAGTTGGCCCCCCTTGGCCACATCCATGGCTCCATCTATCATAACATTTTGGAAATGCCCTGACCCACCCACCCCAACACTGATGTTGATTTTCTGAGATATCAGGCGCTCAAGCACAAGATTCCACCTAAACATTAGGAAGAACTTCCTGACAGTAAGAGCTGTTCGACAGTGGAATTTGCTGCCAAGGAGTGTGGTGGAGTCTCCTTCTTTGGAGGTCTTTAAGCAGAGGCTTGACAACCATATGTCAGGAGTGCTCTGATGGTGTTTCCTGCTTGGCAGGGGGTTGGACTCGATGGCCCTTGTGGTCTCTTCCAACTCTATGATTCTATGATTCTAAGTCAAACATAAAGAATCGCTGCTGTTTCTTTTTGTGTAGCCTGTTTAGACTGGAAATTTGCCTCAGTTTTTTATTCTCTAAGGAAGGTTCTGCAAAGTGCAGGATAATGTAGTAGCTCACAGCATGGCAGGATGATCCCAAGAAGCTCAGTTAGTTGGGGACATGGGCATAACCAGGGGGTGAAGCGGCCACCCCTAAATCAAGTAAATAAATAAAAATACAGAGAGTCTGATATTCCAGATGCAATCACACTTCTTCCTTAGGGCAGCCTCCTATTCATTTATTTCTTGTTGAAAGATAAAGAAGTGTTTTGCAGAAACTAGCAACAACCTTATATATCAAGAAGACACATGTAGTTCATAGTAACTGTCTTTCAGGGCAGTTTGTCTAGGAACAAAATCAAGTGTTGCTATGAACAGTGACTAGTCACTAGAATAATAAAATGAAAGCTGGAGGTGGGGTTTGGGGTGGGGTTAGTCTTTCTTTAAACAAACATGTAAGTATGGATGCTAAACAGAAGAAGAAGTAAGACAAGCGTTTCTGTGGGGGAGGGAGTTTATTGACTGCTCAGATATAAGACTCACATCATCATTTTATAACCAAAGAAAGTGCCTTTATGTGACCATTAAAACAAATCAACTGGAATTACTGGTATATTCACAGAAAGCCTTTAGCAGAATCATTTCCTGTCCTCGGAATCCAGCTGGAAGTGTTGGGCGAGCCGACTGCATAATCAAAAAGGCCAGTAAGTTACTGTGAGACAAACAGAGGAAGCTGTGTTCCTTTTCAAATCTGTCTGTCAACAGTCACACACACCAAGCAAAAGCCACCCATAACAGACGTTTTCCTTGATAAATGGGAGAACTGTCTGATAATCAACAACCATATCATTTTATCCAGTAGTATTAGTTTGATCTGACGGAAACTGCACATTTCCCGAGAAGCACTGAAAGAATGCTTTAACTACAAAACCCCAAATCTGGGATCCCATCACAACTGATGTTTGGTAAAAGTTTTGCAGCAAAACCCCCACATTTTGTAACACCCCATAGAGTAATTGATACATCAAACCGGGGTTCATAATTAATATCCAAAACCCAACATTGTCCGGTTCACTCCAAACTGGTGCCAAAGTCTGGCAAAAGTTTTGTAGCATTTTGCCAGACATTGTAGAATTTTTTTAGCATTTTGCCCGACAAACCAAGTAAGTGACAGGGGTCATAAGGTCACCCCAAGACCCAACATTGCCTGATTCACTCCAAATCAAGGCCAAAGTCTGGCAAAATGTTTGCAGTAAAAACCGCATGTTTTGCAGTGCCCCCCAAACGGAGTGGTTCCTAGCACATCAGGAGGAAGAGTCAAGACAACCAAAAGTGGTTGTATTTATTAAATATAACAACTTGAGGATCAGCAAAACTAGTCAGATTCGACCAATGTAACCAAATCAAATTACTGGTAAGTCTGGGCAGGTGTGCTTGTTCACCTCCACCCACAAACACGCAAGTGCTCAAACAGAGCTCTTTGCAGATCCTTAAGAATCATGTCACAACCCAAATCAGAAAGATGCATACCACCAGGTCTATACAACTGTGGGGCACAGAACATAATTCTGCCATGAGGGATATAAGCACCCACATTTTCAAACACAAACATCGTTGTAGAATGATTAGCTTTATGTCTTGCCCATCCACCTTCTTAGGAAGGCTGCCCCCACTCCATAAGCACCTCTACAACATTCCAAACCAAACTATGATAAACTCAGGGATGAGGAAGCACAGCTGATATTTAGTGATCTCAACTGAATTTACCTCACCAGATTGTTATCCCCAAGATGGATGACCAGAATATCAGGGTTAGGGTTAGGGCTAGGGGAAGGAGATGCCACCGGAGGAGAGGCAAGAGGACAGGAAAGGGAGGGAAACGGGCGGAAGAGCCTGTGCTGCCGCCATCTTGGGCGAGGGCAGGGGTACCGGAAGGAGATGCCACCGGAGGAGAGGCAAGAGGGCAGGAAGGGGAGGGAAACGGGCGGAAGAGCCTGTGCTGCCGCCATCTTGGGCGAGGGCAGGGGTACCGGAAGGAGATGCCACCGGAGGAGAGGCAAGAGGACAGGAAGGGGAGGGAAACGGGCGGAAGAGTCTGTGCTGCCGCCATCTTGGGCGAGGGCAGGGGTACCGGAAGGAGGTGCCACCGGAGGAGAGGCAAGAGGACAGGAAGGGGAGGGAAACGGGCGGAAGAGCCTGTGCTGCCGCCATCTTGGGCGAGGGCAGGGGTACCGGAAGAAGATGCCACCGGAGGAGAGGCAAGAGGACAGGAAGGGGAGGGAAACGGGCGGAAGAGCCTGTGCTGCCGCCATCTTGGGCGAGGGCAGGGGTACCGGAAGGAGGTGCCACCGGAGGAGAGGCAAGAGGGCAGGAAGGGGAGGGAAACGGGCGGAAGAGCCTGTGCTGCCGCCATCTTGGGCGAGGGCAGGGGTACCGGAAGGAGGTGCCACCGGAGGAGAGGCAAGAGGACAGGAAAGGGCGGGAAACGGGCGGAAGAACCTGTGCTGCCGCCATCTTGGGCGAGGGCAGGGGTACCGGAAGGAGATGCCACCGGAAGAGAGTCAAGAGGACAGGAAGGGGAGGGAAACGGGCGGAAGAGCCTGTGCTGCCGCCATCTTGGGCGAGGGCAGGGGTACCGGAAGGAGGTGCCACCGGAGAAGAGGCAAGAGGACAGGAAGGGGAGGGAAACGGGCGGAAGAGCCTGTGCTGCCGCCATCTTGGGCGAGGGCAGGGGTACCGGAAGGAGGTGCCACCGGAGGAGAGGCAAGAGGACAGGAAGGGGAGGGAAACGGGCGGAAGAGGCGCTGCGACGTTGGGCCAGCAGAGACGTGCCGAGCCAGGCTGGCCCTCTCTCTTTCTCCCGCCCACTCTCTCTCGACCCCGCTCTCCCCAGGGGACAGCCCCGCCCCCCGCCCCGCCCTCACCTGCCTTTCTCCCCCAGGGGCCTTCCTCTCGTGCCCCTTGGCGGAGGGATGGGGCGGGGGGGCCGCGGAAGTTTATATACAAGAATATACATACCTAGATATAGGTGTCCGTTTGTAAATATATAAAAATAAAACGGATATCTGTATATGTGTGTGTATATATGCAGTGCTTCTTTTCTAAAAAAAATGATTGGGGGTACTCTCATTTTGACTCAAGAAAATCGCCATTTTTTAGTTCAAACTGGGAAAAATAAATACAGCAAATGGACAAAAGTACATTCACAAAATGTTTTATGCATTCCCCAGAAAAAAGCACTGTATATGTTCTGCCAAGGGCAGGGTTATTTCTGGATCTGGAGCCAATAAGCACACCAGTGGATGAAGAATAAGCAATGCTTTATTTGCATAAGGGTTTTTTTTTGTTTTTTTTTTAATAATAAATTTTATTGATTTTCCATGCAATTATACATTTTTATCCAAAATACAACAAATTATCTCCTTTTTTGAACTTCCTTCAGCGTCTCTGATAATCATCCATATTTATAACTTTATAATTACACATTCCCTTCTTTCCTATTGCCATTATACCTCCCTTCCCCCACTATTTCATATTAACAATATTTCTCTATTTTTACAGTGCCTCTTGTCTTGCGTTGATTATGCTTATGATACTTCGATTTTCTATTTGTGGGTGAATGAAAACCAAGTGCAATCCAAGCTTACTCTCCCTCTTTCAATTGAGATGAACCAAAACACCCATGCTTGATTTGGGCTGATAACATACATTTCGCTATGCGATTTTTGGTTGAATGTGCATTCTAACCCCAAAAACACTTATTTGAAATAAGCCCAATCAGAGCGTTTTCATCTTCTTCCTATCTAGATGGAAGCCAAAAGACCGTATTCTTTCTACGGATATGGAATCGGAAATATGCCGTTTTGTTATTTTGTTCTCATTACATACACTTTGCGATTTCTGGGTAAATGTGCATAAACTCCCTAGAACAGGACTTTGAAATAAGCGAAATCCAAGATTCTTCTTTCTATGTAGAAGGAACCCAAAACAACCTGTTTTGCTTTCTTTAGGCTTTGGAATTTGTGGGTGAATGAACACCTAAAGAGCAATCCAAGCTTATTCGTCCTCTTTCTATTGAGATTAACTAAAACGTCTATGTTTGATTTGGGCTGATAACACACATTTCGCTCTGTGATTTTTGGTTGAATGTGCATCTAACCCAAAAAACACCAATTTGAAATAAGCCCAATGAGAGCGTTATCATCTTCGTTTTATGTAGATGGAACCCAAAACACCTTTTTGCTTTGGTCGTGTGATTCTGGTGCACACCCAAAAAACACCACGCTAATTCCACCTATGATTCTATGATTCTATGAATTGAAATAAGCTCAATCGAAGCTTATTCGTCTTCTTTCTACTCATATGGAACCCAAAATATGTCGTTTTGTTATTTTGGTCTCATTACATACACTGCGATTTCTGGGTAAATGTGCATTAACTCCAAAGAACATGATTTTGAAATAAGCGAAATCCAAGATTCTTCTTTCTATGTAGATGGAAACCAAAACAACCTGTTTTGCTTTCTTTAGGCTTTGGAATTTGTGGGTGAATGAACACAGAAAGAGCAATCCAAGCTTATTCGTCCTCTTTCTATTGAGATTAACTAAGACACCTATGCTTGATTTGGGCTGATAACAAACATTTCGCTCTGTGATTTTTGAATGTGCATTCTAACCCCAAAAACAGCTATTTGAAATAAGCCCAATCAGAGCGTTTTCATCTTCTTTCTACGTGGATGGAACGTAAAACACCTTTTTGCTTTGTTTGGGGGTTATTCTGGTGCTCACCCAAAAAACACCATGTAAATTCCAACTATTGTAGCACCCTGCTTGTGGTTAACGCTTAGCTGGAATGAAATATTCAACGCAGCAATAGAGAAATTAAAATAATAATTTATTTGTCAGACAAATAAATGAGAGGCACAGTGGTATATGGTTACCAATCTCTGGCCTGGGCTCCTGCCATTATGGCCAGCACTTATATTCCCTCAGCCCAGGCCCCTTGCTCCCCCTTTGGCTGCCTCTGTCCAATCAGCCTGGTTGAATTTCCTATTGGCTGATTGCTATAACCAATCCTAAAAGATACACCCATTTCCTATTGCCTTTTATGGGATACAAAAAGCTATATATTCTTCTATCTATAAATGACAAATAAGTAGTCATATATCTTACATTTGTCTCAACAAGGAACCTTAATTACCAGCTCACCTCTTGCCCTATTGCCCTCCAAAACAGATGGTTAATAGTTTTAAATTTTTATCTTAGACAGATGTCAGGGATCTTGGGTTCACATTCTCATGCATCATCAATGAAATATCTCCTTTTTGGAGGTCTTTAAACAATGGCCTGACAACCATATATCAGGAGTGCTTGATGGCGTCTCCTGTCTGGCAGGGGGCTGGGCTCGTTTGCCCCTCTGGTCTCCTACAGCAATATGACTCTATGAAATAAGAATTTAACATTTCTTTCTTTCTAGATCCTTTGCATAATTATATTTAAGCCAGTATATTGCATACATTATCATAGATAGCTTTTTAGAAGAATAAACCTTCTCAAAGGAAAGGATGGACCAGTTTACAGCCTCAAAATAAAAGCTCTTCTTCTATTTACACTTCCCTTCTCAGCCAGTTGTTTTCTTTTCCATTTACTCTTGGCCTTTAACCTTAGGAAGATATAGCTCAAGTTTAAGGCACATGGTTTTATTTTACTGTTTACCAACTATTAATTATGTAGGGTCACTGTAACCTTGGTCTCAGCCTATAATTCCCTTTGACTTTGAGAATTGTTTTCTGCTATAAATCAGGGGGCCCCCTTGTCCAGGAGGATAAACATCTTGCCAAAGTACTTAGGCAGTTGGTCTTCTGCCTAGCATTAAACATTTGAAAATCTTTAAGCTCATTTTAAAATACAGACCCTAATCAAACTATAAGCCTTGATAAAAATGCAGGCTATGATTAGATACCTCATTATGATTCTATGATTCTATGGATTGAAATAAGCCCAATCGAAGCTTATTCGTCTTCTTTCTACGCATATGGACGCGGAAATATGCCGTTTTGTTATTTTGTTCTCATTACATACACTTTGCGATTTCTGGGTAAATGTGCATAAACTCCCTAGAACAGGACTTTGAAATAAGCGAAATCCAAGATTCTTCTTTCTATGTAGATGGAACTCAAAACAACCTGTTTTGCTTTCTTTAGGCTTTGGAATTTGTGGGTGAAAAAGAGCAATCCAAGCTTATTCGTCCTCTTTCTATTGAGATTAACTAAAACGTCTATGTTTGATTTGGGCTGATAACACACATTTCGCTCTGTGATTTTTGGTTGAATGTACATCTAACCCAAAAAACACCAATTTGAAATAAGCCCAATGAGAGCGTTATCATCTTCGTTTTATGTAGATGGAACCCAAAACACCTTTTTGCTTTGGTCGTGTGATTCTGGTGCACACCCAAAAAACACCACGCTAATTCCACCTATGATTCTATGATTCTATGAATTGAAATAAGCTCAATCGAAGCTTATTCGTCTTCTTTCTACTCATATGGAACCCGAAATATGTCATTTTGTTATTTTGGTCTCATTACATACACTGCGATTTCTGGGTAAATGTGCATTATCTCCAAAGACCATGATTTTGAAATAAGCGAAATCCAAGATTCTTCTTTCTATGTAGATGGAAACCAAAACAACCTGTTTTGCGTTGTTTATGCTTATGACACCGCTTTGCAGCTTGTGGGAGAATGAACACCGAAAGAGCAATCCAAGCTTATTTGTCCTCTTTCTATTAACTAAAACACCTATGCTTGATTTGGGCTGATAACAAACATTTCGCTCTGTGATTTTTGGTTGAATGTGCATTCTAACCCCAAAAACAGCTATTTGAAATAAGCCCAATCAGAGCGTTTTCATCTTCTTTCTACGTAGATGGAACGCAAAACACCTTATTGCTTTGTTTGGGGGTGATTCTGGTGCTCAACCAAAAAACACCATGTAAATTCCAACTATGATTCTATGATTCTATCAATTGAAATAAGCCCAATTGAAGCTTATTCCTCTTCTTTCTACGCATAGGGATGCGGAAATATGGCGTTTTGTTATTTTGGTCTCATTACATACACTTTGCGATTTCTGGCTAAAAATGCATTAATACCAAAGAACACGACTTTGAAATAAGCGAAATCCAAGATTCTTCTTTCTATGCAGATGGAACCGAATACAACCTGTTTTGCTTTCTTTAGGCTTATTACACTTTGCTTTGTTATTTGTGGGTGAATGAACACCGAAAGAGCAATCCAAGCTTATTCGTTCTTTCTATTGAGATGAACTTAAACAGCTATGGTTGATTTTGGCTGATAAAAAACATTTCACTCTGCGATTTTTGGTTGAATGTGTATTCTTTTTGCTTTGGTTGTGTGATTCTAGTGCAAACCCAAAAAACACCCTGTGAATTGAGATAAGCCTCGAAGCTTATGCGTTTTCTTTCTCCGCATATGGAAGCGGAAATATGGTGTTTTGTCATTTTAGGCTCATTACACTCACTTGGCGATTTGTGGGTCAATGTACATTAGAACCAAAGAACACGACTTTGAAATAAGCGAAATCCAAGATTCTTCTTTCTATGTATATGGTATCCAAAACAACCTGTTTTGCTTTGTTTATGCTTATGACACTTCGATTTGCAGTTTGTGGGTAAATGAATACCGAAATGCAATCCAAGCTTATTCGTCCTCTTTCGATTGAGATTAAGTTAAACAACCTATGTTTGATTTTTGCTGATAACAAACATTTCACTGCGATTTTTGGTTGAATGTGCATTCTTTTTGCTTTGGTTGTGTGATTCTAGTGCAAACCCAAAAAACACCATGCAAATTCAAATAAGCCCTCTCGAAGCTTATTCGTCTTCTGGAAGAAGCATATGGAAGAGGAAATATGGTGTTTCTTTATTTTGGTCTTGCTTTCTTTAGGCTTATTATACTTTATCTTACACCTACTGTTAACCAACCAACAGGCTTCTCTTTTCTGGGCAGGCTTCTTGGGAGAAGGGGGCGAGCCTGTTAGTCCACCAACGGGCAGCTCCGCAATCCAGACCCGGCCCTACAAATGCAAAGTGACGGCACCCCCCAAGGCAGGGTGGGGGCTCTGCTCCCTGGGGGCAGAAAGTATCCATTAGTATGTGCCTGTGTGTCTATGCATTGCAGGGGATTGGACTGGATGACCACCAGGGTCCCTTCTAGCTCTACCATTCTGGGCTTCTACCTGTGTCTGTGTGTTTAGAAAGAAAAAATGCTATCGTGATTATAATTATAATAATGATTGCAATTTTTCTTATTGTAATTTTGATTACTTTTCTTATTGTAATTGTAATTATTAAAATTAGAATATATAATATATGCAGTAAAAACCGCATGTTTTGCAGTGCCCCCCAAACGGAGTGGTTCCTAGCACATCAGGTGGAAGAGTCAAGACAACCAAAAGTGGATAAATAGGTTGTATTTATTAAATATAACAACTTGAGGATCGGCAAAACTAGTCAGATTCGACCAATGTAACCAAATCAAATTACTGGTAAGTCTGGGCAGGTGTGCTTGTTCACCTCCACCCACAAACACGCAAGTGCTCAAACAGAGCTCTTTGCAGATCCTTAAGAATCATGTCACAACCCAACTCAGAACGATGCATACCACCAGGTCTATACAACTGTGGGGCACAGAACATAATTCTGCCATGAGGGATATAAGCACCCACATTTTCAAACACAAACATCGTTGTAGAATGATTAGCTTTATGTCTTGCCCATCCACCTTCTTAGGAAGGCTGCCCCCACTCCATAAGCACCTCTACAACATTCCCAACCAAACTATGATAAACTCAGGGATGAGGAAGCATAGCTGATATTTAGTGATCTCAACTGAATTTACCTCACCAGATTGTTATCCCCAAGATGGATGACCAGAATATCAGGGTTAGGGTTAGGGCTAGGGCAGGGGATAGGTGGACGTTCAGGGTTAGGGTTAGTGCCTGGGTGTTTTTTTTCATGCTTTTTAAGCTTCTAATGATATTGCTTCATTTTTATGAGACTGGATAATTCCAAAAAGTAAGCAAACTACCTGAAACGTAGCAAAACTAAGAGAAATGTGAAAACCAAAAGTGAGATACCAGAAACCCAACAAGGAAGGAATTCATGAAAAAGGAAAATTGCCAGACAGAGACTTTAATCAAATCATTACCAAATTCACCAGAATCCCAAAACCAATTGAAAAGAAGCAGAAATGTGAGAAGCAGAAGAAATACCACCAGAAACCCCCCAAAAGAGGGGGAAAGTAAATTGCGCAGAAACCCCAAAGCCAGTTAAACCCTAGTTTTGCATGGTGTGGGGGTGATTTTGCTTTTCCCTGAGATGTTTACTGCATGAGTTTCTTGAATTTCTATTCAATTGGTTTTCTCATCTTTGGTGGATGTGGTTTGTTTCTGTTGTTTCTGGTTTGTTTTTGGGATTATGTTGAATTTTTTCTGTGGTTTTCGTTTCATAGATTCTTTTATATAAATTACAATTGTGAAATATACTCAGAGTCTTGTATGTATTTCATGCTCTTTATTGCCCCCCCAACCTCAGGCTTTTATATACATTATTTACACAATGAGTCCCGTCTGACTGGCTAACTCTGCTTCCCTCTTGGAGCCTGATTGGCCTGCAGGAAAAGACCAATCAGTTGTTGCATTGTAGGATCCAAGGTTAGTACATAACAGATTGGGTGCTGGATTTATGGTGAGTTTGCTTCATTTCTAGGTTTTTTGGGTTTTGCACCTTTGAGAATATTAATTTGTATGAGATCTGATAATCCCAACAATAAAAGGAAAACCACCAGAAATGAAGCAAAACCACCAGAAATGTCTAATGACCATTCCAACAATGAAGTCAACCACTAAAAACACAAAAACCTACTGAAAAGAAGCAGAAGAACCATGTAAAAGCAACATCAATGGAAACTGACAAAGAAGCCAACCAACCCCAAACAAAGCAGATTCACCAGAAACCCCCAAAGCATTCAAAAGTATTACCACCAGAATGCAAAAACAAGAAAACTTCTCAAAAGAAGCAATAAAGCAAAAGTCCAAAAAACAAGCTAAACCAATGGAAAAGAAATGAAGCCAGCTGCAAACGAAGCACATTCACCAGAAACCCAAGACTAAGTGAAAACTAGTATGCTGTGTTGGTTAATTTCTGTTGCTTGAAGTGCTTTTGGACTCCCACAAATTGCATGCTTGTTGAGTTTCTGGTTTTGCTTTTTAAAAACTGGTTTCCAGTTTCTTGTGGCATTGCTTTGTAATTGGGGGCTTTACTGCTTTTTTGTTTTCTGCTGATTTGTTTAATTTGGGGTGGTTTTGCTTGTTTTTTGCATTTAATTGTTTTGCTTCTTTTACTTTGAATGGTTCTGCGGTTTTGGGTGAGATTGTTTCTTTTCCATTGATTTGGCTTGGTTTTCATGTCTCCTGGTTTTGCCTCATTTTGGGAATATTTCTTGGTTTTTGTGCTTCTGGTGGTATGTCTTCGATTTTTTGGCATAACCAAGCCAAAACACCAAAAACACAGAAACAAATCATAAAGAAGCAGAGCTACCAGAAATCCAAAGCAAATTAATCAGAAATCCAAACAACCTATGAAGATGATGCAATACCAAAAGAAACACAAAAGCCAATTAAAAAACTGCTAAATGAAGCAACACCACAAGAAACAAAGAAAGCCTCATGACCTACGAAATGAAGCAATAACACAAAAGCCCACAAAAAGAAGCAAAGCGTTTAGGATTAGGTTTGGGTAAAGGTTAGGGTTACAGTGAGAGTTGGGTTTGAGTTGGATTAGGATTAGGAGTTAAAGTTGGGGTTGAGTTACGGTAAGAGAAGAACAGCAGAAGGAGAAATATAATTTTATTACTTAGGGTTAGGGTTAAATTAGGCTTAGGTTTAGACTAAGGCTTAGGTTTGGGTTAAGTTTAGGGTTAGAGTGAGGATTAGGTTTGAGTTAGGGTGAGCATTCGGGTTAAGGTTTGGTATTGGGTTGGATGTGAGTTAGGGTAAGAGAAGAACAGCAGCAGGAGCAATATAATTTTATTATTTATACTCCACCCAAGTCACTTGTGGCCGCTTTCAATAAAAGGTAAAAACATGAGCGCACTCCAAGTGAATGCTCATGAATGTAGAAACTCTTACTTCCCATAGAATTCCCAAAGAAGACCTGGGAATTGTAGCTCTGAGCTTCTTTGCAAAGGGTTGGACTAGATGACCCTTGGGTTCCCCTTCCATCTCTACTAGGATGCTCCCTGTCTCACTCTCACTCACTCACTCACTCACTCACACACTCCTCCTCTCCTTTTCCTGGCAGTTTCACCTTTTTCTGCACTCCTAGCTCGGAAGGGCAGAAGAGGCTGTGCTACCGCCATGTTGGGCGAGGGCAGGGGTACCGGAAGGAGATGCCACCGGAGGAGAGGCAAGAGGTCAGGAAGGGGAGGGAAACGGGCGGAAGAGCCTGTGCTGCCGCCATCTTGGGCGAGGGCAGGGGTACCGGAAGGAGATGTCACCGGAGGAGAGGCAAGAGGGCAGGAAGGGGAGAGAAACGGGCGGAAGAGCCTGTGCTGCCGCCATCTTGGGCGAGGGCAGGGGTACCGGAAGGAGATGCCACCGGAAGAGAGTCAAGAGGACAGGAAGGGGAGAGAAACGGGCGGAAGAGCCTGTGCTGCCGCCATCTTGGGCGAGGGCAGGGGGTACCGGAAGGAGATGCCACCGGAGGAGAGGCAAGAGGACAGGAAGGGGAGGGAAACGGGCGGAAGAGTCTGTGCTGCCGCCATCTTGGGCGAGGGCAGGGGTACCGGAAGGAGATGCCACCGGAGGAGAGGCAAGAGGACAGGAAGGGGAGGGAAACGGGCGGAAGAGCCTGTGCTGCCGCCATCTTGGGCGAGGGCAGGGGTACCGGAAGGAGGTGCCACCGGAGGAGAGGCAAGAGGACAGGAAGGGGAGGGAAACGGGCGGAAGAGCCTGTGCTGCCGCCATCTTGGGCGAGGGCAGGGGTACCGGAAGGAGGTGCCACCGGAGGAGAGGCAAGAGGACAGGAAGGGGAGGGAAACGGGCGGAAGAGGCGCTGCGACGTTGGGCCAGCAGAGACGTGCCGAGCCAGGCTGGCCCTCTCTCTTTCTCCCGCCCACTCTCTCTCGACCCCGCTCTCCCCAGGGGGCAGCCCCGCCCCCCGCCCCGCCCTCACCTGCCTTTCTCCCCCCGTGGCCTTCCTCTCGTGCCCCTTGGCGGAGGGATGGGGCGGGGGGGCCGCGGAAGTTTATATACAAGAATATACATACCTAGATATAGGTGTCCGTTTGTAAATATATAAAAATAAAACGGATATCTGTATATGTGTGTGTATATATGCAGTGCTTCTTTTCTTAAAAAAATGATTGGGGGTACTCTCATTTTGACTCAAGAAAATCGCCATTTTTTAGTTCAAACTGGGAAAAATAAATACAGTAAATGGACAAAAGTACATTCACAAAATGTTTTATGCATTCCCCAGAAAAAAGCACTGTATATGTTCTGCCAAGGGCAGGGTTATTTCTGGATCTGGAGCCAATAAGCACACCAGTGGATGAAGAATAAGCAATGCTTTTTTGCATAAGGTTTTTTTTGTTTTTTTAATAATAAATTTTATTTTTTCCATGCAATTATACATTTTTATCCAAAATACAGCAAATTATCTCCTTTTTTGAACTTCCTTCAGCGTTTCTGCTAATCATCCATATTTATAACTTTAACTACACATTCCCTTCTTTCGTATTGCCATTATACCTCCCTTCCCCCACTATTTCATATTAACAATATTTCTCTATTTTTACAATGCCTCTTGAAATCCCACTAGAGTTGTGTTCACGCCGCATACGCTTTTCAGATAATCTACGAACTTTCCCCAGTCTTCGATGAACTATTGTTCTTTGGTGTATCTGATTTTCCCAGTTAATTTGTCCAATTCCGCATAATCTGTCAATTTCAGTCTCCATTCTTTTATCGTCGGTATTTCCTCTTGCTTCCATTTCTGGGCCAACAAGATTCTGGCTGCCGTTGCTGCATATTGGAAGAGTTTACAGTCTTTTCTTCTTATGTCCTTTCCTAAGATCTCTAAAAGAAAAGCCTCCGGTTTTTTTGCAAAAGTCAGTGGCGTAGCGTGGGTTGTCAGCACCCGGGGCAAGGCAAGTAATTTGCGCCCCCTAACCCGTGGATTTGCGCCCCCTAACCCCCAGATGTTGCGCCCGGTGCGGCCGGCCCCCCCTGCACCCCCCACGCTACGCCACTGGCAAAAGTATATCTTAACAGTTTTTTCATTTTATTGTATATCATTTCCCAAAAGCTTTTCACTTTCTTATTCCCACCACACATGAAAGAACGTGTCAGAGTTGCTCCCCGATCCTAGCTCACAGAGGATCACGCTAGCCAGCGATCATTTAGTAAAAGTCTTTATTGAGTTACAGTTCCCATTCTCATGCTGCTGCGTGCAACTCTACGTCTTATGGTTAGATCGGCGAAGCTCTGTCTGGGTCCCCGCCTCCTGTACACCAACTTAATATCCTAGCCTTACTCCACCTTTTCCGCCTGACTGTTCTTCTCTGGGTCCCTCTGCCCCCCGGGGTCTCTTCCTTCCGGGACTCTTCTGACGCTGACCCCCCGGACCCTTCTGTCTCCTTGCGCCGGGCTTTAGGACCTGGCTCCCTTTCCGGGCTGCTTACTGCGCCACCTTCCTGTGCATTTGAACTTGGCGCGCGCGCCCAACCTTCCACTTTCCGTCTGACCGTTTCTTCGCTCCCCGATGGAGGTGTGGCCACTCCTGACTCGTGCCCTCCCTCCTGTTGTGAGCTGCCAGCGCTTGATACCTGACTCCCTTCCTCTCCCCTGCTCTCTGTTGGTGACGCTGGTCCCGATTTCCAACTGCTCCCCTCTGAGCTCCCTCTGGCCCTTTCCTCCTGGGGTGTCCCCCTAGGCTCCCCCCTTGCCCTGGCCACTGGTGCTCCTTTCTGTGAATCTTCCGATTCACTGGAAAGACTCGGAGATCTCGGGTCGTCGTCATCACTCATCCTTTCTTCTGCCTCCTCCCCCTCGCTCTCTGTTTTCTCCCTTGCCCTTGCCTCTGCTCCTGAACCCCTGACAGAACGTCCCTTCTTTTTCTTTACATTTCCAACATTTGTTACACGTCTTATACATCTTTGCTAACTTTACAGGTGTGATGTACCATCTGTAAAACATTTTCATAACATTTTCTTTCAGTGCCGTGCATGCAGTAAATTTTATATTCTCTTTCCACAATTTTTCCCATTCATCAAATTGAATATTATACCCAAAATCTTTGGCCCACTGTATCATTACCGATTTAACCTCTTCATCTTTCGTATGCCATTCCAACAATATCTTATACATTTTTGACCGAGTTTTATATTAATTGTTTATTATGTCTATTTGAAATTTAGATTCTTTTTCTACATAACCCCTTTCTTTTAAGTCTTTTTTAAACATTTCATTTACTTTAAAGTAATATACATATGTGAATTAATTACCAATTCACCATTACCTCTCATATTAATTTTCTTAACACTCATTACCTCCAGCGGAGATAGCCAATAAGGGACTTTTGGCTCCAATATATTTTTGTATCTATCCCATACTTCTATTAAAGAACTCCTGAAAATGTGGTTTCCCGCTCAGGCTTGTGCGATTTTGAATATGACACCTGAAGCTGGAGGATGCCCCACGGCGATTGGTGGAGCTGGGATTGGGCTGAGGTGGGTGATGAAGGTGGGGCTCACACAAGGCACCCCTAAGTGTACAGGTCAGGAGGGATGACCATTGAGTGCCTCCAGCTCACAACCCTGTGTGGTGGGCTGAGGGGATGGGAATGAATCATCCCAATAACAATTTACACCCAGCTGGGTGTGAACGGAGCTGATTCAGCCCTCTCTTTCTCTCCCGATAAGTATTTTCTATTTTCTAGGGTGCTAGTCTCCGTCCAGGTGGGCGCCGTGCCACCCGCCTCGCAAGCGAGACTCTTCCGCAACCACTACCAGCTTTCCAGGGAGAAAGTGGCAAGTCAGGGTTTGCTTGGGCCAATGGAACTCCCTGCCAAAGGAAGAGCCTCCGGCACTTGAATCCACTGCCCACCTGACTCTTCTTTTCATCTCTCAGCTGGCACCGAGTTCTGGTTGGGCCTGGCAAAAGGAGAAGCTTCTGGTCGACAGCAAGTTTCAGGCAAGTTTCAGGCAAGCCTTCTCAGAAAGTTTGGGGGCTGTGGGACTGCCTGCCACTGGAGTTGCGATAATAATGAATTTTCCTTATGTTATTCCTGTTAAACTCCTTTTAAAGGTGACAGTGTTTGTCCACTTTTGGGACTGCCTGCCACTGGATGCCCTATAAAGATATGGGGCTTTTCAGCATGAAAAAGAAATCCCAATGACCCCTTTGGGACTCACTGCTACAGTGCCGGGGGGGGGGGCCTTTGGAACTCCCTGCCACTTTGAACTGCCTCTCTGGGCAGGTGGTGGGTTCGAATTCCTCCCTGGCAGGAATGCAGACTTAAAGCTGCTAGTCTGAACCCGTGTCTTGCGGTGGACAACATAGCGTATGCAGCCGGAGGTGGGTGAGAGGAGCAGTGCCAGGGGAGCAGCAAGGAAGGTGAAGAAGCCCAGCAATTTGTGGATCCAGGGTTTGAGAGACAGTATTTTTGCACGGCTTCTTTCCGGCCGGAGCAAAGAAAAGTGACCATGAGAGTAGAGATAATTTATTAAATTTATCTGCTTTATCTGGTTCAATAATTATAATAATTATAATTATTATTTAATTATATATTCTAATTTTAATAATTACAATTACAATAAGAAAAGTAATCAAAATTACAATAAGAAAAATTGCAATCATTATTATAATTATAATCACGATAGCAATTTTTCTTTCTAAACACACAGACACAGGTAGAAGCCCAGAATGGTAGAGCTAGAAGGGACCCTGGTGGTCATCCAGTCCAATCCCCTGCAATGCATAGACACACAGGCACATACTAATGGATACTTTCTGCCCCTAGGGAGCAGAGCCCCCACCCTGCCTTGGGGGGTGCCGTCACTTTGCATTTGTAGGACCGGGTCTGGATTGCGGAGCTGCCCGTTGGTGGACTAACAGGCTCGCCCCCTTTTCCCAAGAAGCCTGCCCAGAAAAGAGAAGTCTGCCTCAGAGATAGTAGTCTGCCCAGAGACAGCCTGTTGGTTGGTTAACAGTAGGTGTAAGATAAAGTATAATAAGCCTAAAGAAAGCAAAACAGGTTGTTTTGGGTTCCGTCTACATAGAAAGAAGAATCTTGGATTTCGCTTATTAAAAAGTCGTGTTCTTTGGTGTTAATGCACATTTACCCAAAAATCTCAAAGTGAATGTAATGCGACCAAAATAAAGAACCACCATATTTCCTCTTCCATATGCTTCTTCCAGAAGACGAATAAGCTTCGAGAGGGCTTATTTGAATTTGCATGGTGTTTTTTGGGTTTGCACTAGAATCACATAACCAAAGCAAAAAGAATGCACATTCAACCAAAAATCGCAGTGAAATGTTTGTTATCAGCCAAAATCAAACATAGGTTGTTTAACTTAATCTCAATCGAAAGAGGACGAATAAGCTTGGATTGCATTTCGGTATTCATTTACCCACAAACCTCAAATCGAAGTGTCATAAGCATAAACAAAGCAAAACAGGTTGTTTTGGATACCATATACATAGAAAGAAGAATCTTGGTTTGCGCTTATTTCAAAGTTGTTGTCAGGGGTTCAGGAGCAGAGACGCAGAGAAGGGAGGAAGCAGAGAGCGAGGGGGAGGAATCCGAAGGGAAAATGAGTGATGATGACGACCCGAGATCTCCAAGCCTAAGCAGTGAGTCAGAGGACTCCCAAAAGGGAGCCCCAGTGAGCAGAGCAAGGGGGGGATCCGGGGGGACACCCCAGGAGGAAGGGAACAGAGGAGATTCAGAGAGCAGCAGCTGGAAGTCGGGACCCACGCTCATAACTGAGGGCGGCAGCAGCTGGAAGTCGGGACCCACGCTCAAGACTGAGAGCAGCAGGGAGGAAGGTAGCCAGGCATCGGGTTCCGGAGGCTGTCAGCAGGAGGGAGGGCACGAGTCAGGGGTGGTCACGCCCTCCTCAGAGAGCGAGGCAACGGTTAAGAGGAAAGTAGAGAGTTGGGCGCGCGCGCCAAGTTCAAATGCAGCGGAAGCTGGAGCAGTAAGCAGCCCGGAGAGTGAGCCAGGTCCTAAAGCCCGCCGCAAGGAGGCAGAAGGATCAGGGGGGTCAGCGTCAGAGGAGAGTAGAAGGGAGGAGGCCCAGGGGGGCAGAAGGACCCAGAGACGTAGGGAGAGGCGAAGGAGGTGGAGCAAGGCTAGGGTATTAAGCTGGTGTGCAAGAGGCGGGGACTCAGACGGGTCTTCGCCGACCTAGGGCAGAAGGTGTAGAGCTGCACGCTGCAGTTCGGAAATGAAACCTGTAACTTAATAAAGACTCTTATAAAGTGAACGCTGGCGGACTTGGTCCTATGTGAGCTGGGACTGGGTGGCAGCTCTGACAGTAAGACCCGTCTCTTAAAAGCTTCGGACACCTGATATCTCGCAGCGGAGAGAGAGGCAGCTGGAGGAGGGGATCGGTGTTTGGGGAGCAAGCTCACGACGGTTAGCAGAGATGACGGAAGCAGAGAAAGTTGCAGCGCTGCAACAGGCAGTTACCCAATTGAACGCGGAGGTACTGGCATCCAAGAAGAGGGAGGAGGATGCGGCAGCCGCCTACAGAGATCTCCACGCCAGGTTTGAAGCATGGGTTAAACACGGGCAGCCAGGACCCAGACCGGAGGGGGTTGGGTTGGCACGGAGAGCAGGAGGGCTTGTGGCTCACTTCGATGGGAATTTACAACAGTACCCCAATTTTCGAGCAGACGTAATGTGCGCACTGCAACTGCTGGCAAAAGACTTTAGAGATGAGGAAGAGAAAGTGGGGTTCATACTATCCCATTTGCATGGGGATGCTAAAGCGTGGCTACGCAATTTGTGGAGGGATAAAGATCCGGCGCTTCAGAATGCAGATGCCTTTATCAAAGCGATGGATGCGTGTTTTTTGTCTACTATTGATGTGGATCTTGCCCGACGGGAGATTCATGGACTGAAACAAGGGAGGGCAAGCGTCCGGCAGTACCACGCCCGCTTTTTTGCGCTGGTCAGTGCCTTAGAGTGGGACCGGGATTCGCCCCCTGTCAGAGACCTGTTCTGGGAGGGTCTAAGCTCAGCGGTCAAGGATGAAATTGCAAGGGGGGAGAGGCCCCGAAGCACGCAGGAGGTGGTCCAAAGGGCGCTGACTGTGGGGGTGAGGCTGGAAGAACGTCCCTGGTGCAGAGATGAAGGACGTGGAGGGCGCGAAGCAGCGAGAAGTTTCTCTTTCGTTCCAAGAGAAGCAGCGCGTGCGCAATCCACACCTCCGCCAGGAGGGGGAGGGGAACCGATGGAGGTTGGAGGTGCAAGGGCTCAGTCAGCAGCCAGAGCCCAAGCACCGACAGCAGTGAAAGCGAAGCCTCCTAGAGGGAACAGGAAGTGTTACATCTGCGAGGATCCAGGCCATTTGGCGAAAGAGTGTCCCCGGAGGCTCCACAAGCACACTGCAGCCTCAGCAATGGTGACTGCAGCAACGCAGCAAGGAGAACCACAGCAGGGAAACGACGATGTCTGGCTGGAGACAGAGGCACTGGGGCCCAGCCAGACGCATCAGTGAAGCAGTCCCCAGCGATCTTGCAACCCACGGACCCCCTCCCACCCAAACCAGTAGTGCAGCTCACAGCATCTCTCCAGCTACCCGATGGCGTCACTATCGAAGTACCGCTTTCTGTGGATTCTGGAAGCAACGCAGACTTTATAGCGCAGGATTTTGTGGAGCAGCACGCTATACAGCTACTGCCTGCCACTCTGCCCCTGCAAGTCGTCACAGTGGATGGCAGAGAGTTGCTAGGGGGGCAGGTGGTGAAGCAAACGCCACCGATGGTGATGCGCCTTGGCAACCACAGGGAAGTCATCAGTTTTAATGTCACCCAACTGTCGGACACGCCCATTGTGTTGGGCATGAGTTGGCTGGACAGGCACAGTCCGACACTGGCTTGGTACCAGAGACAGCTGATCTTCGGCTCCTCTTATTGCGCAGAACACTGCATCCTGCCCAGACAGGAGGGAGAGGAGGAGGAATCACAACTGCAGTTGGGAACGTTGCAAGCAGTCCCCCACAAATACGCAGACTTTCTGGAGGTCTTCTGCGAGAAAGAGGCTGACAAGCTACCACCGCACAGGCAATATGACTGCAAGATTGACCTCCTACCAGGCGCGACGCTGCCGAAAGGGAAGCTGTATTCCATGTCTGAGGACGAATTACAGGAACTCAAACAGTTCATAGATCACAATTTGCAGCGCGGTTTCATCCGGGAGTCCAGGGCAGTAGGGGGCAGTCCTGTTTTCTTCGTGAAGAAGAAGGACACGCCCCAGAAAAGACTGGTGGTGGATTTTCGCCTCTTAAACAAGATGACCAAGCCTTCTGATTTCCCCATGCCCAGGATTGACGACCTGCTAGCGACGGTGCGCAAGGGACGCGTGTTCACCAAGTTGGACCTGCGAGGTGCGTACAATCTCATCCGCATGAGGGAGGGCGATGAGTGGAAGACAGCCATGTTCACGCCTCTGGGCACCTACGAATACAGAGTGATGCCGTTTGGATTGCAAAACGGTTCTCACTGTTTCCAAGCTTTCATGCATCATGTGTTGGCGGGACTCCTTTACAAGAAGTGCGTCTGCTTTCTGGATGACATCCTGATATTCTCCGACTCGCAGCAAGCCCATGACCAAGATGTTCGGGAGGTGCTGAAGAGGCTGCAGCAGCATAGACTGTACGCCAAACTGGAGAAGTGCCAGTTCGACACGACGGAGGTGGATTTCTTGGGTTACAAGTTGTCGGACAAGGGGCTAGCCATGGACAGCGCCAAGGTTCGTGCGGTGTTGGATTGGAAGAGCCCGCGCAATCGGAAGGAGGTCCAGCGGTTTGTCGGCTTCGCCAACTTCTATCGCAAGTTTATCAAGGGGTTCGCGATGCAGACGGCGGCCATTACGGACACGCTAAGCTCCAAGAAAAAGAAATTCATCTGGACGGAGCAGGCGGAGCAGTCCTTTCAGGCACTCAAGCGTCTCTTCGCGTCGGAAGAGCAACTGCTGCATATCGACCCCAGCAAACCGATGCGGGTAGAGACAGACGCGTCCGATAGAGCAGTGGGAGCTGTCCTGCTGCAAAGGGACCCACAGGGGGTCTGGAGGCCGGGAGCGTTCTACTCCAGAAAGCTCAGCAAGTCGGAGCAGAACTACACCATCTGGGACAGGGAGTTGCTGGCCATTCATGCAGCTTTCAAGGCGTGGAGACACTTCCTGATCGGCGCCAAGCACACGGTGCAGGTCTGCACGGATCACAAGAATCTGGAGCACTGGCGCACGGCTCAGTTCCTGAACCAGAGGCAGATACGTTGGGCGGAGTTCTTTGCTGACTTCAATTTCCGAATAGAGTACGTCCCAGGCGACACCAACGTCATGGCGGATGCACTGTCCCGCAAACCGCAATACCTCGAAGAGGCGACGCCAGCGGCAGCCATGCACATCTTCGCGCCAACAGCGTGGGCGTGCGCTTCAGCCACAGTAGACCTGGATGCGGTGCGGCGGGCGTTGCAGGACGACTCCTTCGCGCGGGCGAAGATGGCAGAGGTGCACAAGGGCACGGCGAAGGGCGACGAGTTCCAGATACGAGACGGCTTGCTCTTACGTAAAGGGGCCATCTACGTGCCGGGAGACGAACTTCGCGCCAGGGTACTGCAGCAGCTGCACGACGCGCCCACGGCCGGGCACTTTGGCACGGAAAAAACGGTGGAATTAGTCGCAAGGGACTTTTGGTGGCCCAGACTGAGAGGGGAAGTCGCGGACTACGTTGCGAGGTGCGACACCTGCCAGAGGGCCAAACCGGTGCACAAACCACCGGCGGGACTGCTGGAACCGCTGCAAACGCCGTTTGAACCGTGGGAGAGAGTGGCCCTGGACTTTGTTACGGATCTACCCAGCTCGAGAGGCAAGACAGCTGTACTAGTGGTGGTGGACTTGTTCACCAAGATGGCACATTTCATTCCGTGTGCGAAGGTGGCCACGGCGGAACAAACCGCCAAACTGTTCATAGATCACGTGTTCAAAGTGCATGGTCTGCCGCGGTCTATCCTGTCCGACCGCGGGCGCCAGTTCGTCTCGAATTTCTGGCAGAAGCTGATGAGTTTTCTAAATGTCAAGGTCGATCTGGCATCAGCAAGACACCCGCAGACCAACGGGCAAGCAGAGAGGGTCAATGCCATCATGCAGCAGTACCTGAGATGCTATGCCAATCAACAACCTGCGACCTGGGTGGATTACCTGCCGCTCGCCGAGTTCGCTTACAACAACACGAAGCACGTGTCCACAGGGGTGACGCCGTTCTTCGCCAACAATGGGAGGAATCCCAGAACCTTCCCGGGACGGGAGAGAGTGGGGGACGGAGAACCACAGACGGCGGACGCGTTCGCGTCAGAGTTGCAGGCGGTACACGATCAACTCAGACGGCAGCTGGAGCTAGCTAAGCACGCCTACAAGGTGCAAGCTGACAAGCACAGGCGGGTTGGCGAAGAGATCCAAGTGGGAGACTGGGTCTGGTTGGCAGCCCACGCAGTGCCGACCAGGTCACTAGCCAAGAAGAAGTTGGGGCACAAGCAAATTGGTCCGTACCAAGTCGAAGCACAGATCAACCCGGTAGCCTTCCGACTGGCGCTGCCGGAGGGTTCCAGAATGCATCCGGTGTTCCACAGGTCGGTGCTCACTCCCTACAAGGCACCTCACAGATTCCAGGAGCCAGGGACGGCACCGAGTCCGTTCCGGGAGCGGACGGAGACGCGAGGGGTGACGCAGCAAGACCCCATCAACGAGGTCACGGAGATTTTGGACTCCAGATGGGGAGAAGAGGGAGTCGAATACCTCCTAGCCAGAGAGGGCACCCGGGCCAGCGCCAATAGCTGGGTGCCAGACTACGCTTTGGAGGAACCCCTGCTCAAGGACGAGTTTCATGCCCTTTTCCCACACAGACCCATGCCAGCGAGCTTCTTCGACGACTGGCTGTTCACGCCCACACTTTCTTCCAGCACGTTCCATGGATTCGACTCGGACGGGGAACCCGCACTGAGCACCCGTTCCCCAGAAGGATCGCCGGCGGGTTCGGCGTCAGACACCTCGTATTGGTGGGACGATCGACCGGAGGAGCAATGGCGCCGGAAGTGGCTGGAGATGCCAGGTCGAGCGACCGACGCAGAGACTGACATGGACGTGTTCGGGGAGGACCTTGGGTTCGAGCACGGCGGTACAGAGATGGAAGCGGAACAGGTCAACGTCGGCGACCGCGAGGAGGAAGACTCGGAGGTCTTCAGTTGGCGGCCAACCACGGGGAGCGAACTGTATGCGGCATTCCCTCCCGTGATGATGGAGCACCCAGCACCCACACCTGAAAGCGGGGAGGGGGGAAGGGGGGGCTTCGAGGGGGGGATGGATGTCAGGGGTTCAGGAGCAGAGACGCAGAGAAGGGAGGAAGCAGAGAGCGAGGGGGAGGAATCCGAAGGGAAAATGAGTGATGATGACGACCCGAGATCTCCAAGCCTAAGCAGTGAGTCAGAGGACTCCCAAAAGGGAGCCCCAGTGAGCAGAGCAAGGGGGGGATCCGGGGGGACACCCCAGGAGGAAGGGAACAGAGGAGATTCAGAGAGCAGCAGCTGGAAGTCGGGACCCACGCTCATAACTGAGGGCGGCAGCAGCTGGAAGTCGGGACCCACGCTCAAGACTGAGAGCAGCAGGGAGGAAGGTAGCCAGGCATCGGGTTCCGGAGGCTGTCAGCAGGAGGGAGGGCACGAGTCAGGGGTGGTCACGCCCTCCTCAGAGAGCGAGGCAACGGTTAAGAGGAAAGTAGAGAGTTGGGCGCGCGCGCCAAGTTCAAATGCAGCGGAAGCTGGAGCAGTAAGCAGCCCGGAGAGTGAGCCAGGTCCTAAAGCCCGCCGCAAGGAGGCAGAAGGATCAGGGGGGTCAGCGTCAGAGGAGAGTAGAAGGGAGGAGGCCCAGGGGGGCAGAAGGACCCAGAGACGTAGGGAGAGGCGAAGGAGGTGGAGCAAGGCTAGGGTATTAAGCTGGTGTGCAAGAGGCGGGGACTCAGACGGGTCTTCGCCGACCTAGGGCAGAAGGTGTAGAGCTGCACGCTGCAGTTCGGAAATGAAACCTGTAACTTAATAAAGACTCTTATAAAGTGAACGCTGGCGGACTTGGTCCTATGTGAGCTGGGACTGGGTGGCAGCTCTGACAGTTGTGTTCTTTGGTTCTAATGTACATTGACCCACAAATCGCCAAGTGAGTGTAATGAGCCTAAAATGACAAAACACCATATTTCCGCTTCTTTCTCCGCATATGGAAGACACATAAGCTTCGACGCATAAGCTTCGAGGCTTATTTCAATTCACAGGGTGTTTTTTGGGTTTGCACTAGAATCACACAACCAAAGCAAAAAGAATACACATTCAACCAAAAATCGCAGAGTGAAATGTTTTTTATCAGCCAAAATCAACCATAGGTGTTTAAGTTCATCTCAATAGAAAGAGAACGAATAAGCTTGGATTGCTCTTTCGGTGTTCATTCACCCACAAATAACAAAGCAAAGTGTAATAAGCCTAAAGAAAGCAAAACAGGTTGTATTCGGTTCCATCTGCATAGAAAGAAGAATCTTGGATTTCGCTTATTTCAAAGTCGTGTTCTTTGGTATTAATGCACTTTTACCCAGAAATCGCAAAGTGTATGTAATGAGACCAAAATAACAAAACGCCATATTTCCAATCCATATGCGTAGAAAGAAGAGGAATAAGCTTCGATTGGGCTTATTTCAATTCATAGAATCATAGAATCATAGTTGGAATTTACATGGTTTTTTTTGGGTGAGCACCAGAATCACCCGCAAACAAAGCAATAAGGTGTTTTGCGTTCCATCTACGTAGAAAGAAGATGAAAACGCTCTGATTGGGCTTATTTCAAATAGCTGTTTTTGGGGTTAGAATGCACATTCAACCAAAAATCACAGAGGGAAATGTTTGTTATCAGCCCAAATCAAGCATAGGTGTTTTAGTTAATCTCAATAGAAAGAGGACAAATAAGCTTGGATTGCTCTTTCGGTGTTCATTCTCCCACAAGCTGCAAAGCGAAGTGTAATAAGCCTAAAGAAAGCAAAACAGGTTGTATTCGGTTCCATCTGCATAGAAAGAAGAATCTTGGATTTCGCTTATTTCAAAGTCGTGTTCTTTGGTTCTAATGTACATTGACCCACACATCTCCAAGTGAGTGTAATGAGCCTAAAATGACAAAAGACCATATTTCCGCTTCCATATGCGGAGAAAGAAGACGCATAAGCTTCGAGGCTTATCTCAATTCACAGGGTGTTTTTTGGGTTTGCACTAGAATCACACAACCAAAGCAAAAAGAGTACACAGTCAACCAAAAATCGCAGAGTGAAATGTCTTTTATCAGCCAAAATCAACCATAGGTGTGTAAGTTCATCTCAATAGAAAGAGAACGAATAAGCTTGGATTGCTCTTTCGGTGTTCATTCACCCACAAATAGCAAAGCAAAGTGTAATAAGCCTAAAGAAAGCAAAACAGGTTGTATTCGGTTCCATCTGCATAGAAAGAAGAATCTTGGATTTCGCTTATTTCAAAGTCGTGTTCTTTGGTATTAATGCACTTTTACCCAGAAAACGCCATATTTCCGCATCCATATGCGTAGAAAGAAGAGGCATAAGCTTCGATAGGGCTTATTTCAATTCATAGAATCATAGAATCATAGTTGGAATTTACATGGTGTTTTTTGGGTTAGCACCAGAATCACCCCCAAACAAAGCAATAAGGTGTTTTCCGTTCCATCTACGTAGAAAGAAGGTGAAAACGCTCTGATTGGGCTTATTTCAAATAGCTGTTTTTGGGGTTAGAATGCACATTCAACCAAAAATCACAGAGCGAAATGTGTGTTATCAGCCAAATCAAACATAGTTAATATCAATAGAAAGAGGACGAATAAGCTTGGATTGCTCTTTAGGTGTTCATTCACCCACAAATTCCAAAGCCTAAAGAAAGCAAAACAGGTTGTTTTCGGTTCCATCTACATAGAAAGAAGAATCTTGGATTTCGCTTATTTCAAAGTCCTGTTCTAGGGAGTTTATGCACATTTACCCAGAAATCGCAAAGTGTATGTAATGAGAACAAAAAAACAAAACGGCATATTTCCGATTCCATATCCGTAGAAAGAATACGGTCTTTTGGCTTCCATCTACATAGGAAGTAGATGAAAACGCTCTGATTGGGCTTATTTCAAATGTGTTTTTGGGGTTAGACTGCACATTCAAACAAAAACCGCAGAGCGAGATGTACGTTATCAGCCCAAATCAAGCATGGGTGTTTTGGTTCATCTCAATTGAAAGAATAAGCTTGGATTGCACTCGGTTTTCATTCACCCACAAATAGAAAATCGAAGTATCATAAGCATAATCAACGCAAGACAGGTTGTTTTGGGTTCCGTCTACATAGAAAGAAGAATCTTGGATTTCGCTTATTAAAAAATCGTGTTCTTTGGTGTTAATGCACATTTATCCAAAAATCGCAAAGTGAATGTAATGCGATCAAAATAAAGAAACACCATATTTCCTCTTCCATATGCTTCTTCCAGAAGACGAATAAGCTTCGAGAGGGCTTATTTGGTGTGGTGTTTTTTGGGTTTGCACTAGAATCACACACTAGAATCACACTAGAATCACACAAAAAACATGGTGTTTTTTGGGTTTGCACTAGAATCACACAACCAAAGCAAAAAGAATGCATTCAACCAAAAATCGCAGTGAAATGTTTGTTATCAGCAAAAATCAAACATAGGTTGTTTAACTTAATCTCAATCGAAAGAGGACGAATAAGCTTGGATTGCATTTCGGTATTCATTTACCCACAAACTGCAAATCGAAGTGTCATAAGCATAAACAAAGCAAAACAGGTTGTTTTGGATACCATATGCATAGAAAGAAGAATCTTGGATTTCGCTTATTTCAAAGTCGTGTTCTTTGGTTCTAATGTACATTGACCCACACATCGCCAAGTGAGTGTTTTGAGCCTAAAATGACAAAAGACCATATTTCCGCTTCCATATGCGGAGAAAGAAGGCGCATAAGCTTCGAGGCTTATCTCAATTCACAGGGTGTTTTTTGGGTTTGCACTAGAATCACACAACCAAAGCAAAAAGAATACACAGTCAACCAAAAATCGCAGGGTGAAATGTCTTTTATCAGCCCAAATCAACCATAGGTGTGTAAGTTCATCTCAATAGAAAGAGAACGAATAAGCTTGGATTGCTCTTTCGGTGTTCATTCACCCACAAATATCAAAGCAAAGTGTAATAAGCCTAAAGAAAGCAAAACAGGTTGTATTCGGTTCCATCTGCATAGAAAGAAGAATCTTGGATTTCGCTTATTTCAAAGTCGTGTTCTTTGGTATTAATGCATTTTTACACAGAAAACGCCATATTTCCGCATCCATATGCGTAGAAAGAAGATGAAAACGCTCTGATTGGGCTTATTTCAAATAGCTGTTTTTGGGGTTAGAATGCACATTCAAAAATCACAGAGCGAAATCTTTATCAGCCCAAATCAACCATAGGTGTGTAAGTTCATCTCAATAGAAAGAGAACGAATAAGCTTGGATTGCTCTTTCGGTGTTCATTCACCCACAAGCTGCAAAGCATAGTGTCATAAGCATAAACAACGCAAAACAGGTTGTTTTCGGTTCCATCTGCATAGAAAGAAGAATCTTGGATTTCGCTTATTTCAAAGTCGTGTTCTTTGGTATTAATGCACTTTTACCCAGAAAACGCCATATTTCCGCATCCATATGCGTAGAAAGAAGATGCATAAGCTTCGATTGGGCTTATTTCAATTCATAGAATCATAGAATCATAGTTGGAATTTACATGGTGTTTTTTGGGTGAATCACCCCCAAACAAAGCAATAAGGTGTTTTCCGTTCCATCTACGTAGAAAGAAGATGAAAACGATCTGATTGGGCTTATTTCAAATAGCTGTTTTTGGGGTTAGAATGCACATTCAACCAAAAATCACAGAGCGAAATGTGTGTTATCAGCCAAAATCAAACATAGGTGTGTAAGTTCATCTCAATAGAAAGAGAACGAATAAGCTTGGATTGCTCTTTCGGTGTTCATTCACCCACAAGCTGCAAAGCAAAGTGTCATAAGCATAAACAACGCAAAAAAGGTGGTTTCGGTTCCATCTGCATAGAAAGAAGAATCTTGGATTTCGCCTATTTCAAAGTCGTGTTTTTTGGTATTAATGCACTTTTACCCAGAAATCGCAAAGTTAATGTAATGACACCAAAATATCAAAACGCCATATTTCCGCGTCCATATGCGTAGAAAGAAGACGAATAAGCTTCGATTGGGCTTATTTCAATCCATAGAATCATAGAATCATAGTTGGAATTTACATGGTGTTTTTTGGGTGAGCACCAGAATCACCCCCAAACAAAGCAATAAGGTGTTTTGCGTTCCATCTACGTAGAAAGAAGATGAAAAGGCTCTGATTGGGCTTATTTCAAATAAGTGTTTTTGGGGTTAGAATGCACATTCAAACAAAAATCGCAGAGCGAAATGTGTATCAGCCCAAATCAAGCATGGGTGATTTGGTTCATCTCAACTGAAAGAATAAGCTTGGATTGCACTCGGTTTTCATTCACCCACATATAGAAAATCGAAGTATCATAAGCATAATCAACGCAAGACAGGATGTTTTGGGTTCCGTCTACATAGAAAGAAGAATCTTGGATTTCGCTTATTAAAAAGTCGTGTTCTTTGGTGTTAATGCACATTTACCCAAAAATCGCAAAGTGAATGTAATGCGACCAAAATAAAGAAACACCATATTTCCTCTTCCATATGCTTCTTCCAGAAGACGAATAAGCTTCGAGAGGGCTTATTTGAATTTGATTGGTGTTTTTTGGGTTTGCACTAGAATCACACAACCAAAGCAAAAAGAATGCACATTCAACCAAAAATCGCAGTGAAATGTTTGTTATCAGCCAAAAGCAAACATAGGTTGTTTAACAATCTCAATCGAAAGAGGACGAATAAGCTTGGATTGCATTTCGGTATTCATTTACCCACAAACTGCAAATCGAAGTGTCATAAGCCTAAAGAAAGCAAAACAGGTTGTATTCGGTCCCATCTGCATAGAAAGAAAAATCGTGGATTTCGCTTATTTCAAAGTCGTGTTCTTTGGTTCTAATGTACATTGACCCACACATCGCCAAGTGAGTGTAATGAGCCTAAAATGACAAAACACCATATTTCCGCTTCCATATGCGGAGAAAGAAGACGCATAAGCTTCGAGGCTTATCTCAATTCACAGGGTGTTTTTTGGGTTTGCACTAGAATCACACAACCAAAGCAAAAAGAATACACAGTCAACCAAAAATCGCAGTGAAATGTCTTTTATCAGCCAAAATCAACCATAGGTGTGTAAGTTCATCTCAATAGAAAGAGAACCAATAAGCTTGGATTGCTCTTTCGGTGTTCATTCACCCACAAATAACAAAGCAAAGTGTAATAAGCCTAAAGAAAGCAAAACAGGTTGTATTCGGTTCCATCTGCATAGAAAGAAGAATCTTGGATTTCGCTTATTTCAAAGTCGTGTTCTTTGGTATTAATGCACTTTTACCCAGAAAACGCCATATTTCCGCATCCATATGCGTAGAAAGAAGAGGCATAAGCTTCGATAGGGCTTATTTCAATTCATAGAATCATAGAATCATAGTTGGAATTTACATGGTGTTTTTTGGGTGAGCACCAGAATCACCCCCAAACAAAGCAATAAGGTGTTTTGCGTTCCATCTACGTAGAAAGAAGATGAAAAGGCTCTGATTGGGCTTATTTCAAATAAGTGTTTTTGGGGTTAGAATGCACATTCAAACAAAAATCGCAGAGCGAAATGTGTATCAGCCCAAATCAAGCATGGGTGTTTTGGTTCATCTCAACTGAAAGAATAAGCTTGGATTGCACTCGGTTTTCATTCACCCACAAATAGAAAATCGAAGTATCATAAGCATAATCAACGCAAGACAGGATGTTTTGGGTTCCGTCTACATAGAAAGAAGAATCTTGGATTTCGTCGTGTTCTTTAGTGTTAATGCACATTTACCCAAAAATCGCAAAGTGAATGTAATGCGACCAAAATAAAGAAACACCATATTTCCTCTTCCATATACTTCTTCCAGAAGACGAATAAGCTTCGAGAGGGCTTATTTGAATTTGATTGGTGTTTTTTGGGTTTGCACTAGAATCACACAACCAAAGCAAAAAGAATGCACATTCAACCAAAAATCGCAGTGAAATGTTTGTTATCAGCCAAAAGCAAACATAGGTTGTTTAACAATCTCAATCGAAAGAGGACGAATAAGCTTGGATTGCATTTCGGTATTCATTTACCCACAAACTGCAAATCGAAGTGTCATAAGCCTAAAGAAAGCAAAACAGGTTGTATTCGGTCCCATCTGCATAGAAAGAAGAATCTTGGATTTCGCTTATTTCAAAGTCGTGTTCTTTGGTTCTAATGTACATTGACCCACACATCGCCAAGTGAGTGTAATGAGCCTAAAATGACAAAACACCATATTTCCGCTTCCATATGCGGAGAAAGAAGACGCATAAGCTTCGAGGCTTATCTCAATTCACAGGGTGTTTTTTGGGTTTGCACTAGAATCACACAACCAAAGCAAAAAGAATACACAGTCAACCAAAAATCGCAGAGTGAAATGTCTTTTATCAGCCAAAATCAACCATAGGTGTGTAAGTTCATCTCAATAGAAAGAGAACCAATAAGCTTGGATTGCTCTTTCGGTGTTCATTCACCCACAAATAACAAAGCAAAGTGTAATAAGCCTAAAGAAAGCAAAACAGGTTGTATTCGGTTCCATCTGCATAGAAAGAAGAATCTTGGATTTCGCTTATTTCAAAGTCGTGTTCTTTGGTATTAATGCACTTTTACCCAGAAAACGCCATATTTCCGCATCCATATGCGTAGAAAGAAGAGGAATAAGCTTCGATTGGGCTTATTTCAATTCATAGAATCATAGAATCATAGTTGGAATTTACATGGTGTTTTTTGGGTGAGCACCAGAATCACCCCCAAACAAAGCAATAAGGTGTTTTGCGTTCCATCTACGTAGAAAGAAGATGAAAACGCTCTGATTGGGCTTATTTCAAATAGCTGTTTTTGGGGTTAGAATGCACATTCAACCAAAAATCACAGAGCGAAATGTGTGTTATCAGCCAAAATCAAACATAGGTGTGTAAGTTCATCTCAATAGAAAGAGAACGAATAAGCTTGGATTGCTCTTTCGGTGTTCATTCACCCACAAGCTGCAAAGCAAAGTGTCATAAGCATAAACAACGCAAAAAAGGTGGTTTCGGTTCCATCTGCATAGAAAGAAGAATCTTGGATTTCGCTTATTTCAAAGTCGTGTTTTTTGGTATTAATGCACTTTTACCCAGAAATCGCAAAGTTAATGTAATGACACCAAAATATCAAAACGCCATATTCTCGCATCCATATGCGTAGAAAGAAGACGAATAAGCTTCGATTGGGCTTATTTCAATCCATAGAATCATAGAATCATAGTTGGAATTTACATGGTGTTTTTTGGGTGAGCACCAGAATCACCCCCAAACAAAGCAATAAGGTGTTTTGCGTTCCATCTACGTAGAAAGAAGATGAAAAGGCTCTGATTGGGCTTATTTCAAATAAGTGTTTTTGGGGTTAGAATGCACATTCAAACAAAAATCGCAGAGCGAAATGTGTATCAGCCCAAATCAAGCATGGGTGTTTTGGTTCATCTCAACTGAAAGAATAAGCTTGGATTGCACTCGGTTTTCATTCACCCACATATAGAAAATCGAAGTATCATAAGCATAATCAACGCAAGACAGGTTGTTTTGGGTTCCGTCTACATAGAAAGAAGAATCTTGGATTTCGCTTATTAAAAAGTCGTGTTCTTTGGTGTTAATGCACATTTACCCAAAAATCGCAAAGTGAATGTAATGCGACCAAAATAAAGAAACCCATATTTCCTCTTCCATATGCTTCTTCCAGAAGACGAATAAGCTTCGAGAGGGCTTATTTGAATTTGCATGGTGTTTTTTGGGTTTGCACTAGAATCACACAACCAAAGCAAAAAGAATGCACATTCAACCAAAAATCGCAGTGAAATGTTTGTTATCAGCCAAAAGCAAACATAGGTTGTTTAACAATCTCAATCGAAAGAGGACGAATAAGCTTGGATTGCATTTCGGTATTCATTTACCCACAAACTGCAAATCGAAGTGTCATAAGCCTAAAGAAAGCAAAACAGGTTGTATTCGGTCCCATCTGCATAGAAAGAAGAATCTTGGATTTCGCTTATTTCAAAGTCGTGTTCTTTGGTTCTAATGTACATTGACCCACACATCGCCAAGTGAGTGTAATGAGCCTAAAATGACAAAACACCATATTTCCGCTTCCATATGCGGAGAAAGAAGACGCATAAGCTTCGAGGCTTATCTCAATTCACAGGGTGTTTTTTGGGTTTGCACTAGAATCACACAACCAAAGCAAAAAGAATACACAGTCAACCAAAAATCGCAGAGTGAAATGTCTTTTATCAGCCAAAATCAACCATAGGTGTGTAAGTTCATCTCAATAGAAAGAGAACCAATAAGCTTGGATTGCTCTTTCGGTGTTCATTCACCCACAAATAACAAAGCAAAGTGTAATAAGCCTAAAGAAAGCAAAACAGGTTGTATTCGGTTCCATCTGCATAGAAAGAAGAATCTTGGATTTCGCTTATTTCAAAGTCGTGTTCTTTGGTATTAATGCACTTTTACCCAGAAAACGCCATATTTCCGCATCCATATGCGTAGAAAGAAGAGGCATAAGCTTCGATAGGGCTTATTTCAATTCATAGAATCATAGAATCATAGTTGGAATTTACATGGTGTATTTGGGTGAGCACCAGAATCACCCCCAAACAAAGCAATAAGGTGTTTTGCGTTCCATCTACGTAGAAAGAAGATGAAAAGGCTCTGATTGGGCTTATTTCAAATAAGTGTTTTTGGGGTTAGAATGCACATTCAACCAAAAATCACAGAACGAAATGTGTGTTATCAGTCAAAATCAAACATAGGTGTGTAAGTTCATCTCAATAGAAAGAGAACTAATAAGCTTGGATTGCTCTTTCGGTGTTCATTCACCCACAACTGCAAAGCAAAGTGTCATAAGCATAAACAACGCAAAAAAGGTGGTTTCGGTTCCATCTGCATAGAAAGAAGAATCTTGGATTTCGCTTATTTCAAAGTCGTGTTTTTTGGTATTAATGCACTTTTACCCAGAAATCGCAAAGTTAATGTAATGACACCAAAATATCAAAACGCCATATTTCCGCGTCCATATGCGTAGAAAGAAGACGTATAAGCTTCGATTGGGCTTATTTCAATCCATAGAATCATAGAATCATAGTTGGAATTTACATGGTGTTTTTTGGGTGAGCACCAGAATCACCCCCAAACAAAGCAATAAGGTGTTTTGCGTTCCATCTACGTAGAAGGAAGATGAAAAGGCTCTGATTGGGCTTATTTCAAATAAGTGTTTTTGGGGTTAGAATGCACATTCAAACAAAAATCGCAGAGCGAAATGTGTATCAGCCCAAATCAAGCATGGGTGATTTGGTTCATCTCAACTGAAAGAATAAGCTTGGATTGCACTCGGTTTTCATTCACCCACATATAGAAAATCGAAGTATCATAAGCATAATCAACGCAAGACAGGATGTTTTGGGTTCCGTCTACATAGAAAGAAGAATCTTGGATTTCGCTTATTAAAAAGTCGTGTTCTTTGGTGTTAATGCACATTTACCCAAAAATCGCAAAGTGAATGTAATGCGACCAAAATAAAGAAACACCATATTTCCTCTTCCATATTTCTTCCAGAAGACGAATAAGCTTCGAGAGGGCTTATTTGAATTTGATTGGTGTTTTTTGGGTTTGCACTAGAATCACACAACCAAAGCAAAAAGAATGCACATTCAACCAAAAATCGCAGTGAAATGTTTGTTATCAGCCAAAAGCAAACATAGGTTGTTTAACAATCTCAATCGAAAGAGGACGAATAAGCTTGGATTGCATTTCGGTATTCATTTACCCACAAACTGCAAATCGAAGTGTCATAAGCCTAAAGAAAGCAAAACAGGTTGTATTCGGTCCCATCTGCATAGAAAGAAGAATCTTGGATTTCGCTTATTTCAAAGTCGTGTTCTTTGGTTCTAATGTACATTGACCCACACATCGCCAAGTGAGTGTAATGAGCCTAAAATGACAAAACACCATATTTCCGCTTCCATATGCGGAGAAAGAAGACGCATAAGCTTCGAGGCTTATCTCAATTCACAGGGTGTTTTTTGGGTTTGCACTAGAATCACACAACCAAAGGAAAAAGAATACACAGTCAACCAAAAATCGCAGAGTGAAATGTCTTTTATCAGCCAAAATCAACCATAGGTGTGTAAGTTCATCTCAATAGAAAGAGAACCAATAAGCTTGGATTGCTCTTTCGGTGTTCATTCACCCACAAATAACAAAGCAAAGTGTAATAAGCCTAAAGAAAGCAAAACAGGTTGTATTCGGTTCCATCTGCATAGAAAGAAGAATCTTGGATTTCGCTTATTTCAAAGTCGTGTTCTTTGGTATTAATGCACTTTTACCCAGAAAACGCCATATTTCCGCATCCATATGCGTAGAAAGAAGAGGCATAAGCTTCGATAGGGCTTATTTCAATTCATAGAATCATAGAATCATAGTTGGAATTTACATGGTGTTTTTTGGGTGAGCACCAGAATCACCCCCAAACAAAGCAATAAGGTGTTTTGCGTTCCATCTACGTAGAAAGAAGATGAAAAGGCTCTGATTGGGCTTATTTCAAATAAGTGTTTTTGGGGTTAGAATGCACATTCAAACAAAAATCGCAGAGCGAAATGTGTATCAGCCCAAATCAAGCATGGGTGTTTTGGTTCATCTCAACTGAAAGAATAAGCTTGGATTGCACTCGGTTTTCATTCACCCACAAATAGAAAATCGAAGTATCATAAGCATAATCAACGCAAGACAGGATGTTTTGGGTTCCGTCTACATAGAAAGAAGAATCTTGGATTTCGTCGTGTTCTTTAGTGTTAATGCACATTTACCCAAAAATCGCAAAGTGAATGTAATGCGACCAAAATAAAGAAACACCATATTTCCTCTTCCATATACTTCTTCCAGAAGACGAATAAGCTTCGAGAGGGCTTATTTGAATTTGCATGGTGTTTTTTGGGTTTGCACTAGAATCACACAACCAAAGCAAAAAGAATGCACATTCAACCAAAAATCGCAGTGAAATGTTTGTTATCAGCCAAAAGCAAACATAGGTTGTTTAACAATCTCAATCGAAAGAGGACGAATAAGCTTGGATTGCATTTCGGTATTCATTTACCCACAAACTGCAAATCGAAGTGTCATAAGCCTAAAGAAAGCAAAACAGGTTGTATTCGGTCCCATCTGCATAGAAAGAAGAATCTTGGATTTCGCTTATTTCAAAGTCGTGTTCTTTGGTTCTAATGTACATTGACCCACACATCGCCAAGTGAGTGTAATGAGCCTAAAATGACAAAACACCATATTTCCGCTTCCATATGCGGAGAAAGAAGACGCATAAGCTTCGAGGCTTATCTCAATTCACAGGGTGTTTTTTGGGTTTGCACTAGAATCACACAACCAAAGCAAAAAGAATACACAGTCAACCAAAAATCGCAGAGTGAAATGTCTTTTATCAGCCAAAATCAACCATAGGTGTGTAAGTTCATCTCAATAGAAAGAGAACCAATAAGCTTGGATTGCTCTTTCGGTGTTCATTCACCCACAAATAACAAAGCAAAGTGTAATAAGCCTAAAGAAAGCAAAACAGGTTGTATTCGGTTCCATCTGCATAGAAAGAAGAATCTTGGATTTCGCTTATTTCAAAGTCGTGTTCTTTGGTATTAATGCACTTTTACCCAGAAAACGCCATATTTCCGCATCCATATGCGTAGAAAGAAGAGGAATAAGCTTCGATTGGGCTTATTTCAATTCATAGAATCATAGAATCATAGTTGGAATTTACATGGTGTTTTTTGGGTGAGCACCAGAATCACCCCCAAACAAAGCAATAAGGTGTTTTCCGTTCCATCTACGTAGAAAGAAGATGAAAACGCTCTGATTGGGCTTATTTCAAATAGCTGTTTTTGGGGTTAGAATGCACATTCAACCAAAAATCACAGAGCGAAATGTGTGTTATCAGCCAAAATCAAACATAGGTGTGTAAGTTCATCTCAATAGAAAGAGAACGAATAAGCTTGGATTGCTCTTTCGGTGTTCATTCACCCACAAGCTGCAAAGCAAAGTGTCATAAGCATAAACAACGCAAAAAAGGTGGTTTCGGTTCCATCTGCATAGAAAGAAGAATCTTGGATTTCGCTTATTTCAAAGTCGTGTTTTTTGGTATTAATGCACTTTTACCCAGAAATCGCAAAGTTAATGTAATGACACCAAAATATCAAAACGCCATATTCTCGCATCCATATGCGTAGAAAGAAGACGAATAAGCTTCGATTGGGCTTATTTCAATCCATAGAATCATAGAATCATAGTTGGAATTTACATGGTGTTTTTTGGGTGAGCACCAGAATCACCCCCAAACAAAGCAATAAGGTGTTTTGCGTTCCATCTACGTAGAAAGAAGATGAAAAGGCTCTGATTGGGCTTATTTCAAATAAGTGTTTTTGGGGTTAGAATGCACATTCAAACAAAAATCGCAGAGCGAAATGTGTATCAGCCCAAATCAAGCATGGGTGTTTTGGTTCATCTCAACTGAAAGAATAAGCTTGGATTGCACTCGGTTTTCATTCACCCACATATAGAAAATCGAAGTATCATAAGCATAATCAACGCAAGACAGGTTGTTTTGGGTTCCGTCTACATAGAAAGAAGAATCTTGGATTTCGCTTATTAAAAAGTCGTGTTCTTTGGTGTTAATGCACATTTACCCAAAAATCGCAAAGTGAATGTAATGCGACCAAAATAAAGAAACCCATATTTCCTCTTCCATATGCTTCTTCCAGAAGACGAATAAGCTTCGAGAGGGCTTATTTGAATTTGCATGGTGTTTTTTGGGTTTGCACTAGAATCACACAACCAAAGCAAAAAGAATGCACATTCAACCAAAAATCGCAGTGAAATGTTTGTTATCAGCCAAAAGCAAACATAGGTTGTTTAACAATCTCAATCGAAAGAGGACGAATAAGCTTGGATTGCATTTCGGTATTCATTTACCCACAAACTGCAAATCGAAGTGTCATAAGCATAAACAAAGCAAAACAGGTTGTTTTGGATACCATATACATAGAAAGAAGAATCTTGGATTTCGCTTATTTCAAAGTCGTGTTCTTTGGTTCTAATGTACATTGACCCACACATCGCCAAGTGAGTGTAATGAGCCTAAAATGACAAAACACCATATTTCCGCTTCCATATGCGGAGAAAGAAGACGCATAAGCTTCGAGGCTTATCTCAATTCACAGGGTGTTTTTTGGGTTTGCACTAGAATCACACAACCAAAGCAAAAAGAATACACAGTCAACCAAAAATCGCAGTGAAATGTCTTTTATCAGCCAAAATCAACCATAGGTGTGTAAGTTCATCTCAATAGAAAGAGAACCAATAAGCTTGGATTGCTCTTTCGGTGTTCATTCACCCACAAATAACAAAGCAAAGTGTAATAAGCCTAAAGAAAGCAAAACAGGTTGTATTCGGTTCCATCTGCATAGAAAGAAGAATCTTGGATTTCGCTTATTTCAAAGTCGTGTTCTTTGGTATTAATGCACTTTTACCCAGAAAACGCCATATTTCCGCATCCATATGCGTAGAAAGAAGAGGCATAAGCTTCGATAGGGCTTATTTCAATTCATAGAATCATAGAATCATAGTTGGAATTTACATGGTGTTTTTTGGGTGAGCACCAGAATCACCCCCAAACAAAGCAATAAGGTGTTTTGCGTTCCATCTACGTAGAAAGAAGATGAAAAGGCTCTGATTGGGCTTATTTCAAATAAGTGTTTTTGGGGTTAGAATGCACATTCAAACAAAAATCGCAGAGCGAAATGTGTATCAGCCCAAATCAAGCATGGGTGTTTTGGTTCATCTCAACTGAAAGAATAAGCTTGGATTGCACTCGGTTTTCATTCACCCACAAATAGAAAATCGAAGTATCATAAGCATAATCAACGCAAGACAGGATGTTTTGGGTTCCGTCTACATAGAAAGAAGAATCTTGGATTTCGTCGTGTTCTTTGGTGTTAATGCACATTTACCCAAAAATCGCAAAGTGAATGTAATGCGACCAAAATAAAGAAACACCATATTTCCTCTTCCATATACTTCTTCCAGAAGACGAATAAGCTTCGAGAGGGCTTATTTGAATTTGATTGGTGTTTTTTGGGTTTGCACTAGAATCACACAACCAAAGCAAAAAGAATGCACATTCAACCAAAAATCGCAGTTGTCAGAGCTGCTACCAGGTCCCAGCTCACATAGGACCACGCCACACAGCGTCCACTTTAAAAGAGTCTTTATTGAGTTACAGGTTTCATTTCCGAACTGCAGCGTGCAGCTCTACACCTTCTGCCCTAGGTCGGCGAAGACCCATCTGAGTCCCCGCCTCTTGCACACCAGCTTAATACCCTAGCCTTGCTCCACCTCCTTCGCCTCTCCCTACGTCTCTGGGTCCTTCTGCCCCCCTGGGACTCCTCCCTTCTACTCTCCTCTGACGCTGACCCCCCTGATCCTTCCGCTTCCTTTCGGCGGGCTTTGGGACCTGGCTCACTCTCCGGGCTGCTTACTGCTCCAGCTTCCGCTGCATTTGAACTTGGCGCGCGCGCCCAACTCTCTACTTTCCTCTTGACCGTTGCCTCGCTCTCTGAGGAGGGCGTGACCACCCCTGACTCGTGCCCTCCCTCCTGCTGACGGCCTCCGGAACTCGATGCCTGGCTGCCTTCCTCCCTGCTGCTCTCAGTCTTGAGCGTGGGTCCCGACTTCCAGCTGCTGCTCTCTGAATCTCCTCTGTTCCCTTCCTCCTGGGGTGTCCCCCCGGATCCCCCCCTTGCTCTGCTCACTGGGGCTCCCTTTTGGGAGTCCTCTGACTCACTGCTTAGGCTTGGAGATCTCGGGTCGTCATCATCACTCATTCTCCCTTCGGCTTCCTCCCCCTCGCTCTCTGTTTCCACCCTTCTCTGCGTCTCTGCTTCTGAACCCCTGACATCCATCCCCCCCTCGAAGCCCCCCCTCCCCCCCTCCCCGCTGTCAGGTGTGGGTGCTGGGTGCTCCATCATCATGGGAGGGAATGCTGGATACAGGTCGCTCCCCGTGGGTGGCCGCCAACTGAAGACCTCCGAGTCTTCCCCCTCGCGGTCGTCGACGTTGACTTGTTGCTCTTCCATCTCTGTACCGCCGTGCTCGAACCCGAGGTCCTCCCCGAACACGTCCATGTCAGTCTCTGCGTCGGTCGCTCGACCTGTCATCTCCAGCCACTTCCTGCGCCATTGCTCCTCTGGTCGATCGTCCCACCAATACGAGTTGCCTGATGCCGAACCTGCCGGTGAACCTTCTGGGGAACGGGTGCTCCGTGCGGGTTCCCCTTCTGAGTCGAATCCATGGAACGTGCTGGAAGAAAGTGTGGGTGTGAACAACCAGTCGTCGAAGAAGCTCGCTGGCATGGGTTTGTGTGGGAAGAGGGCATGAAACTCGTCCTTGAGCAGGGGTTCCTCCAAAGCGTAGTCTGGTACCCAGCTATTGGCGCTGGCCCGGGTGCCCTCTCTGGCTAAGAGGTATTCGACTCCCTCCTCCCCCCATCTGGAGTCCAAAATCTCCGTGACCTCGTTGATGTGGTCCTGGTGCTTCACCCCCCGCGTCTCCGTCCGTTCCCGGAGCGGACTTGGCGCCGTCCCTGGCTCCTGGAACCTGTGAGGTGCCTTGTAGGGAGTGAGCACCGACCTGTGGAACACCGGATGCATTCTGGAACCCTCCGGCAGCGCCAGTCGGAAGGCTACCGGGTTGATCTGCGCTTCGACTTGGTACGGACCGATCTGCTTGTGCCCCAACTTCTTCTTGGCAAGTGACCTGGTCGGCACTGCGTGGGCTGCCAACCAGACCCAGTCTCCCACTTGGATCACTTCGCCAACCCGCCTGTGCTTGTCAGCTTGCACCTTGTAGGCGTGCTTAGCTAGCTCCAGCTGCCGTCTGAGTTGATCGTGGACCGCCTGCAGCTCTGACGCGAACGCGTCCGCCGTCTGTGGTTCTCCTTCCCCCACTCTCTCCAGTCCCGGGAAGGTTCTGGGATGCCTCCCATTGTTGGCAAAGAACGGCGTCACTCCTGTGGACACGTGCTTCGTGTTGTTGTAAGCGAACTCGGCTAGCGGCAGGTAATCCACCCACGTCGCAGGCTGTTGATTGGCATAGCATCTCAGGTACTGCTGCATGATGGCATTGACCCTCTCTGCTTGCCCGTTGGTCTGCGGGTGTCTTGCTGATGCCAGATTGACCTTGACATTTAGAAAACCCATCAGCTTCTGCCAGAAAGACGAGATGAACTGGCGTCCGCGGTCGGACAGGATAGACCGTGGCAGGCCATGCACTTTGAACACGTGATCTATGAACAGTTTGGCGGTTTGTTCCGCCGTGGCCACCTTCGCACACGGAATGAAATGTGCCATCTTGGTGAACAAGTCCACCACCACTAGCACAGCTGTCTTGCCTCTCGAGCTGGGTAAATCCGTCACAAAGTCCAGGGCCACCCTCTCCCACGGTTCAAACGGCGTTTGCAGCGGTTCTAACAGTCCCGCCGGTGGTCTGTGTACCGGCTTGGCCCTCTGGCAGGTGTCGCACCTCGCGACGTAGTCCGCGACCTCCCCTCTCAGCCTGGGCCACCAGAAGTCTCTCGCGACTAATTCCATCGTTTTCTCTGTGCCAAAGTGACCGGCCGTGGGTGCGTCGTGCAACTGTTGCAGTACCTTGGCGCGAAGGTCGTCTCCTGGTACATAGACAGCCCCTTTGCGTAGGAGCAAGCCGTCCCGCACCTGGAACTCGTCCGTGGTAGCCGTGCCTCTGAGCAGTTCCGCCATCTTGTCTTGTGCGAATGAGTCGTCCCGCAATGCACGTCGCACCGCATCCAGGTCTACTGTAGCTGAGGCACACGCCCACGCCGTCGGTGCGAAGATGTGCATGGCCGCCGCTGGCGTCACCTCTTCTAGGTATTGCGGTTTTCGGGACAGTGCATCCGCCATGATGTTGGTGTCGCCTGGGACGTACTCTATTCGGAAATTGAAGTCAGCAAAGAACTCCGCCCAACGTATCTGCCTCTGGTTCAGGAACTGAGCCGTGCGCCAGTGCTCCAGATTCTTGTGGTCCGTGCAGACCTGCACCGTGTGCTTGGCGCCGATTAGGAAGTGCCTCCACGCCTTGAAAGCTGCATGAATGGCTAGCAACTCCCTGTCCCAGATGGTGTAGTTCTGCTCCGACTTGCTGAGCTTTCTGGAGTAGAACGCTCCCGGCCGCCACACCCCCTGCGGGTCTCGCTGCAGCAGAACAGCTCCCACGGCTCTGTCTGACGCGTCTGTCTCTACCCTCAACGGTTTACTGGGGTCGATATGCAGCAGTTGCTTCTCCGATGCGAAGAGATGCTTGAGCGCTTGAAAGGACTGCTCCGCCTGCTCCGTCCAGATGAATTTCTTTTTTTTGGAGCTGAGCGTGTCCGTAATTGCTGCCGTCTGCATCGCGAACCCCTTGATAAACTTGCGATAGAAGTTGGCGAAGCCGACAAACCGCTGGACCTCCTTCCGGTTGCGCGGGCTCTTCCAATCCAATACCGCACGAACCTTGGTGCTGTCCATGGCTATCCCCTTGTCCGACAACATGTATCCCAGGAAATCCACCTCCGTCGTGTCGAACTGGCACTTCTCCAGCTTGGCGTACAGTCTATGTTGTTGCAACCTGCTGAGCACCTCCCTCACGTCTCGGTCGTGAGCTTGCTGCGAGTCCGAGAAAATCAGGATGTCATCCAGGAAGCAGACGCATGTCTTGTAGAGGAGTCCCTCCAACACGTGATGCATAAAAGCTTGAAAACAGTGAGAGCCATTTTGTAATCCAAAGGGCATAACCCTGTACTCGTAGGTGCCCAGCGGTGTGAACATGGCCGTCTTCCACTCATCGCCCTCCCGCATGCGGATGAGATTGTACGCCCCTCGTAGGTCCAACTTGGTGAACACGCGTCCCTTGCGCACCGTCGCGAGGAGGTCGTCAATCCTGGGCATGGGGTAATCAGACGGTTTGGTCATCTGGTTCAAAAGGCGGTAGTCCACAACGAGTCTTTTTTGGGGCGTGTCTTTCTTTTTCACGAAGAAAACGGGACTGCCCCCCACTGCCTTGGACTCTCTGATGAAGCCACGCTCCAGGTTATGCTTGATGAACTGTTTGAGTTCCTGCATTTCATCTTCAGACATGGAGTATAGCCGCCCCTTCGGCAGCGTCGCCCCCGGTAGGAGGTCAATCTTGCAGTCATATGGCCGGTGAGGGGGTAGCTTGTCCGCCTCCTTCTCGCAGAAGACCTCCAAAAAGTTCGCGTATTTGTGGGGGACCGCTTGCAACGTTCCCAACTGCAGTTGTGATTCCTCCTCCTCTCCCTCCCGTCGGGGCAGGATGCAGTGTTCTGCGCAATAAGAGGAGCCGAAGATCAGTTGTCTCTGGTACCAGGCCAGTGTCGGACTGTGCCTGTCCAGCCAACTCATGCCCAACACAATGGGCGTGTCCGACAGTTGGGTGACATTAAAACTGATGACTTCCCTGTGGTTGCCAAGGCGCATCACCATTGGTGGCGTCTGCTTCACCACCTGCCCCCCTAGCAACTCCCTGCCATCCACTGTGACGACTTGCAGGGGCAGAGTGGCAGGCAATAGCTGTATAGCGTGCTGCTCCACAAAGCTCTGCGCTATAAAGTCTGCGTTGCTTCCAGAATCCACAGAAAGCGGCACTTCGATAGTGACGCCGTTGGGTAGCTGGAGAGACGCTGTGAGCTGCACTACTGGTTTGGGTGGGAGGGGATCCGTGGGTTGCAATATCGCTGGGGACTGCTTCACTGATGCGTCTGGCTGGGCCCCAGTGCCTCCGTCTCCAGCCAGACATCGTCGTTTCCCTGCTGTGGTTCTCCTTGCTGCGTTGCTGCAGTCACCATTGCTGAGGCTGCAGTGTGCTTGTGGAGCCTCCGGGGACACTCCTTCGCCAAATGGCCTGGATCCTCGCAGATGTAACACTTCCTGTTCCCTCTAGGAGGCTTCGCTTTCACTGCTGCCGGTGCTAGGGCTCTGGCTGCTGACTGAGCCCTTGCACCTCCAACCTCCATCGGTTCCCCTCCCCCTCCTGGCGGAGGTGTGGATTGCGCACGCGCTGCTTCCCTCGGAACGAAAGAGAAACTTCTCGCTGCTTCGCGCCCTCCACGTCCTTCATCTCTGCACCATGGACGTTCTTCCAGCCTCACCCCCACAGTCAGCGCCCTTTGGACCACCTCCTGCGTGCTTCGGGGCCTCTCCCCCCTTGCAATTTCATCCTTAACCGCAGAACTTAGACCCTCCCAGAAGAGGTCTCTGACAGGGGGCGAATCCCGATCCCATTCTAAAGCACTGACCAGCGCAAAAAATCGGGCGTGATACTGCCGGACGCTCGCCCTCCCTTGTTTTAGTCCATGAATCTCCCGTCTGGCAAGATCCACATCAATAGTAGACAAAAAACACGCATCCATCGCTTTGATAAAGGCATCTGCATTCTGAAGCGCCGGATCTTTATCCCTCCACAAATTGCGCAGCCAGGCTTTGGCATCCCCATGCAAATGGGACAATATGAACCCCACCTTCTCTTCCTCATCTCTAAAGTCTTTTGCCAGCAGTTGCAGTGCGCACATTACGTCTGCTCTAAAATTAGGGTACTGTTGCAAAGTCCCATCGAAGTGAGCCACAAGCCCTCCTGCTCTCCGTGCCAATCCCACGCCCTCCGGTCTGGGTCCCGGTTGCCCTTGCTTAACAAGCATTTCAAACCTGGCGTGTAGGTCTCTGTAGGCGGCTGTAGTCTCCTCCTCCCGTTTCTTGGAAGCCAATACCTCTGAGGACAACTGGGTCACTGCCTCTTGCAGCGCGGATATCCTCTGTTCTTCCGTCATCTTGCTAACCTTTGTGAGCTTGCTTACAGACACCCCTCTTCCTCCCCTAGCGGCTTCTGCTCCCGCTGCGAGGTTTCAGGTTTCTGAAGCTTTGAGGAGATGGGTCTTACTGTCAGAGCTGCTACCAGGTCCCAGCTCACATAGGACCACGCCACACAGCGTCCACTTTAAAAGAGTCTTTATTGAGTTACAGGTTTCATTTCCGAACTGCAGCGTGCAGCTCTACACCTTCTGCCCTAGGTCGGCGAAGACCCATCTGAGTCCCCGCCTCTTGCACACCAGCTTAATACCCTAGCCTTGCTCCACCTCCTTCGCCTCTCCCTACGTCTCTGGGTCCTTCTGCCCCCCTGGGACTCCTCCCTTCTACTCTCCTCTGACGCTGACCCCCCTGATCCTTCCGCTTCCTTTCGGCGGGCTTTGGGACCTGGCTCACTCTCCGGGCTGCTTACTGCTCCAGCTTCCGCTGCATTTGAACTTGGCGCGCGCGCCCAACTCTCTACTTTCCTCTTGACCGTTGCCTCGCTCTCTGAGGAGGGCGTGACCACCCCTGACTCGTGCCCTCCCTCCTGCTGACGGCCTCCGGAACTCGATGCCTGGCTGCCTTCCTCCCTGCTGCTCTCAGTCTTGAGCGTGGGTCCCGACTTCCAGCTGCTGCTCTCTGAATCTCCTCTGTTCCCTTCCTCCTGGGGTGTCCCCCCGGATCCCCCCCTTGCTCTGCTCACTGGGGCTCCCTTTTGGGAGTCCTCTGACTCACTGCTTAGGCTTGGAGATCTCGGGTCGTCATCATCACTCATTCTCCCTTCGGCTTCCTCCCCCTCGCTCTCTGTTTCCACCCTTCTCTGCGTCTCTGCTTCTGAACCCCTGACAGCAGTGAAATGTTTGTTATCAGCCAAAAGCAAACATAGGTTGTTTAACAATCTCAATCGAAAGAGGACGAATAAGCTTGGATTGCATTTCGGTATTCATTTACCCACAAACTGCAAATCGAAGTGTCATAAGCCTAAAGAAAGCAAAACAGGTTGTATTCGGTTCCATCTGCATAGAAAGAAGAATCTTGGATTTCGCTTATTTCAAAGTCGTGTTCTTTGGTTCTAATGTACATTGACCCACACATCGCCAAGTGAGTGTAATGAGCCTAAAATGACAAAACACCATATTTCCGCTTCCATATGCGGAGAAAGAAGACGCATAAGCTTCGAGGCTTATCTCAATTCACAGGGTGTTTTTTGGGTTTGCACTAGAATCACACAACCAAAGCAAAAAGAATACACAGTCAACCAAAAATCGCAGAGTGAAATGTCTTTTATCAGCCAAAATCAACCATAGGTGTGTAAGTTCATCTCAATAGAAAGAGAACCAATAAGCTTGGATTGCTCTTTCGGTGTTCATTCACCCACAAATAACAAACCAAAGTGTAATAAGCCTAAAGAAAGCAAAACAGGTTGTATTCGGTTCCATCTGCATAGAAAGAAGAATCTTGGATTTCGCTTATTTCAAAGTCGTGTTCTTTGGTATTAATGCACTTTTACCCAGAAAACGCCATATTTCCGCATCTGTCAGAGCTGCTACCAGGTCCCAGCTCACATAGGACCACGCCACACAGCGTCCACTTTAAAAGAGTCTTTATTGAGTTACAGGTTTCATTTCCGAACTGCAGCGTGCAGCTCTACACCTTCTGCTCTAGGTCGGCGAAGACCCGTCTGAGTCCCCGCCTCTTGCACACCAGCTTAATACCCTAGCCTTGCTCCACCTCCTTCGCCTCTCCCTACGTCTCTGGGTCCTTCTGCCCCCCTGGGCCTCCTCCCTTCTACTCTCCTCTGACGCTGACCCCCCTGATCCTTCTGCCTCCTTGCGGCGGGCTTTAGGACCTGGCTCACTCTCCGGGCTGCTTACTGCTCCAGCTTCCGCTGCATTTGAACTTGGCGCGCGCGCCCAACTCTCTACTTTCCTCTTAACCGTTGCCTCGCTCTCTGAGGAGGGCGTGACCACCCCTGACTCGTGCCCTCCCTCCTGCTGACAGCCTCCGGAACCCGATGCCTGGCTACCTTCCTCCCTGCTGCTCTCAGTCTTGAGCGTGGGTCCCGACTTCCAGCTGCTGCTCTCTGAATCTCCTCTGTTCCCTTCCTCCTGGGGTGTCCCCCCGGATCCCCCCCTTGCTCTGCTCACTGGGGCTCCCTTTTGGGAGTCCTCTGACTCACTGCTTAGGCTTGGAGATCTCGGGTCGTCATCATCACTCATTCTCCCTTCGGCTTCCTCCCCCTCGCTCTCTGTTTCCACCCTTCTCTGCGTCTCTGCTTCTGAACCCCTGACATCCATCCCCCCCTCGAAGCCCCCCCTTCCCCCCTCCCCGCTGTCAGGTGTGGGTGCTGGGCGCTCCATCATCATGGGAGGGAATGCTGGATACAGGTCGCTCCCCGGGGGTGGCCGCCAACTGAAGACCTCCGAGTCTTCCCCCTCGCGGTCGTCGACGTGGACTTGTTGCTCTTCCATCTCTGTACCGCCGTGCTCGAACCCGAGGTCCTCCCCGAACACGTCCATGTCAGTCTCTGCGTCGGTCGCTCGACCTGGCATCTCCAGCCACTTCCTGCGCCATCGCTCCTCTGGTCGATCGTCCCACCAATACGAGTTGCCTGATGCCGAACCTGCCGGTGAACCTTCTGGGGAACGGGTGCTCCGTGCGGGTTCCCCTTCTGAGTCGAATCCATGGAACGTGCTGGAAGAAAGTGTGGGTGTGAACAACCAGTCGTCGAAGAAGCTCGCTGGCATGGGTTTGTGTGGGAAGAGGGCATGAAACTCGTCCTTGAGCAGGGGTTCCTCCAAAGCGTAGTCTGGTACCCAGCTATTGGCGCTGGCCCGGGTGCCCTCTCTGGCTAAGAGGTATTCGACTCCCTCTTCCCCCCATCTGGAGTCCAAAATCTCCGTGACCTCGTTGATGTGGTCCTGGTGCTTCACCTCCCGCGTCTCCGTCCGTTCCCGGAGCGGACTTGGCGCCGTCCCTGGCTCCTGGAACCTGTGAGGTGCCTTGTAGGGAGTGAGCACCGACCTGTGGAACACCGGATGCATTCTGGAACCCTCCGGCAGCGCCAGTCGGAAAGCTACCGGGTTGATCTGCGCTTCGACTTGGTACGGACCGATCTGCTTGTGCCCCAACTTCTTCTTGGCAAGCGACCTGGTCGGCACTGCGTGGGCTGCCAACCAGACCCAGTCTCCCACTTGGATCACTTCGCCAACCCGCCTGTGCTTGTCAGCTTGCACCTTGTAGGCGTGCTTAGCTAGCTCCAGCTGCCGTCTGAGTTGATCGTGGACCGCCTGCAGCTCTGACGCGAACGCGTCCGCCGTCTGTGGTTCTCCTTCCCCCACTCTCTCCAGTCCCGGGAAGGTTCTGGGATTCCTCCCATTGTTGGCAAAGAACGGCGTCACTCCTGTGGACACGTGCTTCGTGTTGTTGTAAGCGAACTCGGCTAGCGGCAGGTAATCCACCCACGTCGCAGGCTGTTGATTGGCATAGCATCTCAGGTACTGCTGCATGATGGCATTGACCCTCTCTGCTTGCCCGTTGGTCTGCGGGTGTCTTGCTGATGCCAGATTGACCTTGACATTTAGAAAACCCATCAGCTTCTGCCAGAAAGACGAGATGAACTGGCGTCCGCGGTCGGACAGGATAGACCGTGGCAGGCCATGCACTTTGAACACGTGATCTATGAACAGTTTGGCGGTTTGTTCCGCCGTGGCCACCTTCGCACACGGAATGAAATGTGCCATCTTGGTGAACAAGTCCACCACCACTAGCACAGCTGTCTTGCCTCTCGAGCTGGGTAAATCCGTCACAAAGTCCAGGGCCACCCTCTCCCACGGTTCCAACGGTGTTTGCAGCGGTTCTAACAGTCCCGCCGGTGGTCTGTGTACCGGCTTGGCCCTCTGGCAGGTGTCGCACCTCGCGACGTAGTCCGCGACCTCTCCTCTCAGCCTGGGCCACCAGAAGTCTCTCGCGACTAATTCCATCGTTTTCTCTGTGCCAAAGTGACCGGCCGTGGGTGCGTCGTGCAACTGTTGCAGTACCTTGGCGCGAAGGTCGTCTCCTGGTACATAGACAGCCCCTTTGCGTAGGAGCAAGCCGTCCCGCACCTGGAACTCGTCCGTGGTAGCCGTGCCTCTGAGCAGTTCCGCCATCTTGTCTTGCGCGAATGAGTCGTCCCGCAATGCACGTCGCACCGCATCCAGGTCTACTGTAGCTGAGGCACACGCCCACGCCGTCGGTGCGAAGATGTGCATGGCCGCCGCTGGCGTCACCTCTTCTAGGTATTGCGGTTTTCGGGACAGTGCATCCGCCATGATGTTGGTGTCGCCTGGGACGTACTCTATTCGGAAATTGAAGTCAGCAAAGAACTCCGCCCAACGTATCTGCCTCTGGTTCAGGAACTGAGCCGTGCGCCAGTGCTCCAGATTCTTGTGGTCCGTGCAGACCTGCACCGTGTGCTTGGCGCCGATTAGGAAGTGCCTCCACGCCTTGAAAGCTGCATGAATGGCCAGCAACTCCCTGTCCCAGATGGTGTAGTTCTGCTCCGACTTGCTGAGCTTTCTGGAGTAGAACGCTCCCGGCCGCCACACCCCCTGCGGGTCTCGCTGCAGCAGGACAGCTCCCACGGCTCTGTCTGACGCGTCTGTCTCTACCCTCAACGGTTTACTGGGGTCGATATGCAGCAGTTGCTTCTCCGATGCGAAGAGATGCTTGAGCGCTTGAAAGGACTGTTCCGCCTGCTCCGTCCAGATGAATTTCTTTTTTTTGGAGCTGAGCGTGTCCGTAATTGCTGCCGTCTGCATCGCGAACCCCTTGATAAACTTGCGATAGAAGTTGGCGAAGCCGACAAACCGCTGGACCTCCTTCCGGTTGCGCGGGCTTTTCCAATCCAATACCGCACGAACCTTGGTGCTGTCCATGGCTATCCCCTTGTCCGACAACTTGTATCCCAGGAAATCCACCTCCGTCGTGTCGAACTGGCACTTCTCCAGCTTGGCGTACAGTCTATGTTGTTGCAACCTGCTGAGCACCTCCCTCACGTCTCGGTCGTGAGCTTGCTGCGAGTCAGAGAAAATCAGGATGTCATCCAGGAAGCAGACGCATGTCTTGTAGAGGAGTCCCTCCAACACGTGATGCATAAAAGCTTGAAAACAGTGAGAGCCATTTTGTAATCCAAAGGGCATAACTCTGTATTCGTAGGTGCCCAGCGGTGTGAACATGGCCGTCTTCCACTCATCGCCCTCCCGCATGCGGATGAGATTGTACGCCCCTCGCAGGTCCAACTTGGTGAACACGCGTCCCTTGCGCACCGTCGCGAGGAGGTCGTCAATCCTGGGCATGGGGTAATCAGACGGTTTGGTCATCTGGTTCAAAAGGCGGTAGTCCACAACTAGTCTTTTTTGGGGCGTGTCTTTCTTTTTCACGAAGAAAACGGGACTGCCCCCCACTGCCTTGGACTCTCTGATGAAGCCACGCTCCAGATTATGCTCGATGAACTGTTTGAGTTCCTGCATTTCATCTTCAGACATGGAGTATAGCCGCCCCTTCGGCAGCGTCGCCCCCGGTAGGAGGTCAATCTTGCAGTCATATGGCCGGTGAGGGGGTAGCTTGTCCGCCTCCTTCTCGCAGAAGACCTCCAAAAAGCTCGCGTATTTGTGGGGGACCGCTTGCAACGTTCCCAACTGCAGTTGTGATTCCTCCTCCTCTCCCTCCCGTCGGGGCAGGATGCAGTGTTCTGCGCAATAAGAGGAGCCGAAGATCAGTTGTCTCTGGTACCAAGCCAGTGTCGGACTGTGCCTGTCCAGCCAACTCATGCCCAACACAATGGGCGTGTCCGACAGTTGGGTGACATTAAAACTGATGACTTCCCTGTGGTTGCCAAGGCGCATCACCATCGGTGGCGTCTGCTTCACCACCTGCCCCCCTAGCAACTCTCTGCCATCCACTGTGACGACTTGCAGGGGCAGAGTGGCAGGCAATAGCTGTATAGCGTGCTGCTCCACAAAGCTCTGCTGTCAGAGCTGCTACCAGGTCCCAGCTCACATAGGACCACGCCACACAGCGTCCACTTTAAAAGAGTCTTTATTGAGTTACAGGTTTCATTTCCGAACTGCAGCGTGCAGCTCTACACCTTCTGCTCTAGGTCGGCGAAGACCCGTCTGAGTCCCCGCCTCTTGCACACCAGCTTAATACCCTAGCCTTGCTCCACCTCCTTCGCCTCTCCCTACGTCTCTGGGTCCTTCTGCCCCCCTGGGCCTCCTCCCTTCTACTCTCCTCTGACGCTGACCCCCCTGATCCTTCTGCCTCCTTGCGGCGGGCTTTAGGACCTGGCTCACTCTCCGGGCTGCTTACTGCTCCAGCTTCCGCTGCATTTGAACTTGGCGCGCGCGCCCAACTCTCTATTTTCCTCTTAACCGTTGCCTCGCTCTCTGAGGAGGGCGTGACCACCCCTGACTCGTGCCCTCCCTCCTGCTGACAGCCTCCGGAACCCGATGCCTGGCTACCTTCCTCCCTGCTGCTCTCAGTCTTGAGCGTGGGTCCCGACTTCCAGCTGCTGCCGCCCTCAGTTATGAGCGTGGGTCCCGACTTCCAGCTGCTGCTCTCTGAATCTCCTCTGTTCCCTTCCTCCTGGGGTGTCCCCCCGGATCCCCCCCTTGCTCTGCTCACTGGGGCTCCCTTTTGGGAGTCCTCTGACTCACTGCTTAGGCTTGGAGATCTCGGGTCGTCATCATCACTCATTCTCCCTTCGGCTTCCTCCCCCTCGCTCTCTGTTTCCACCCTTCTCTGCGTCTCTGCTTCTGAACCCCTGACATCCATCCCCCCCTCGAAGCCCCCCCTTCCCCCCTCCCCGCTGTCAGGTGTGGGTGCTGGGCGCTCCATCATCATGGGAGGGAATGCTGGATACAGGTCACTCCCCGTGGGTGGCCGCCAACTGAAGACCTCCGAGTCTTCCCCCTCGCGGTCGTCGACGTTGACTTGTCGCTCTTCCATCTCTGTACCGCCGTGCTCGAACCCGAGGTCCTCCCCGAACACGTCCATGTCAGTCTCTGCGTCGGTCGCTCGACCTGGCATCTCCAGCCACTTGCTGCGCCATCGCTCCTCTGGTCGATCGTCCCACCAATACGAGTTGCCTGATGCCGAACCTGCCGGTGAACCTTCTGGGGAACGGGTGCTCCGTGCGGGTTCCCCTTCTGAGTCGAATCCATGGAACGTGCTGGAAGAAAGTGTGGGTGTGAACAACCAGTCGTCGAAGAAGCTCGCTGGCATGGGTTTGTGTGGGAAGAGGGCATGAAACTCGTCCTTGAGCAGGGGTTCCTCCAAAGCGTAGTCTGGTACCCAGCTATTGGCGCTGGCCCGGGTGCCCTCTCTGGCTAAGAGGTATTCGACTCCCTCTTCCCCCCATCTGGAGTCCAAAATCTCCGTGACCTCGTTGATGTGGTCCTGGTGCTTCACCTCCCGCGTCTCCGTCCGTTCCCGGAGCGGACTTGGCGCCGTCCCTGGCTCCTGGAACCTGTGAGGTGCCTTGTAGGGAGTGAGCACCGACCTGTGGAACACCGGATGCATTCTGGAACCCTCCGGCAGCGCCAGTCGGAAGGCTACCGGGTTGATCTGCGCTTCGACTTGGTACGGACCGATCTGCTTGTGCCCCAACTTCTTCTTGGCAAGCGACCTGGTCGGCACTGCGTGGGCTGCCAACCAGACCCAGTCTCCCACTTGGATCACTTCGCCAACCCGCCTGTGCTTGTCAGCTTGCACCTTGTAGGCGTGCTTAGCTAGCTCCAGCTGCCGTCTGAGTTGATCGTGGACCGCCTGCAGCTCTGACGCGAACGCGTCCGCCGTCTGTGGTTCTCCTTCCCCCACTCTCTCCAGTCCCGGGAAGGTTCTGGGATTCCTCCCATTGTTGGCAAAGAACGGCGTCACTCCTGTGGACACGTGCTTCGTGTTGTTGTAAGCGAACTCGGCTAGCGGCAGGTAATCCACCCACGTCGCAGGCTGTTGATTGGCATAGCATCTCAGGTACTGCTGCATGATGGCATTGACCCTCTCTGCTTGCCCGTTGGTCTGCGGGTGTCTTGCTGATGCCAGATTGACCTTGACATTTAGAAAACCCATCAGCTTCTGCCAGAAAGACGAGATGAACTGGCGTCCGCGGTCGGACAGGATAGACCGTGGCAGGCCATGCACTTTGAACACGTGATCTATGAACAGTTTGGCGGTTTGTTCCGCCGTGGCCACCTTCGCACACGGAATGAAATGTGCCATCTTGGTGAACAAGTCCACCACCACTAGCACAGCTGTCTTGCCTCTCGAGTTGGGTAAATCCGTCACAAAGTCCAGGGCCACCCTCTCCCACGGTTCAAACGGTGTTTGCAGCGGTTCTAACAGTCCCGCCGGTGGTCTGTGTACCGGCTTGGCCCTCTGGCAGGTGTCGCACCTCGCGACGTAGTCCGCGACCTCTCCTCTCAGCCTGGGCCACCAGAAGTCTCTCGCGACTAATTCCATCGTTTTCTCTGTGCCAAAGTGACCGGCCGTGGGTGCGTCGTGCAACTGTTGCAGTACCTTGGCGCGAAGGTCGTCTCCTGGTACATAGACAGCCCCTTTGCGTAGGAGCAAGCCGTCCCGCACCTGGAACTCGTCCGTGGTAGCCGTGCCTCTGAGCAGTTCCGCCATCTTGCCTTGCGCGAATGAGTCGTCCCGCAATGCACGTCGCACCGCATCCAGGTCTACTGTAGCTGAGGCACACGCCCACGCCGTCGGTGCGAAGATGTGCATGGCCGCCGCTGGCGTCACCTCTTCTAGGTATTGCGGTTTTCGGGACAGTGCATCCGCCATGATGTTGGTGTCGCCTGGGACGTACTCTATTCGGAAATTGAAGTCAGCAAAGAACTCCGCCCAACGTATCTGCCTCTGGTTCAGGAACTGAGCCGTGCGCCAGTGCTCCAGATTCTTGTGGTCCGTGCAGACCTGCACCGTGTGCTTGGCGCCGATTAGGAAGTGCCTCCACGCCTTGAAAGCTGCATGAATGGCCAGCAACTCCCTGTCCCAGATGGTGTAGTTCTGCTCCGACTTGCTGAGCTTTCTGGAGTAGAACGCTCCCGGCCGCCACACCCCCTGCGGGTCTCGCTGCAGCAGGACAGCTCCCACGGCTCTGTCTGACGCGTCTGTCTCTACCCTCAACGGTTTACTGGGGTCGATATGCAGCAGTTGCTTCTCCGATGCGAAGAGATGCTTGAGCGCTTGAAAGGACTGTTCCGCCTGCTCCGTCCAGATGAATTTCTTTTTTTTGGAGCTGAGCGTGTCCGTAATTGCTGCCGTCTGCATCGCGAACCCCTTGATAAACTTGCGATAGAAGTTGGCGAAGCCGACAAACCGCTAGACCTCCTTCCGGTTGCGTGGGCTTTTCCAATCCAATACCGCACGAACCTTGGTGCTGTCCATGGCTATCCCCTTGTCCGACAACTTGTATCCCAGGAAATCCACCTCCGTCGTGTCGAACTGGCACTTCTCCAGCTTGGCGTACAGTCTATGTTGTTGCAACCTGCTGAGCACCTCCCTCACGTCTCGGTCGTGAGCTTGCTGCGAGTCAGAGAAAATCAGGATGTCATCCAGGAAGCAGACGCATGTCTTGTATAGGAGTCCCTCCAACACGTGATGCATAAAAGCTTGAAAACAGTGAGAGCCATTTTGTAATCCAAAGGGCATAACTCTGTATTCGTAGGTGCCCAGCGGTGTGAACATGGCCGTCTTCCACTCATCGCCCTCCCGCATGCGGATGAGATTGTACGCCCCTCGCAGGTCCAACTTGGTGAACACGCGTCCCTTGCGCACCGTCGCGAGGAGGTCGTCAATCCTGGGCATGGGGTAATCAGACGGTTTGGTCATCTGGTTCAAAAGGCGGTAGTCCACAACTAGTCTTTTTTGGGGCGTGTCTTTCTTTTTCACGAAGAAAACGGGACTGCCCCCCACTGCCTTGGACTCTCTGATGAAGCCACGCTCCAGATTATGCTCGATGAACTGTTTGAGTTCCTGCATTTCATCTTCAGACATGGAGTATAGCCGCCCCTTCGGCAGCGTCGCCCCCGGTAGGAGGTCAATCTTGCAGTCATATGGCCGGTGAGGGGGTAGCTTGTCCGCCTCCTTCTCGCAGAAGACCTCCAAAAAGCTCGCGTATTTGTGGGGGACCGCTTGCAACGTTCCCAACTGCAGTTGTGATTCCTCCTCCTCTCCCTCCCGTCGGGGCAGGATGCAGTGTTCTGCGCAATAAGAGGAGCCGAAGATCAGTTGTCTCTGGTACCAAGCCAGTGTCGGACTGTGCCTGTCCAGCCAACTCATGCCCAACACAATGGGCGTGTCCGACAGTTGGGTGACATTAAAACTGATGACTTCCCTGTGGTTGCCAAGGCGCATCACCATCGGTGGCGTCTGCTTCACCACCTGCCCCCCTAGCAACTCTCTGCCATCCACTGTGACGACTTGCAGGGGCAGAGTGGCAGGCAATAGCTGTATAGCGTGCTGCTCCACAAAGCTCTGCGCTATAAAGTCTGCGTTGCTTCCAGAATCCACAGAAAGCGGCACTTCGATAGTGACGCCGTCGGGTAGCTGGAGAGATGCTGTGAGCTGCACTACTGGTTTGGGTGGGAGGGGATCCGTGGGTTGCAAGATTGCTGGGGACTGCTTCACAGATGCGTCTGGCTGGGCCCCAGTGCCTCCGTCTCCAGCCAGACATTGTCGTTTCCCTGCTGTGGTTCTCCTTGCTGCGTTGCTGCAGTCACCATTGCTGAGGCTGCAGTGTGCTTGTGGAGCCTCCGGGGACACTCCTTCGCCAAATGGCCTGGATCCTCGCAGATGTAACACTTCCTGTTCCCTCTAGGAGGCTTCGCTTTCACTGCTGCCGGTGCTAGGGCTCTGGCTGCTGACTGAGCCCTTGCACCTCCAACCTCCATCGGTTCCCCTCCCCCTCCTGGCGGAGGTGTGGATTGCGCACGCGCTGCTTCCCTCGGAACGAAAGAGAAACTTCTCGCTGCTTCGCGCCCTCCACGTCCTTCATCTCTGCACCATGGACGTTCTTCCAGCCTCACCCCCACAGTCAGCGCCCTTTGGACCACCTCCTGCGTGCTTCGGGGCCTCTCCCCCCTTGCAATTTCATCCTTAACCGCTGAACTTAGACCCTCCCAGAAGAGGTCTCTGACAGGGGGCGAATCCCGATCCCATTCTAAAGCACTGACCAGCGCAAAAAATCGGGCGTGATACTGCCGGACGCTCGCCCTCCCTTGTTTTAGTCCATGAATCTCCCGTCTGGCAAGATCCACATCAATAGTAGACAAAAAACACGCATCCATCGCTTTGATAAAGGCATCTGCATTCTGAAGCGCCGGATCTTTATCCCTCCACAAATTGCGCAGCCAGGCTTTGGCATCCCCATGCAAATGGGACAATATGAACCCCACCTTCTCTTCCTCATCTCTAAAGTCTTTTGCCAGCAGTTGCAGTGCGCACATTACGTCTGCTCTAAAATTAGGGTACTGTTGCAAAGTCCCATCGAAGTGAGCCACAAGCCCTCCTGCTCTCCGTGCCAATCCCACGCCCTCCGGTCTGGGTCCCGGTTGCCCTTGCTTAACAAGCATTTCAAACCTGGCGTGTAGGTCTCTGTAGGCGGCTGTAGTCTCCTCCTCCCGTTTCTTGGAAGCCAATACCTCTGAGGACAACTGGGTCACTGCCTCTTGCAGCGCGGAGATCCTCTGTTCTTCCGTCATCTTGCTAACCTTTGTGAGCTCGCTTACAGACACCCCTCTTCCTCCCCTAGCGGCTTCTGCTCCCGCTGCGAGGTTTCAGGTTTCTGAAGCTTTGAGGAGACGGGTCTTACTGTCAGAGCTGCTACCAGGTCCCAGCTCACATAGGACCACGCCACACAGCGTCCACTTTAAAAGAGTCTTTATTGAGTTACAGGTTTCATTTCCGAACTGCAGCGTGCAGCTCTACACCTTCTGCTCTAGGTCGGCGAAGACCCGTCTGAGTCCCCGCCTCTTGCACACCAGCTTAATACCCTAGCCTTGCTCCACCTCCTTCGCCTCTCCCTACGTCTCTGGGTCCTTCTGCCCCCCTGGGCCTCCTCCCTTCTACTCTCCTCTGACGCTGACCCCCCTGATCCTTCTGCCTCCTTGCGGCGGGCTTTAGGACCTGGCTCACTCTCCGGGCTGCTTACTGCTCCAGCTTCCGCTGCATTTGAACTTGGCGCGCGCGCCCAACTCTCTATTTTCCTCTTAACCGTTGCCTCGCTCTCTGAGGAGGGCGTGACCACCCCTGACTCGTGCCCTCCCTCCTGCTGACAGCCTCCGGAACCCGATGCCTGGCTACCTTCCTCCCTGCTGCTCTCAGTCTTGAGCGTGGGTCCCGACTTCCAGCTGCTGCCGCCCTCAGTTATGAGCGTGGGTCCCGACTTCCAGCTGCTGCTCTCTGAATCTCCTCTGTTCCCTTCCTCCTGGGGTGTCCCCCCGGATCCCCCCCTTGCTCTGCTCACTGGGGCTCCCTTTTGGGAGTCCTCTGACTCACTGCTTAGGCTTGGAGATCTCGGGTCGTCATCATCACTCATTCTCCCTTCGGCTTCCTCCCCCTCGCTCTCTGTTTCCACCCTTCTCTGCGTCTCTGCTTCTGAACCCCTGACATCTGCGCTATAAAGTCTGCGTTGCTTCCAGAATCCACAGAAAGCGGCACTTCGATAGTGACGCCGTCGGGTAGCTGGAGAGATGCTGTGAGTTGCACTACTGGTTTGGGTGGGAGGGGATCCGTGGGTTGCAAGATTGCTGGGGACTGCTTCACAGATGCGTCTGGCTGGGCCCCAGTGCCTCCGTCTCCAGCCAGACATCGTCGTTTCCCTGCTGTGGTTCTCCTTGCTGCGTTGCTGCAGTCACCATTGCTGAGGCTGCAGTGTGCTTGTGGAGCCTCCGGGGACACTCCTTCGCCAAATGGCCTGGATCCTCGCAGATGTAACACTTCCTGTTCCCTCTAGGAGGCTTCGCTTTCCCTGCTGCCGGTGCTAGGGCTCTGGCTGCTGACTGAGCCCTTGCACCTCCAACCTCCATCGGTTCCCCTCCCCCTCCTGGCGGAGGTGTGGATTGCGCACGCGTTGCTTCCCTCGGAACGAAAGAGAAACCTCTCGCTGCTTCGCGCCCTCCACGTCCTTCATCTCTGCACCATGGACGTTCTTCCAGCCTCACCCCCACAGTCAGCGCCCTTTGGACCACCTCCTGCGTGCTTCGGGGCCTCTCCCCCCTTGCAATTTCATCCTTAACCGCTGAACTTAGACCCTCCCAGAAGAGGTCTCTGACAGGGGGCGAATCCCGATCCCATTCTAAAGCACTGACCAGCGCAAAAAATCGGGCGTGATACTGCCGGACGTTCGCCCTCCCTTGTTTTAGTCCATGAATCTCCCGTCTGGCAAGATCCACATCAATAGTAGACAAAAAACACGCATCCATCGCTTTGATAAAGGCATCTGCATTCTGAAGCGCCGGATCTTTATCCCTCCACAAATTGCGCAGCCAGGCTTTGGCATCCCCATGCAAATGGGACAATATGAACCCCACCTTCTCTTCCTCATCTCTAAAGTCTTTTGCCAGCAGTTGCAGTGCGCACATTACGTCTGCTCTAAAATTAGGGTACTGTTGCAAAGTCCCATCGAAGTGAGCCACAAGCCCTCCTGCTCTCCGTGCCAATCCCACGCCCTCCGGTCTGGGTCCCGGTTGCCCTTGCTTAACAAGCATTTCAAACCTGGCGTGTAGGTCTCTGTAGGCGGCTGTAGTCTCCTCCTCCCGTTTCTTGGAAGCCAATACCTCTGAGGACAACTGGGTCACTGCCTCTTGCAGCGCGGAGATCCTCTGTTCTTCCGTCATCTTGCTAACCTTTGTGAGCTCGCTTACAGACACCCCTCTTCCTCCCCTAGCGGCTTCTGCTCCCGCTGCGAGGTTTCAGGTTTCTGAAGCTTTGCAGAGACGGGTCTTACTGTCAGAGCTGCTACCAGGTCCCAGCTCACATAGGACCACGCCACACAGCGTCCACTTTAAAAGAGTCTTTATTGAGTTACAGGTTTCATTTCCGAACTGCAGCGTGCAGCTCTACACCTTCTGCTCTAGGTCGGCGAAGACCCGTCTGAGTCCCCGCCTCTTGCACACCAGCTTAATACCCTAGCCTTGCTCCACCTCCTTCGCCTCTCCCTACGTCTCTGGGTCCTTCTGCCCCCCTGGGCCTCCTCCCTTCTACTCTCCTCTGACGCTGACCCCCCTGATCCTTCTGCCTCCTTGCGGCGGGCTTTAGGACCTGGCTCACTCTCCGGGCTGCTTACTGCTCCAGCTTCCGCTGCATTTGAACTTGGCGCGCGCGCCCAACTCTCTACTTTCCTCTTAACCGTTGCCTCGCTCTCTGAGGAGGGCGTGACCACCCCTGACTCGTGCCCTCCCTCCTGCTGACAGCCTCCGGAACCCGATGCCTGGCTACCTTCCTCCCTGCTGCTCTCAGTCTTGAGCGTGGGTCCCGACTTCCAGCTGCTGCTCTCTGAATCTCCTCTGTTCCCTTCCTCCTGGGGTGTCCCCCCGGATCCCCCCCTTGCTCTGCTCACTGGGGCTCCCTTTTGGGAGTCCTCTGACTCACTGCTTAGGCTTGGAGATCTCGGGTCGTCATCATCACTCATTCTCCCTTCGGCTTCCTCCCCCTCGCTCTCTGTTTCCACCCTTCTCTGCGTCTCTGCTTCTGAACCCCTGACAGCATCCATATGCGTAGAAAGAAGAGGAATAAGCTTCGATTGGGCTTATTTCAATTCATAGAATCATAGAATCATAGTTGGAATTTACATGGTGTTTTTTGGGTGAGCACCAGAATCACCCCCAAACAAAGCAATAAGGTGTTTTGCGTTCCATCTACGTAGAAAGAAGATGAAAACGCTCTGATTGGGCTTATTTCAAATAGCTGTTTTGGGGGTTAGAATGCACATTCAACCAAAAACCACAGAGCGAAATGTGTGTTATCAGCCAAATCAAACATAGTTAATATCAATAGAAAGAGGACGAATAAGCTTGGATTGCTCTTTAGGTGTTCATTCACCCACAAATTCCAAACCTAAAGAAAGCAAAACAGGTTGTTTTCGGTTCCATCTACATAGAAAGAAGAATCTTGGATTTCGCTTATTTCAAAGTCCTGTTCTAGGGAGTTTATGCACATTTACCCAGAAATCGCAAAGTGTATGTAATGAGAACAAAAAAACAAAACGGCATATTTCCGATTCCATATCCGTAGAAAGAATACGGTCTTTTGGCTTCCATCTATATAGGAAGTAGATGAAAACGCTCTGATTGGGGTTATTTCAAATGTGTTTTTGGGGTTAGACTGCACATTCAAACAAAAACCGCAGAGCGAGATGTACGTTATCAGCCCAAATCAAGCATGGGTGTTTTGGTTCATCTCTATTGAAAGAATAAGCTTGGATTGCACTCGGTTTTCATTCACCCACAAATAGAAAATCGAAGTATCATAAGCATAATCAACGCAAGACAGGTTGTTTTGGGTTCCGTCTACATAGAAAGAAGAATCTTGGATTTCGCTTATTAAAAAGTCGTGTTCTTTGGTGTTAATGCACATTTACCCAAAAATCGCAGTGAATGTAATGCGACCAAAATAAAGAAACACCATATTTCCTCTTCCATATGCTTCTTCCAGAAGACGAATAAGCTTCGAGAGGGCTTATTTGAATTTGCATGGTGTTTTTTGGGTTTGCACTAGAATCACACAACCAAAGCAAAAAGAATGCACATTCAACCAAAAATCGCAGTGAAATGTTTGTTATCAGCCAAAAGCAAACATAGGTTGTTTAACAATCTCAATCGAAAGAGGACGAATAAGCTTGGATTGCATTTCGGTATTCATTTACCCACAAACTGCAAATCGAAGTGTCATAAGCATAAACAAAGCAAAACAGGTTGTTTTGGATACCATATACATAGAAAGAAGAATCTTGGATTTCGCTTATTTCAAAGTCGTGTTCTTTGGTTCTAATGTACATTGACCCACACATCGCCAAGTGAGTGTAATGAGCCTAAAATGACAAAACACCATATTTCCACTTCCATATGCGGAGAAAGAAGACGCATAAGCTTCGAGGCTTATCTCAATTCACAGGGTGTTTTTTGGGTTTGCACTAGAATCACACAACCAAAGCAAAAAGAATACACAGTCAACCAAAAATCGCAGAGTGAAATGTCTTTTATCAGCCAAAATCAACCATAGGTGTGTAAGTTCATCTCAATAGAAAGAGAACGAATAAGCTTGGATTGCTCTTTCGGTGTTCATTCACCCACAAATAACAAACCAAAGTGTAATAAGCCTAAAGAAAGCAAAACAGGTTGTATTCGGTTCCATCTGCATAGAAAGAAGAATCTTGGATTTCGCTTATTTCAAAGTCGTGTTCTTTGGTATTAATGCACTTTTACCCAGAAAACGCCATATTTCCGCATCCATATGCGTAGAAAGAAGAGGAATAAGCTTCGATTGGGCTTATTTCAATTCATAGAATCATAGAATCATAGTTGGAATTTACATGGTTTTTTTGGGTTAGCACCAGAATCACCCCCAAACAAAGCAATAAGGTGTTTTCCGTTCCATCTACGTAGAAAGAAGATGAAAACGCTCTGATTGGGCTTATTTCAAATAGCTGTTTTGGGGGTTAGAATGCACATTCAACCAAAAATCACAGAGCGAAATGTGTGTTATCAGCCAAATCAAACATAGTTAATATCAATAGAAAGAGGACGAATAAGCTTGGATTGCTCTTTAGGTGTTCATTCACCCACAAATTCCAAAGCCTAAAGAAAGCAAAACAGGTTGTTTTCGGTTCCATCTACATAGAAAGAAGAATCTTGGATTTCGCTTATTTCAAAGTCCTGTTCTAGGGAGTTTATGCACATTTACCCAGAAATCGCAAAGTGTATGTAATGAGAACAAAAAAACAAAACGGCATATTTCCGATTCCATATCCGTAGAAAGAATACGGTCTTTTGGCTTCCATCTATATAGGAAGTAGATGAAAACGCTCTGATTGGGCTTATTTCAAATGTGTTTTTGGGGTTAGACTGCACATTCAAACAAAAACCGCAGAGCGAGATGTACGTTATCAGCCCAAATCAAGCATGGGTGTTTTGGTTCATCTCTATTGAAAGAATAAGCTTGGATTGCACTCGGTTTTCATTCACCCACAAATAGAAAATCGAAGTATCATAAGCATAATCAACGCAAGACAGGTTGTTTTGGGTTCCGTCTACATAGAAAGAAGAATCTTGGATTTCGCTTATTAAAAAGTCGTGTTCTTTGGTGTTAATGCACATTTACCCAAAAATCGCAGTGAATGTAATGCGACCAAAATAAAGAAACACCATATTTCCTCTTCCATATGCTTCTTCCAGAAGACGAATAAGCTTCGAGAGGGCTTATTTGAATTTGCATGGTGTTTTTTGGGTTTGCACTAGAATCACACAACCAAAGCAAAAAGAATGCACATTCAACCAAAAATCGCAGTGAAATGTTTGTTATCAGCCAAAAGCAAACATAGGTTGTTTAACAATCTCAATCGAAAGAGGACGAATAAGCTTGGATTGCATTTCGGTATTCATTTACCCACAAACTGCAAATCGAAGTGTCATAAGCATAAACAAAGCAAAACAGGTTGTTTTGGATACCATATACATAGAAAGAAGAATCTTGGATTTCGCTTATTTCAAAGTCGTGTTCTTTGGTTCTAATGTACATTGACCCACACATCGCCAAGTGAGTGTAATGAGCCTAAAATGACAAAACACCATATTTCCACTTCCATATGCGGAGAAAGAAGACGCATAAGCTTCGAGGCTTATCTCAATTCACAGGGTGTTTTTTGGGTTTGCACTAGAATCACACAACCAAAGCAAAAAGAATACACAGTCAACCAAAAATCGCAGAGTGAAATGTCTTTTATCAGCCAAAATCAACCATAGGTGTGTAAGTTCATCTCAATAGAAAGAGAACGAATAAGCTTGGATTGCTCTTTCGGTGTTCATTCACCCACAAATAACAAACCAAAGTGTAATAAGCCTAAAGAAAGCAAAACAGGTTGTATTCGGTTCCATCTGCATAGAAAGAAGAATCTTGGATTTCGCTTATTTCAAAGTCGTGTTCTTTGGTATTAATGCACTTTTACCCAGAAAACGCCATATTTCCGCATCCATATGCGTAGAAAGAAGAGGAATAAGCTTCGATTGGGCTTATTTCAATTCATAGAATCATAGAATCATAGTTGGAATTTACATGGTGTTTTTTGGGTTAGCACCAGAATCACCCCCAAACAAAGCAATAAGGTGTTTTCCGTTCCATCTACGTAGAAAGAAGATGAAAACGCTCTGATTGGGCTTATTTCAAATAGCTGTTTTGGGGGTTAGAATGCACATTCAACCAAAAATCACAGAGCGAAATGTGTGTTATCAGCCAAATCAAACATAGTTAATATCAATAGAAAGAGGACGAATAAGCTTGGATTGCTCTTTAGGTGTTCATTCACCCACAAATTCCAAAGCCTAAAGAAAGCAAAACAGGTTGTTTTCGGTTCCATCTACATAGAAAGAAGAATCTTGGATTTCGCTTATTTCAAAGTCCTGTTCTAGGGAGTTTATGCACATTTACCCAGAAATCGCAAAGTGTATGTAATGAGAACAAAAAAACAAAACGGCATATTTCCGATTCCATATCCGTAGAAAGAATACGGTCTTTTGGCTTCCATCTATATAGGAAGTAGATGAAAACGCTCTGATTGGGCTTATTTCAAATGTGTTTTTGGGGTTAGACTGCACATTCAAACAAAAACCGCAGAGCGAGATGTACGTTATCAGCCCAAATCAAGCATGGGTGTTTTGGTTCATCTCTATTGAAAGAATAAGCTTGGATTGCACTCGGTTTTCATTCACCCACAAATAGAAAATCGAAGTATCATAAGCATAATCAACGCAAGACAGGTTGTTTTGGGTTCCGTCTACATAGAAAGAAGAATCTTGGATTTCGCTTATTAAAAAGTCGTGTTCTTTGGTGTTAATGCACATTTACCCAAAAATCGCAGTGAATGTAATGCGACCAAAATAAAGAAACACCATATTTCCTCTTCCATATGCTTCTTCCAGAAGACGAATAAGCTTCGAGAGGGCTTATTTGAATTTGCATGGTGTTTTTTGGGTTTGCACTAGAATCACACAACCAAAGCAAAAAGAATGCATTCAACCAAAAATCGCAGTGAAATGTTTATTATCAGCCAAAATCAAACATAGGTTGCTTAAATTAATCTCAATCGAAAGAGGACGAATAAGCTTGGATTGCATTTCGGTATTCATTTACCCACAAACTGCAAATTGAAGTGTCATAAGCATAAACAAAGCAAAACAGGTTGTTTTGGATACCGTATACATAGAAAGAAGAATCTTGGATTTCGCTTATTTCAAAGTCGTGTTCTTTGGTTCTAATGTACATTGACCCACACATCGCCAAGTGAGTGTAATGAGCCTAAAATGACAAAACACCATATTTCCGCTTCCATATGCGGAGAAAGAAGACGCATAAGCTTCGAGGCTTATCTCAATTCACAGGGTGTCTTTTGGGTTTGCACTAGAATCACACAACCAAAGCAAAAAGAATACACAGTCAACCAAAAATCGCAGAGTGAAATGTCTTTTATCAGCCAAAATCAACCATAGGTGTGTAAGTTCATCTCAATAGAAAGAGAACCAATAAGCTTGGATTGCTCTTTCGGTGTTCATTCACCCACAAGCTGCAAAGCATAGTGTCATAAGCATAAACAACGCAAAACAGGTTGTTTTCGGTTCCATCTGCATAGAAAGAAGAATCTTGGATTTCGCTTATTTCAAAGTCGTGTTCTTTGGTATTAATGCACTTTTACCCAGAAAACGCCATATTTCCGCATCCATATGCGTAGAAAGAAGAGGCATAAGCTTCGATTGATTCATAGAATCATAGAATCATAGTTGGAATTTACATGGTGTTTTTTGGGTGAGCACCAGAATCACCCCCAAACAAAGCAATAAGGTGTTTTGCGTTCCATCTACGTAGAAAGAAGATGAAAAGGCTCTGATTGGGCTTATTTCAAATAAGTGTTTTTGGGGTTAGAATGCACATTCAAACAAAAATCGCAGAGCGAAATGTTTATCAGCCCAAATCAAGCATGGGTGTTTTGGTTCATCTCAACTGAAAGAATAAGCTTGGATTGCACTCGGTTTTCATTCACCCACATATAGAAAATCGAAGTATCATAAGCATAATCAACGCAAGACAGGTTGTTTTGGGTTCCGTCTACATAGAAAGAAGAATCTTGGATTTCGCTTATTAAAAAGTCGTGTTCTTTGGTGTTAATGCACATTTACCCAAAAATCGCAAAGTGAATGTAATGCGACCAAAATAAAGAAACCCATATTTCCTCTTCCATATGCTTCTTCCAGAAGACGAATAAGCTTCGAGAGGGCTTATTTGAATTTGCATGGTGTTTTTTGGGTTTGCACTAGAATCACACAACCAAAGCAAAAAGAATGCACATTCAACCAAAAATCGCAGTGAAATGTTTGTTATCAGCCAAAAGCAAACATAGGTTGTTTAACAATCTCAATCGAAAGAGGACGAATAAGCTTGGATTGCATTTCGGTATTCATTTACCCACAAACTGCAAATCGAAGTGTCATAAGCATAAACAAAGCAAAACAGGTTGTTTTGGATACCATATACATAGAAAGAAGAATCTTGGATTTCGCTTATTTCAAAGTCGTGTTCTTTGGTTCTAATGTACATTGACCCACACATCGCCAAGTGAGTGTAATGAGCCTAAAATGACAAAACACCATATTTCCGCTTCCATATGCGGAGAAAGAAGACGCATAAGCTTCGAGGCTTATCTCAATTCACAGGGTGTTTTTTGGGTTTGCACTAGAATCACACAACCAAAGCAAAAAGAATACACAGTCAACCAAAAATCGCAGGGTGAAATGTCTTTTATCAGCCAAAATCAACCATAGGTGTGTAAGTTCATCTCAATAGAAAGAGAACGAATAAGCTTGGATTGCTCTTTCGGTGTTCATTCACCCACAAGCTGCAAAGCATAGTGTCATAAGCATAAACAACGCAAAACAGGTTGTTTTCGGTTCCATCTGCATAGAAAGAAGAATCTTGGATTTCGCTTATTTCAAAGTCGTGTTCTTTGGTATTAATGCACTTTTACCCAGAAAACGCCATATTTCCGCATCCATATGCGTAGAAAGAAGAGGCATAAGCTTCGATTGGGCTTATTTCAATTCATAGAATCATAGAATCATAGTTGGAATTTACATGGTGTTTTTTGGGTGAGCACCAGAATCACTCCCAAACAAAGCAATAAGGTGTTTTCCGTTCCATCTACGTAGAAAGAAGATGAAAACGCTCTGATTGGGCTTATTTCAAATAGCTGTTTTTGGGGTTAGAATGCACATTCAACCAAAAATCACAGAGCGAAATGTGTGTTATCAGCCAAAATCAAACATAGGTGTGTAAGTTCATCTCAATAGAAAGAGAACGAATAAGCTTGGATTGCTCTTTCGGTGTTCATTCACCCACAAGCTGCAAAGCAAAGTGTCATAAGCATAAACAACGCAAAAAAGGTGGTTTCGGTTCCATCTGCATAGAAAGAAGAATCTTGGATTTCGCTTATTTCAAAGTCGTGTTTTTTGGTATTAATGCACTTTTACCCAGAAATCGCAAAGTTAATGTAATGACACCAAAATATCAAAACGCCATATTCTCGCGTCCATATGCGTAGAAAGAAGACGAATAAGCTTCGATTGGGCTTATTTCAATCCATAGAATCATAGAATCATAGTTGGAATTTACATGGTGTTTTTTGGGTGAGCACCAGAATCACCCCCAAACAAAGCAATAAGGTGTTTTGCGTTCCATCTACGTAGAAAGAAGATGAAAAGGCTCTGATTGGGCTTATTTCAAATAAATGTTTTTGGGGTTAGAATGCACATTCAAACAAAAATCGCAGAGCGAAATGTGTATCAGCCCAAATCAAGCATGGGTGTTTTGGTTCATCTCAACTGAAAGAATAAGCTTGGATTGCACTCGGTTTTCATTCACCCACATATAGAAAATCGAAGTATCATAAGCATAATCAACGCAAGACAGGTTGTTTTGGGTTCCGTCTACATAGAAAGAAGAATCTTGGATTTCGCTTATTAAAAAGTCGTGTTCTTTGGTGTTAATGCACATTTACCCAAAAATCGCAAAGTGAATGTAATGCGACCAAAATAAAGAAACCCATATTTCCTCTTCCATATGCTTCTTCCAGAAGACGAATAAGCTTCGAGAGGGCTTATTTGAATTTGCATGGTGTTTTTTGGGTTTGCACTAGAATCACACAACCAAAGCAAAAAGAATGCACATTCAACCAAAAATCGCAGTGAAATGTTTGTTATCAGCCAAAAGCAAACATAGGTTGTTTAACAATCTCAATCGAAAGAGGACGAATAAGCTTGGATTGCATTTCGGTATTCATTTACCCACAAACTGCAAATCGAAGTGTCATAAGCATAAACAAAGCAAAACAGGTTGTTTTGGATACCATATACATAGAAAGAAGAATCTTGGATTTCGCTTATTTCAAAGTCGTGTTCTTTGGTTCTAATGTACATTGACCCACACATCGCCAAGTGAGTGTAATGAGCCTAAAATGACAAAACACCATATTTCCGCTTCCATATGCGGAGAAAGAAGACGCATAAGCTTCGAGGCTTATCTCAATTCACAGGGTGTTTTTTGGGTTTGCACTAGAATCACACAACCAAAGCAAAAAGAATACACAGTCAACCAAAAATTGCAGGGTGAAATGTCTTTTATCAGCCAAAATCAACCATAGGTGTGTAAGTTCATCTCAATAGAAAGAGAACGAATAAGCTTGGATTGCTCTTTCGGTGTTCATTCACCCACAAGCTGCAAAGCATAGTGTCATAAGCATAAACAACGCAAAACAGGTTGTTTTCGGTTCCATCTGCATAGAAAGAAGAATCTTGGATTTCGCTTATTTCAAAGTCGTGTTCTTTGGTATTAATGCACTTTTACCCAGAAAACGCCATATTTCCGCATCCATATGCGTAGAAAGAAGAGGCATAAGCTTCGATTGGGCTTATTTCAATTCATAGAATCATAGAATCATAGTTGGAATTTACATGGTGTTTTTTGGGTGAGCACCAGAATCACCCCCAAACAAAGCAATAAGGTGTTTTGCGTTCCATCTACGTAGAAAGAAGATGAAAACGCTCTGATTGGGCTTATTTCAAATAGCTGTTTTTGGGGTTAGAATGCACATTCAACCAAAAATCACAGAGCGAAATGTGTGTTATCAGCCAAAATCAAACATAGGTGTGTAAGTTCATCTCAATAGAAAGAGAACGAATAAGCTTGGATTGCTCTTTCGGTGTTCATTCACCCACAAGCTGCAAAGCAAAGTGTCATAAGCATAAACAACGCAAAAAAGGTGGTTTCGGTTCCATCTGCATAGAAAGAAGAATCTTGGATTTCGCTTATTTCAAAGTCGTGTTTTTTGGTATTAATGCACTTTTACCCAGAAATCGCAAAGTTAATGTAATGACACCAAAATATCAAAACGCCATATTCTCGCGTCCATATGCGTAGAAAGAAGACGAATAAGCTTCGATTGGGCTTATTTCAATCCATAGAATCATAGAATCATAGTTGGAATTTACATGGTGTTTTTTGGGTGAGCACCAGAATCACCCCCAAACAAAGCAATAAGGTGTTTTGCGTTCCATCTACGTAGAAAGAAGATGAAAAGGCTCTGATTGGGCTTATTTCAAATAAATGTTTTTGGGGTTAGAATGCACATTCAAACAAAAATCGCAGAGCGAAATGTGTATCAGCCCAAATCAAGCATGGCTGTTTTGGTTCATCTCAACTGAAAGAATAAGCTTGGATTGCACTCGGTTTTCATTCACCCACATATAGAAAATCGAAGTATCATAAGCATAATCAACGCAAGACAGGTTGTTTTGGGTTCCGTCTACATAGAAAGAAGAATCTTGGATTTCGCTTATTAAAAAGTCGTGTTCTTTGGTGTTAATGCACATTTACCCAAAAATCGCAAAGTGAATGTAATGCGACCAAAATAAAGAAACCCATATTTCCTCTTCCATATGCTTCTTCCAGAAGACGAATAAGCTTCGAGAGGGCTTATTTGAATTTGCATGGTGTTTTTTGGGTTTGCACTAGAATCACACAACCAAAGCAAAAAGAATGCACATTCAACCAAAAATCGCAGTGAAATGTTTGTTATCAGCCAAAAGCAAACATAGGTTGTTTAACAATCTCAATCGAAAGAGGACGAATAAGCTTGGATTGCATTTCGGTATTCATTTACCCACAAACTGCAAATCGAAGTGTCATAAGCATAAACAAAGCAAAACAGGTTGTTTTGGATACCATATACATAGAAAGAAGAATCTTGGATTTCGCTTATTTCAAAGTCGTGTTCTTTGGTTCTAATGTACATTGACCCACACATCGCCAAGTGAGTGTAATGAGCCTAAAATGACAAAACACCATATTTCCGCTTCCATATGCGGAGAAAGAAGACGCATAAGCTTCGAGGCTTATCTCAATTCACAGGGTGTTTTTTGGGTTTGCACTAGAATCACACAACCAAAGCAAAAAGAATACACAGTCAACCAAAAATCGCAGTGAAATGTCTTTTATCAGCCAAAATCAACCATAGGTGTGTAAGTTCATCTCAATAGAAAGAGAACCAATAAGCTTGGATTGCTCTTTCGGTGTTCATTCACCCACAAATAACAAAGCAAAGTGTAATAAGCCTAAAGAAAGCAAAACAGGTTGTATTCGGTTCCATCTGCATAGAAAGAAGAATCTTGGATTTCGCTTATTTCAAAGTCGTGTTCTTTGGTATTAATGCACTTTTACCCAGAAAACGCCATATTTCCGCATCCATATGCGTAGAAAGAAGAGGCATAAGCTTCGATAGGGCTTATTTCAATTCATAGAATCATAGAATCATAGTTGGAATTTACATGGTGTTTTTTGGGTGAGCACCAGAATCACCCCCAAACAAAGCAATAAGGTGTTTTGCGTTCCATCTACGTAGAAAGAAGATGAAAAGGCTCTGATTGGGCTTATTTCAAATAAGTGTTTTTGGGGTTAGAATGCACATTCAAACAAAAATCGCAGAGCGAAATGTGTATCAGCCCAAATCAAGCATGGGTGTTTTGGTTCATCTCAACTGAAAGAATAAGCTTGGATTGCACTCGGTTTTCATTCACCCACAAATAGAAAATCGAAGTATCATAAGCATAATCAATGCAAGACAGGATGTTTTGGGTTCCGTCTACATAGAAAGAAGAATCTTGGATTTCGTCGTGTTCTTTGGTGTTAATGCACATTTACCCAAAAATCGCAAAGTGAATGTAATGCGACCAAAATAAAGAAACACCATATTTCCTCTTCCATATACTTCTTCCAGAAGACGAATAAGCTTCGAGAGGGCTTATTTGAATTTGCATGGTGTTTTTTGGGTTTGCACTAGAATCACACAACCAAAGCAAAAAGAATGCACATTCAACCAAAAATCGCAGTGAAATGTTTGTTATCAGCCAAAAGCAAACATAGGTTGTTTAACAATCTCAATCGAAAGAGGACGAATAAGCTTGGATTGCATTTCGGTATTCATTTACCCACAAACTGCAAATCGAAGTGTCATAAGCCTAAAGAAAGCAAAACAGGTTGTATTCGGTTCCATCTGCATAGAAAGAAGAATCTTGGATTTCGCTTATTTCAAAGTCGTGTTCTTTGGTTCTAATGTACATTGACCCACACATCGCCAAGTGAGTGTAATGAGCCTAAAATGACAAAACACCATATTTCCGCTTCCATATGCGGAGAAAGAAGACGCATAAGCTTCGAGGCTTATCTCAATTCACAGGGTGTTTTTTGGGTTTGCACTAGAATCACACAACCAAAGCAAAAAGAATACACAGTCAACCAAAAATCGCAGAGTGAAATGTCTTTTATCAGCCAAAATCAACCATAGGTGTGTAAGTTCATCTCAATAGAAAGAGAACCAATAAGCTTGGATTGCTCTTTCGGTGTTCATTCACCCACAAATAACAAACCAAAGTGTAATAAGCCTAAAGAAAGCAAAACAGGTTGTATTCGGTTCCATCTGCATAGAAAGAAGAATCTTGGATTTCGCTTATTTCAAAGTCGTGTTCTTTGGTATTAATGCACTTTTACCCAGAAAACGCCATATTTCCGCATCCATATGCGTAGAAAGAAGAGGAATAAGCTTCGATTGGGCTTATTTCAATTCATAGAATCATAGAATCATAGTTGGAATTTACATGGTGTTTTTTGGGTGAGCACCAGAATCACCCCCAAACAAAGCAATAAGGTGTTTTGCGTTCCATCTACGTAGAAAGAAGATGAAAACGCTCTGATTGGGCTTATTTCAAATAGCTGTTTTGGGGGTTAGAATGCACATTCAACCAAAAATCACAGAGCGAAATGTGTGTTATCAGCCAAATCAAACATAGTTAATATCAATAGAAAGAGGACGAATAAGCTTGGATTGCTCTTTAGGTGTTCATTCACCCACAAATTCCAAAGCCTAAAGAAAGCAAAACAGGTTGTTTTCGGTTCCATCTACATAGAAAGAAGAATCTTGGATTTCGCTTATTTCAAAGTCCTGTTCTAGGGAGTTTATGCACATAAACGCCCCCGGGTTTCTCTGTCCTCCACCAGTCGCGGACTGTGGGCCGGGGGGGAGGGGTGGCATTATTAATCCGGGAAGATTGTCCTTTCAGGGCTCTACCATCGCCATCGATCCCCGGCATTGAATGTGTTGGCCTAGTGTGGGGCTCCGAGGAGAGCTTGGCTGTCTGGCTGGTGTACCGGCCACCTAGCGCACCAGCAGCCACCCTGTCAGGCCTGCTGGAGGCGGTGGCCGGCTGGGCCTTGGAGTTCCCTAACCTATTGGTATTGGGGGTCTTCAACATCCATGCCGATGCCACTCCCTCCTCACAGGCTCTGGACCTGGTGTCTTCCATGGCGACACTAGGGCTCTCCCAGTTTGTTTCGGGCCCCACACATCAAGCAGGCCACACGCTGGATTTGATCTTTGGCGTCGGTATAGATGTGATCATGTCTCCTCCGACGAAGGTGCCATGGTCTGATCACTACGCTCTGAAAGCCAGGATTGACTTTCCACCCCCACCCTGCTTAGGTGGCGAGCCAATTTGGGCTCGCCCGCAGAGGCTGATGGACCCCGAGAGATTCCGCCAAGCCTTGCGGGACCTTGCTCCCCCTGGCGACTCATTGACTGAGCTTGTTGAGGGCTGGAATGCCCAGCTCCAGGCAGCCATCGATGAGATCGCACCTAAGCGCCCTCTGCGACCCCGCAGAAACCGGGCTCCCTGGTTTACCGAGGAGCTTCGGAAAATGAAGCGGGACCTCAGACGGCTAGAGCGAGTATGGCGGGGTGCCCGTGACGGAGCCTCAAGAACATCTTATAGGGCTTTTATGAAAACCTACGAGATGGCGGTGAAGGCTGCTAAGAAGTCATACTTCTCGGCCTCCATTGCATCCGCTAGCTCTCGCCCAGCGCAATTATTTAGCATAATCAGGTCTTTAACGTCCCTTGAGGGACAGCCAAATTTAAATAACAAATTGACACACGGCTGTGAGGCATTTGCGAGCTTTTTTGCGGAGAAGGTCTTGTCGCTCCGCCATGACCTCCCTGCCAATTTGGATACAATAAAGGAACTGGAGGCCCCTCGACTGTCCTCGGGTCCAGTATTGGACCACTTCGACCAGATATCCCCAGCCGATGTGGACAGACTCCTCCGAGCTGGAAAGCCCACCACTTGTTCTCTCGACCCGTGCCCGTCTTGGCTGATTAGAGCGTGTCCAGACGAGGTGCGGGCCCTCCTGGGGAATATCATCAATTTGTCCCTTGGCACGGGGACATTCCCAGGGGAACTGAAGGAGGCAGTGGTGCGCCCGCTCTTAAAGAAAACATCATTAGATCCTTTAGATCTATCCAATTACCGCCCGGTTTCGAATCTTCCGTTCCTGGGTAAGGTGATTGAGAGAGCGGTTGCTGAACAGCTTGGTGGGTTTCTGGATGAAACATTGGCTCTGGATCCATTCCAGTCTGGCTTCCACGCTGGTCATGGGACCGAGACGGCTCTGGTCGCCCTAACAGATGACCTTCGTAGACAGCTGGATCGAGGCGGGTCAGGGCTGCTGATTCTATTAGATCTATCAGCAGCTTTCGACATGGTCGATCACGAACTTTTGGACCACCGCCTTACCGACGTGGGGATCCAGGGCACAGTCCTTCAATGGCTGCGCTCGTTTCTCTCTGGTCGGGGACAGAGGGTGGCGCTTGGGGGGGAATTGTCATCGCGCCACTCCTTGGTGTGTGGAGTACCTCAGGGCGCGATACTCTCCCCGATGCTTTTCAACATCTTTATGCGCCCCCTCGCCCAGCTTGTTCGGAGTTGTCAGAGCTGCTACCAGGTCCCAGCTCACATAGGACCACGCCACACAGCGTCCACTTTAAAAGAGTCTTTATTGAGTTACAGGTTTCATTTCCGAACTGCAGCGTGCAGCTCTACACCTTCTGCTCTAGGTCGGCGAAGACCCGTCTGAGTCCCCGCCTCTTGCACACCAGCTTAATACCCTAGCCTTGCTCCACCTCCTTCGCCTCTCCCTACGTCTCTGGGTCCTTCTGCCCCCCTGGGCCTCCTCCCTTCTACTCTCCTCTGACGCTGACCCCCCTGATCCTTCTGCCTCCTTGCGGCGGGCTTTAGGACCTGGCTCACTCTCCGGGCTGCTTACTGCTCCAGCTTCCGCTGCATTTGAACTTGGCGCGCGCGCCCAACTCTCTACTTTCCTCTTAACCGTTGCCTCGCTCTCTGAGGAGGGCGTGACCACCCCTGACTCGTGCCCTCCCTCCTGCTGACAGCCTCCGGAACCCGATGCCTGGCTACCTTCCTCCCTGCTGCTCTCAGTCTTGAGCGTGGGTCCCGACTTCCAGCTGCTGCTCTCTGAATCTCCTCTGTTCCCTTCCTCCTGGGGTGTCCCCCCGGATCCCCCCCTTGCTCTGCTCACTGGGGCTCCCTTTTGGGAGTCCTCTGACTCACTGCTTAGGCTTGGAGATCTCGGGTCGTCATCATCACTCATTCTCCCTTCTGCTTCCTCCCCCTCGCTCTCTGTTTCCACCCTTCTCTGCGTCTCTGCTTCTGAACCCCTGACATCCATCCCCCCCCCGAAGCCCCCCCTTCCCCCCTCCCCGCTGTCAGGTGTGGGTGCTGGGCGCTCCATCATCATGGGAGGGAATGCTGGATACAGGTCGCTCCCCGGGGGTGGCCGCCAACTGAAGACCTCCGAGTCTTCCCCCTCGCGGTCGTCGACGTGGACTTGTTGCTCTTCCATCTCTGTACCGCCGTGCTCGAACCCGAGGTCCTCCCCGAACACGTCCATGTCAGTCTCTGCGTCGGTCGCTCGACCTGGCATCTCCAGCCACTTCCTGCGCCATCGCTCCTCTGGTCGATCGTCCCACCAATACGAGTTGCCTGATGCCGAACCTGCCGGTGAACCTTCTGGGGAACGGGTGCTCCGTGCGGGTTCCCCTTCTGAGTCGAATCCATGGAACGTGCTGGAAGAAAGTGTGGGTGTGAACAACCAGTCGTCGAAGAAGCTCGCTGGCATGGGTTTGTGTGGGAAGAGGGCATGAAACTCCTCCTTGAGCAGGGGTTCCTCCAAGGCGTAGTCTGGTACCCAGCTATTGGCGCTGGCCCGGGTGCCCTCTCTGGCTAAGAGGTATTCGACTCCCTCTTCCCCCCATCTGGAGTCCAAAATCTCCGTGACCTCGTTGATGTGGTCCTGGTGCTTCACCTCCCGCGTCTCCGTCCGTTCCCGGAGCGGACTTGGCGCCGTCCCTGGCTCCTGGAACCTGTGAGGTGCCTTGTAGGGAGTGAGCACCGACCTGTGGAACACCGGATGCATTCTGGAACCCTCCGGCAGCGCCAGTCGGAAAGCTACCGGGTTGATCTGCGCTTCGACTTGGTACGGACCGATCTGCTTGTGCCCCAACTTCTTCTTGGCAAGCGACCTGGTGGGCACTGCGTGGGCTGCCAACCAGACCCAGTCTCCCACTTGGATCACTTCGCCAACCCGCCTGTGCTTGTCAGCTTGCACCTTGTAGGCGTGCTTAGCTAGCTCCAGCTGCCGTCTGAGTTGATCGTGGACCGCCTGCAGCTCTGACGCGAACGCGTCCGCCGTCTGTGGTTCTCCTTCCCCCACTCTCTCCAGTCCCGGGAAGGTTCTGGGATTCCTCCCATTGTTGGCAAAGAACGGCGTCACTCCTGTGGACACGTGCTTCGTGTTGTTGTAAGCGAACTCGGCTAGCGGCAGGTAATCCACCCACGTCGCAGGCTGTTGATTGGCATAGCATCTCAGGTACTGCTGCATGATGGCATTGACCCTCTCTGCTTGCCCGTTGGTCTGCGGGTGTCTTGCTGATGCCAGATTGACCTTGACATTTAGAAAACCCATCAGCTTCTGCCAGAAAGACGAGATGAACTGGCGTCCGCGGTCGGACAGGATAGACCGTGGCAGGCCATGCACTTTGAACACGTGATCTATGAACAGTTTGGCGGTTTGTTCCGCCGTGGCCACCTTCGCACACGGAATGAAATGTGCCATCTTGGTGAACAAGTCCACCACCACTAGCACAGCTGTCTTGCCTCTCGAGCTGGGTAAATCCGTCACAAAGTCTAGGGCCACCCTCTCCCACGGTTCAAACGGTGTTTGCAGCGGTTCTAACAGTCCCGCCGGTGGTCTGTGTACCGGCTTGGCCCTCTGGCAGGTGTCGCACCTCGCGACGTAGTCCGCGACCTCTCCTCTCAGCCTGGGCCACCAGAAGTCTCTCGCGACTAATTCCATCGTTTTCTCTGTGCCAAAGTGACCGGCCGTGGGTGCGTCGTGCAACTGTTGCAGTACCTTGGCGCGAAGGTCGTCTCCTGGTACATAGACAGCCCCTTTGCGTAGGAGCAAGCCGTCCCGCACCTGGAACTCGTCCGTGGTAGCCGTGCCTCTGAGCAGTTCCGCCATCTTGTCTTGCGCGAATGAGTCGTCCCGCAATGCACGTCGCACCGCATCCAGGTCTACTGTAGCTGAGGCACACGCCCACGCCGTCGGTGCGAAGATGTGCATGGCCGCCGCTGGCGTCACCTCTTCTAGGTATTGCGGTTTTCGGGACAGTGCATCCGCCATGATGTTGGTGTCGCCTGGGACGTACTCTATTCGGAAATTGAAGTCAGCAAAGAACTCCGCCCAACGTATCTGCCTCTGGTTCAGGAACTGAGCCGTGCGCCAGTGCTCCAGATTCTTGTGGTCCGTGCAGACCTGCACCGTGTGCTTGGCGCCGATTAGGAAGTGCCTCCACGCCTTGAAAGCTGCATGAATGGCCAGCAACTCCCTGTCCCAGATGGTGTAGTTCTGCTCCGACTTGCTGAGCTTTCTGGAGTAGAACGCTCCCGGCCGCCACACCCCCTGCGGGTCTCGCTGCAGCAGGACAGCTCCCACGGCTCTGTCTGACGCGTCTGTCTCTACCCTCAACGGTTTACTGGGGTCGATATGCAGCAGTTGCTTCTCCGATGCGAAGAGACGCTTGAGCGCTTGAAAGGACTGTTCCGCCTGCTCCGTCCAGATGAATTTCTTTTTTTTGGAGCTGAGCGTGTCCGTAATTGCTGCCGTCTGCATCGCGAACCCCTTGATAAACTTGCGATAGAAGTTGGCGAAGCCGACAAACCGCTGGACCTCCTTCCGGTTGCGCGGGCTTTTCCAATCCAATACCGCACGAACCTTGGTGCTGTCCATGGCTATCCCCTTGTCCGACAACTTGTATCCCAGGAAATCCACCTCCGTCGTGTCGAACTGGCACTTCTCCAGCTTGGCGTACAGTCTATGTTGTTGCAACCTGCGGAGCACCTCCCTCACGTCTCGGTCGTGAGCTTGCTGCGAGTCAGAGAAAATCAGGATGTCATCCAGGAAGCAGACGCATGTCTTGTAGAGGAGTCCCTCCAACACGTGATGCATAAAAGCTTGAAAACAGTGAGAGCCATTTTGTAATCCAAAGGGCATAACTCTGTATTCGTAGGTGCCCAGCGGTGTGAACATGGCCGTCTTCCACTCATCGCCCTCCCGCATGCGGATGAGATTGTACGCCCCTCGCAGGTCCAACTTGGTGAACACGCGTCCCTTGCGCACCGTCGCGAGGAGGTCGTCAATCCTGGGCATGGGGTAATCAGACGGTTTGGTCATCTGGTTCAAAAGGCGGTAGTCCACAACTAGTCTTTTTTGGGGCGTGTCTTTCTTTTTCACGAAGAAAACGGGACTGCCCCCCACTGCCTTGGACTCTCTGATGAAGCCACGCTCCAGATTATGCTCGATGAACTGTTTGAGTTCCTGCATTTCATCTTCAGACATGGAGTTTAGCCGCCCCTTCGGCAGCGTCGCCCCCGGTAGGAGGTCAATCTTGCAGTCATATGGCCGGTGAGGGGGTAGCTTGTCCGCCTCCTTCTCGCAGAAGACCTCCAAAAAGCTCGCGTATTTGTGGGGGACCGCTTGCAACGTTCCCAACTGCAGTTGTGATTCCTCCTCCTCTCCCTCCCGTCGGGGCAGGATGCAGTGTTCTGCGCAATAAGAGGAGCCGAAGATCAGTTGTCTCTGGTACCAAGCCAGTGTCGGACTGTGCCTGTCCAGCCAACTCATGCCCAACACAATGGGCGTGTCCGACAGTTGGGTGACATTAAAACTGATGACTTCCCTGTGGTTGCCAAGGCGCATCACCATCGGTGGCGTCTGCTTCACCACCTGCCCCCCTAGCAACTCTCTGCCATCCACTGTGACGACTTGCAGGGGCAGAGTGGCAGGCAATAGCCGTATAGCGTGCTGCTCCACAAAGCTCTGCGCTATAAAGTCTGCGTTGCTTCCAGAATCCACAGAAAGCGGCACTTCGATAGTGACGCCGTCGGGTAGCTGGAGAGATGCTGTGAGCTGCACTACTGGTTTGGGTGGGAGGGGATCCGTGGGTTGCAAGATTGCTGGGGACTGCTTCACAGATGCGTCTGGCTGGGCCCCAGTGCCTCCGTCTCCAGCCAGACATCGTCGTTTCCCTGCTGTGGTTCTCCTTGCTGCGTTGCTGCAGTCACCATTGCTGAGGCTGCAGTGTGCTTGTGGAGCCTCCGGGGACACTCCTTCGCCAAATGGCCTGGATCCTCGCAGATGTAACACTTCCTGTTCCCTCTAGGAGGCTTCGCTTTCCCTGCTGCCGGTGCTAGGGCTCTGGCTGCTGACTGAGCCCTTGCACCTCCAACCTCCATCGGTTCCCCTCCCCCTCCTGGCGGAGGTGTGGATTGCGCACGCGCTGCTTCCCTCGGAACGAAAGAGAAACTTCTCGCTGCTTCGCGCCCTCCACGTCCTTCATCTCTGCACCATGGACGTTCTTCCAGCCTCACCCCCACAGTCAGCGCCCTTTGGACCACCTCCTGCGTGCTTCGGGGCCTCTCCCCCCTTGCAATTTCATCCTTAACCGCAGAACGTAGACCCTCCCAGAAGAGGTCTCTGACAGGGGGCGAATCCCGATCCCATTCTAAAGCACTGACCAGCGCAAAAAATCGGGCGTGATACTGCCGGACGCTCGCCCTCCCTTGTTTTAGTCCATGAATCTCCCGTCTGGCAAGATCCACATCAATAGTAGACAAAAAACACGCATCCATCGCTTTGATAAAGGCATCTGCATTCTGAAGCGCCGGATCTTTATCCCTCCACAAATTGCGCAGCCAGGCTTTGGCATCCCCATGCAAATGGGACAATATGAACCCCACCTTCTCTTCCTCATCTCTAAAGTCTTTTGCCAGCAGTTGCAGTGCGCACATTACGTCTGCTCTAAAATTAGGGTACTGTTGCAAAGTCCCATCGAAGTGAGCCACAAGCCCTCCTGCTCTCCGTGCCAATCCCACGCCCTCCGGTCTGGGTCCCGGTTGCCCTTGCTTAACAAGCATTTCAAACCTGGCGTGTAGGTCTCTGTAGGCGGCTGTAGTCTCCTCCTCCCGTTTCTTGGAAGCCAATACCTCTGAGGACAACTGGGTCACTGCCTCTTGCAGCGCGGAGATCCTCTGTTCTTCCGTCATCTTGCTAACCTTTGTGAGCTCGCTTACAGACACCCCTCTTCCTCCCCTAGCGGCTTCTGCTCCCGCTGCGAGGTTTCAGGTTTCTGAAGCTTTGATGAGACGGGTCTTACTGTCAGAGCTGCTACCAGGTCCCAGCTCACATAGGACCACGCCACACAGCGTCCACTTTAAAAGAGTCTTTATTGAGTTACAGGTTTCATTTCCGAACTGCAGCGTGCAGCTCTACACCTTCTGCTCTAGGTCGGCGAAGACCCGTCTGAGTCCCCGCCTCTTGCACACCAGCTTAATACCCTAGCCTTGCTCCACCTCCTTCGCCTCTCCCTACGTCTCTGGGTCCTTCTGCCCCCCTGGGCCTCCTCCCTTCTACTCTCCTCTGACGCTGACCCCCCTGATCCTTCTGCCTCCTTGCGGCGGGCTTTAGGACCTGGCTCACTCTCCGGGCTGCTTACTGCTCCAGCTTCCGCTGCATTTGAACTTGGCGCGCGCGCCCAACTCTCTACTTTCCTCTTAACCGTTGCCTCGCTCTCTGAGGAGGGCGTGACCACCCCTGACTCGTGCCCTCCCTCCTGCTGACAGCCTCCGGAACCCGATGCCTGGCTACCTTCCTCCCTGCTGCTCTCAGTCTTGAGCGTGGGTCCCGACTTCCAGCTGCTGCTCTCTGAATCTCCTCTGTTCCCTTCCTCCTGGGGTGTCCCCCCGGATCCCCCCCTTGCTCTGCTCACTGGGGCTCCCTTTTGGGAGTCCTCTGACTCACTGCTTAGGCTTGGAGATCTCGGGTCGTCATCATCACTCATTCTCCCTTCTGCTTCCTCCCCCTCGCTCTCTGTTTCCACCCTTCTCTGCGTCTCTGCTTCTGAACCCCTGACAGGAGTTTTGGGCTGGGTTGTCATCAGTATGCCGATGACACCCAACTCTATCTGTTGATGGATGGCCATCCTGACTCGGCCCCAGACACACTGACCAGATGTTTGGAAGCTGTGGCTGGATGGTTACGTGGGAGCCGGTTGAAGCTAAATCCTTCGAAGACAGAGGTCCTGTGGCTGGGACGGGGCGATATGGGATTGGGGGGGCAACTCCCATCTCTTGCGGGGGCGCAATTAGTGCCAGCACCGTCCGTTAAGAGTTTGGGTGTAATCTTCGACACCTCCCTTTCCATGGAGGCGCAGATTGCAGCTATAACAAAGGCGGCATTTTTCCATCTCCGCCAAGCTAAGCAGTTGGCTCCTTACCTCTCTCGCCCTGACCTAGCCACTGTGATCCACGCGACGGTCACCTCCAGACTGGATTATTGTAACTCGCTCTACGTGGGGCTGCCCTTGAGACTGACCCAGAAACTCCAGCGGGTGCAGAATGCTGCAGCGAGACTCCTTACGAGGTCTTCGCTGCGAGATCACATTCACCCGGTGCTATACCAGCTGCACTGGCTCCCGGTGGAGTACAGGATCAGGTTTAAGGTGCTGGTTTTAACCTTTAAAGCCCTATATGGCCTAGGACCCTCGTACCTACGGGACCGCCTCTCCTGGTATGCCCCACAGAGAAACCTACGGTCTTCAAATAAAAACATCTTGAAGGTCCCAGGCCACAGAGAAGTTAGGCTGGCCTCAACTAGAGCCAGGGCTTTTTCGGCTGTGGCTCCGATCTGGTGGAACACTCTGTCACAAGAGACCAGGGCCCTGCGGGACTTGACATCCTTCCGCAGGGCCTGCAAGACAGAGCTGTTCCACCAGGCCTTTGGCCAGGGCACAGCCTGACTCCCTCCCTCGGCAATCTTCGCAGAGCTCTGGCCCAATGGTTGCTAGTGGCTTGAATTAATTAATTTTTATAATGAATGATTTTAGAATGTTGTTTATGTTGTACCTTTGTACTGTTTTATTGTTGTTAGCCGCCCTGAGCCCGGCTTCGGCTGGGGAGGGCGGGATATAAATAAAATTTATTATTATTATTATTATTATTTACCCAGAAATCGCAAAGTGTATGTAATGAGAACAAAAAAACAAAACGGCATATTTCCGATTCCATATCCGTAGAAAGAATACGGTCTTTTGGCTTCCATCTATATAGGAAGTAGATGAAAACGCTCTGATTGGGCTTATTTCAAATGTGTTTTTGGGGTTAGACTGCACATTCAAACAAAAACCGCAGAGCGAGATGTACGTTATCAGCCCAAATCAAGCATGGGTGTTTTGGTTCATCTCAACTGAAAGAATAAGCTTGGATTGCACTCGGTTTTCATTCACCCACAAATAGAAAATCGAAGTATCATAAGCATAATCAACGCAAGACAGGTTGTTTTGGGTTCCGTCTACATAGAAAGAAGAATCTTGGATTTCGCTTATTAAAAAGTCGTGTTCTTTGGTGTTAATGCACATTTACCCAAAAATCGCAGTGAATGTAATGCGACCAAAATAAAGAAACACCATATTTCCTCTTCCATATGCTTCTTCCAGAAGACGAATAAGCTTCGAGAGGGCTTATTTGAATTTGCATGGTGTTTTTTGGGTTTGCACTAGAATCACACAACCAAAGCAAAAAGAATGCACATTCAACCAAAAATCGCAGTGAAATGTTTGTTATCAGCCAAAAGCAAACATAGGTTGTTTAACAATCTCAATCGAAAGAGGACGAATAAGCTTGGATTGCATTTCGGTATTCATTTACCCACAAACTGCAAATCGAAGTGTCATAAGCATAAACAAAGCAAAACAGGTTGTTTTGGATACCATATACATAGAAAGAAGAATCTTGGATTTCGCTTATTTCAAAGTCGTGTTCTTTGGTTCTAATGTACATTGACCCACACATCGCCAAGTGAGTGTAATGAGCCTAAAATGACAAAACACCATATTTCCACTTCCATATGCGGAGAAAGAAGACGCATAAGCTTCGAGGCTTATCTCAATTCACAGGGTGTTTTTTGGGTTTGCACTAGAATCACACAACCAAAGCAAAAAGAATACACAGTCAACCAAAAATCGCAGAGTGAAATGTCTTTTATCAGCCAAAATCAACCATAGGTGTGTAAGTTCATCTCAATAGAAAGAGAACGAATAAGCTTGGATTGCTCTTTCGGTGTTCATTCACCCACAAATAGCAAAGCAAAGTGTAATAAGCCTAAAGAAAGCAAAACAGGTTGTATTCGGTTCCATCTGCATAGAAAGAAGAATCTTGGATTTCGCTTATTTCAAAGTCGTGTTCTTTGGTATTAATGCACTTTTACCCAGAAAACGCCATATTTCCGCATCCATATGCGTAGAAAGAAGAGGCATAAGCTTCGATAGGGCTTATTTCAATTCATAGAATCATAGAATCATAGTTGGAATTTACATGGTGTTTTTTGGGTGAGCACCAGAATCACCCCCAAACAAAGCAATAAGGTGTTTTGCGTTCCATCTACGTAGAAAGAAGATGAAAACGCTCTGATTGGGCTTATTTCAAATAGCTGTTTTGGGGGTTAGAATGCACATTCAACCAAAAATCACAGAGCGAAATGTGTGTTATCAGCCAAATCAAACATAGTTAATATCAATAGAAAGAGGACGAATAAGCTTGGATTGCTCTTTAGGTGTTCATTCACCCACAAATTCCAAAGCCTAAAGAAAGCAAAACAGGTTGTTTTCGGTTCCATCTACATAGAAAGAAGAATCTTGGATTTCGCTTATTTCAAAGTCCTGTTCTAGGGAGTTTATGCACATTTACCCAGAAATCGCAAAGTGTATGTAATGAGAACAAAAAAACAAAACGGCATATTTCCGATTCCATATCCGTAGAAAGAATACGGTCTTTTGGCTTCCATCTATATAGGAAGTAGATGAAAACGCTCTGATTGGGCTTATTTCAAATGTGTTTTTGGGGTTAGACTGCACATTCAAACAAAAACCGCAGAGCGAGATGTACGTTATCAGCCCAAATCAAGCATGGGTGTTTTGGTTCATCTCTATTGAAAGAATAAGCTTGGATTGCACTCGGTTTTCATTCACCCACAAATAGAAAATCGAAGTATCATAAGCATAATCAACGCAAGACAGGTTGTTTTGGGTTCCGTCTACATAGAAAGAAGAATCTTGGATTTCGCTTATTAAAAAGTCGTGTTCTTTGGTGTTAATGCACATTTACCCAAAAATCGCAGTGAATGTAATGCGACCAAAATAAAGAAACACCATATTTCCTCTTCCATATGCTTCTTCCAGAAGACGAATAAGCTTCGAGAGGGCTTATTTGAATTTGCATGGTGTTTTTTGGGTTTGCACTAGAATCACACAACCAAAGCAAAAAGAATGCACATTCAACCAAAAATCGCAGTGAAATGTTTGTTATCAGCCAAAAGCAAACATAGGTTGTTTAACAATCTCAATCGAAAGAGGACGAATAAGCTTGGATTGCATTTCGGTATTCATTTACCCACAAACTGCAAATCGAAGTGTCATAAGCATAAACAAAGCAAAACAGGTTGTTTTGGATACCATATACATAGAAAGAAGAATTTTGGATTTCGCTTATTTCAAAGTCGTGTTCTTTGGTTCTAATGTACATTGACCCACACATCGCCAAGTGAGTGTAATGAGCCTAAAATGACAAAACACCATATTTCCACTTCCATATGCGGAGAAAGAAGACGCATAAGCTTCGAGGCTTATCTCAATTCACAGGGTGTTTTTTGGGTTTGCACTAGAATCACACAACCAAAGCAAAAAGAATACACAGTCAACCAAAAATCGCAGAGTGAAATGTCTTTTATCAGCCAAAATCAACCATAGGTGTGTAAGTTCATCTCAATAGAAAGAGAACGAATAAGCTTGGATTGCTCTTTCGGTGTTCATTCACCCACAAATAGCAAAGCAAAGTGTAATAAGCCTAAAGAAAGCAAAACAGGTTGTATTCGGTTCCATCTGCATAGAAAGAAGAATCTTGGATTTCGCTTATTTCAAAGTCGTGTTCTTTGGTATTGTCAGGGTTACTTCCAGATCCTAGCTCACAGAGGATCACGCTAGCCAGCGGTTGTTGATTAAAAGTCTTTATTGAGTTACAGTCTCCATTCTTGAGCTGCTGCGTGCAACCCTACGCCTTATGCTTAGGTCGGCGAAGCTCCTTCTGAGTCTCCGCCCCTTGCGCACCAACTTAATATCCTAGCCCTGCTCCACCTTTTCCGCCTGACAGTTCTCCTCTGGGTCCCTCTGCCCCCCTGGGTCTCTCCCTTCCGGGATTCTTCTGACGCTGACCCCCCTGACTCCCCTGTCTCCTTGCGCCGGGCTTTAGGACCTGGCTCTCTTTCCGGGCTGCCTACTGCGCCACCTTCCTGTGCATTTGAACTTGGCGCGCGCGCCCAACCTTCCACTTTCCGTCTAACCGTCACTTCGCTCCCCGATGAAGGTGTGGCCACTCCTGACTCGTGCCCTCCCTCCTGTTGTGAGCTGCCAGCGCTAGTTCCCAGGCGCTCTTCCTCTTCCCTACTCTCTGGCGGTGACGTAGGTCCCGATCTCCAACTGCTCCCCTCTGAGTCCCCTCTGGCTCTTTCTTCCTGGGGTGTCCCCCTAGTCTCCCCCCTTGCCCTTGCCACTGGTGCTCCTCTTTGTGAATCTTCTGATTCACTGGACAGACTCGGAGATCTCGGGTCGTCGTCGTCACTCATCCTTTCTTCTGCCTCCTCCCCCTCGCTCTCTGTTTCCTCCCTTGCCCTCGCCTCTGCTCCTGAACCCCTGACATCCATCCCCCCTCAAAGCCCCCCCTTCCCCCCTCCCCTCCCTCCGGTGCGGGAACTGGGTGCTGCAGTGTCAAAGGGACGAATGTCGGGTACAGTTCGCTTCCCGTGGCCGGCCTCCATCCGCAGACTCCCGGTTCTTCCTCCCTGCTCTCGTCAACGACGGTCACCTCTGCTTCCATCTCCGTGCCGCCGTGCTCGAGACCCTGGTTGTCCCCGAAAAAGTCCATGTCGGTCTCTCCCTCGCTTCCTTCTGTAGGCGTAGCTCGTCCTGGACCCTCCAGCCACTTCCTGCGCCACTGCTCCTCTGGTCGATCATCCCACCAATACGAGGGTTCTGAGGCAGATCCCGAGGGTGACCCCTCCGGGGAACGGGCGTCTCGTGTCGGTTCCTCATCCGAGTCGAACCCCCGGAACGTGCTGGCTGAAAGCGTGGGCGTGAAAAGCCAGTCGTCGAAAAAGTCCGCCGGCATTGGCCTATGGGGAAAGAGGGCATGAAACTCTTCCTTGAGCAGAGGTTCATCTAGAGCGTAGCCCGGCACCCAGCTGTTGGCATTGGCCGGGGTGCCCTCCTTAGCGAGAAGGTATTCTACCCCCTCTTCCCCCCATCTGGAGTCCAAAATCTCCGTGACTTCGTTGAGGCGCACCTCCTGTGCCACTCCCCGTTGCCTGGTTCCCTCTCGGAGCGTACTCGGCGCCGTGCCGGGTTCCTGAAACCTGTGCGGTGCCTTGTAGGGAGTGAGCACCGATCTGTGGAACACCGGATGCATTCTGGAACCCTCCGGAAGCGCCAGCCTGAAAGCCACCGGGTTGACCTGCTCTTCGACTTGGTAGGGCCCCAGTTGCTTATGCCCTAGTTTCTTCTTGGCCAACGACCTGGCCGGCACTGCGTGGGCTGCTAACCAGACCCAGTCTCCCACCTGGATCTCTTCGCCAACCCTTCTGTGTTTGTCTGCCTGCACCTTGTATGCGTGTCGAGCAGCAGCTGTGACTCCTCTTGCTCCCCTTCTTGCTGGGGCATGATGCAGTGTTCAGCACAAAAGGAAGAACCGAAGGTCAGCTGCCTCTGGTACCAAGCCAGCGTCGGGCTGTGCTTGTCCAGCCAACTCATGCCCAATACGATAGGCGTGTCTGAGAGTTGAGTGACGTTGAAGCTGATAATCTCCTTGTGATTTCCAAGCCGCAGCACCATAGGAGGCGTCTGCTTCACCACTTGCCCCCCTAACAGCTCCCTGCCATCCACCGTGACAACCTGCAGTGGCAGCGCGGCAGGCAGCAACTGTATAGCGTGCCGGTCGACAAAGTCCTGCCCTATGAAGTCTGCATTGCTTCCCGAGTCGACGGTGATTGGCACGTCCATGGTGATTCCATTGGGTAGCTGGAGCGATGCGGTGAGCCTCACTACTGGCTTGGGCGGGAGGGGGTCCATGGGCGGTAAAATCTCTGGGGACTGCTTCACTGACACGTCTGGCTGGGCCCCAGTGCCTCCTCTTCCAGCCAGACATCGTCGTTTCCCTGCTGTGGTTCTCCTTGCTGCGTTGCTGCAGTCACCATTGCTGAGGCTGCAGTGTGCTTGTGGAGCCTCCGGGGACACTCTTTCGCCAAATGGCCTGGATCCTCGCAGATGTAACACTTCCTGTTCCCTCTAGGAGGCTTCGCTTTCACTGCTGCCGGTGCTAGGGCTCTGGCTGCTGACTGAGCCCTTGCACTCCCAACCTCCATCGGTTCCACCCCTCCCCCTGTTGGGGGCGTGGATTGCGCACGCGCTGCTTCTCTGGGAAGGAAGGAGGAGCCCCTGGCTGGTTCGCGCCCGCTGCGCCCTTCGTCCCTGCTCCACGGACGTTCTTCCAGCCGCACTCCCACCGCCAGCGCCCTCTGAACGATCTCCTGCGTGGTCCGGGGTCTCTCCCCCCTCGCAATCTCATCTTTCACCGAGCTGTTCAAGCCCTCCCAAAAAAGGTCTCTGACGGGAGCCGAATCTCTGTCCCATTCCAGGGCACTGACCAAAGCGAAAAAGCGGGCATGATATTGCCGTACGCTGGCCCTCCCTTGTCTTAGTCCGTGCACCTCCCTTCGGGCAAGATCCACGTCAATGCTTGATAAAAAACAGCCATCCATCGCTTTAATAAAGGCGTCCGCATTTTGGAGCGCAGGATCCTTATCCCTCCACAAATTGCGCAGCCATGCTTTAGCGTCTCCATGCAAATGGGACATGATGAACCCCACTTTCTCTTGTTCATCTCTAAAGTCTTTGTGCAGTAGTTGTAGTGCACACATTACGTCTGCTCTAAAATTGGGGTACTGTTGCAAATTCCCATCGAAGTGCGAGACCAGACTGCCTGTGCGTCTCCCCAACCCAATCCCCTCTGATTTGGGTGTCTGTTGCCCCTGCTTCGTAAGCACGTCCAACCTGACCTGGAGATCCCTGTAGGCGGCCGCTGCGTCCTCCTCTCTCTTCCTGGACGCCACCGCCTCGGCAGTCAGTCGTGAAACCGCGTCTCTGAGTTCCGTTATTTGCTGTTCGGCCGTCATATTGTCTACCGTTCGTGAGCTTTCTTGTAGGCACCCGCTTTCCCTCCTCTCCGCGAGGTCGTGGATGTCCACAATTTGAAGAGAAGGAGCTTACTGTCAGGGTTACTTCCAGATCCTAGCTCACAGAGGATCACGCTAGCCAGCGGTTGTTGATTAAAAGTCTTTATTGAGTTACAGTCTCCATTCTTGAGCTGCTGCGTGCAACCCTACGCCTTATGCTTAGGTCGGCGAAGCTCCTTCTGAGTCTCCGCCCCTTGCGCACCAACTTAATATCCTAGCCCTGCTCCACCTTTTCCGCCTGACAGTTCTCCTCTGGGTCCCTCTGCCCCCCTGGGTCTCTCCCTTCCGGGATTCTTCTGACGCTGACCCCCCGGACTCCCCTGTCTCCTTGCGCCGGGCTTTAGGACCTGGCTCTCTTTCCGGGCTGCCTACTGCGCCACCTTCCTGTGCATTTGAACTTGGCGCGCGCGCCCAACCTTCCACTTTCCGTCTAACCGTCACTTCGCTCCCCGATGAAGGTGTGGCCACTCCTGACTCGTGCCCTCCCTCCTGTTGTGAGCTGCCAGCGCTAGTTCCCAGGCGCTCTTCCTCTTCCTACTCTCTGGCGGTGACGTAGGTCCCGATCTCCAACTGCTCCCCTCTGAGTCCCCTCTGGCTCTTTCTTCCTGGGGTGTCCCCCTAGTCTCCCCCCTTGCCCTTGCCACTGGTGCTCCTCTTTGTGAATCTTCTGATTCACTGGACAGACTCGGAGATCTCGGGTCGTCGTCGTCACTCATCCTTTCTTCTGCCTCCTCCCCCTCGCTCTCTGTTTCCTCCCTTGCCCTCGCCTCTGCTCCTGAACCCCTGACAGGTATTAATGCACTTTTACCCAGAAAACGCCATATTTCCGCATCCATATGCGTAGAAAGAAGAGGCATAAGCTTCGATAGGGCTTATTTCAATTCATAGAATCATAGAATCATAGTTGGAATTTACATGGTGTTTTTTGGGTTAGCACCAGAATCACCCCCAAACAAAGCAATAAGGTGTTTTCCGTTCCATCTACGTAGAAAGAAGATGAAAACGCTCTGATTGGGCTTATTTCAAATAGCTGTTTTGGGGGTTAGAATGCACATTCAACCAAAAATCACAGAGCGAAATGTGTGTTATCAGCCAAATCAAACATAGTTAATATCGACTTCCGGGGTTGACGCGATCTGGGAATGGCGGATTCCCTCCGAGCTCCGGAGGGAATCGGCTCAGCAGGGGACGGGTCTTTGCCGTGCCGGCGACACGGGGACCCTTAAAACCGCAGGCGCGGTGCCTGCGGACTGAAGACTCGGCGGGTGCCTTAAGCGCCCCCCTGATTCGCGAAGAGCCTTTTTAAAGGCTGCGGAGGGGATACGGGGGGTGGCGCGGCACTGAGAGTCCATCGCTACCTCTGCTGAGCGAAGCCGCGAGCCATGACCGGAGAGCGCTGACTTCCTTCCTTGAAATTCGGCTGAAAAAACAACCCGTGAGTAATTTGGACTTGGCTTTTAAGAAATTTATCCACTGAATTTGAGACGATCGGGGGATGTGCTAAAAGGAAGTCCGCACCCCCCACCTTGCAGACGATCTAGAGCAACGAAAAAAGAACTAAGCTGGAGTGCCTACCCTGTAAAGGGTGAGTTTTAAAAAAAGACAGTAACTTCCAAGATTTGGAAATTTTGAGCAGGAGAGAGGAGTGTTGGATGTTTTGTGTTCTGTTGTAAACAACCCCCCCTCCCGGGCCCGGGAGCGTCCTGCTTTGGAGCTGGTTTAAGAAGTGCAGAGTTTGACAGCTGTCAAAGCTGTCAAACGGACTGTTAATAGTGGAAAATTGCTACCTAAGTTACCTCTGGATTAAAAAGAGTTACAATTGATCTAAAATTGTTGGAAATAAAGAAACAATAACAAGACAAAGGACTGTTGGGGAAAAGAATACTAAGTAACCAGATTCCCTCTAGAGGGAATTCCGTGGAACTACAATGGCTGTGGATGGAAAGATACTGGGAGAAATCGAAAGGATGTTCTATTTGGTCGGAATCTTACAAGAGCAGACTACGGCTATGAGTGAACAATTGATGACCTTGACTTCTGAAACAAGTAGTCCTGCTGAATGTAACGAGGACCTCAATGAGAAAGAATCCACAGCTGAACCAGAAATGATAATAAAAGAAGAGGAGAAGACAAAACAAGAAAGAGAAGAAGTGATCTGGGAAAATACTGAGCAGAAGCTGACGCCTGTGGAATACAAACAAGGAGATTATTGGAGCAAATCTACTATAAATCCACGAAAGATGCAGAAGACGAAAGTGGAGGTCCTGGGAGTCTATGAAATTAAGGAATTTAAAATAAAGAAATATAATCGGGGCCTCCACATAGACTCTGACTTTGATTACCTTCAAGATTCATGCCTTGTGGAAACTCTTCAGCAGCTGTTTGCAAATATGGGAAGACATTTTGGATTGATGGTGAAAGAACTCTTTCGAGATGTGATGACTGGCATAAAGGATTACCAACAAGACCGGCGGAGAGGGACTGAAAGAGACTGGAGGGCCTCGGACGTGAGGAACCCGGGCTAGGAACTGTTATTTTGGACATGCTTTGGGAAGGGACGCAAACCGGGGATGGGAGGGAGGGAAAAATTAAGTTCTAACAACACTCATGATTATGGGATTTGGTTAAAAAGATCATTATTCAAGACAAAATGGGAAATCGATGGAAGGGAATTGAGGTCCAACTTAGAAAAAATTAATTTTGTTTGTTTTTATAAAAGGACTAATATTAAGACAGGGAAATGCCAATTTGCTGACATAAATTTGGAAATGGGGATGCAAGGGAGGGGGTAGGGGGAAGTCAATGACCAGGGTTAGGAAATAACATTTTCGGGAAAGTATATATGTTTGTTGTTGTTTTCTTATTTTTTTCTTTGTTTATGTGTTTATTTGTTTTTTGTGTTTTTGTTTTTGTCTATATAAAATGTGAAAACCCAATAAAAATTTTATATAAAAAAAAACATAGTTAATATCAATAGAAAGAGGACGAATAAGCTTGGATTGCTCTTTAGGTGTTCATTCACCCACAAATTCCAAAGCCTAAAGAAAGCAAAACAGGTTGTTTTCGGTTCCATCTACATAGAAAGAAGAATCTTGGATTTCGCTTATTTCAAAGTCCTGTTCTAGGGAGTTTATGCACATTTACCCAGAAATCGCAAAGTGTATGTAATGAGAACAAAAAAACAAAACGGCATATTTCCGATTCCATATCCGTAGAAAGAATACGGTCTTTTGGCTTCCATCTATATAGGAAGTAGATGAAAACGCTCTGATTGGGCTTATTTCAAATGTGTTTTTGGGGTTAGACTGCACATTCAAACAAAAACCGCAGAGCGAGATGTACGTTATCAGCCCAAATCAAGCATGGGTGTTTTGGTTCATCTCTATTGAAAGAATAAGCTTGGATTGCACTCGGTTTTCATTCACCCACAAATAGAAAATCGAAGTATCATAAGCATAATCAACGAAAGACAGGTTGTTTTGGGTTCCGTCTACATAGAAAGAAGAATCTTGGATTTCGCTTATTAAAAAGTCGTGTTCTTTGGTGTTAATGCACATTTACCCAAAAATCGCAGTGAATGTAATGCGACCAAAATAAAGAAACACCATATTTCCTCTTCCATATGCTTCTTCCAGAAGACGAATAAGCTTCGAGAGGGCTTATTTGAATTTGCATGGTGTTTTTTGGGTTTGCACTAGAATCACACAACCAAAGCAAAAAGAATGCATTCAACCAAAAATCGCAGTGAAATGTTTATTATCAGCCAAAATCAAACATAGGTTGCTTAAATTAATCTCAATCGAAAGAGGACGAATAAGCTTGGATTGCATTTCGGTATTCATTTACCCACAAACTGCAAATCGAAGTGTCATAAGCATAAACAAAGCAAAACAGGTTGTTTTGGATACCGTATACATAGAAAGAAGAATCTTGGATTTCGCTTATTTCAAAGTCGTGTTCTTTGGTTCTAATGTACATTGACCCACACATCGCCAAGTGAGTGTAATGAGCCTAAAATGACAAAACACCATATTTCCGCTTCCATATGCGGAGAAAGAAGACGCATAAGCTTCGAGGCTTATCTCAATTCACAGGGTGTTTTTTGGGTTTGCACTAGAATCACACAACCAAAGCAAAAAGAATACACAGTCAACCAAAAATCGCAGAGTGAAATGTCTTTTATCAGCCAAAATCAACCATAGGTGTGTAAGTTCATCTCAATAGAAAGAGAACCAATAAGCTTGGATTGCTCTTTCGGTGTTCATTCACCCACAAGCTGCAAAGCATAGTGTCATAAGCATAAACAACGCAAAACAGGTTGTTTTCGGTTCCATCTGCATAGAAAGAAGAATCTTGGATTTCGCTTATTTCAAAGTCGTGTTCTTTGGTATTAATGCACTTTTACCCAGAAAACGCCATATTTCCGCATCCATATGCGTAGAAAGAAGAGGCATAAGCTTCGATTGGGCTTATTTCAATTCATAGAATCATAGAATCATAGTTGGAATTTACATGGTGTTTTTTGGGTGAGCACCAGAATCACCCCCAAACAAAGTAATAAGGTGTTTTGCGTTCCATCTACGTAGAAAGATGAAAACGCTCTGATTGGGCTTATTTCAAATAGCTGTTTTTGGGGTTAGAATGCACATTCAACCAAAAATCACAGAGCGAAATGTTTGTTATCAGCCCAAATCAAGCATAGGTGTGTAAGTTCATCTCAATAGAAAGAGAACGAATAAGCTTGGATTGCTCTTTAGGTGTTCATTCACCCACAAATAACAAAGCAAAGTGTAATAAGCGTAAAGAAAGCAAAACAGGTTGTATTCGGTTCCATCTGCATAGAAAGAAGAATCTTGGATTTCGCTTATTTCAAAGTCGTGTTCTTTGGTATTAATGCATTTTTATCCAGAAAACGCCATATTTCCGCATCCATATGCGTAGAAAGAAGAGGAATAAGCTTCCATTGGGCTTATTTCAATTCATAGAATCATAGAATCATAGTTGGAATTTACATGGTGTTTTTTGGGTGAGTACCAGAATCACCCCCAAACAAAGCAATAAGGTATTTTCCGTTCCATCTACGTAGAAAGAAGATGAAAACACTCTGATTGGGCTTATTTCAAATAGCTGTTTTTTGGGTTAGAATGCACATTCAACCAAAAATCACAGAGCGAAATGTGTGTTATCAGCCAAAATCAAACATAGTTAATATCAATAGAAAGAGGACGAATAAGCTTGGATTGCTCTTTAGGTGTTCATTCACCCACAAATTCCAAAGCCTAAAGAAAGCAAAACAGGTTGTTTTCGGTTCCATCTACATAGAAAGAAGAATCTTGGATTTCGCTTATTTCAAGGTCCTGTTCTAGGGAGTTTATGCACATTTACCCAGAAATCGCAAAGTGTATGTAATGAGAACAAAATAACAAAACGGCATTGTCAGGGGTTCAGGAGCAGAGGCGAGGGAAAGGGAGGAAACAGAGAGCGAGGGGGAGGAGGCAGAAGAAAAGATGAGTGATGACGACGACCCGAGATCTCCGAGTCTTTCCAGTGAATCAGAAGATTCACAAAAAGGAGCACCAGTGGCCAGGGCAAGGGGGGAGACTAGGGGGACACCCCAGGAAGATAGAGCCAGAGGGGACTCAGAGGGGAGCAGTTGGAAATCGGGACCAGCGTCACCGCCAGAGAGCAGGGATGAGGAAGGGCGCCAGGGATCAAGCGCTGGCAGCTCACAACAGGAGGGAGGGCACGAGTCAGGAGTGGCCACACCTCCATCAGGGAGCGAAGAGACGGTTAGACGGAAAGTGGAAGGTTGGGCGGGCGCGCCAAGTTCAAATGCACAGGAAGGTGGCGCAGTAGGCAGCCCGGAAAGGGAGCCAGGTCCTAAAGCCCGGCGCAAGGAGACAGAAGGGTCCGGGGGGTCAGCGTCAGAAGAATCCCGGAAGGAAGAGACCCCGGGGGGCAGAGGGACCCAGAGGAGAACTGTCAGGCGGAAAAGGTGGAGCAGGGCTAGGATATTAAGTTGGTGCGCAAGGGGCGGAGACTCAGACGGAGCTTCGCCGATCTAAGCATAAGACGTAGAGTTGCGCGCAGCAGCTTGAGAATGGAGACTGTAACTCAATAAAGACTTTTATTTAATGATAGCTGGCTGGCGTGATCCTCTGTGAGCTAGGATCTGGAAGCAACCCTGACAGTAAGCTCCGTCTCTTCAAATTGTGGGCATCCACGGTCTCGCGGAGAGGAGAGAAAGCGGGTGCCTACTAGAGAGCTCACGAACGGCAGACGCTATTACGGCCGAACAGCAAATAGCGGAACTGAGAGAAGCAGTGTCACGACTGAATGCCGAGGCGCTGGCATCCAGGAAGAGAGAGGAGGACGCAGCTGCCGCCTACAGGGATCTCCAGGTCAGGTTGGACGTGCTTACGAAGCAAGGGCAACAGACACCCAAATCAGAGGGGATTGGGTTGGGGAGACGCACAGGCGGTCTGGTCTCTCACTTCGATGGGAATTTGCAACAGTACCCCAACTTTAGAGCAGACGTAATGTGTGCACTGCAACTACTGCACAAAGACTTTAGAGATGAACAAGAGAAAGTGGGGTTCATCATGTCCCATTTGCATGGAGACGCAAAAGCATGGCTGCAAAATTTGTGGAGAGATAAGGATCCTGCGCTCCAAAATGCGGACGCCTTTATTAAAGCGATGGATGGATGTTTTTTATCAAGCATTGACGTGGATCTGGCCCGGAAGGAGGTGCATGGACTAAGGCAAGGGAGAGCCAGCGTATGGCAGTACCATGCCCGCTTTTTCGCTTTGGTCAGTGCCCTGGAATGGGACAGAGATTCGGCTCCTGTCAGAGACCTTTTTTGGGAAGGCTTGCACAGCTCGGTTAAAGATGAGATTGCGAGGGGGGAGAGACCCCGGACCACGCAGGAGATCGTTCAGAGGGCGCTGGCGGTGGGGGTGCGGCTGGAAGAACGTCCGTGGAGCAGGGAAGAAGGGCGCAGCGGGCGCGAACCAGCCAGGGGCTCCTCCTTCCTTCCCAGAGAAGCCGCGCGTGCGCAATCCACGCCTCCAACAGGGGGAGGGGTGGAACCGATGGAGGTTGGGGGTGCAAGGGCTCAGTCAGCAGCCAGAGCCCTAGCACCGGCAGCAGTGAAAGCGAAGCCTCCTAGAGGGAACAGGAAGTGTTATATCTGCGAGGATCCAGGGCATATGGCGAAAGAGTGTCCCCGGAGGCTCCACAAGCACACTGCAGCTTCGGCAATGGTGACTGCAGCAACGCAGCAAGGAGAACCACAGCAGGGAAACGACGATGTCTGGCTGGAGGAAGAGGCACTGGGGCCCAGCCAGACGTGTCAGTGAAGCAGTCCCCAGGGAATTTACCGCCCATGGACCCCCTCCCGCCCAAGCCAGTAGTGAGGCTCACCGCATCGCTCCAGCTACCCAATGGAATCACCATGGACGTGCCAATCACCGTCGACTCGGGAAGCAATGCAGACTTCATAGGGCAGGACTTTGTCGACTGGCACGCTATACAGTTGCTGTCTGCCACGCTGCCCCTGCAGGTTGTCACGGTGGATGGCAGGGAGCTGCTAGGGGGGCAAGTGGTGAAGCAGACGCCACCTATGGTGCTGCGGCTTGGAAATCACAGGGAAATCATCAGCTTCAACGTCACTCAACTGTCGGACACGCCTATTGTATTGGGCATGAGTTGGCTGGACAAGCACAGCCCGGCGCTGGCTTGGTACCAGAGGCAGCTGACCTTCGGCTCTTCCTTTTGTGCTGAACACTGCATCATGCCCCGGCAGGAAGGGGAGCAAGAGGAGTCACAGCTGCTGCTAGGCACGCTGCAAGCGATTCCCCACAAGTACGCAGAATTTTTGGAGGTTTTCTGCGAGAAGGAGGCAGACAGGCTACCCCCCCACAGACCATATGACTGCAAGATTGACCTGCTGCCGGGGGCGGCGCTGCCCAAAGGGAAGCTGTATTCCATGTCTGAGGACGAACTGCAGGAACTCAAAGAGTTCATAGATCATAATTGGAGCGCGGTTTCATCCGAGAGTCCAGGGCAGCGGGGGGCAGTCCGGTATTCTTTGTTAAGAAGCGAGACACGCCCCAAAAAAGACTCGTGGTGGACTACCGCATTTTGAACAGTGTGACCAAGCCATCGGACTTCCCCATGCCCCGAATCGACGACCTCCTCGCAAAAGTACGCAAGGGCAGCGTGTTCACCAAGTTGGACCTGCGAGGGGCGTACAACCTCATTCGCATGCGGGAAGGAGATGAGTGGAAGACAGCCATGTTCACGCCCCTGGGCACCTACGAATATAGAGTTATGCCTTTTGGATTACAAAATGGCTCCCACGTTTTTCAAGCTTTCATGCATCACGTGTTGGCGGGGCTCCTCTACAAGACGTGCGTCTGTTTCTTGGATGACATCCTGATCTTTTCGGAATCGCAGCAGGAGCATGACAGAAACGTCAGGGAAGTGCTGAGCAGGCTGCAGCAACATAGGCTGTACGCCAAGCTTGAGAAGTGCCAATTCGACGTAACGGAGGTGGATTTCCTGGGCTACAAGTTGTCTGACAAGGGGCTCGCCATGGACAGCACCAAGGTTCGAGCGGTGTTGGATTGGAAAAGCCCACGCAACCGGAAGGAGGTCTAACGGTTTGTCGGCTTCGCGAACTTCTATCGCAAGTTTATCAAAGGCTTTGCTATGCAGACAGCGGCCATCACGGACACGCTCAGCTCCAAGAAAAAGAAGTTCATCTGGACAGCGCAGGCGGAGCAGTCCTTTCAGGCACTCAAGCGTCTCTTCGCGTCGGAAGAACAGCTGCTTCATGTCAACCCCAGCAGGCCGATGAGGGTTGAAACAGACGCCTCAGACAGGGCCGTCGGAGCCGTCCTGCTGCAGAAGGACCTGCAGGGGGTTTGGAGGCCGGGAGCGTTTTACTCCAGGAAGCTCAGCAAGTCCGAACAGAACTACACCATCTGGGACAGGGAGTTGCTGGCCATTCATGCAGCATTCAAAGCGTGGAGGCACTTCCTGATCGGCGCCAAGCACACGGTGCAGGTATGCACGGACCACAAGAATTTGGAGTACTGGCGCACGGCACAGTTCCTGAACCAGAGGCAGATACGTTGGGCTGAGTTCTTTGCTGTCAGAGCTGCTACCCGGTCCCAGCTCACATAGGACCACGCCACACAGCGTCCACTTTAAAAGAGTCTTTATTGAGTTACAGGTTTCATTTCCGAACTGCAGCGTGCAGCTCTACACCTTCTGCCCTAGGTCGGCGAAGACCCATCTGAGTCCCCGCCTCTTGCACACCAGCTTAATACCCTAGCCTTGCTCCACCTCCTTCGCCTCTCCCTACGTCTCTGGGTCCTTCTGCCCCCCTGGGACTCCTCCCTTCTACTCTCCTCTGACGCTGACCCCCCTGATCCTTCCGCTTCCTTTCGGCGGGCTTTGGGACCTGGCTCACTCTCCGGGCTGCTTACTGCTCCAGTTTCCGCTGCATTTGAACTTGGCGCGCGCGCCCAACTCTCTACTTTCCTCTTGACCGTTGCCTCGCTCTCTGAGGAGGGCGTGACCACCCCTGACTCGTGCCCTCCCTCCTGCTGACGGCCTCCGGAACCCGATGCCTGGCTGCCTTCCTCCCTGCTGCTCTCAGTCTTGAGCGTGGGTCCCGACTTCCAGCTGCTGCTCTCTGAATCTCCTCTGTTCCCTTCCTCCTGGGGTGTCCCCCCGGATCCCCCCCTTGCTCTGCTCACTGGGGCTCCCTTTTGGGAGTCCTCTGACTCACTGCTTAGGCTTGGAGATCTCGGTTCGTCATCATCACTCATTCTCCCTTCGGCTTCCTCCCCCTCGCTCTCTGTTTCCACCCTTCTCTGCGTCTCTGCTTCTGAACCCCTGACATCCATCCCCCCCTCGAAGCCCCCCCTTCCCCCCTCCCCGCTGTCAGGTGTGGGTGCTGGGCGCTCCATCATCATGGGAGGGAATGCTGGATACAGGTCGCTCCCCGTGGGTGGCCGCCAACTGAAGACCTCCGAGTCTTCCCCCTCGCGGTCGTCGACGTTGACTTGTTGTTCTTCCATCTCTGTACCGCCGTGCTCGAACCCGAGGTCCTCCCCGAACACGTCCATGTCAGTCTCTGCGTCGGTCGCTCGACCTGGCCTCTCCAGCCACTTCCTGCGCCATTGCTCCTCTGGTCGATCGTCCCACCAATACGAGTTGCCTGATGCCGAACCTGCCGGTGAACCTTCTGGGGAACGGGTGCTCCGTGCGGGTTCCCCTTCTGAGTCGAATCCATGGAACGTGCTGGAAGAAAGTGTGGGTGTGAACAACCAGTCGTCGAAGAAGCTCGCTGGCATGGGTTTGTGTGGGAAGAGGGCATGAAACTCGTCCTTGAGCAGGGGTTCCTCCAAAGCGTAGTCTGGTACCCAGCTATTGGCGCTGGCCCGGGTGCCCTCTCTGGCTAAGAGGTATTCGACTCCCTCTTCCCCCCATCTGGAGTCCAAAATCTCCGTGACCTCGTTGATGTGGTCCTGGTGCTTCACCTCCCGCGTCTCCGTCCGTTCCCGGAGCGGACTTGGCGCCGTCCCTGGCTCCTGGAACCTGTGAGGTGCCTTGTAGGGAGTGAGCACCGACCTGTGGAACACCGGATGCATTCTGGAACCCTCCGGCAGCGCCAGTCGGAAGGCTACCGGGTTGATCTGCGCTTCGACTTGGTACGGACCGATCTGCTTGTGCCCCAACTTCTTCTTGGCAAGTGACCTGGTCGGCACTGCGTGGGCTGCCAACCAGACCCAGTCTCCCACTTGGATCACTTCGCCAACCCGCCTGTGCTTGTCAGCTTGCACCTTGTAGGCGTGCTTAGCTAGCTCCAGCTGCCGTCTGAGTTGATCGTGGACCGCCTGCAGCTCTGACGCGAACGCGTCCGCCGTCTGTGGTTCTCCTTCCCCCACTCTCTCCAGTCCCGGGAAGGTTCTGGGATTCCTCCCATTGTTGGCAAAGAACGGCGTCACTCCTGTGGACACGTGCTTCGTGTTGTTGTAAGCGAACTCGGCTAGCGGCAGGTAATCCACCCACGTCGCAGGCTGTTGATTGGCATAGCATCTCAGGTACTGCTGCATGATGGCATTGACCCTCTCTGCTTGCCCGTTGGTCTGCGGGTGTCTTGCTGATGCCAGATTGACCTTGACATTTAGAAAACCCATCAGCTTCTGCCAGAAAGACGAGATGAACTGGCGTCCGCGGTCGGACAGGATAGACCGTGGCAGGCCATGCACTTTGAACACGTGATCTATGAACATTTTGGCGGTTTGTTCCGCCGTGGCCACCTTCGCACACGGAATGAAATGTGCCATCTTGGTGAACAAGTCCACCACCACTAGCACAGCTGTCTTGCCTCTCGAGCTGGGTAAATCCGTCACAAAGTCCAGGGCCACCCTCTCCCACGGTTCAAACGGTGTTTGCAGCGGTTCTAACAGTCCCGCCGGTGGTCTGTGTACCGGCTTGGCCCTCTGGCAGGTGTCGCACCTCGCGACGTAGTCCGCGACCTCTCCTCTCAGCCTGGGCCACCAGAAGTCTCTCGCGACTAATTCCATCGTTTTCTCTGTGCCAAAGTGACCGGCCGTGGGTGCGTCGTGCAACTGTTGCAGTACCTTGGCGCGAAGGTCGTCTCCTGGTACATAGACAGCCCCTTTGCGTAGGAGCAAGCCGTCCCGCACCTGGAACTCGTCCGTGGTAGCCGTGCCTCTGAGCAGTTCCGCCATCTTGTCTTGCGCGAATGAGTCGTCCCGCAATGCACGTCGCACCGCATCCAGGTCTACTGTAGCTGAGGCACACGCCCACGCCGTCGGTGCGAAGATGTGCATGGCCGCCGCTGGCGTCACCTCTTCTAGGTATTGCGGTTTTCGGGACAGTGCATCCGCCATGATGTTGGTGTCGCCTGGGACGTACTCTATTCGGAAATTGAAGTCAGCAAAGAACTCCGCCCAACGTATCTGCCTCTGGTTCAGGAACTGAGCCGTGCGCCAGTGCTCCAGATTCTTGTGGTCCGTGCAGACCTGCACCGTGTGCTTGGCGCCGATTAGGAAGTGCCTCCACGCCTTGAAAGCTGCATGAATGGCCAGCAACTCCCTGTCCCAGATGGTGTAGTTCTGCTCCGACTTGCTGAGCTTTCTGGAGTAGAACGCTCCCGGCCGCCACACCCCCTGCGGGTCTCGCTGCAGCAGGACAGCTCCCACGGCTCTGTCTGACGCGTCTGTCTCTACCCTCAACGGTTTACTGGGGTCGATATGCAGCAGTTGCTTCTCCGATGCGAAGAGATGCTTGAGCGCTTGAAAGGACTGTTCCGCCTGCTCCGTCCAGATGAATTTCTTTTTTTTGGAGCTGAGCGTGTCCGTAATTGCTGCCGTCTGCATCGCGAACCCCTTGATAAACTTGCGATAGAAGTTGGCGAAGCCGACAAACCGCTGGACCTCCTTCCGGTTGCGCGGGCTCTTCCAATCCAATACCGCACGAACCTTGGTGCTGTCCATGGCTATCCCCTTGTCCGACAACTTGTATCCCAGGAAATCCACCTCCGTCGTGTCGAACTGGCACTTCTCCAGCTTGGCGTACAGTCTATGTTGTTGCAACCTGCTGAGCACCTCCCTCACGTCTCGGTCGTGAGCTTGCTGCGAGTCAGAGAAAATCAGGATGTCATCCAGGAAGCAGACGCATGTCTTGTAGAGGAGTCCCTCCAACACGTGATGCATAAAAGCTTGAAAACAGTGAGAGCCATTTTGTAATCCAAAGGGCATAACTCTGTATTCGTAGGTGCCCAGCGGTGTGAACATGGCCGTCTTCCACTCATCGCCCTCCCGCATGCGGATGAGATTGTACGCCCCTCGCAGGTCCAACTTGGTGAACACGCGTCCCTTGCGCACCGTCGCGAGGAGGTCGTCAATCCTGGGCATGGGGTAATCAGACGGTTTGGTCATCTGGTTCAAAAGGCGGTAGTCCACAACTAGTCTTTTTTGGGGCGTGTCTTTCTTTTTCACGAAGAAAACGGGACTGCCCCCCACTGCCTTGGACTCTCTGATGAAGCCACGCTCCAGATTATGCTCGATGAACTGTTTGAGTTCCTGCATTTCATCTTCAGACATGGAGTATAGCCGCCCCTTCGGCAGCGTCGCCCCCGGTAGGAGGTCAATCTTGCAGTCATATGGCCGGTGAGGGGGTAGCTTGTCCGCCTCCTTCTCGCAGAAGACCTCCAAAAAGCTCGCGTATTTGTGGGGGACCGCTTGCAACGTTCCCAACTGCAGTTGTGATTCCTCCTGCTCTCCCTCCCGTCGGGGCAGGATGCAGTGTTCTGCGCAATAAGAGGAGCCGAAGATCAGTTGTCTCTGGTACCAAGCCAGTGTCGGACTGTGCCTGTCCAGCCAACTCATGCCCAACACAATGGGCGTGTCCGACAGTTGGGTGACATTAAAACTGATGACTTCCCTGTGGTTGCCAAGGCGCATCACCATCGGTGGCGTCTGCTTCACCACCTGCCCCCCTAGCAACTCTCTGCCATCCACTGTGACGACTTGCAGGGGCAGAGTGGCAGGCAATAGCTGTATAGCGTGCTGCTCCACAAAGCTCTGCGCTATAAAGTCTGCGTTGCTTCCAGAATCCACAGAAAGCGGCACTTCGATAGTGACGCCGTCGGGTAGCTGAAGAGATGCTGTGAGCTGCACTACTGGTTTGGGTGGGAGGGGATCCGTGGGTTGCAATATCGCTGGGGACTGCTTCACAGATGCGTCTGGCTGGGCCCCAGTGCCTCCGTCTCCAGCCAGACATCGTCGTTTCCCTGCTGTGGTTCTCCTTGCTGCGTTGCTGCAGTCACCATTGCTGAGGCTGCAGTGTGCTTGTGGAGCCTCCGGGGACACTCCTTCGCCAAATGGCCTGGATCCTCGCAGATGTAACACTTCCTGTTCCCTCTAGGAGGCTTCGCTTTCACTGCTGCCGGTGCTAGGGCTCTGGCTGCTGACTGAGCCCTTGCACCTCCAACCTCCATCGGTTCCCCTCCCCCTCCTGGCGGAGGTGTGGATTGCGCACGCGCTGCTTCCCTCGGAACGAAAGAGAAACTTCTCGCTGCTTCGCGCCCTCCACGTCCTTCATCTCTGCACCATGGACGTTCTTCCAGCCTCACCCCCACAGTCAGCGCCCTTTGGACCACCTCCTGCGTGCTTCGGGGCCTCTCCCCCCTTGCAATTTCATCCTTAACCGCAGAACTTAGACCCTCCCAGAAGAGGTCTCTGACAGGGGGCGAATCCCGATCCCATTCTAAAGCACTGACCAGCGCAAAAAATCGGGCGTGATACTGCCGGACGCTCGCCCTCCCTTGTTTTAGTCCATGAATCTCCCGTCTGGCAAGATCCACATCAATAGTAGACAAAAAACACGCATCCATCGCTTTGATAAAGGCATCTGCATTCTGAAGCGCCGGATCTTTATCCCTCCACAAATTGCGCAGCCAGGCTTTGGCATCCCCATGCAAATGGGACAATATGAACCCCACCTTCTCTTCCTCATCTCTAAAGTCTTTTGCCAGCAGTTGCAGTGCGCACATTACGTCTGCTCTAAAATTAGGGTACTGTTGCAAAGTCCCATCGAAGTGAGCCACAAGCCCTCCTGCTCTCCGTGCCAATCCCACGCCCTCCGGTCTGGGTCCCGGTTGCCCTTGCTTAACAAGCATTTCAAACCTGGCGTGTAGGTCTCTGTAGGCGGCTGTAGTCTCCTCCTCCCGTTTCTTGGAAGCCAATACCTCTGAGGACAACTGGGTCACTGCCTCTTGCAGCGCGGAGATCCTCTGTTCTTCCGTCATCTTGCTAACCTTTGTGAGCTTGCTTACAGACACCCCTCTTCCTCCCCTAGCGGCTTCTGCTCCCGCTGCGAGGTTTCAGGTTTCTGAAGCTTTGAGGAGATGGGTCTTACTGTCAGAGCTGCTACCCGGTCCCAGCTCACATAGGACCACGCCACACAGCGTCCACTTTAAAAGAGTCTTTATTGAGTTACAGGTTTCATTTCCGAACTGCAGCGTGCAGCTCTACACCTTCTGCCCTAGGTCGGCGAAGACCCATCTGAGTCCCCGCCTCTTGCACACCAGCTTAATACCCTAGCCTTGCTCCACCTCCTTCGCCTCTCCCTACGTCTCTGGGTCCTTCTGCCCCCCTGGGACTCCTCCCTTCTACTCTCCTCTGACGCTGACCCCCCTGATCCTTCCGCTTCCTTTCGGCGGGCTTTGGGACCTGGCTCACTCTCCGGGCTGCTTACTGCTCCAGTTTCCGCTGCATTTGAACTTGGCGCGCGCGCCCAACTCTCTACTTTCCTCTTGACCGTTGCCTCGCTCTCTGAGGAGGGCGTGACCACCCCTGACTCGTGCCCTCCCTCCTGCTGACGGCCTCCGGAACCCGATGCCTGGCTGCCTTCCTCCCTGCTGCTCTCAGTCTTGAGCGTGGGTCCCGACTTCCAGCTGCTGCTCTCTGAATCTCCTCTGTTCCCTTCCTCCTGGGGTGTCCCCCCGGATCCCCCCCTTGCTCTGCTCACTGGGGCTCCCTTTTGGGAGTCCTCTGACTCACTGCTTAGGCTTGGAGATCTCGGTTCGTCATCATCACTCATTCTCCCTTCGGCTTCCTCCCCCTCGCTCTCTGTTTCCACCCTTCTCTGCGTCTCTGCTTCTGAACCCCTGACATTTGCGAACTTCGACTTCCGAATAGAGTATGTCCCGGGGGACACCAACATCATGGCGGACGCGCTCTCCCGTAAGCCACAGTATCTGGAGGACGCCACGCCAGCGGCCGCCATGCACATCTTCGCACCAACAGTGTGGGCGTGCGCTGCGGCGACAGTGGACCTGGAGGCGGTGCGACGAGCGTTGCAGAATGACTCCTTCGCGCAAGCAAAGATGGCAGAGATGCAAAGGGGCAAGGCGGAGACCGATGGGTTCCAGCTGAGAGATGGCTTGCTCATCCGTAAAGGGGCCATCTACGTGCCGGGAGACGAACTTTGCGCCAAGGTACTGCATCAGCTGCACGACGCGCCCACTGCCGGGCACTTTGGCAAGGAGAAGACGGTGGAATTAGTCGCCAGGGATTTCTGGTGGCCCGGAATGAGAGGGGAGGTCGCGGACTACGTGGCGAGGTGCGACACCTGCCAGAGGGCCAAACCAGTGCACAGACCGCCGGCCGGACTGTTGGAACCGCTGCAAACTCCGGTCGAACCATGGGAGAGAGTCGCCCTGGACTTCGTCACGGATCTGCCCAGCTCGAGGGGCAAGACGGCCGTGCTGGTGGTGGTGGACTTGTTCTCCAAGATGGCACATTTCATCCCGTGTGCGAAGGTGGCCACGGCGGAACAAACCGCCAAACTGTTCATAGACCACGTGTTCAAGGTTCACGGTCTGCCACGGTCTATTCTGTCCGACCGCGGGCGGCAGTTCATCTCGAATTTCTGGCAGATGCTGATGGGCTTCCTAAACGTCAAGATCAACCTGGCGTCGGCGAGACACCCGCAGACCAACGGGCAGGCGGAGCGGGTCAATGCCATCATGCAGCAGTACCTGAGATGCTATGCGAATCAACAGCCGGCGACGTGGGTGGATTACCTGCCGCTCGCCGAGTTCGCCTACAACAACACGAAGCACGTGTCCACAGGGGTGACGCCGTTCTTCGCCAACAACGGGAGGCACCCCAGAACCTTCCCGGGACTGGAAAGACTGGCAGAGGGGGAGCCGCAGACAGCAGATGCGTTCGCGTCGGAGTTGCAGGAGGTCCACGATCAGCTGCGGCGGCACCTGGAGCTGGCCAAACACGCATACAAGGTGCAGGCAGACAAACACAGAAGGGTTGGCGAAGAGATCCAGGTGGGAGACTGGGTCTGGTTAGCAGCCCACGCAGTGCCGGCCAGGTCGTTGGCCAAGAAGAAATTAGGGCATAAGCAACTGGGGCCCTACCAAGTCGAAGAGCGGGTCAACCCGGTGGCTTTCAGGCTGGCGCTTCCGGAGGGTTCCAGAATGCATCCGGTGTTCCACAGATCGGTGCTCACTCCCTACAAGGCACCGCACAGGTTTCAGGAACCCGGAACGGCGCCGAGTCCGCTCCGAGAGGGAACCAAGCAACGGGGAGTGGCACAGGAGGTGCGCCTCAACGAAGTCACGGAGATTTTGGACTCCAGATGGGGGGAAGAGGGGGTAGAATACCTTCTCGCTAAGGAGGGCACCCCGGCCAGTGCCAACAGCTGGGTGCCGGGCTACGCTTTAGATGAACCTCTGCTCAAGGAAGAGTTTCATGCCCTCTTCCCCCATAGGCCAATGCCAGCGGACTTTTTCGACGACTGGCTTTTCACGCCCACGCTTTCAGCCAGCACGTTCTGGGGGTTCGACTCGGATGAGGAGCCGACACGAGACGCCCGTTCCCCGGAGGGGTCACCCTCGGGATCTGCTTCAGAACCCTCGTATTGGTGGGATGATCGACCAGAGGAGCAGTGGCGCAGAAGGTGGCTGGAAGGTCCAGGACGAGCAACGCCTCCAGAAGGAAGCGAGGGAGAGACGGACATGGACGTTTTCGGGGACGACCAGGGTTTCGAGCACGGCGGCACAGAGATGGAAGCGGAGGTGACCGTCGTCGACGAGAGCAGGGAGGAAGAACCGGAAGACGTCGGATGGAGGCCCGCCACGGGAAGCGAACTGTACCCGACATTCGTCCCCTTGACGCTGCAGCACCCAGCTCCCGCACCGGAAGGAGGGGAGGGGGGAAGAGGGGGCTTCGAGGGGGGGATGGATGTCAGGGGTTCAGGAGCAGAGGCGAGGGCAAGGGAGGAAACAGAGAGCGAGGGGGAGGAGGCAGAAGAAAGGATGAGTGATGACGACGACCCGAGATCTCCGAGTCTTTCCAGTGAATCAGAAGATTCACAAAAAGGAGCACCAGTGGCCAGGGCAAGGGGGGAGACTAGGGGGACACCCCAGGAAGATAGAGCCAGAGGGGACTCAGAGGGGAGCAGTTGGAAATCGGGACCAGCGTCACCGCCAGAGAGTAGGAAAGAGGAAGAGCGCCAGGGATCAAGCGCTGGCAGCTCGCAACAGGAGGGAGGGCACGAGTCAGGAGTGGCCACACCTTCATCGGGGAGCGAAGTGACGGTTAGACGGAAAGTGGAAGGTTGGGCGCGCGCGCCAAGTTCAAATGCACAGGAAGGTGGCGCAGTAGGCAGCCCGGAAAGGGAGCCAGGTCCTAAAGCCCGGCGCAAGGAGACAGGAGAGTCAGGGGGGTCAGCGTCAGAAGAATCCCGGAAGGAAGAGACCCCGGGGGGCAGAGGGACCCAGAGGAGAACTGTCAGGCGGAAAAGGTGGAGCAGGGCTAGGATATTAAGTTGGTGCGCAAGGGGCGGAGACTCAGACGGAGCTTTGCCAATCTAAGCATAAGACGTAGAGTTGCGCGCAGCAGCTTGAGAATGGAGACTGTAACTCAATAAAGACTTTTATTTAATGATCGCTGGCTGGCGTGATCCTCTGTGAGCTGGGATCTGGATCTTTCTGCCCGTCGGAGTTCCTCCCCTCCTGCTTTCTCCTAAAGCGGAGTCTCCAGACTGCTCCTGCCCCCTCCTGCGGGCTTTGGGTCCTGGCCCCTCCTCCTCCGGGCTCCCTGTTCTCCCACGCGCCTCCTCATTTGAACTTGGCGCGCGCGCCCTTCTGACCTTCCTTTTGACAGTTATGCTACTCCCCTCACTGCTTTCCTACCCTTCTGGGAGAACGGCTTGCTCTGATCCCTCCCCTTTCTCTGTCGCCGGAGCTGCTCCCTCTGACACACTGGAACCTCCCCCTCCCTCGCTGCGCTCTGGTGGGGAGGCTGGTCCTGATTCCCAGCTGCCGCTTTGGGGTCCCCTGCTGGCCCCCCGCTCCTGACACTTTCCCCCTGGGG